>NC_083420.1:41128615-41809702 GCF_020745735.1 Hemiscyllium ocellatum | reverse complement strand
GCTGGGAGTGTGATTTTTATCAGTGAGAGTGAGCTAGGAGTGTGTTTTTATCAGTGACAGAGAGCTGGGAGTGTGTTCTTTATCAGTGACAGAGTGCTGGGTGTATGTTCTTTATCAATGACAGAGAGATGGAAGTGTATTCTTTATCATTGATGGAGATCTGGGAGACTGTTCTATATCAGTGACAGAGAGATGGAAACATGTTCTTTTCAGTGACAGAGATCTGGGAGTGTGTTCTTTATCAGTGACAGAGAGCTGGGAGTGTGTTCTTTATCAGTGACAGAGAGCTGGGAGTGTGGCTCTTTATCAGCGACAGAGAGCTGGGTGTGTGCACTTTATCAGTGACCGGGGAGTGGCAGTGTGCTCTGTATCGGTGACAGAGAGCTGTAAGTGTGTTCTTTTTCAGTGACAGAGAGCTGGGAGTGTGTTCTTTATCAGTGACAGAGAGCTGGGAGTGTGGTTCTTTATCAGAGACAGTGAGCTGGGTGTGTGCACTTTAATCAGTGACCGGGAGCTGGCAATTTGCTCACTATCAGAGACAGAGAGCTGGGACTGTGTTCTTTGTCAGCAACAGAGAGATGGGAGTATGTTCTTTATCAATGACAGGTAGCTGAGAGTGTGTGGTTCTTTATCAGTGACGGAGAGCTGGGCGTGTGTTGTTTATCAGTGACAGAGAGCTGGGAGTGTGGTCTTTATCAGTGACACAGAGCAGGGAGAGTGTTCTTTATCAGTGACAGAGAGCTGAGAGTGTGGTGTTTATGAGTGACAAAGAGGTGAGAGTGTGTTCTTTATCAGGGACAGAGAGCTGGGAATGTGTTCTTTCTCAGTAACAGTGATCTGGAAGTATGTTCTGCATCAGTGACAGGGAGCTGGAAGTTTGTTCTTGATCAGTGACAGGTAGCTGGGAGTGTGATTTTTATCGGTGACAGAGAGCTGGGAGTGTGGTGCTTTATCAGAGACAGAGAGCTGGGTGTGTGCTCTGTATCAGTGACAGAGAGCTGGGACTGTGTCGTTTGTCATTGACAGAGAGCTGGGAGTGTGCACTTTATCAGTGACTAAGAACTGGGCATGAGTTCATTATCAGTGACAGGGAGCTGGGAGTGTGTTCTTTGTCACTGACAGGTGGTTGGGAGTGTGTACTTTCTCAATGACAGAGAGAAAGTAGTGTGTTCTTTCTCAGTGGCAGGTGGTTGGGAATGTGTTCTTTCTCAGTGACAGAGAGATAGAAGTCTGAACTTTATCAGTGACAGGTGGCCGGGGGTTTGTTCTTTATCAGTGACAGAGAGCAGGGAATGTGCTCTTTCTCAGTGACGGAGAGATAGAAGTGTGTTCTTTATCAATGACAGGTAGCTGACAGTATGGTTCTTTATCAGTGACAGAGAGCAGGGAGTGTGGCCTTTGCCAGTGACAGAGAGCTGGGAGTGTGGTTCTTTATCAGAGACAGAGATCTGGGTGTGTGCACTTTACCAGTGACAGAGAGCTGGAAGTCTGTTCTGTTTAAGTGACCGAGAGCTGGAAGTATGGTTCCTTATCTGTGACAAAGAGCTGGGAGTGTGGTTCTTTATCACAGACAGAGAATTGGGTGTGTGCACATTATCAGTGACAGAGAATTGGGAGTGTGTTCTATATCAGTGACAGAGAGCTGGGAATGTGTTCTTTCTGAGTGACACAGGGCAGGGAGAGTGTTCTATAACAGTAACAGAGAGCTGGAAGCATGTTCTTTCTCAGTGACAGAGAGCTGGGAGAGTGTTCTTTATCAGTGACTGTGAGCTGGGAGTGTGTACTTTATCAGTGACTGAGAGATGGAAGTGTTTTCTTTATCAGTGACAGAGAGCTGGGAGTATGTTCTTTATCAGTGACAGGCAGCTGGGAGTGTGATTTTCATCAGTGAGGGTGAGCTAGGAGTGTGTTCTTTATCAGTGACAGAGATCAGGGAGTATGTTCTTTATTAGTGACCGAGAGATGGAAGTGTGTTCTTTATCAGTGATGGAGATCTGGGATTGTGTTCTTTCTCAGTGACACAGAGCAGGGAGAGTGTTGCTTGTCAGTGACAGAGAGAAGGGTGAGTGTTCTTTATCAGTGACAGAGAGATGGGAGTCAGCTCTTTATTAGTGACAGTTGGGTGAAAGTGTGTTCTTTGTTATTGAACCGAGCTGGGAGTGCATTCTGCATCAGTGACAGAGAGCTGGGAGTGTGATCTTTCTCAATGACAGAGAGCTGGGAATGTGTTCGTTATCAGAGGCAGGGAGCTGGGAGTGTGTTCTTTGTCAGTGATAGAGAGATGGAAGTGTGTTCTTTATCAGTGACTGAGAGATGGAAGTGTGTTCTTTATCAGTCTGAGAGAGCTGGGCGTGTGTTCTTTCTGTGTGACAGAGAGCTGGGCGTGTGATCTTAAACAGTGATAGTGAGCTGGGAGTGTTTTTTTTTATCAGTGACAGAGAGCTGGGAGTGTGGTTCTTCATCTGTGACAAAGAGCTGGGAGTGTGATTTTTTTATCAGAGTCAGAAAGCTGGGTGTGTGCACTTTATCAGTGACTGAGAGCTGGGAGTGTGTTGTTTATTAGTGACAGAGAGCTGGGACTGTGTTCTTTATCAATGACAGGTAGCTGAGAGTGTGGTTCTTTATCTGTAACAGAGAGCTGGGAGTGTGGTTCTTCATCTGTGACAAAGAGCTGGGAGTGTGGTTCTTTATCAGAGTCAGAGAGCTGGGTGTGTGCACTTTATCAGTGACAGAGAGCTGGGAGTGTGGTTCTTTGTCAGTGACAGGTGGTTGGGAGTATGATCTTTCTCAGTGACCTAGAGTCGGGAGTGAGTTCTTTATCAGTGACGGAGAGCTGGAAGTCTGTTCTGTATCCGAGACAGAGTGCTGGAAGTGTGTTCTTTATCAGTGACAGATTGGTGAGAGTGTGATCTTTATCGGTGACAGAGAGGTGGGAGTGTGTTCTTTCTCAGTAACTGAGAGATGGGAATGTGTTCGTTATCAGAGACATGGAGCTGGGAGTGTGTTCTTTATCAGTGACAGAGAGATGGGAGTGTGTTCTTTATCAGTGACAAGTAGCTGGGAGTGTGTACTTTGTCAGTGACACGGCAGAGAGAGTGTCCTATTTCAGTCACAGAGAGCTTGAAGCATGTTGTTTCTCAGTGACAGAGATCTGGGAATGTGTTCTTTGTCAGTGACTGAGAGCTGGGAGTGTGTACTTTATCAGTGACTGAGAGATAGAAGTGTGTTCTTTATCAGTGGATTGGGAGATGGAAGTGTGTTCTTTGTCAGTGACAGAGAGGTGGGACTGTGTTCTTTGTCAGCACAGAGAGCTGGAGCTGGGAGTATGTTCTTTATCAGTGACATTGAGCTGGGAGTGTGGTTTTATCAGTGACAGAGTACTAGGAGTGTGTTTTTTATCAGTGACAGGTAGCTGCTAGTGTGTTCTTTATCAATGACAGGGAGCTGGGAGTGTGGTTCTTTATCAGTGACACAGAGCAGGGAGAGTGTTCTTTATCAGTGACAGAGAGCTGGAGTGTGGTTCTTTCTCAGTGACAGAGAGATGGAAGTGTGTTTTTTCTCAGTGACGGAGAGCTGGGAATGTGTTCTTTCTCAGTGACAGAGAACTGGAAGTCTGTTTTGTATCAGAGACAGGGAGCTGGGAGTGTGTTCTTTTTCAGTGAAAGGTGGCTGGGAGTGTGTTCTTTATCAGTGACAGAGAGAAGGGAGTGCGTTCTTTCTCAGTGACAGAGAGATAGAAGTGTGTTCTTTATCAGTGACAGGTGGCTGGGAGTGTGTTCTTTCTCAGTGACAGAGAGCAGGGAGTTTGGTCTTTATCAGTGACAGACAGCTGGGGGTGAGTGTGGTTCTTTATCAGTGACAAAGAGCTGGGAGTGTGTTCTTCCTCAGAGACAGAGAGCTGGGTGTGTGCACTTTAATCAATGACCGGGAGCTGGCAGTTTGCTCTCTATCAGTGACAGAGAGCTGGGACTGTGTTCTTTGTCAGTGACAGAGAGCTGGAAGTGTGTTCTTTCTCAGGGACAGAGTGCCGGGAGAGTGTTCTTTATCTGTGACAGAGAGATGGAAGTCTGTTCTGTTTAAGTGACAGAGAGCCTAGAGTGTGTTTCTTCATCTGTGACCAAGAGGTGGGAGTATGGTTCTTTATCAGAGACAGAGAGCTGGGTGTGTGCACTTTATCAGTGACAGAGAGATTGGAATGTGTTCTTTCTGAGTGACACAGGGCAGGGAGAGTGCTCTATATCAGTGACAGAGAGCTGGAAGCATGTTTAGATTAGACTTACAGTGTGGAAACAGGCCCTTCGGCCCAACAAGTCCACACCGACCCGCCGAAGCGCAACCCACCCATACATTTACCCCTTACCTAACACTACGGGCAATTTAGCATGGCCAATTCACCTGACCTGCACATCTTTGGACTGTGGGAGGAAACCGGAGCACCCGGAGGAAACCCACGCAGACACGGGGAGAACGTGCAAACTCCACACAGTCAGTCGCCTGAGTCGGGAATTGAACCCGGGTCTCAGGCGCTGTGAGGCAGCAGTGCTAACCACTGTGCCACCGTGCCGCCCAGTGTGTTCTTTCTCAGTGACAGAGAGCTGGGAGACTGTTCTTTATCAGTGACTGTGAGCTGGGAGTGTGGTGTTTATGAGTGACATTGAGCTGGGAGTGTGTTCTTTATCAGGGACAGGTAGCTGGGAGTGTTATTTTTATCAGTGACAATGAGCTGGGAGTGTGTTCTTTATCAGTGACAGAGAGCTGGGACTGTGTTCTTTGTCAGCGACAGAGAGATGGGAGTATGTTCTTTATCAATGACAGGTAGCTGAGAGTGTGTGGTTCTTTATCAGTGACAGAGAGCTGGGCGTGTGTTGTTTATCAGTGACAGAGATGGAAGTGTGTTCTTTATCAGTGACAGGTGGCTGGGAGTGTGTTCTTTGTCAGTGATTGAGAGATGGAAGTGTGTTGTTTATCAGTGACACAGAGCAGGGAGAGAGTTGTTTGTCAGTGACAGAGAGAAGGGTGATTGTTCTTTATCAGTGACAGAGAGATGGGAGTCACTCTTTATTAGTGACAGTTGAGTGAAAGTGTGTTCTTTGTTATTGGACCGAGCTGGGAGTGCATTAGGTATCAGTGACCGAGAGCTGTGAGTATGATCTTCATCAGTGACAGAGCGTCGGGAGTGAGTTCTTTATCAGTGACAGAGAGCTGGGTGTGTGCAATTTATCAGTGACAGAGAGCTGGGTGTGTGCAATTTATTAGTGACAGAGAGCTGGGAGTGTGATCTTTCTCAGTGACATAGAGTCGGGAATGTGTTCATTATCAGTGACAGAGAGATAGGTGTCAGTTCTTTATTAGTGATAGTTGATGAAAGTGTGTTCTTTATTATTGAATCGAGCTTGGAGCGCATTCGGTATCAGTGACTAAGACCTGGGAGTGTGATCGTTATCAGCGACAGAGAGCTGGTGGTGTGATCGTTCTCAGTGACACTGAGTCGGGAGCGAGTGTTTTTATCAGTGACAGAGAGCTGAGTGTGTACAATTTATCGGTGTCAGTGAGTTGGAAGTCTCTGGTGAGAGTGTGATCTTTATCAGTGACAGAGAGATGGGAGTGTGTTCTTTCTCAGTGACTGAGAGCTGGGAATGTGTTTGTTATCAGTTACAGAGAGCTGGAAGTGTGTTCTGTATCAGAGAGAGAGCTGGAAGTGTGTTCGTTATCAGTAACAGGGAGTTGGGAGTGTGTTCTTTGTTAGTGACAGAAAGATGGAAGTGTGTTCTTTATCAGAGAGAGGTAGCTGGGAGTGTGTCCTTTGTCAGTGACATAGGGCAGAGAGAGTGTCCTATATCAGAGATAGCAAGCTGGAAGCATGTTCTTTCTCAGTAACAGAGATCTGGGAGAGTGTTCTTTGTCTGTGACAGTGAACTGGGAGTGTGTACTTTATCAGTGACTGAGAGATTGAAGTGTGTCCTTTATCAGTCTCAGAGGGCTGGGCGTGTGTTCTTTCTGTGTGACAGAGAGATGGAGGTATTTTCTTTATAAATGACCGAGGGCTGTGAGTGTGTTTTTATCAGTGACAGAGAGCTGGGAGTATATTGTTTATCAATGACAGGTAGCTGAGAGTGTGGTTCTTTATCAGTGACAGAGAGCAGGGAGTGTGGTTCTTTATCAGAGACAGAGAGTTGGGTGTGTGCACTTTACCAGTGACAGAGAGCTGGAAGTCTGTTCTGTTTAAGTGACAAAGAGCTGGGAGTGTGGTTCTATATCTGTGACAAAGAGCTGGGAGTGTGGTTCTTTATCAGTGACAGGGAGCTGTGAGTGTGTTCTTTATCAGTGACTGGTAGCTGGTCGTGTGTTCTTTATCAGTGGCAGGGAGCTGGGAGTGGAGTGTTTATGAGTGACAGAGAGGTGGGAGTGTGTTCTTTATCAGTGACTGGTAGCTGGGACTATGGTTCTTTATCAGAGACAGAGAGCTGGGTGTATGCACTTTGTCAGTGACTGGTAGATGGGAGTGTGATCTTTATCAGTGACATTGAACTGGGAGTGTGCTTTTATCAGTGACAGAATACTAGGAGTGTGTTCTTTATCAGTGACAGGGAGCTGGGAGTGTGTTCTTTATCAGTGACCGAGAAATGGAAGTGTGTTCTTTATCAGTGACGGAGAGCTGGGAGTCAGCTCTTTATTAGTGACAGTTGGGTGAAAGTGTGTTCTTTATTATTGAACCGAGCTGGGAGTGCATTCCGTATCAGTGACTGAGAGCTGGGAGTGTGATCTTTGTCAGTGACATAGTGTCGGGAGTGAGTTCTTTATCAGTGACAGTGAGCTGGAAGTCTGTTCTGGATCCGACACAGAGTGCTCGAAGTGTGTTCTTTATCAGTGACAGACAGATGGGAGTGTGATCTTTCTCAGTGACTGAGAGCTGGGAGTGTGTTCGTTATTAGTGACAGGGAACTGGAAGTGTGTTCTCTATCAGAAACAGAGAGCTGGAAGTGTATTCTGTATCAGAGACAGAGAGATAGAAGTGTGTTCTTTATCAATAACAGGGAGCTGGGAGTGAGTTCTTTATCAGTGACAGAGAGCTGGAAGTCTGTTCTGTATCCGAGACACAGAGCTGGAAGTGTGTTCTTTATCAGTGACAGATTGGTGAGAGTGTGATCTTTATCAGTGACAGCGAGATGGGAGTGTGTTCTTCTCACTGACTGAGAGTTGAGAATGTGTTCGTTATTAGTGACAGGGAACTGGAAGTGTGTTCTCTATCAGAAACAGAGAGCTAGAAGTGTTTTCTTTGTCAGAGACAGAGAGCTGGGAGTGTGTTCTTTATCAGTGACAGAGAGATGGGAGTCAGCTCTTTGTTAGTGACAGTTGGTTGAAAGTGTGTTCTTTATTATTGAACCGAGCTGGGAGAGCATTCGATATCAGTGACAGGGAACTGGGAATGTGATCTTTATCAGTGACAGAGAGCTGCGAATGTGATCTTTCTCAGTGACACAGAGTCAAGAGAGGGTTCTTTATCAGTGACAGAGAGCTGGGTGTGTGCAATTTGTCAGTGACAGAGAGCTGGGAGTCTGTTCTGTATCCGAGACAGAGAGCTTGAAGTGTGTTCTTTATCAGTGAAGATTGGTGAGATTGTGATCATTTTCAGTGACAGACAGATGGGAGTGTGTTCTTTCTCAGTGACTGAGAGCTGGGAATGTGTTCATTATCAGTGACAGAGAGCTGGAAGTGTATTCTGTATCTGAGACAGAGAGCTAGAAGTGTGTTCTTTATCAATAACAGGGAGCTGGGAGTGTGTTCTTTATCAGTGACAGAGAGCTGTAAGTGTGTTCTTCATCAGTAACAGGGAGCTGGGAGTGTGTTCTTTATCAGTGGCAGAGAGCTGGAAGTCTGTTCTGTTTAAGTGACAGAGAGTTGGGAGAGTGGTTCTTTAGCAGTGACAAAGAGCTGGGAGTGGGTTCTTTATCAGTGAGAGAAAGATGGGAGTCAGCTCTTTATTAGTGACAGTTGGGTGAAAGTGGGTTCTTTATTATTGAACCGAGCTGGGAGTGCATTCTATATCAGTGACAGAGAGCTGGGAGTGTGATCTTTCTCAGTGACAGAGTCAAGAGTGAGTTCTTTATCAGTGACAGAGAGCTGGGTGTGTGCAATTTATCAGTAACAGACAGCTGGGAGTCTGTTCTGTATCCGAGACAGAGAGCTGGAAGTGTGTTCTCTATCAGTGACAGATTGGTGAGAGTGTGATCTTTATCAGTGACAGCGAGATGGGGTTGTGTTCTTTCTCAGTGACTGAGAGCTGGGAATGTGTTCGTTATCAGTGACAGAGAGCTAGAAGTGTGTTCTTTATCAGTAACAGGGAGCTGGGAGAGTGTTCTTTATCAGTGACAGAGAGCTGGGTGTGTGTTCTTTCTGAGTGACACAGGGCAGGGAGAGTGTCCTATATCAGTGACAGAGACCTGGGAGTGTGTTCCTTCTCAGTGAAAGAGATCTGGGAGAGTGTTCTTTGTCAGTGACTGAGGGCTGGGAGTGTGTTCTTTATCAGTAACTGAGAGATTGAAGTGTGTTGTTTATCAGTCTCAGAGAGCTGGGTGTGTGATCTTTCTCATTGACAGAGAGATGGAAGTGTTTTCTTTATCAATGACAGAGAGCTGGTAGTGTGTTCTTTATCAGTGACAGGGAGCTGGGAGTGTGGTTCTTTATCAGAGACAGAGAGCTGGGTCTGTGCACTTTTTCAATGACCGGGAGCAGGCAGTGTGCTCTATATCAGTGACAGAGAGCTGGGACTGTGTTCTTTGTCAGTGACACTAGCTGGGACTGTGTTCTTTGTCAGTGACAGAGAGCTGGCTTTATGCACTTTATCAGTGACAGAGATGGAAGTGTCTTCTTTATCAGTGACACAGAGCAGGGAGAGTGTCATTATCAGTGGCAGAGAGATGGGAGTGTGTTCTTTATTAGTGACAGTTGGGTGAATGTGTGTTCTTTATTATTGAACCGAGCTGGGAGTGCATTCGCTACCAGTGACTGAGAGCTGGGAGTTAGTTCTTTATCAGTGACAGAGAGCTGGGTGTGTGAATTTGTCAGTGACAGAGCTGGAAGTCTGTTCTGTATCCGAGACAGGGAGCTGGAAGTGTGTTCTTTATCAGTGACAGAGCGCTGGGAGTGTGTTCTTTCTCAGTGACTGAGAGCTGGGAGTGTGTTTGTTATCAGTGACAGAGAGCTGGAAGTATGTTCTGTATCAGACACAGAGAGCTGGTGGTGTGTTCTTTATCAGTAACAGGGAGCTGGGAGTGTGTTCTTTATCAGTGACAGGTAGCTGGGAGAGTGTTCTTTCTCAGTGACAGAGAGCTGGAAGTCTGTTTTGTTTAAGTGACAGAGAGTTGGGAGTGTGGCTCTTCATCAGTGACAGGGAGCTAGGTGTGTGCACATTATCAGTGACAGAGAGCTGGAAGTTTGTTTTGTATCAGTGACAGAGAGCTGAGAGTGTGTTCTTTCTGAGTGACATAGGACAGGGAGAGTGTTCTATCTCAGTGACAGAGAGGTGGGAATGTGTTCTTTATCAGTGACAGAGAGCTGGGTGTGTGTTCCTTCTCAGTGAAAGAGATCTGGGAGAGTGTTCTTTGTCAGTGACTGAGAGCTGGGAGTGTGTACTTTATCAGTAACTGAGAGATGGAACTGTGTTCTTTATCAGTGACTGAGAGATTGAAGTGTGTTGTTTATCAGTCTCAGAGAGCTGCGTGTGTGTTCTTTCTCATTGACAGAGAGATGGAAGTGTTTTCTTTATCTATGACAGAGAGCAGGGAGTGTGGTTCTTTATCAGAGACAGAGAGTTGGGTGTGTGCACTTTACCAGTGACAGAGATGGAAGTGTCTTCTTTATCAGTGACACAGAGCAGGGAGAGTGTCATTATCAGTGGCAGAGAGATGGGAGTGTGTTCTTTATTAGTGACAGTTGGGTGAATGTGTGTTCTTTATTATTGAACCGAGCTGGGAGTGCATTCGCTACCAGTGACTGAGAGCTGGGAGTTAGTTCTTTATCAGTGACTGAGAGCTGGGTGTGTGAATTTGTCAGTGACAGAGAGCTGGAAGTCTGTTCTGTATCCGAGACAGGGAGCTGGAAGTGTGTTCTTTATCAGTGACAGAGCGCTGGGAGTGTGTTCTTTCTCAGTGACTGAGAGCTGGGAGTGTGTTCGTTATCAGTGACAGAGAGCTGGAAGTGTGTTCTGTATCAGACACAGAGAGCTGGAAGTGTGTTCTTTATCAGTAACAGGGAGCTGGGAGTGTGTTCTTTATCAGTGACAGAGAGCTGGAAGTCTGTTTTGTTTAAGTGACAGAGAGTTGGGAGTGTGGCTCTTTATCAGTGACAGGGAGCTAGGTGTGTGCACATTATCAGTGACAGAGAGCTGGAAGTTTGTTCTGTATCAGTGACAGAGAGCTAGGAGTGTGTTCTTTCTGAGTGACATAGGGCAGAGAGAGTGTTCTATCTCAGTGACAGAGAGGTGGGAATGTGTTCTTTTTCAGTGACAGAGGGCTGGGAGTGTGTTCTTTGTCAGTGACACAGGGCAGAGAGAGTGACCTATTTCAGTGACAGAGAGCTGTAAGTGTGTTCTTTCTCAGTGAAGAGATCTGGGAGAGTGTTCTTTATCAGAGACAGCGAGATGGGAGTGTATTCTTTATCAGTAACAGGGAGCAGGGAGTGTGGTTCTTTCTCAGTGACAGAGAGCTGGGAGAATGTTCTTTATCAGTGACTGTGAGCTGGGTGTGTTTTCTTTATCAATGACAGAGAGCTGGGAGTATGTTCTTTATCTGTGACAGGTAGTTGGGAGTGTGATTTTTACCAGTGACAGTGAGCTGGGAGTGTGGTTTAATCAGTAACAAAGTACTAGGAGTGTGTTCTTTATCAGTGACCGAGAGCTGGGAGTGTGTTCTTTATTAGAGACAGAGAGCTGGTAGTGTGTTCTTTATCAGTGACAGAGAGCTGGGAGTGTATTCTTTATCAGAGGCAGAGAGCTGCTAGTGTGTTCTTTATCAGTGACAGGGATCTGGGAGTGTGATCTTTATTAGAGACAGAGTGTGTTCTTTATCAGTGACAGGGAGCTGGGAGTGTGGTTCTTTATCAGAGACAGAGAGCTGGGTCTGTGCACTTTTTCAATGACCGGGAGCAGGCAGTGTGCTCTATATCAGTGACAGAGAGCTGGGACTGTGTTCTTTGTCAGTGACACTAGCTGGGACTGTGTTCTTTGTCAGTGACAGAGAGCTGGCTTTATGCACTTTATCAGTGACAGAGATGGAAGTGTCTTCTTTATCAGTGACACAGAGCAGGGAGAGTGTCATTATCAGTGGCAGAGAGATGGGAGTGTGTTCTTTATTAGTGACAGTTGGGTGAATGTGTGTTCTTTATTATTGAACCGAGCTGGGAGTGCATTCGCTACCAGTGACTGAGAGCTGGGAGTTAGTTCTTTATCAGTGACAGAGAGCTGGGTGTGTGAATTTGTCAGTGACAGAGCTGGAAGTCTGTTCTGTATCCGAGACAGGGAGCTGGAAGTGTGTTCTTTATCAGTGACAGAGCGCTGGGAGTGTGTTCTTTCTCAGTGACTGAGAGATGGGAGTGTGTTTGTTATCAGTGACAGAGAGCTGGAAGTATGTTCTGTATCAGACACAGAGAGCTGGTGGTGTGTTCTTTATCAGTAACAGGGAGCTGGGAGTGTGTTCTTTATCAGTGACAGGTAGCTGGGAGAGTGTTCTTTCTCAGTGACAGAGAGCTGGAAGTCTGTTTTGTTTAAGTGACAGAGAGTTGGGAGTGTGGCTCTTCATCAGTGACAGGGAGCTAGGTGTGTGCACATTATCAGTGACAGAGAGCTGGAAGTTTGTTTTGTATCAGTGACAGAGAGCTGAGAGTGTGTTCTTTCTGAGTGACATAGGACAGGGAGAGTGTTCTATCTCAGTGACAGAGAGGTGGGAATGTGTTCTTTATCAGTGACAGGGAGCTGGGAGTGTGTTCTTTATCAGTGACAGAGAGCTGGGTGTGTGTTCCTTCTCAGTGAAAGAGATCTGGGAGAGTGTTCTTTGTCAGTGACTGAGAGCTGGGAGTGTGTACTTTATCAGTAACTGAGAGATGGAACTGTGTTCTTTATCAGTGACTGAGAGATTGAAGTGTGTTGTCTATCAGTCTCAGAGAGCTGCGTGTGTGTTCTTTATCATTGAATGAGAGATGGAAGTGTTTTCTTTATCTATGACAGAGAGCAGGGAGTGTGGTTCTTTATCAGAGACAGAGAGTTGGGTGTGTGCACTTTACCAGTGACAGAGATGGAAGTGTCTTCTTTATCAGTGACACAGAGCAGGGAGAGTGTCATTATCAGTGACAGAGAGATGGGAGTCAGTTCTTTATTAGTGACAGTTGGGTGAATGTGTGTTCTTTATTATTGAACCGAGCTGGGAGTGCATTTGCTACCAGTGACTGAGAGCTGGGAGTGACTTCTTTATCAGTCACAGAGAGCTGGGTGTGTGAATTTGTCAGTGACAGAGAGCTGGAAGTCTGTTCTGTATCTGAGACAGGGAGCTGGAAGTGTGTTCTTTATCAATGACAGAGCGCAGGGAGTGTGTTCTTTCTCAGTGACTGAGAGCTGGGACTGTGTTCTTTGTCAGTGACACTAGCTGGGACTGTGTTCTTTGTCAGTGACAGAGAGCTGGCTTTATGCACTTTATCAGTGACAGAGATGGAAGTGTCTTCTTTATCAGTGACACAGAGCAGGGAGAGTGTCATTATCAGTGGCAGAGAGATGGGAGTGTGTTCTTTATTAGTGACAGTTGGGTGAATGTGTGTTCTTTATTATTGAACCGAGCTGGGAGTGCATTCGCTACCAGTGACTGAGAGCTGGGAGTTAGTTCTTTATCAGTGACAGAGAGCTGGGTGTGTGAATTTGTCAGTGACAGAGCTGGAAGTCTGTTCTGTATCCGAGACAGGGAGCTGGAAGTGTGTTCTTTATCAGTGACAGAGCGCTGGGAGTGTGTTCTTTCTCAGTGACTGAGAGATGGGAGTGTGTTTGTTATCAGTGACAGAGAGCTGGAAGTATGTTCTGTATCAGACACAGAGAGCTGGTGGTGTGTTCTTTATCAGTAACAGGGAGCTGGGAGTGTGTTCTTTATCAGTGACAGGTAGCTGGGAGAGTGTTCTTTCTCAGTGACAGAGAGCTGGAAGTCTGTTTTGTTTAAGTGACAGAGAGTTGGGAGTGTGGCTCTTCATCAGTGACAGGGAGCTAGGTGTGTGCACATTATCAGTGACAGAGAGCTGGAAGTTTGTTTTGTATCAGTGACAGAGAGCTGAGAGTGTGTTCTTTCTGAGTGACATAGGACAGGGAGAGTGTTCTATCTCAGTGACAGAGAGGTGGGAATGTGTTCTTTATCAGTGACAGGGAGCTGGGAGTGTGTTCTTTATCAGTGACAGAGAGCTGGGTGTGTGTTCCTTCTCAGTGAAAGAGATCTGGGAGAGTGTTCTTTGTCAGTGACTGAGAGCTGGGAGTGTGTACTTTATCAGTAACTGAGAGATGGAACTGTGTTCTTTATCAGTGACTGAGAGATTGAAGTGTGTTGTCTATCAGTCTCAGAGAGCTGCGTGTGTGTTCTTTATCATTGAATGAGAGATGGAAGTGTTTTCTTTATCTATGACAGAGAGCAGGGAGTGTGGTTCTTTATCAGAGACAGAGAGTTGGGTGTGTGCACTTTACCAGTGACAGAGATGGAAGTGTCTTCTTTATCAGTGACACAGAGCAGGGAGAGTGTCATTATCAGTGACAGAGAGATGGGAGTCAGCTCTTTATTAGTGACAGTTGGGTGAATGTGTGTTCTTTATTATTGAACCGAGCTGGGAGTGCATTTGCTACCAGTGACTGAGAGCTGGGAGTGACTTCTTTATCAGTCACAGAGAGCTGGGTGTGTGAATTTGTCAGTGACAGAGAGCTGGAAGTCTGTTCTGTATCTGAGACAGGGAGCTGGAAGTGTGTTCTTTATCAATGACAGAGCGCAGGGAGTGTGTTCTTTCTCAGTGACTGAGAGCTGGGAATGTGTTCGTTATCAGTGACAGGGAGCTGGAAGTGTGTTCTTTATCAGTGACAGAGAGCTGGAAGTCTGTTCTGTTTAAGTGACAGAGAGTTGGGAAAGTGGTTCTTTATCAGTGACAAAGAGTTGGGAGTGTGTTCTTTATCAGTGACAGAGATGGGAGTCAGCTCTTTATTAGTGACAGTTGGGTGAAAGTGGGTTCTTTATTATTGAACCGAGCTGGGAGTGCATTCTGTATCAGTGACAGAGAGCTGGGAGTGTGATCTTTCTCAGTGACAGAGAGCTGGGTGTGTGCAATTTATCAGTGACTGAAAGCTGGGAGTCTGTTCTGTATCCGCGACAGAGAGATGTAAGTGTGTTCTCTATCAGTGACAGATTGGTGAGAGTGTGATCTTTATCAGTGACAGAGAGATGGGGTTGTGTTCTTTCTCAGTGACTGAGAGCTGGGAATGTGTTCGTTATCAGTGCCAGGGTGCCGGAAGTGTGTTCTTTATCAGAGACAGAGAGCTAGAAGTGTGTTCTTTATCAGTAACAGGGAGCTGGGAGAGTGTTCTTTATCAGTGACAGACAGCTGGAAGTCCATTCTGTTTAAGTGACAGAGAGTTGGGAGTGTGGTTTTTTATCAGTGACAGAGAGCTGGCTGTGTGTTCTTTCTGAGTGACACAGGGCAGGGATAGTGTTCTTTATCAGTGACAGAGAGCTGGGTGTGTGTTCCTTCTCAGTGAAAGAGATCTGGGAGAGTGTTCTTTGTCAGTGACTGAGAGCTGGGAGTGTGTACTTTATCAGTAACTGAGAGATGGAACTGTGTTCTTTATCAGTGACTGAGAGATTGAAGTGTGTTGTTTATCAGTCTCAGAGAGCTGCGTGTGTGTTCTTTATCAGTGACAGAGAGCTGGTAGTGTGTTCTTTATCAGTGACAGGGAGCTGGGAGTGTGGTTCTTTATCAGAGACAGAGAGCTGGGTCTGTGCACTTTATCAATGACCGGGAGCAGGCAGTGTGCTCTATATCAGTGACAGAGAGCTGGGACTGTGTTCTTTGTCAGTGACACGAGCTGGGACTGTGTTCTTTGTCAGTGACAGAGAGCTGGCTTTATGCACTTTATCAGTGACAGAGATGGAAGTGTCTTCTTTATCAGTGACACAGAGCAGGGAGAGTGTCATTATCAGTGGCAGAGAGATGGGAGTGTGTTCTTTATTAGTGACAGTTGGGTGAATGTGTGTTCTTTATTATTGAACCGAGCTGGGAGTGCATTCGCTACCAGTGACTGAGAGCTGGGAGTTAGTTCTTTATCAGTGACAGAGAGCTGGGTGTGTGAATTTGTCAGTGACAGAGAGCTGGAAGTCTGTTCTGTATCCGAGACAGGGAGCTGGAAGTGTGTTCTTCATCAGTGACAGAGCGCTGGGAGTGTGTTCTTTCTCAGTGACTGAGAGCTGGGAGTGTGTTCGTTATCAGTGACAGAGAGCTGGAAGTGTGTTCTGTATCAGACACAGAGAGCTGGAAGTGTGTTCTTTATCAGTAACAGGCAGCTGGGAGTGTGTTCTTTATCAGTGACAGAGAGCTGGAAGTCTGTTTTGTTTAAGTGACAGAGAGTTGGGAGTGTGGCTCTTTATCAGTGACAGGGAGCTAGGTGTGTGCACATTATCAGTGACAGAGAGCTGGAAGTTTGTTCTGTATCAGTGACAGAGAGCTAGGAGTGTGTTCTTTCTGAGTGACATAGGGCAGGGAGAGTGTTCTATCTCAGTGACAGAGAGGTGGGAATGTGTTCTTTTTCAGTGACAGAGGGCTGGGAGTGTGTTCTTTGTCAGTGACACAGGGCAGAGAGAGTGACCTATTTCAGTGACAGAGAGCTGTAAGTGTGTTCTTTCTCAGTGAAAGAGATCTGGGAGAGTGTTATTTATCAGAGACAGCGAGATGGGAGTGTATTCTTTATCAGTAACAGGGAGCAGGGAGTGTGGTTCTTTCTCAGTGACAGAAAGCTGGGAGAATGTTCTTTATCAGTGACTGTGAGCTGGGTGTGTTTTCTTTATCAATGACAGAGAGCTGGGAGTATGTTCTTTATCTGTGACAGGTAGTTGAGAGTGTGATTTTTACCAGTGACAGTGAGCTGGGAGTGTGGTTTAATCAGTAACAAAGTACTAGGAGTGTGTTCTTTATCAGTGACCGAGAGCAGGGAGTGTGTTCTTTATTAGAGACAGAGAGCTGGTCGTGTGTTCTTTATCAGTGACAGAGAGCTGGGAGTGTATTCTTTATCAGAGGCAGAGAGCTGCTAGTGTGTTCTTTATCAGTGACAGGGATCTGGGAGTGTGTTCTTTATCAGTGACAGGGAGCTGGGAGTGTGTTCTTTATCAGTGACAGAGAGCTGGGAGTGTATTTTTTTATCAGAGGCAGATAGCTGCTAGTGTGTTCTTTATCAGTGACAGGGATCTGGGAGTGTGATCGTTATTAGAGACAGAGAGCTGGGAGTGTGTTCTTTATCAGTGACAGGGAGCTGGGAGTGTGATCTTTATTAGAGACAGAGAGCTGGGAGTGTGTTCTTTCTCATTGACAGAGAGATGGAAGTGTTTTCTTTATCAATGACAGAGAGCTGGGAGTGTGGTTCTTTATCAGAGACAGAGTTGGGTGTGTGCACTTTACCAGTGACAGGGAGCTGGAAGTCTGTCCTGTTTAAGTCACTGAGAGCTGGGAGTATGGTTCTTTTTGTGTGACAAAGATCCGAGAGTGTGTTCTTTCTCAGTGACAGAGAGCTGGGAGAGTGTTATTTATCATTGACCGTGAGCTGGGGGTGTGTACTTTTTCAGTGACTGAAAGATGGAAGTGTTTTCTTTATCAATGACAGAGAGCGGGTAGTGTGTTCTTTATCAGTGACAGGGAGCTGGGAGTGTGGTGTTTATGAGTGACAAAGAAGTGGGAGTGTGTTCTTTATCAGAGACTGGTAGCCGGGAGTGTGCTCTTTATCAGTGACAAAGAGCTGGGTCTGTGCACTTTATCAATGACCGGGAGCAAGCAGTGTGCTCTATATCAGTGACAGAGAGCTGGGACTGTCTCTTTGTCAGTGACAGAGAGCTGGAAGTCCATCCTGTTTAAGTGACAGAGAGTTGGGAGTGTGGTTCTTCCTGAGTGACACAGGGCAGGAAGAGTGTCCTATATCATTGACAGAGAGCTGGGAGTGTGTTCTTTCTCAGTGAAAGAGATCTGGGAGAGTGTTCTTTGTCAGTGACTGAATGCTGGGAGCGTGTACTTTATCAGTAACTGAGAGATGGAACTGTGTTCTTTATCAGTGACTGAGAGATTGAAGTGTGTTGATTATCAGTCTCAGAGAGCTGGGTGTTCTTTCTCATTGACAGAGAGATGGAAGTGTTTTCTTTATCAGTGACAGGGAGCAGGGAGTGTGGTTCTTTATCAGAGACAGAGAGCTGGGTCTGTGCACTTTATCAATGACCGGAAGCAGGCAGTGTGCTCTATATCAGTGACAGAGAGCTGGGACTGTGTTCTTTATCAGTGACAGAGAGCTGGAAGTGTGTTCTTTATCAGTAACAGGGAGCTGAGAGAGTGTTCTTTATCAGTGACAGAGAGCTGGAAGTCTGTTCTGTTTAAGTGACAGAGAGTTGGGAGTGTGGCTCTTTATCAGTGACAGAGAGCTGGAAGTTTGTTCTGTATCAGTGACAGAGAGCTGGGAGTGTGTTCTTTCTGAGTGAAATAGGGCAGGGAGAGTGTTCTCTCACAGTGACAGAGAGCTGGGAATGTGTTCTTTACCAGTGACAGAGAGCTGGGAGTGTATTCTTTATCAGAGGCAGAGACCTGGTAGTGTGTTCTTTATCAGAGACAGAGAGCTGGTAGTGTGTTCTTTATCAGTGACAGGGAGCAGGGAGTGTGTTCCTTATCAGTGACAGACAGCTGGGAGTGTGTTCTTACTCATTGACAGGGAGCTGGGAGTGTGTTCTTTATTAATGACCGGGGATTAGATTAGATTAGACTTACAGTGTGGAAACAGGCCCTTCGGCCCAACAAGTCCACACCGACCCGCCGAAGCGAAACCCACCCATACCCCTACATTACCCCTTACCTAACACTACGGGCAATTTAGCAAGGCCAATTCACCTGACCCGCACATCTTTGGACTGTGGGAGGAAACCGGAGCACCCGGAGGAAACCCACGCAGACACGGGGAGAACGTGCAAACTCCACACAGTCAGTCGCCTGAGTCGGGAATTGAACCCGGGTCTTCAGGCGCTGTGAGGCAGCAGTGCTAACCACTGTGCCACCGTGCCGCGAGATAGTAGTGTGTTCTTTATCAGTGACAGAGAGCTGGGAGTGTGACCTTTGTCAGTGAAGGGTGGTTGGGAGTGTGTTCTTTATCAGTAACAGAGAGCTGGGAGTGTTCTTCATTAGTGACAGAAAGTGGGATGTGTGTTCTTTATCAGTGACAGAGAGCTGGGTGTGTGGTTCTTTATCAGTGACAGGGAGCTGTGAGTGTGTTCTTTATCAGTGACAGAGAGCTGGGTGTGTGTTCTTTATCAGTGACAGAGAGCTGGGTGTGTGGTTCTTTATCAGTGACAGGGAGCTGGGACTGTGATCTTAGCCAGTGACAGAGAGCTGGGTGTGTCTTCTTTATCTGCGACAGTTGGCTGAAAGTGTGTTCTTTATCAGTGCCAGGTAGCTTTGAGTGTGTACATTAGTGGTGACAGGTAGATGGTAGTGCATTCTTTATCAGTGACAGACCATGGAGTGTGGTTCTTTATCTTTGATAGAGAGCTGGGAGTGTGGTTCTTTATCAGTGACAGGGATCTGGGAGTATGTTGTTTATCAGTGAAAGGGAGATGGAAGTGTGGTTCTTTATCAGTGACAGGGAGATGGGAGTGTGGTTCTTTATCAGTGACAGGGAGCTGGGAGTGTGTTCTTTATCAGTGACAGGGAGCTGGGACTGTGATCTTTGCCAGTGACGGAGAGCTGGGTGTGTGTTCTTTATCTGCGACAATTAGCTGAAAGTGTGTTCTTTATCAGTGACAGGTAGCTTTGAGTGTGTACTTTAGTAGTGACAGGGAGCTGGGAGTGTGTTCTTTATCAGAGACAGAAAGCTTGTAGTGTGTTCGTTATCAGAGACAGAGAGCTGGGAGTGTGTTCTTTATCAGAGACAGAGAGCTGGGAGTGTGTTCTTTATCAGTGACAGGGAGCTGAGAGTGTGTTCTTTATCTATGACAGAGGGCTGATAGTGTGTTCTTTGTCAGTGACAGGGAGCTGGGAGTGTGTTCTTTATCAGTGACAGAGAGCTGGGAGTGTGTTCTTTATCAGTGACAGGGAGCAGGGAGAGTGTACTTTATCATAGACAGCGACATGGGAGTGTGTTCTTTATCAGTGACAGAGAGCTGGAAGTCTGTTCTGTATCCGAGACAGAGAGCTGAAAGTGTGTTCTTTATCAGTGACAGAGTGATGGGAGTATGATCTTTATCAGTGACAGCGAGATGGGAGTGTGTTCTTCTCACTGACTGAGAGTTGGGAATGTGTTCGTTATTAGTGACAGAGAGCTGGAAGTGTGTTCTTTATCAGTGACAGAGTGATGGGAGTATGATCTTTATCAGTGACAGCGAGATGGGAGTGTGTTCTTCTCACTGACTGAGAGTTGGGAATGTGTTCGTTATTAGTGACAGAGAGCTGGAAGTGTGTTCTTTGTCAGAGACAGAGAGCTGGGAGTGTGTTCTTTATCAGTGACAGAGAGATGGGAGTCAGCTCTTTATTAGTGACAGTTGGTTGAAAGTGTGTTCTTTATTATTGAACCGAGCTGGGAGAGCATTCGATATCAGTGACTGAAGCTGGGAATGTGATCTTTATCAGTGACAGAGAGCTGGGAGTATGTTCTTTATCTGTGACAGGTAGGTGGGAGTGTGATTTTTACCAGTGACAGTGAGCTGGGAGTGTGGTTTAATCAGTAACAAAGTACTAGGAGTGTGTTCTTTATCAGTGACCGAGAGCTGGGAGTGTGTTCTTTATTAGAGACAGAGAGCTGGGAGTGTATTCTTTATCAGAGGCAGAGAGCTGGGAGTGTGTTCTTTATCAGTGACAGGGAGATGGGAGTTTGGTTCTTTATCAGTGACAGGGATCTGGGAGTGTGTTCTTTATCAGTGACAGGGAGCTGTGAGTGTGTTCTTTATCAGTGACAGGGAGCTGGGAGTGTGTTCTTTCTCATTGACAGAGAGATGGAAGTGTTTTCTTTATCAATGACAGAGAGCTGGGAGTGTGGTTCTTTATCAGAGACAGAGAGTTGGGTGTGTGCACTTTACCAGTGACAGGGAGCTGGAAGTCTGTCCTGTTTAAGTCACTGAGAGCTGGGAGTATGGTTCTTTTTGTGTGACAAAGATCCGAGAGTGTGTTCTTTCTCAGTGACAGAGAGCTGGGAGAGTGTTATTTATCATTGACCGTGAGCTGGGGGTGTGTACTTTTTCAGTGACTGAAAGATGGAAGTGTTTTCTTTATCAATGACAGAGAGCGGGTAGTGTGTTCTTTATCAGTGACAGGGAGCTGGGAGTGTGGTGTTTATGAGTGACAAAGAAGTGGGAGTGTGTTCTTTATCAGAGACTGGTAGCCGGGAGTGTGCTCTTTATCAGTGACAAAGAGCTGGGTCTGTGCACTTTATCAATGACCGGGAGCAAGCAGTGTGCTCTATATCAGTGACAGAGAGCTGGGACTGTCTCTTTGTCAGTGACAGAGAGCTGGAAGTCCATCCTGTTTAAGTGACAGAGAGTTGGGAGTGTGGTTCTTCCTGAGTGACACAGGGCAGGAAGAGTGTCCTATATCAGTGACAGAGAGCTGGGAGTGTGTTCTTTCTCAGTGACAGGGAGCAGGGAGTGTGTTCTTTATCAGTGACAGAGGGCTGGGAGTGTGTTCTTACTCATTGACAGGGAGCTGGGAGTGTGTTCTTTATTAATGACCGGGGAGATAGTAGTGTGTTCTTTATCAGTGACAGAGAGCTGGGAGTGTGAACTTTGTCAGTGAAGGGTGGTTGGGAGTGTGTTCTTTATCAGTAACAGAGAGCTGGAAGTGTTCTTCATCAGTGACAGAAAGTGGGATGTGTGTTCTTTATCAGTGACAGAGAGCTGTGTGTGTGGTTCTTTATCAGTGACAGGGAGCTGGGAGTGTGTTCTTTATCAGTGACAGGGAGATGGGAGTGTGGTTCTTTATCAGTGGCAGGTAGCTTTGAGTGTGTATTTTAGTAGTGACAGGTAGATGGTAGTGCGTTCTTTATCAGTGACAGACCATGGAGTGTGGTTCTTTATCTTTGATAGAGAGCTGGGAGTGTGGTTCTTTATCAGTGACAGGGAGATGGGAGTGTGGTTCTTTATCAGTGACAGGGAGCTGTGAGTGTGTTCTTTATCAGTGACAGGGAGCTGGGACTGTGATCTTTGCCAGTGACGGAGAGCTGGGTGTGTGTTCTTTATCTGCGACAATTAGCTGAAAGTGTGTTCTTTATCAGTGACAGGTAGCTTTGAGTGTGTACTTTAGTAGTGACAGGGAGCTGGGAATATGTTCTTTATCAGTGACAGGGAGCTGGGAGTGTGTTCTTTATCAGAGACAGAAAGCTTGTAGTGTGTTCGTTATCAGAGACAGAGAGCTAGGAGTGTGTTCTTTGTCAGTGACAGGGAGCTGGGAGTGTGTTCTTTATCAGTGACAGAGAGCTGGGAGTGTGTTCTTTATCAGTGACAGGGAGCAGGGAGAGTGTACATTATCATAGACAGCGACATGGGAGTGTGTTCTTTATCAGTGACTGAGAGCAGGGAGTGAGTTCTTTATCAGTGACAGAGAGCTGGAAGTCTGTTCTGTATCCGAGACAGAGAGCTGGAAGTGTGTTCTTTATCAGTGACAGATTGGTGAGAGTGTGATCTTTATCAGTGACAGCGAGATGGGAGTGTGTTCTTCTCACTGACTGAGAGTTGGGAATGTGTTCGTTATTAGTGACAGAGAGCTGGAAGTGTGTTCTTTGTCAGAGACAGAGAGCTGGGAGTGTGTTCTTTATCAGTGACCGAGAGATGGGAGTCAGCTCTTTATTAGTGACAGTTGGTTGAAAGTGTGTTCTTTATTATTGAACCGAGCTGGGAGAGCATTCGATATCAGTGACTGAAGCTGGGAATGTGATCTTTATCAGTGACAGAGAGCTGGGAGTATGTTCTTTATCTGTGACAGGTAGGTGGGAGTGTGATTTTTACCAGTGACAGTGAGCTGGGAGTGTGGTTTAATCAGTAACAAAGTACTAGGAGTGTGTTCTTTATCAGTGACCGAGAGCTGGTAGTGTGTTCTTTAGCAAAGACAGAGAGCTGGGAGTGTGGTTTAATCAGTAACAAAGTACTAGGAGTGTGTTCTTTATCAGTGACCGAGAGCTGGGAGTGTGTTCTTTATTAGAGACAGAGAGCTGGGAGTGTATTCTTTATCAGAGGCAGAGAGCTGGGAGTGTGTTCTTTATCAGTGACAGGGAGCTGTGAGTGTGTTCTTTATCAGTGACAGGGAGCTGGGACTGTGATCTTTGCCAGTGACGGAGAGCTGGGTGTGTTTTTTTCTCTGCGACAGTTGGCTGAATGTGTGTTCTTTATCAGTGACAGGTAGCTTTGAGTGTGTACTTTAGTAGTGACAGGGAGCTGGGAGTGTGTTCTTTCTCATTGACAGAGAGATGGAAGTGTTTTCTTTATCAATGACAGAGAGCTGGGAGTGTGGTTCTTTATCAGAGACAGAGAGTTGGGTGTGTGCACTTTACCAGTGACAGGGAGCTGGAAGTCTGTCCTGTTTAAGTCACTGAGAGCTGGGAGTATGGTTCTTTTTGTGTGACAAAGATCCGAGAGTGTGTTCTTTCTCAGTGACAGGGAGCTGGGAGAGTGTTATTTATCATTGACCGTGAGCTGGGGGTGTGTACTTTTTCAGTGACTGAAAGATGGAAGTGTTTTCTTTATCAATGACAGAGAGCGGGTAGTGTGTTCTTTATCAGTGACAGGGAGCTGGGAGTGTGGTGTTTATGAGTGACAAAGAAGTGGGAGTGTGTTCTTTATCAGAGACTGGTAGCCGGGAGTGTGCTCTTTATCAGTGACAAAGAGCTGGGTCTGTGCACTTTATCAATGACCGGGAGCAGGCACTGTGCTCTGTATCAGTGACAGAGAGCTGGGACTGTATTCTTTGTCAGTGACAGAGAACTGTATGTGTGTTCTTTGTCAGTGACAGGGAGCTGAGAGTGTGTTCTTTATCATAGACAGAGAGCTGGTAGTGTGTTTTTTGTCAGTGACAGGGAGCTGGGAGTGTGTTCTTTATCAGTGACAGAGAGCTGGGAGTGTGTTCTTTATCAATGACAGGGAGCAGGGAGAGTGTACTTTATCAGTGACTGAGAGATAAGAGTGTGTCCTTTATCAGTGACTGAGAGCAGGGAGTGACTGCTTTATCAGTGACAGAGAGCTGGAAGTCCGTTCTGTATCCGAGACAGAGAGCTGGGAATGTGTTCGTTATCAGTGACAGAGAACTGGAAGTGTGTTCTGTGTCAGAAACAGAGAGCTGGGAGGGTGTTCTTTATCAGAGACAGAGAGCTGGGGGTGGGTTCTTTATCAATGACCAGGGAGATAGTAGTGTGTTCTTTATCAGTGACAGAGAGCTGAGAGTGTGTTCTTTCTCAGTGACGGAGAGCTGGCAGAGTCTTTTTTGTCAGTGACCGAGAGCAGAGAGAGTGTTTTTTGTCAGTGGCAGAGATCTGGGAATGTGTTCTCTCTCATGACAAGGAGCTAGGAGTGTGTTCTTTATCAGTGACAGAGAGCTGGGAGTGTGGTTCTTTATGAGTGACAGGGAGCTGGGACTGTGATCTTTGCCAGTGATGGAGAACTGGGTGTGTGTTCTTTATCAGTGACAGGTAGCTTTGAGTGTGTACTTTATTAGTGACAGGTAAATGGTAGTACGTTCTTTATCAGTGACAGATCATGGAGTGTGGTTCTTTATCTGTGACAGAGAGCTGTGAGTGTGTTCTTTATCAGTGACAGGGAGATGGGAGTGTGGTTCTTTATCAGTGACAGGGAGCTGGGAGTGTGTTCTTTATCAGTGACAGGGAGATGGGAGTGTGGTTCTTTATCAGTGACAGGGAGCTGTGAGTGTGTTCTTTATCAGTGACAGAGCAAGGGGAGAGTGTTCTTTATCAGTGAGAGGAAAATGGGTATGTGTTCTTTATCAGTGACAGAGAGCAGCGAATGATTTCTTTATCAGTAACCGAGGCTGGGATTGTGTTGTTTGTCAGTGACAGAGAGCTGGGAGAGTGTTGTTTATCAGTCACAGGTACCTGGTACCGTGTTGGTTATCACTGTAAGGGAGCAGGGGCTGTGTTGTTTCTCAGTGAAAAAGTGCTGGGAGTGTGTTATTTGTCAGTAAAAGAGAGCTGTGAATGTCTTCATTATCTGTGATGGGGAGCTGGGAGTGTGTTCTTTTTCCAGGACAGAGAGCTGGGAGTGTGTTTATTATCAGTGACAGAGAGCTGGGAGTGTGTTCTTTCTCAGTGACAGACACCTGTAAGTGTGTTCTTTCTAAGTGTCAGATAGATGGCAGTGTGTTCTTTCTCATTAACAGTGAGCTGGGAGTGTGTTCTTTCATTGACAGAGCTGGGAGTGTGTCCTTTATCAGTGACAGAGAGCTGGGAGTGTGTTCTTTCTCAGTGACAGTGAGCAGGGAGTGTGTTGTTTGTCATTAACAGGGAGCTGGGAGTGTGCTGATCTCAGTGAGGGGGAGCTGGGAGTGTGTCCTTTATCAGTGTAAGAAAGCTGGGAGTGTGATCTTTGTCAGTGACTGAGAGCTGGAAATGTGTTCTTTCTCAGTGACAGAGAGTCGGAAGTGTGTTTTTTCTCATTGACAGAGAGCTGGGAGTGTTTTGTTTATGAGCGACAGAGAGAGAGGAGTGTGTTCTTTATCAGTGAGAGGAAAATGGGTGTGTGTTCTTTATCAGTGACAGAGAGCTGGGAGTGAATTCTTTATCAGTAACGGACAGATAGGGATTGTGTTGTTTATCAGTGAAAGAGTGCTGGGACTGTGTTCTTTGTCAGTGTAAGAGAGCTGCGAGTGTGTTCTTTATCTGTGACAGGGAGCTGGAAGTGTGTTCTTTCTCTATGACAGAGAGCTGAGAGTGTGTTCTTTCTCAGTGACAGAGAGCTGGGTGTGTGTTATGAATCATTGACAGGGAGGTAAGATTGTGTTCTTTCTCAGTGGCAGAGAGCTGGGAGTCTGTTGTTTGTCATTAACAGAGAAGTGGGAGTGTGTCGTTCTCAGTGAGTGTGAGCTGGGAGTGTCTCCTTTATGAGTGACAAAGAGCTGGGAGAGTGTTATTTCTCTATGGCAGAGAGCTGGGAATGTGTTCTTATTCAGTGACAGAGTGCTGAGCATGCATTGTTTATCAGTGACTGAGAGCTGAGAGTGTGTTCTTTCTCAGTGACAGAGGGCTGAGACTGTGTTCTTTCTTAGTGTCAGAGAGCTGTAAATGTGTTCTTTATTAGTGACAGAGAGCTGAGACTGTGTTCTTTCTCAGTGGCAGAGAGCTGTATATGTGTTCTTTCTCAGTGACAGAGAGCTGAGAGTGTGTTCTTTCTCAGTGACAGAGAGCTGGGAGAGTGTTCTTTCTCAATGACAGGGAGCTGGGAGTGTGTTCTTTCTCAGTGTCAGAGAGCTGTAAATGTGTTCTTTATTAGTGACAGAGAGCTGAGAGTGTGATCTTTCTCAGTGACAGAGAGCTGGGAGTGTGTTCTTTATTAGTGTCTGAGAACTGGAAGTGTGTTTTTTCTCATTAACAGAGAGCTGGAAGTGTGTTCTTTCTCAGTGACAGAGAGCTGGGAGTGTTTACTTTGTCAGTGACAGAGAGCTGGGAGTGAATTCTTTGTCAGTAACGGACAGCTGGGAGTGTGTTGTTTGTCAATGAAAGAGTGCTGGGACGGTGTTCTTTGTTAGTGTAAAAGAGCTGTGAGTGTTTTCTTTAATCATGACAGAGAGCTGGGAGTTTGTTCTTTCTCAGTGACAGAGAGCTGGGAGTGTGTTGTTTGTCATTAACAGAGAACTGGGAGTGTGTCATTGTCAGTGAGAGGGAGCTGTGAGTGTTCTCTTTCTCAGTGTCAGAGCTGGGAGTGAGTCCTTTTTCAGTATCAGAGAGCTGGGGGTGTGATCTTTGTCAGTCACTGAGAGCTGGAAATGTGTTCTTTCTCAGTGACAGAGAGCTGGGAGTGTGTTCTTTCTCAGTGACAGTGAGCAGGGAGTGTGTTGTTTGTCATTAACAGGGAGCTGGGAGTGTGCTGATCTCAGTGAGAGGGAGCTGGGAGTGTGTCCTTTATCAGTGTAAGAAAGCTGGGAGTGTGATCTTTGTCAGTGACTGAGAGCTGGAAATGTGTTCTTTCTCAGTGACAGAGAGTCGGAAGTGTGTTTTTTCTCATTGACAGAGAGCTGGGAGTGTTTTGTTTATGAGCGACAGAGAGAGAGGAGTGTGTTCTTTATCAGTGAGAGGAAAATGGGTGTGTGTTCTTTATCAGTGACAGAGAGCTGGGAGTGAATTCTTTATCAGTAACGGACAGATAGGGATTGTGTTGTTTATCAGTGAAAGAGTGCTGGGACTGTGTTCTTTGTCAGTGTAAGAGAGCTGCGAGTGTGTTCTTTATCTGTGACAGGGAGCTGGAAGTGTGTTCTTTCTCTATGACAGAGAGCTGAGAGTGTGTTCTTTCTCAGTGACAGAGAGCTGGGTGTGTGTTATGAATCATTGACAGGGAGGTAAGATTGTGTTCTTTCTCAGTGGCAGAGAGCTGGGAGTCTGTTGTTTGTCATTAACAGAGAAGTGGGAGTGTGTCGTTCTCAGTGAGTGTGAGCTGGGAGTGTCTCCTTTATGAGTGACAAAGAGCTGGGAGAGTGTTATTTCTCTATGGCAGAGAGCTGGGAATGTGTTCTTATTCAGTGACAGAGTGCTGAGCATGCATTGTTTATCAGTGACTGAGAGCTGAGAGTGTGTTCTTTCTCAGTGACAGAGGGCTGAGACTGTGTTCTTTCTCAGTGGCAGAGAGCTGTAAATGTGTTCTTTATTAGTGACAGAGAGCTGAGAGTGTGATCTTTCTCAGTGACAGAGAGCTGGGAGTGTGTTCTTTCTCAGTGACAGTGAGCTGGGAGTGTGTTCTTTATTAGTGTCTGAGAACTGGAAGTGTGTTTTTTCTCATTAACAGAGAGCTGGAAGTGTGTTCTTTCTCAGTGACAGAGAGCTGGGAGTGTTTACTTTGTCAGTGACAGAGAGCTGGGAGTGAATTCTTTGTCAGTAACGGACAGCTGGGAGTGTGTTGTTTGTCAATGAAAGAGTGCTGGGACGGTGTTCTTTGTTAGTGTAAAAGAGCTGTGAGTGTTTTCTTTAATTATGACAGAGAGCTGGGAGTTTGTTCTTTCTCAGTGACAGAGAGCTGGGAGTGTGTTGTTTGTCATTAACAGAGAACTGGGAGTGTGTCATTGTCAGTGAGAGGGAGCTGTGAGTGTGTTCTTTCTCAGTGTCAGAGCTGGGAGTGAGTCCTTTTTCAGTGTCAGAGAGCTGGGGGGGTGTTCTTTCTCAGTGACAGAGAGTTGTAAATGTGTTCTTTATTAGTGACAGAGAGCTGGGAATGTGTTCTTTCTCAGTGACAGAGAGCTGGGAGTGTGTTCTTTCTCAGTGACAGAGAGCTGGGAGCGTGTTGTTTGTCATTAACAGAGAACTGGGAGTGTATCGTTGTCAGTGAGAGGGAGCTGGGAGTGTGTCCTTTATCAGTGACAGAGAGTAGGGGGAGTGTTCTTTCTCAGTGTCAGAGAGCTGTAAATGTGTCCTTTATCAGTGACAGAGAGCTGAGAGTGTGTTGTTACTCAGTGGCAGAGAGTTCGGAATGTGTTCTTTCTCATTAACAGAGAGCTGTAAATGTGTCCTTTATCAGTGACATAGAGCTGAGAGTGTGTTCTTTCTCTGTGACTGAGAGCTGCGAGTGTGTTCTTTATCAGTGACAGGGAACTGAGAGTGTGTTCTTTATCAGTGACAGAGAGCTGGGAGTGTCTTTTTTCTCAGTGATAGGGAACTGAGAGTGTGTTCTTTATCAGTGACAGAGAGCTGGGAGTGTCTTTTTTCTCAGTGATAGGGAGCTGGGAGTGTGTTCTTTGTCAGTGACAGAGAGCTGGGAGTGTGTTCTTTGTCAGTGACAGAGAGATTTGAGCATGTTCTGTCTCAGTGACTGAGAGCTGGGAATGTGATTTTTATCTGTTGCGGAGAGCAGGGTGAGTATTCTTTATCAGTGACAGAGAGCAGCAAATGATTTCTTTATCAGTAACCGAGGCTGGGAATGTGTTGTTTGTCAGTGACAGAGAGCTGGGAGAGTGTTGTTTATCAGTCACAGGTACCTGGTACCATGTTGGTTATCACTGTAAGGGAGCAGGGACTGTGTTGTTTCTCAGTGAAAAAGTGCTGGGAGTGTGTTATTTGTCAGTAAAAGAGAGCTCTGAGTGTCTGCATTATCTGTGACAGAGAGCTGGGAGTGTTTTCTTTCTCAGTGACAGATAGCTGGGCGTGTGTTCTTTCTCAGTGACAGACACCTGGAAGTGTGTTCATTCTAATTGTCAGATAGATGGCAGTGTGTTCTTTCTCATTAACAGTGAGCTGGGTGTGTGTTCTTTCATTGACAGAGCTGGGAATGTGTCTTTATCAGTGACAGAGAGCTGGGAGTGTGTTCCTTCTCAGTGGCAGAGAGCTGGGAGTGTGTTCTTTATCAGTGTCAGAGAGCTGGGAGTGAATTCTTTATCAGTAAAGGACAGCTGGGATTGTGTTGTTTATCAATGAAAGAGTGCTGTGACTGTGTTCTTTGTCAGTGTAAGAGAGCTGCGAGTATTTTCTTTCTCAGTGGCAGAGAGCTGGGAATGTGTATTTTATCAGTGACAGAGAGCTGGGGGTGTGTTCTTTTTCAGTGACTGATTGCTGGGAATGTATTCTTTATTAGTGACAGAAATCTTTGATGCATGTTTTGGGCGGCACGGTGGCACAGTGGTTAGCACTGCTGCCTCACAGCGCCTGTAGACCCGGGTTCATTTCCCGACTCAGGCGACTGACTGTGTGGAGTTTGCACGTTCTCCCCGTGTCTGCGTGGGTTTCCTCCGGGTGCTCCGGTTTCCTCCCACAGTCCAAAGATGTGCGGGTCAGGTGAATTGGCCAAGCTAAATTGCCCGTAGTGTTAGGTAAGGGGTAAATGTAGGGGTATGGGTGGGTTGCGCTTCGGCGGGTCAGTGTGGACTTGTTGGGCCGAAGGGCCTGTTTCCACACTGTAAGTCTAATCTAAAAAAAAATGTTCTTTCTCAGTGACAGAGAGCTGGGAGTTTGTTCTTTATTAGTGACAGTGAGTTTTGAGCATGTTCTTTCTCAGTGACAGAGAGCTGGGAGTGTGTATTTTATCAGTGACAGAGATCTGGGAGTGTGTATTTTATCAGTGACAGAGATCTGGGAGTGTGTTCTTTATCAGTGACAGAGAGCTGGGAGTGTGTTCTTTATCAGTGACAGTGAGCTGTAAGTCTGTTCTGTATCAGTGACAGAGAGCAGGGTGAGTGTTCTTTATGAGTGACAGAGAGCAGGAAGAGTTTTTTTTTATCAGAGACAAAGAGCTGAGAGTGTGTTCTTTATCAGTGACAGAGAGCTGGGAGTGTGTTCTTTATCAGTGACAGAGAGCTGGGAGTGTGATTTATTTTCACGAGATGGATTTGGGAGTGTATATCTTTATTAGTGTCAGGTAGCTGGGATTGTGTTCTTTGTCAATGCCAGAGAGGAGGGAGTGTGTTCTTTATCAGTGGCAGAGAACTGGGAGTGTGTTCTTTATTAGTGACAGAGAGTTGGGAGTGTGTTCTTTCTCAGTGACACTGAGCAGGGAGAGTTTTCTTTCTCAGTGACAGAGAGCTGGGAGAGTGTTCTTTATCAATGACAGAGTGATGGGAGTGTGTTCTTTCTCAGTGATACTGAGCAGGGAGAAGTTTCTTTCTCAGTGATAGAGAGCTGGGAGCGTGTTCTTTATCAATGACAGGGAGCTGGGAGTTTATTCATGACAGGAGGGTGGATGTGTGCTCTTTATCAGTGACAGAGAGCTGGGAGTGAATTTGTTATCAGTAACAGAGAGCTGGGATTGTGTTGTTTATCACTGGAAGAGTGCTGGGAGTGTGTTCTTTGTCAGTGAAATAGAGCTGTGAGTGTTTTCTTTATCATTGACTGATAGCTGGAAATGTGTACTTTATCTGGGATAGAGAGCTGGGAGTATGTAACTCTTGCCCAGTGGTATACACCTATCCCTTTCTATCACTGAAGTAAACATAACAGAATTGTGTTCACTATCACCAAAGTGCTCACCTACTTCCAAGTCTAACACCTGGCCGGGCTCATTACCCAGTACCAAATCTAAAGTGGCTTTGCCCCTTGTTGGCCTGTCTACATACTGTGTCAGGAAGCCCTTCTGCACACACTGGACAAAAACTGACCCATCTATAGAACTCGCACTATAGTGTTCCCAGTCAATATTTGGAAAGTTGAAGTCCCCCATGACAACTACCCTGTCTCACTCCTGACGAGAATCATTTTTGCTATCCTTAACTCGACATCTCTGGAACTATTCGGAGGCCGATAGAAAACTCCCAACAGGTTGACCTCTCCTTTCGTGTTTTTAACTTCAGCCCACACTACTTCAGCTGACGTGTCCACAAACATCCTTTCTGCAGCTGTAATATTTCCTTGACCAACAATGCCACACCTCCCCCTCTCTTACTATCTTGTCTGTTCTTACTGAAACATCTAAATCCTGGAACCTGCAACAACCATTCCTGTCCCTGCTCTATCCATGTCTCCGAAATGGCCACAACATTGAAGTCCCAGGTACCAACCCATGCTGCAACTTCATCCACCTTATTCTGGATGCTCCTGGCGTTGAAGTAGACACACCTGCTTGCTGGTGCCATCTTGCATCCCTGAAACTTAATTTCCGACCTCCCTACTCTCAACCTTTTCTATAGTTGAACTACAATTTTGGTTCCTGTTCCCCTGCTGGATTAGTTTAAAGCCACTCCAATAACCTTAGCAAATTTCCCCCCCAGGATATTGAAACCCCTCTGGTTCAGATGAAGACCATCCTGCTTGTAGAGGTCCCACCTACCCCAGAAAGAGCCCTAATTATTCAAGAATCCAAAACCCTCCCTCCTGCACCACTCCTGTAGCCACATGTTCAAATCCTCTCTCTCCCTATTCCTTGCCTCACTAGCACATGGCACAGGCAACAAACCAGAGACAACAACTCTTGTTCATCCTTATGTCATTGGTGCCTATGTGGACCACGACTTTGGGCTGCCCACCCTCCCCCTTAAGGATCCCAAAAACACGGTCAGAGACATCACAAACCCTGGAACCTGGGAGGCAATATACCAACCGCGAGTCTCTCTCATCCCCACAGAACCTCCTATCTGTCCCCCTAACTATGGAGTCTCCAATGACTACTGCTCTGCTCCTCTTCCCCTTTTCCCTTCTGAGCAGCAGGGACAGACTCTGTGCCAGAGCCCTGTGCCCCAATGCTTTCCCTGGTAAGTTGTCCCCACCAACAGTATCTAAAACAGTATACTTATTGTTGAGGGGAATGGCCACAGGGTATCCCTGCACTGCCTGCAGGGACAGGGAGCTGGGAGTGTGTTCTTTCTCAGAGACCGAGAGTTGGGAGTGTGTTCTTTATCAGTGACAGGGAGCGGGAATGGTGTTCTTTATCAGTGAATAGTAGTGGTGATTGTGTTCTTGTTGAATGATTTGTAGTTGTGAGTGTGTAACATTCTTCAGCAGTGAGGGAAAGCTGAGAATGTGTTCCTTATCAGGTACTGGCATCTGGGCTTGTATTTGTTATCAGTGACATGAGCTGGGATTGAGTTCTTTCGCAGTGACGGAGCAGGGAGTGTGATCTTTATCAGGGACAGAGAGCTGGGAGTGAGTTTTTATCCGTGACAGTGAACTTGGACTGAGTTCTTTATCAGTGACAGAGGGCCAGGAATGTGTTCTTTATCTGTGACAGAGAGATGGACGTGTGTTGTTTATCAGTCTCAGAGAGATGGAAGTGTGTCCTTGCTCAGTGACAGAGAGCTGGGTGTGTGTTCTTTATCAGTGAGAGAGCACTGGGAGTGTGTTCTTTCTCAGCAACAGAGAGATAGAGGTGTTTTCTTATCAGTGAGAGAGAGCTGAGAGTGTGATCGTTATCAGTGACAGGGAGCTGGGACTGTGTTCTTTATCAGTGACAGGGAGCTGGGAGTGTGCTTTTATCAGTGACAGCGAATTAACAGTGTGTTCTTTCTCAGTGACAGAGAGCTGGGAGTGTGATCGTTATCAGTGACAGAGAGCTGAGAGTGTGATCTTTATCAGCGACTGGTAGCGGCGATTGCGTTCTTTTTGAATAATTTGTAGATGTGAGTGTGTAACTTTCTTTAACAGTGAGAGAACTCTGGGAATACATTCCTTATCAGGGACTGGTATCTGGGTGTGTGTTCTTTATCAGTGTCAGATAGTTGGGAGTGTGTTCTTGCTCAGTGACAGAGAGATGGAAGTGTGTTCTTGCTCAGTGACAGAGAGATGGAAATGAGTTCTTGCTCAGTGACAGAGTGCAGGGAGTGTGTTCATTCTCAGTGATAGAGAGCTGGAAGTGTGACCTTTCTCTGTCACAGAGAGCTCGAAGCGTGTTCTTTGTAAGTGGCACAGTGCTGCGAGTGCATTTTCTGTCTGTGACAGGGGAAAAGGAGTGTTTATTTTGAGTGATTTGTAACTGGGTGTGTGAAATTTATCAGTGCGAGCGAGCTAGGAGAGTGTTATTTATCAGTGAAAGGGTGCTGGCAGGGTTGTATTTATCAGTGACAGAGAGTTGGGAGTGTGTTCATTATCAGTGAATGGTAGCGGTGATTGTGTTCTTGTTGAATGATTTGTAGTTGTGAGTGTGTAACATTCTTCAGCAGTGAGGGAAAGCTGGGAATGTGTTCCTTATCAGGTACTGGTATCTGGACTTGTATTTGTTATCAGTGACATGAGCTGGGATTGAGTTCTTTCTCAGTGACGGAGCAGGGAGTGTGATCTTTATCAGTGACAGAGAGCTGGGATGAAATTTTACCCATGACAGTGAACTTAGACTGAGTTCTTTATCAGTGACAGGGAGTTGGGATTGTGACCTTTATCAGTGGCAGAGAGCTGGGAGTGTGTTGTTTATCAGTGGCAGAGAGCTGGGAGTGTGTTGTTTATCAGTGACAGAGAGCTGGGAGTGTGTTCTTTATTAGTGAGAGAGCACTGGGAGTGTGTTCTTTCAAAGCGACAGAGAGATAGAGGTGTTTTCTTTATTATTGAGAGAGAGCTGGGAGTGTGAGCTGGGACTGTGTTCTTTATCAGTGACAGGGAGCTGGAAGTGTGATCTTTCTCAGTGACAGAGAGCTGGGAATGTGATCTTTCTCAGTGACTGGTAGCGGCAATTGTGTTCTTGTTGAATGATTTGTAGTTGTGAGTGTGTAACATTCTTTAGCAGTGAGAGAAAGCTGGGAATGTGTCCCTTATCAGGGAGTGGTATCTGGGCATCTATTAGTTATCAGTGACAGAGAGCTGGCTGTGTGTTATTTGTCAGAGACACAGTGGTGCAAGTGCATATTTTGTCAGTGACTGCGAAAAGGAGTGTTTTTTATTGAGTGATTTGTAGCTGGGTGCGTGTGATTTATCAGTGCTACGGAGCCCGGAGTGTGTTCTTTAGCCGTGACAGTTAGCTGCGAGTGTGTTCTTTATTAGTGAGAGAGAGCTGGGAGTGTGATCTTTATCAGTGACAGGAGCTGGGATTGTGTTCTTTATCAGTGACAGAGAACTGGGAGTGTGAACTTTATCAGTGACAGGGAGCTGGGAGTGTGTTCTTTATCAGTGAGAGAGAGCTGGGACTGTGTTCTTTGTCAGTGACAGAGAGCTGGGTGTGTGTTCTTTATCAGTGAGAGAGCACTGGGCGTGTGTTCTTTCTCAGTGACAGAGAGATAGAGGTGTTTTCTTTATTAGTGAGAGAGCTGGGAGTGTGATCGTTATCAGTGGCAGAGAGCTGGGACTGTGTTCTCTATCAGTGACAGGGAGCTGGGAATGTGCTTTTATCAGTGACAGAGAATTAGCAGTTTGTTCTTTCTCAGTGGCAGAGAGCTGAGAGTATGATCTTTATCAATGACTGTGAGCTGGGACTGAGAATGAACACTGGGAATGTGTTCATTCTCAGTGACTGGTAGCGGTGATTGTGTTCTTTTTGAATAATTTGTAGATGTGAGTGTGTAACTTTCTTTAGCAGTGAGAGAACTCTGGGAATACATTCCTTATCAGGGACTGGTATCTGGGCGTGTGTTCTTGCTCAGTGACAGAGAGTTGGGAGTGTGATCTTTCTCAGTGATAGAGAGCTGGGAGTGTGATCTTTCTCTGTCACAGAGAGCTGGGAGTGTGTACTTTCTCTGTCACAGAGAGATGGAAGTGTATTCTTGCTCAGTGACAGAGTGCAGGGAATGTGTTCATTCTCAGTGATAGAGAGCTGGAAGTGTGTTCTTTCTCTGTCACAGAGAGCTCGGAGTGTGTTCTTTGTAAGTGGCACAGTGTTGCGAGTGCATTTTCTGTCTGTGACAGGGGAAACGGAGTGTTTATTTTGAGTGATTTGTAACTGGGTGCGTGAAATTTATCAGTGTGAGCGAGGTAGGAGAGTGTTACTTATCAGTGATGGAGAGCTGGGATTGTATTGTTTATCAGTGAAAGGGTGCTGGGAGGTTGGTATTCGTCAGTGAAAGAGAGATGTGGATGTGTTCTTTATCAGTGAAAGAGAGCTGTGAGTGTTTCATTATCAGTAACAGGTAGCTGGGAGTGTGTTCTTTTTCTGGGAATGAAAGCTGGGAGTATTTTTTATCAGTGACAGAGAGATGGGACTGTTATTTTTATTAGTGAAAGCATGCTAGAAGTGTAGTCTTTTCTCAGTGACAGAGGACTGGGAGTGTGTTCTTTATCAGTGAGAGAGTGCTGGGAGTGTGTTCTTTCGCAGTGAGAGAGCACTGGGAGTGTGTTCTTTGTCAGTGACAGAGAGCTGGAAGTTTATTCTTTTTAAGTGACAGAGTGCTAGGTGTATGTTCTTTAGCAGTGACAGATAGCTGGGAGTGTGATCTTTATCAGTGAGAGAGAGCAATGGAAGTGTTTTCTTTGTCAGTGTCAGAGAGCTGGGAGTGTGTTCTTTATCACTGGCAGCGTGTTCTTTATCACTGGCAGCGAGGTGGGTGTGTGTTCTTTAGCAGCAAGACAGAGCTGGGAGTGTGTTTTTTATTAGTGAGAGGGAGCTGGGAGTGTGTTTTTTAATCAGAAACAGGGAGCTGTGAGTATGTTCTTTATCAGTGCGAGAGAGCTGGGAGTGTGTTCTTTATCAGTGAGAGAGAGCTGAGATGTTGTTTTTTATCAGTGGCACAGAGCTCGGTGTGTGTTCTTTATTAGTGACGGGGAGCTGTGAATGTGTTCTTTATCAGTGACAGAGGGATAGATGTGTGTTCTTTAGCAGTGAAAGGGAGCTGGGAGTGTATTCTTTATCATGTGACAGAGAGCTGGGTGAGTGTTCTTTGTCAGTGACAACAAGCTGGGAGTGTGTAATTTATCAGTGACTGAGAGCAGGGAGTGTGTTCTTTATCAGTGACAGAGAGCAGGGAGTGTGGTTCTTTAGTCATGACAAGTGATTGTATTTAATTATCAGTAACAGAGAGCTGGGAATGTGTTTTTCCTCAGTGACAGAGAGCTGGGAGTGTGTATTTTTGTCAGTGACAGTGTGCTCAGTGTATGTTCTTTATCAGTGAGAGAGCTCTGAGTGTGTGTTCTTTATCAGTGAGAGAGAGAGAGCTGTGAGTGTGTCCTTCCTCAGTTGAGACAGAGCTGGGACTGTTTTTTCTCAGTGACAGAGAGCTGGGAGTGTGATCATTATCAATGCGAGAGAGTTGGGAGTGTGTTCTTTATATGTGGCAGAGAGCTGGGAGTGTGACCGTTATCAGTGAGAGAGATCTGGGAGTGTGATTTCACTCAGTGGCAGAGAACAATGGGAGTGTGTTTTTTCTTAGTTACCGAGAGCTGGAAGTAAGTTTTTTACCTGAGACAGAGCTGTGTGTGTATTCTTTATCAGTGAGAGAGAGCTGGGAGTGTGTTCTTTATCAGTAAGAGAGAGCTGGGAGTGTGTTCTTTGTCAGTGACAGAGAACTGGGAATGTGTTCTTTTATCAGTGTCAGAGCACTGGGAGTGTGTTCTTTATCTGTGACAGAGCGCTGGGAGTGTGTTTTTATCAGTGCCAGTGAGATGGAAGTGTGTTCTTTATCAGTGTCAGAGCGCTGGAAGTGTGTTCTTTCTAAGTGTCAGAGCGCTGGGAGTGTGTACTTTATCTGTGACAGACAGCTGGGAGTGTATACTTTATCAGTGACAGAGAGCTGGGAGTGTGTTCTTTATCAGTGTCAGAGAGGTAGGTGTGTGTTCTTTTTCAGTGAGAGAGAGCTGGGTGGGTGTTCTTTATCAGTGACAGAGAGCTGAGTGTGTGTTCTTTATCATTGAGAGAGAGACAGAGCTGGGACTGTGTTTTTTTTCAATGAAAGAGAGCTGGGAGTATATTTTTAATCCGTGACAGAGAGCTGATAGTGTGATCTTTATCAGTGCGAGAGCGCTGGGAGTGTGTTCTTTCTCAGTGAGACAGATCTGGGAGTGTGTTTGTTATCAGTGAGAGAGAGCTGGGAGTGTGTTCTTTATCAGTGTCGGAGAGCTGGGAGTGTGTTCTTGATCAATGACACAGAGCTGGGAGTGTGTTCTTTATCAGTGTCGGAGAGCTGGGAGTGTGTTCCTCATCAGTGACAGAGAGCTGGGTGTGTGTTCTTTATCAGTGAACGAACACTGGAAGTGTGTTCTTTTTCAGTGACAGAGTGCTGGAAATATGTTCATTTTCAGTGACAGAGTGCTAGGAGTATGTTCTTGTGCAGTGACAGATAGCTGGGTGTGTGTTCTTTATCAGTGAGTGAGAGAGTTGGGAGTATGTTCTTTCTTAGTGAGACAGATCTGGGAGTGTGTTTGTTATCAGTGAGAGAGAGCTGGGAGTGTGTTCTTCATCTGTGACAGAGAGCTGGGAGTGTGTTCTTTATCAGTGTCGGAGAGCTGGGAGTGTGTTCTTCATCAGTGACACAGTGCTCGGTGTATGTTCTTTATCAGTGACAGAGAGCTGAGTGTGTGTTCTTTATCATTGAGAGAGAGGCAGAGCTGGGACTGTGTTTTTTTTCAATGAAAGAGAGCTGGGAGTGTGTTCTTCATCAGTGACAGAGAGCTGGGTGTGTGTTCTTTATCAGTGAACGAGCACTGGAAGTGTGTTCTTTTTCAGTGACAGAGTGCTGGAAATATGTTCATTTTCAGTGACAGAGTGCTAGGAGTATGTTCTTGTGCCGTGACAGATAGCTGGGTGTGTGTTCTTTATCAGTGAGTGAGAGAGTTGGGAGTGTGTTCTTTCTCAGTGAGACAGAGCTGGGAGTGTGTTTTTTTTCCTCAGTGACAGAGATCTGAGATTGTGTTCTAAATGAGTGACAGAGAGCTGTGAGTGTGCACTTTATCAGTGACATGAAGCTGGGATTGTGTTCTTTATCAGTGACAGAATGCTGTGAGTGTGGTATTTTTCAGTGACAGAGAGCTAGGATTGTGTATTTTATCAGTGACAGAGAGCAGGGTGAGTGTTCTTTATCAGTGACAGTGAGTTGGGTGTGTGTCCTTTCTCAGTGAGACATAGCTGGGTGTGTGTTCTTTATCAGAGAGAGAGAGAGAGCTGGGAGTGTGTCCTTTCTCAGTGAGACAGAGCTGGGAGTGTGTTTTTTTCTCAGTGACAGAGATCTGAGATTGTGTTCTAAATGAGGGACAGAGAGCTGTGAGTGTGCACTTTATCAGTGACATGAAGCTGGGATTGTGTTCTTTATCAGTGACAGAGAGCTGTGAGTGTGATTTTTCTCAGTGACAGAGAGCTGGGTGTGTGTTCTTTGTCAGTGAGAGAGAGCTGAGAGTGTGTTCTTTATCAGTGAGAGAGTGCTGGGAGTGTCTTCTTTCTCAGTGAGAGAGCACTGGGAGTATGTTCTTTTGCAGTGACAGAGAGCTGGGAGTGTGTTCTTTTTAAGTGACAGAGAGCTGTAAGTATGTTCTTTTTAAGTGACAGAGTGCTAGGAGTATGTTCTTTAGCAGTGACAGATAGCTGGGTGTGTGTTCTTTATCAGTGAGAGAGAGAGCTGGGAATGTGTCCTTTCTCAGTGACACAGAGCTGAGAGTTTGTTTTTTCTCAGTGACAGAGAGCTGTGAGTATATTTTTAATCAATGACAGAGAGCTGGGAGAGTGTATTTTATCAGTGACTGAGAGCTGGGAGTGTGTTTTTTCTCAGTGAAAGGGAGCTCGGTGTATGTTCTTTAGCAGTGACAGAGAGCTGAGTGTGTGTTCTTTATCAGTGAGAGACAGAGCTGGGAGTGTGTCCTTTCACAGCGAGAGAGAGCTGGAACTGTGTTTTTTTTTCAGTGAAAGAGAGCTGGGAGTATATTTTTAATCCGTGACAGAGAGCTGGTAGTGTGATCTTTATCAGTGCGAGAGAGCAGGGTGAGTGTTTTTTATCAGTGACAGTGAGTTGGGTGTGTGTCCTTTCTCAGTGAGACGTAGCTGGGAGTGTGTTCTTTCTCAGTGACAGAGAGCTGGGAGTGTGTTATTTATCAGTGACAGAGAGCTGGGAGTGTGTTCTTTATCAGTGAGAGAGAGAGAGAGAGAGAGCTGGGAGTGTGTCCTTTCACAGTGAGACAGAGCTGGGACTGTGTTTTTTTTCAGTGAAAGAGAGCTGGGAGTATATTTTTAATCCGTGACAGTGAGCTAGGAGTGTGATCTTTATCCGTGACAGAAAGCAGGGTGTGTGTTCTTTATCAGTGAGAGAGAGAGCTGGGAGTGTGTCCTTTCTCAAAGACAGAGCTGGGAGTCTGTTTTTTCAGAGTGAGAGAGCTGGGATTATATTATTTATCAGTGACAGAGTGCTGGGAGTAAGTTCTTTATCAGTGAGAGTGAGAGAGCTGGGAGTATGTTCTTACTCTGGGACACAGAGGCGGGAGTGTGTTCTTTGACTGTGACAGTGAGCTGGGAGTGTGTAGTTTATGTGTAACAGGTAGCTGGGAGTGTGTTTTTTTTACCAGTGACAGAGAGCTGTGAATATGCATTTTTTCAGTGACAGGGAGCTGGGAGTGTGTTCTTTTTCAGTGACAGAGAGCTGGGTGTGTGTTCTTTATCAGTGAGAGAGAACTGGGAGTGTGTATTTTATCAGTGACTGGGAGCTGGGAGTATGTTCTTTCTCAGTGACAGAGAGCTGGTTGTGTGTTTTTTATCCGTGACAGAGATCAGGGTGAGTGTTCTTTATCAGTGACAGTGAGCTGGGTGTGTGTCCTTTCTCAGTGAGACAGAGCTGGATGTGTGTTCTTTATCAGTGAGAGAGAGAGCTGGGAGTGTGTCCTTTCTCAGTGAGACAGAGTTGGGGGTGTGTTTTTTCTGAGTGACAGAGAGCTGGGAGTGTGTTCTGTATCAGTGACAGAGAACTGGGAGTGCGTTTTTTTCTCAGTGACAGCTGGGTGTGTGTTCTTTATCAGTGAGAGAGAGCACTGGGAGCGTGTTCTTTGTCAGTGACAGAGAGCTAGAAATATGTTCTTTTTAAGTGACAGAGTGCAAGGTGTATGTTCTTTAGCAGTGACAGATAGCTGGGTGTATGTTCTTTAACAGTGAGAGAGAGAGCTGGGAGTGTGTCCTTCCTCAGTGAGTGAGAGAGCTGGGAATGTGTCCTTTCTCAGTGAGACAGAGCTGGGAGTTTGTTTTTTCTCAGTGACAGAGAGCTGTGAGTATATTTTTAATCAGTGACAGGGAGCTTGGAGTGTGATCTTTATCAGTGACGGGGAGATGTGAGTGTGTTCTTTATCACTGGCAGCGAGGTGGGTGTGTGTTCTTTACCAGTAAGAGGGAGCTGGGAGTGTGTAATTTATCAGTGAGAGGAAGCTGGGAGTGTGTTTTTTAATCAGAAACAGGGAGCTGTGAGTATGTTCTTTATCAGTGACAGAGAGCTGGGATTATAATTTATTATCAGTGACAGGGAGCTGGGAATGTGTTTTTTCTCAGTGACTGAAAGCTGGAAGTATGTTCTTTATCAGTGAGAGAGAGCGGGAATTGTCTTCTTTCTCCGGGACGGAGAGATGGATGTGGTTACTTTCTCAGTGACAGAGCATTGGGAGGGTGTACTGTATTTGTAACAGGTAGCTGGGAGTGTGTTCTTTATCAGTGACAGAGAGTTGTGAGTGTGTTCTTTATCACTGGCAGCAAGATGGGTGTGTGTTCTTTATCAGTGACAACGAGCTGTGCATGTGTTCTCTAACAGTGAGAGGGAGCTTGGAGTGTGTTCTTTCTCAGTAACAGAGAGCTGGGAATGTGTTTTTCCTCTGTGACTGAGAGCTGGGAGTGTGTATTTTTGTCAGTGACAGAGTGCTCAGTGTATGTTCTTTGTCAGTGAGAGAGATCTGAGTGTGTGTTCTTTATCAGTGAGAGAGAGAGAGCTGTGAGTGTGTCCTTCCTCAGTCGAGACAGAGCTGGGAGTGTGTTTTCTCAGTGACAGAGAGCTGGGAGTGTGATCATTATCAATGCGAGAGAGTTGGGAGTGTGTTCTTTATGTGTGGCAGAGAGCTGGGAGTGTGACCGTTATCAGTGAGAGAGATCTGGGAGTGTGATTTCACTCAGTGGCAGAGAACAATGGGAGTGTGTTTTTTCTTAGTTACCGAGAGCTGGAAGTAAGTTTTTTACCTGAGACAGAGCTGTGTGTGTATTCTTTATCAGTGAGAGAGAGCTGGGAGTGTGTTCTTTATCAGTAAGAGAGAGCTGGGAGTGTGTTCTTTGTCAGTGACAGAGAACTGGGAATGTGTTCTTTTATCAGTGTCAGAGCACTGGGAGTGTGTTCTTTATCTGTGACAGAGCGCTGGGAGTGTGTTTTTATCAGTGCCAGTGAGATGGAAGTGTGTTCTTTATCAGTGTCAGAGCGCTGGAAGTGTGTTCTTTCTAAGTGTCAGAGCGCTGGGAGTGTGTACTTTATCTGTGACAGACAGCTGGGAGTGTATACTTTATCAGTGACAGAGAGCTGGGAGTGTGTTCTTTATCAGTGTCAGAGAGGTGGGTGTGTGTTCTTTATCAGCGACAGAGAGCTGGGAGTGTGTTCTTTCTCAGTGACACAGTGCTCGGTGTATGTTCTTTATCAGTGACAGAGAGCTGAGTGTATGTTCTTTATCATTGAGAGAGCGACAGAGCTGGGACTGTGTCTTTTTTCAGTGAAAGAGAGCTGGGAGTATATTTTTAATCCGTGACAGAGACCTGATAGTGTGATCTTTATCAGTGCGAGAGCGCTGGGAGTGTGTTCTTTCTCAGTGAGATAGATCTGGGAGTGTGTTTGTTATCAGTGAGAGAGAGCTGGGAGTGTGTTCTTCATCAGTGACAGAGAGCTGGGAGTGTGTTCTTTATCAGTGAGAGAGAGCTGGGAGTGTGTTCTTGATCAGTGACACAGAGCTGGGAGTGTGTTCTTTATCAGTGTCGGAGAGCTGGGAGTGTGTTCTTTATCAGTGTCGGAGAGCTGGGAGTGTGTTCCTCATCAGTGACAGAGAGCTGGGTGTGTGTTCTTTATCAGTGAACGAGCACTGGAAGTGTGTTCTTTTTCAGTGACAGAGTGCTAGGAGTATGTTCTTGTGCAGTGACAGATAGCTGGGTGTGTGTTCTTTATCAGTGAGTGAGAGAGTTGGGAGTGTGTTCTTTCTTAGTGAGACAGATCTGGGAGTGTGTTTGTTATCAGTGAGAGAGAGCTGGGAGTGTGTTCTTCATCTGTGACAGAGAGCTGTGAGTGTGCACTTTATCAGTGACATGAAGCTGGGATTGTGTTCTTTATCAGTGACAGAAAGCTGTGAGTGTGGTATTTTTCAGTGACAGAGAGCTAGGATTGTGTATTTTATCAGTGACAGAGAGCAGGGAGTGTGTTCTTTTTCAGTGACAGAAAGCAGGGTGTGTGTTTTTTATCCATGACAGAGAGCAGGGTGAGTGTTCTTTATCAGTGACAGTGAGTTGGGTGTGTGTCCTTTCTCAGTGAGACATAGCTGGGTGTGTGTTCTTTATCAGAGAGAGAGAGAGAGCTGGGAGTGTGTCCTTTCTCAGTGAGACAGAGCTGGGAGTGTGTTTTTTTCTCAGTGACAGAGATCTGAGATTGTGTTCTAAATGAGTGACAGAGAGCTGTGAGTGTGCACTTAATCAGTGACATGAAGCTGGGATTGTGTTCTTTATCAGTGACAGAGAGCTGTGATTGTGATTTTTCTCAGTGACAGAGAGCTGGGTGTGTGTTCTTTGTCAGTGAGAGAGAGCTGAGAGTGTGTTATTTATCAGTGAGAGAGTGCTGGGAGTGTCTTCTTTCTCAGTGAGAGAGCACTGGGAGTATGTTCTTTTTCAGTGACAGAGAGCTGGGAGTATGTTCTTTTTCCGTGACAGAGTGCTCGGAGTATGTTCTTTAGCAGTGACAGATAGCTGGGTGTGTGTTCTTTATCAGTGAGAGAGAGAGCTGGGAATATGTCCTTTCTCAGTGACACAGAGCTGAGAGTTTGTTTTTTCTCAGTGACAGAGAGCTGTGAGTATATTTTTAATCAATGACAGAGAGCTCGGAGAGTGTATTTTATCAGTGACTGAGAGCTGGGATTGTATTTAATTATCAGTGACAGAGAGCTGGGAGTGTGTTTTTTCTCAGTGAAAGGGAGCTCGGTGTATGTTCTTTAGCAGTGACAGAGAGCTGAGTGTGTGTTCTTTATCAGTGAGAGACAGAGCTGGGAGTGTGTCCTTTCACAGTGAGAGAGAGCTGGGACTGTGTTTTTTTTTACAGTGAAAGAGAGCTGTGAGTATATTTTTAATCCGTGACAGAGAGCTGGTAGTGTGATCTTTATCAGTGCGAGAGAGCAGGGTGAGTGTTCTTTATCAGTGACAGTGAGTTGGGTGTGTGTCCTTTCTCAGTGAGACGTAGCTGGGAGTGTGTTCTTTCTCAGTGACAGAGAGCTGGGAGTGTGTTATTTATCAGTGACAGAGAGCTGGGAGTGTGTTCTTTATCAGTGAGAGAGAGAGAGAGAGAGAGCTGGGAGTGTGTCCTTTCACAGTGAGACAGAGCTGGGACTGTGTTTTTTTTCAGTGAAAGAGAGCTGGGAGTATATTTTTAATCCGTGACAGAGAGCTAGGAGTGTGATCTTTATCCGTGACTGAGAGCAGGGTGTGTGTTCTTTATCAGTGACAGTGAGTTGGGTGTGTGTCCTTTCTCAGTGAGACATAGCTGGGTGTGTGTTCTTTATCAGAGAGAGAGAGAGAGCTGGGAGTGTGTCCTTTCTCAGTGAGACAGAGCTGGGAGTCTGTTTTTTTCTCAGTGACAGAGATCTGAGATTGTGTTCTAAATGAGTGACAGAGAGCTGTGAGTGTGCACTTAATCAGTGACATGAAGCTCTGTCTCACAGTGAGACAGAGCTGGGACTGTGTTTTTTTTCAGTGAAAGAGAGCTGGGAGTATATTTTTAATCCGTGACAGAGAGCTAGGAGTGTGATCTTTATCCGTGACTGAGAGCAGGGTGTGTGTTCTTTATCAGTGACAGAAAGCTGGGAGTGTGTTCTTTATCAGTGACAGAAAGCAGGGTGTGTGTTCTTTATCAGTGAGAGAGAGAGCTGGGAGTGTGTCCTTTCTCAAAGACAGAGCTGGGAGTCTGTTTTTTCAGAGTGAGAGAGCTGGGATTATATTATTTATCAGTGACAGAGTGCTGGGAGTAAGTTCTTTACCAGTGAGAGAGAGAGAGAGCTGGGAGTATGTTCTTACTCTGGGACACAGAGATGGGAGTGTGTTCTTTGACTGTGACAGTGAGCTGGGAGTGTGTAGTTTATGTGTAACAGGTAGCTGGGAGTGTGTTTTTTTGACCAGTGACAGAGAGCTATGAATATGCATTTTTTCAGTGACAGGGAGCTGGGAGTGTGCTCTTTTTCAGTGACAGAGAGCTGGGTGTGTGTTCTTTATCAGTGACAGTGAGTTGGGTGTGTGTCCTTTCTCAGTGAGACAGAGCTGGGTGTGTGTTCTTTATCAGTGAGAGAGAGAGCTGGGAGTGTGTTTTTTCTGAGTGACAGAAAGCTGGGAGTGTGTTCTGTATCAGTGACAGAGAGCTGGGAGTGCGTTTTTTTCTCAGTGACAGCTGGGTGTGTGTTCTTTATCAGTGACAGAAAGCTGGGAGTGTGTTCTGTATCAGTGACAGAGAGCTGGGAGTGCGTTTTTTTCTCAGTGACAGCTGGGTGTGTGTTCTTTATCAGTGAGAGAGAGCACTGGGAGCGTGTTCTTTGTCAGTGACAGAGAGCTAGAAATATGTTCTTTTTAAGTGACAGAGTGCAAGGTGTATGTTCTTTAGCAGTGAGAGAGAGAGCTGGGAGTGTGTCCTTTCTCAGTGAGTGAGAGAGCTGGGAATGTGTCCTTTCTCAGTGAGACAGAGCTGGGAGTTTGTTTTTTCTCAGTGACAGAGAGCTGTGAGTATATTTTTAATCAGTGACAGGGAGCTTGGAGTGTGATCTTAATCACTGGCAGCGAGGTGGGTGTGTTTTCTTTAGCAGTAAGAGCGAGCTGGGAGTGTGTAATTTATCAGTGAGAGGAAGCTGGGAGTGTGTTTTTTAATCAGAAACAGGGAGCTGTGAGTATGTTTTTTATCAATGACAGAGAGCTCGGATGTGGTCTTTATCAGTGACAGAGAGCTGGGATTATAATTTATTATCAGTGACAGGGAGCTGGGAATGTGTTTTTTCTCAGTGACTGAAAGCTGGAAGTATGTTCTTTATCAGTGAGAGAGAGCTGGGATTGTCGTCTTTGTCCAGGACGGCGAGATGGATGTGGTTACTTTCTCAGTGACAGAGCATTGGGAGGGTGTACTGTATTTGTAACAGGTAGCTGGGATTGTGTTCTTTATCAGTGAGAGAGAGCTGGGAGCGTGTTCTTTATCACTTGCAGCAAGATGGGTGTGTGTTCTTTAGTAGTGAGAGGGAGCTGGGAGTGTGTTCTTTCTCAGTGACAGAGAGCTGGGAATGTGTTCTTTCTCAATGACAGAGCTGGGATTGTATTTTATTATCAGTGACAGGGAGCTGGGAGTGTGTATTTTATCAGTGACACAGAGCAGGGATGTTTTTTTTAGCAGTGACAGGGAGCTGGGAGTGTGTGCTTTTTCAGTGACAGAGAGCTGGGTGTGTGTTCTTTATCAGCGAGAGAGAACACTGGGAATGTGTTCTTTGTCAGTGACAGAGAGCTGAAAATATGTTCTTTTTACGTGACAGAGTGCAAGGAGTATGTTCTTTAGCAGTGACAGATAGCTGGGTGTATGTTCTTTATTAGTGATAGAGAGCTGGGAGTGTGTCCTTTCTCAGTGAGACAGAGCTGGGAGTTTGTTTTTTCTCAGTGACAGAGAGCTGTGCGTATATTTTTAATCAGTGATAGAGAGCAATGGGAGTGTGTTCTTTATCAGTGACAGAGAGCTCGGATGTGTTATTTAGCAGTGACAGAGAGCTGGAAGAGTGTAAGTGACAGGGAGCTGTGAGTGTATTCTTTATCACTGGCAGCGAGGTGGATGTGTGTTCTTTAGCAGTGAGAGGGAGTGGGAGTGTGTTCTTTTTTTCTCAGTGACCGAGAGCTGGGCGTGTGTCCTTATTCAATGACAGAGAGCTAGGAGCATGTACTTAATCAGTGACACAGACCTGGGACTGTTCTTTATCAGTGACAGAGAGCTGGGTGTGTGTTCTTCATCTGTGACACAGAACTGGAAGTGTGTTCTTGATCAGTGACAGAGGGCTGTGACTGTGTTCTTTATCAGTGACAGGGAGCTGGGTGTGTGTTCTTTCTCAGTGACAGAGAACTATGCGTGTGCTCTTTATCAGTGAGAGAGAACTGGGAGTGTGTATTTTATCAGTGACAGGGAGCTGGGAGTATGTTCTTTTTCAGTGACAGAGAGCTGGTTGTGTGTTTTTTTATCAGTGACAGTGAGCTGGGTGTGTGTTCTTTATCAGTGAGAGAGAGAGCTGGGAGTGTGTCCTTTCTCAGTGAGACAGAGCTGGGAGATTGTTTTTTCTCAGTAACAGAGAGCTGTGAGTATATTTTTAATCAGTGACGGAGAGCTGGGAGTGTGATCTTTATCAGTGACAGAGAGCAATGGGAGTGTGATCTTTATCAGTGACAGGGAGCTGGGAGTGTGTTCTTTATCAGTGACAGAGAGCAATGGGAGTGTGACCTTTATCAATGACAGAGAGCTGTGAGTGTGTTCTTTATCACTGGCAGCGAGGTGGGTGTGTGTTATTTAGCAGCAAGAGGGAGCTGGGAGTGTGTAATTTATCAGTGAGAGGGAGCTGGGAGTGTGTTTTTTAATCAGAAACAGGGAGCTGTGAGTATGTTCTTTATCAGTGACAGAGAGTTGGGATTATAATTTATTATCAGTGACAGAGAGCTGGGATTATAAATTATTATCAGTGACAGAGAGCTGGGATTATAAATTATTATCAGTGACAGGGAGCTGGGAATGTGTTCTTTATCAGTGAGAGGGAGCTGGGATTGTTTTCTTTCCCCGGGACGGAGAGATGAAGTGGGTACTTTCTCAGTGACAGAGATTGGGAGGGTGTACTGTATTTGTAACAGGTAGCTGGGAGCGTGTTTTTCCTCAGTGACAGAGAGCTGAGATGTTGTTTTTTTATCAGTGACACAGAGCTCGGTGTGTGTTCTTTATTAATGACGGGGAGCTGTGAATGTGTTCTTTATCAGTGAAAGGGAGATAGATGTGTGTTCTTTAGCAGTGAAAGGGAGCTGGGAGTGTGTTCTTTACCATGTGACAGAGAGCTGGGCGAGTGTTTTTTGTCAGTGACAACGAGCTGGGAGTGTGTAATTTATCAGTGACAACGTGCTGGGCGAGTGTTCTCTATCAGTGAGAGGGAGCTGGGAGTGTGTTCTTTCTCCGGGACAGAGAGCTGGGAGTGTGTTCTTTATCAGTGGCTGCAAGGTGGGTGTGTGTTCTTTATCAGTGACAGAGAGCTCGGATGTGTTATGTAGCAGTGACAAAGAGCTGGGAGTGTGTTCTTTATCAGTGACTGAGAGCTGGGAGTGTGTTCTTTATCAGTGACAGAGAGCAGGGAGTGTGGTTCTTTAGTCATGACAAGTGATTGTATTTAATTATCAGTAACAGAGAGCTGGGAATGTGTTTTTCCTCAGTGACTGAGAGCTGGGAGTGTGTATTTTTGTCAGTGACAGAGTGCTCAGTGTATGTTCTTTATCAGTGAGAGAGATCTGAGTGTGTGTTCTTTATCAGTGAGAGAGAGAGAGCTGTGAGTGTGTCCTTCCTCAGTCGAGACAGAGCTGGGAGTGTGTTTTCTCAGTGACAGAGAGCTGGGAGTGTGATCATTATCAATGCGAGAGAGTTGGGAGTGTGTTCTTTATGTGTGGCAGAGAGCTGGGAGTGTGACCGTTATCAGTGAGAGAGATCTGGGAGTGTGATTTCACTCAGTGGCAGAGAACAATGGGAGTGTGTTTTTTCTTAGTTACCGAGAGCTGGAAGTAAGTTTTTTTACCTGAGACAGAGCTGTGTGTGTATTCTTTATCAGTGAGAGAGAGCTGGGAGTGTGTTCTTTATCTGTGAGAGAGAGAGCTGGAAGTTTGTTCTTTTATCAGTGTCAGAGCGCTGGGAGTGTGTTTTTATCAGTGTCAGTGAGATGGAAGTGTGTTCTTTATCAGTGTCAGAGCGCTGGGAGTGTATTCTTTGTATGTGACAGCGAACTGGAAGTGTGTTCATTATCAGTGACAGAGAGGTGGGTGTGTGTTCTTTATCAGTGAGAGAGAGAGAGAGAGAGCTGGGAATGTGTCCTTTCACAGTGAGAGAGCTGGGACTGTATTTTTTTTTCAGTGAAAGAGAGCTGGGAGTGCAATTTTTCTCAGTGACAGAGAGCTGAGTGTGTGTTCTTTATCAGTGAACGAGCACTGGAAGTGTGTTCTTTTTCAGTGACAGAGTGCTGGAAATATGTTCATTTTCAGTGACACAGTGCTAGGAGTATGTTCTTGTGCAGTGACAGATAGCTGGGTGTGTGTTCTTTATCAGTGCGAGAGAGAGTTGGGAGTGTGTCCTTTCTCAGTGAGACAGAGCTGGGAGTGTGTTTTATTTTCTCAGTGACAGAGATCTGAGATTGTGTTCTAAATGAGTGACAGAGAGCTATGAGTGTGCACTTTATCAGTGACATGAAGCTAGGATTGTGTTCTTTATCAGTGACAGAAAGCTGTGAGTGTGGTATTTATCAGTGACAGAGAGCAGGGAGTGTGTTTTTTATCCGTGACAGAGAGCAGGTTAGTGTTCTTTATCAGTGACAGTGAGTTGGGTGTGTGTCCTTTCTCAGTGAGACATAGCTGGGAGTGTGATTTTTTTTCTCAGTGATAGAGATCTGAGATTGTGTTCTAAATGAGTGACAGAGTGCTGGGAGTGTGCACTTTATCAGTGACATGAAGCTGGGATTGTGTTCTTTATCAGTGTGGGAGAGCTGGGAGTGCGTTCATTACCAGTGAGAGAGTGCTGGGTGTGTGTTCTTTATCAGTGACAGAGAGCTGTAAGTATGTTCTTTTTAAGTGACAGAGTGCTAGGAGTATGTTGTTTAGCAGTGACAGATAGCTGGGTGTGTGTTCTTTATCAGTGAGAGAGAGAGCTGGGAGTTTGTCCTTTCTCAGTGAGACAGAGCTGGGAGTGTGTTTTTTCAGAGTGACAGAGCTGGGATTATATTTATCATCAGTGACAGAGTGCTGGGAGTAAGTTCTTTATCAGTGAGAGAGAGAGAGCTGGGAGTATGTTCTGACTCTGGGACACAGAGGTGGGAGTGTGTTCTTTGACTGTGACAGTGAGCTGGGAGTGTGTAGTTTATGTGTAACAGGTAGCTGGGAGTGTTTTTTTTGACCAGTGACAGAGAGCTGTGAATATGCATTTTTTCAGTGACAGGGAGCTGGGAGTGTGTTCTTTTTCAGTGACAGAGAGCTGGGTGTGTGTTCTTTATCAGTGAGAGAGAACTGGGAGTGTGTATTTTATCAGTGACTGGGAGCTGGGAGTATGTTCTTTCTCAGTGACAGAGAGCTGGTTGTGTGTTTTTTATCCGTGACAGAGAGCAGGGTGAGTGTTCTTTATCAGTGACAGTGAGCTGGGTGTGTGTCCTTTCTCAGTGAGACAGAGCTGGATGTGTGTTCTTTATCAGTGAGAGAGAGAGCTGGGAGTGTGTCCTTCCTCAGTGAGTGAGAGAGCTGGGAATGTGTCCTTTCTCAGTGAGACAGAGCTGGGAGTTTGTTTTTTCTCAGTGACAGAGAGCTGGGAGTATATTTTTAATCAGTGACAGAGAGCTGGGAGTGTGATCGTTATCAGTGACAGAGAGCTGGGAGTGTGTTCTTTATCACTGGCAGCGAGGTGGGTGTGTGTTCTTTAGCAGCAAGAGGGAGCTGGGAGTGTGTAATTTATTAGTGAGAGGAAGCTGGGAGTGTGTTTTTTAATCAGAAACAGGGAGCTGTGAGTATGTTCTTTATCAGTGACAGAGAGCTCGGATGTGTTACTTAGCAGTGACAGAGAGCTGAGAGAGTGTATTTTATCAGTGACTGAGAGCTGGGATTATAATTTATTATCAGTGACAGGGAGCTGGGATTGTCTTCTTTCTCCAGGACGGAGAGATGAAGTGGGTACTTTCTCAGTGACAGAGCATTGGGAGGGTGTACTGTATTTGTAACAGGTAGCTGGGAGTGTGTTCTTTATCAGAGACAGAGAGCTGGGTGTGTGTAATTTATCAGTGACATCGAGCTGTGCATGTGTTCTCTATCAGTGTCAACGAGCTGGGAGTGTGTAATTTATCAGTGACAACGAGCTGGGCAAGTGTTCTCTAACAGTGAGAGGGAGCTCCGAGTGTGTTCTTTCTCTGGGACAGAGAGCTGGAAATGTGTTCTTTATCAGTGACAGAGAGTTGTGAGAGTGTTCTTTATCACTGGCAGCGAAGTAGGTGTGTGTTCTTTACCAGTGAGAGAGTGCTGGGAGTGTGTTCTTTCTCAGTGAGAGAGCACTGGGAGTATGTTCTTTATCAGTGACAGAGAGCTGGGAGTTTGTTCTTTGTCAGTGACAGAGTGCTAGGAGTATGTTCTTGTGCAGTGACAGATAGCTGGGTGTGTGTTCTTTATCAGTGCGAGAGAGAGCTGGGAGTGTGTCCTTTCTCAGTGAGACAGAGCTGGGAGTGTGTTTTTTTTCTCAGTGACAGAGATCTGAGATTGTGTTCTAAATGAGTGACAGAGAGCTGGGAGAGTGTACTTTATCAATAACTGAGAGCTGGGATTGTATTTAATTATCAGTGACAGAGAGCTGGAAGTGCGTTTTTTTTCTCTGTGACTGAGAGCTGGGAGTGTGTTCTTTATCAGTGGGAGAGAGCTGGGATTTTGTTCTTTCACCGAGACAGAGAGATGGAAGTGGGTACATTCTCAGTGACAGAGCATTGGGAGTGTGTACTGTATTTGTAACTGGGAGTTGGGAGTGTGTTCTTTATCAGTGGCAGAGAGCTGAGAGTGTGTTTTTAGTCAGTGACAGAGAGCTAGGAGTGTGTTCTTTCTCAGTGAAAGGGAGCTCGGTGTATGTTCTTTAGCAGTGACAGAGAGCTGAGTGTGTGTTCTTTATCAGTGCGAGAGCGCTGTGAGTGTGTTCTTTCTCAGTGACAGAAAGCTGTGAGTGTGTTCTTTCTCAGTGACAGAAAGCTGTGAGTGTGTTCTTTCTCAGTGACAGAAAGCTGTGAGTGTGTATTTTATCAGTGACAGAGAGCTAGGATTGTGTATTTTATCAGTGACAGTGAGTTGGGTGTGTGTCCTTTCTCAGTGAGACATAGCTGGGTGTGTGTTCTTTATCAGTGAGAGAGACAGAGCTGTGAGTGTGTCCTTTCTCAGTGAGACAGAGCTGGGAGTGTGTTCTTTCTCAGTGACAGAGAGCTGGGAGTGTGTTCTTTATCAGTGTCACAGTGCTCGGTGTATGTTCTTTAGCAGTGACAGAGAGCTGAATGTGTGTTCTTTATCAGTGAGAGAGAGAGAGAGAGAGAGCTGGGAATGTGTCCTTTCACAGTGAGACAGAGCTGGGACTGTGTTTTTTTTTCAGTGAAAGAGAACTGTGAGTATATTTTTAGTCTGTGACAGAGAGCTGGTCATGTGATCTTTATCAGTGCGAGTGCGCTGGGAGTGTATATTTTATCAGTGACAGAGAGCTGTGAGTGTGCTCTTTATTATTGACTGGGAGCTGGTTGTGTGTTTTTTATCCGTGACAGAGAGCAGGGTGTGTGTTTTTTATCAGTGACAGTGAGTTGGGTGTGTGTCCTTTCTCAGTGAGACATAGCTGGGTGTGTGTTCTTTATCAGTGAGAGAGAGAGCTGGGAGTGTGTCCTTTCTCAGTGAGACAGAGCTGGGAGTGTGTTTTTTTTTCTCAGTGACAGAGATCTGAGATTGTGTTCTAAATGAGTGACAGAGCTGTGAGTGTGCACTTTATCAGTGACATGAAGCTGGGATTGTGTTCTTTATCAGTGACAGAGAGCACTGGGAGTGTGTTCTTTGTCAGTGACAGAGCTGTAAGTATGTTCTTTTTAAGTGACAGAGTGCTAGGAGTATGTTCTTTAGCAGTGACAGATAGCTGGGTGTGTGTTCTTTATCAGTGAGAGAGAGAGCTGGGAATGTGTCCTTTCTCAGTGAGACAGCTGGGAGCTTGTTTTTTCTCAGTGACAGAGAACTGGGAGTATATTTTTAATCAATGACAGAGAGCTGGGAGTGTGATCTTTATCAGTGACAGAGAGCAATGGGAGTGAGCTCTTAAGCAGTGACAGAGTACTCTGATGTGTTATTTAGCAGTGACAGAGAGCTGGGAGAGTGTATTTTATCAGTGACTGAGAGCTGGGATTGTACTTAATTATCAGTGACAGAGAGCTGTGAGTGTGATTTTTCTCTGTGACTGAGAGCTTGGGAGTGTGTTCTTTCTCAGTGGGACAGAGAGATGGAAGTGGGTAAATTCTCAGTGACAGAGCATTGGGAGTGTGTACTGTATTTGTAACTGGGAGTTGGGAGTGTGTTCTTTATCAGTGACAGAGAGCTGAGAGTGTGTTTTTTGTTAGTGACAGAGAGCTGAGAGTGTGTTTTTTGTTAGTGACAGAGAGCTGAGAGTGTGTTTTTTGTTAGTGACAGAGAGCTGAGAGTGTGTTTTTTGTCAGTGACAGAGAGCTGGGAGTGTGTTCTTTCTCAGTGAAAGGGAGCTTGGTGTATGTTCTATAGCAGTGACAGAGAGCTGAGTGTGTGTTCTTTATCAATGAGAGAGAGAGCTGGGAGTTTGTCCTTTCACGGTGAGAGGGAGCTGGGACTGTGGTTTTTTTTTCAGTGAAAGAGAGCTGGGAGTATATTTTTAATCCATGACAGAGAGCTGGGAGTGTGATCTTTATCAGTGTGAGAGAGCTGGGAGTGTGTTTTTTTTACCAGTGACAGAGAGCTGGGAGTGTGTATTTTATCAATGACTGGGAGCTGGGAGTATGTTCTTTCTCAGTGACAGAGAGCTGGTTGTGTGTTTTTTATCCGTGACAGAGAGCAGGGTGAGTGTTCTTTATCAGTGACAGTGAGCTGGGAGTGTGTCCTTTCTCAGTGAGACAGAATTGGGAGTGTGTTTTTTCTGAGTGACAGAGAGCTGGGAGTGTGTTCTGTATCAGTGAGAGAGAGCTGGGAGCATGTTCTTTGTCAGTGACAGAGAACTAGAAATATGATCTTTTTAAGTGACAGAGTGCAAGGTGTATGTTCTTTAGCAGTGACAGATAGCTGGGTGTATTTTCTTTAACAGTGAGAGAGAGAGCTGGGAGTGTGTCCTTTCTCAGTGAGACAGAGCTGGGAGTTTGTTTTTTCTCAATGACAGAGAGCTGTGAGTATATTTTTTATCAGTGACAGAGAGCTGGGAGTGTGTTTTTTTTAATCAGAAACAGAGAGCTGTGAGTATGTTTTTTATCAATGACAGAGAGCTCGGATGTGGTCTTTATCAGTGACAGAGAGCTGGGATTATAATTTATTATCAGTGACAGGGAGCTGGGAATGTGTTTTTTCTCAGTGACTGAAAGCTGGAAGTATGTTCTTTATCAGTGAGAGAGAGCTGGGATTGTCGTCTTTGTCCAGGACGGCGAGATGGATGCGGTTACTTTCTCAGTGACAGAGCATTGGGAGGGTGTACTGTATTTGTAACAGGTAGCTGGGAGTGTGTTCTTTATCAGTGAGAGAGAGTTGGGAGCGTGTTCTTTATCACTTGCAGCAAGATGTGTGTGTGTTCTTTAGTAGTGAGAGGGAGCTGGGAGTGTGTTCTTTCTCAGTGACAGAGCTGGGATTGTATTTTATCATCAGTGACAGGGAGCTGGGAGTGTGTATTTTATCAGTGACAGAGAGCTGGGAGTGTGTATTTTATCAGTGACAGAGAGCTGGGTGTGTGTTCTTTATCAGTGAGAGAGAACACTGGGAATGTGTTCTTTGTCAGTGACAGAGAGTTGAAAATATGTTCTTTTTACGTGACAGAGTGCAAGGAGTATGTTCTTTAGCAGTGACAGATAGCTGGGTGTATGTTCTTTATTAATGATAGAGAGCTGGGAATGTGTCCTTTCTCGCTGAGACAGAGCTGGGAGTTTGTTTTTTCTCAGTGACAGAGAGCTGGGAGTGTGATCTTTATCAGTGACAGAGAGCAATGGGAGTGTGTTCTTCTCCGTGACAGAGCTGGGATTGTATTTTATTATCAGTGACAGGGAGCTGGGAGTGTGTGCTTTCTCAGTGACAGGGCGCTGGGAGTGTGTTGGTTATCAGTGGCAGGGCGCTGGGATTTTGTTCTTGCCCTGGGACAGAGTGATGGAAGTGGGTACTGTATTTGTGACAGAGCTGAGAATGTGTTTTTTTTCTCAGTGACAGAGCTGGGAGTATGCATTCTTTCAGTGTCAGTGAGCTGGGGGTGTGTTCTTTGTCAGTGGCAGCGAGGTGAGTGTGTGTTCTTTAGCAGCTAGAGGGAGCTGGGGGTGTGTTCTTTATCAGTGACCGAGAGCTGACAGTGTGTTCTTTGTCAATGACAGGTAGCTGTGGGTGTGTTTTTTATCAATGACAGCGAGCTTAGAGTGTGTTCTTGATCAGTGACAGGATGCTGGGAGTGTGTCCTTTTTCAGTGCCAGAAAGCTGGGAGTGTGTTCTTTGTTTGTGACAGGTACCTGGGTGTGTGTTGTTTATCTGTATTGCTAGCTGAGAGTGTGTTCGTTATCAGTGACAGAGAGCTGGGACTGTGTACTTTGTAAGTGATTGAAAGATGGCAGTGTGTTCTTGATCAGTGACAGGGAGCTGGGACTGTGTTCTTATTCAATGACAGAGAGCTAGGAGCATGTACTTAATCAGTGACACAGACCTGGTACTGTTCTTTAACAGTGACAGAGAGCTGGGTGTGTGTTCTTCATCTGTGACACAGAACTGGAAGTGTGTTCTTGATCAGTGACAGAGGGCTGTGACTGTGTTCTTTATCAGTGAAAAAGGTCTGAGAGGGTGATCTTTATCAGTGACAGGGAGGTGGGACTGTGTTCTTTATTTTCTTTATATGTGGCTGGTAGCTGGGAGTGTGTGCTTTCTCAGTGTCAGGTAGCTGGGAATGTGTTCTTTATCAGTGGCTGAGAGCTGGCAGTGTGTTCATCATCAGTGACAGAGAGGTGGGTGTGTGTTCCTTGTCAGTGATAGTTAGCTGTGAGTGTGTTCCTTTTCAGTGGCTGAGAACTGGGAGCGTGTTCTTTTATCAGTGATGGCGAGTTGGGAGTGTGTTCTTTATGTGTGAAAGGAAGCTTGGAATGTGGTCTTGATCAGTGGCAGAGAGCTGGAAGTATGTGGACAGACCAACAAGAGGTGAGGCCATACTGGATTTGGTTCTGGGTAACGAACCAGGCCAGGTGTTAGAATTGGAGGTAGGTGAGCACTTTGGGGACAGTGACCACAATTTGGTGACTTTTACTCTAGTGATGGAGAGGGATAAGTGTGCACTGCAGGGCAAGAGTTATAGCTGGGGGCAGGGAAATTATGATGCGGTGAGGCATGACTTAGGATGCGTGGCTTGGAAAAGTAGGCTTCAAGGGAAGGGCGCAATCGATATGTGGAGCTTGTTCAAGGAGCAACTATTGAGTGTCCTTGATAAGTATGTACCTGTCAGGCAGGGAAGAAAGGGTCGTGTGAGGGAGTCGTGGTTTAATAAGGAATTGGAATCCCTTGTTAAAGGGAAGAGGGCGGCTTATGTAAAGATGAGGCGTGAAGGTTCAATTGGGGCGATTGAGAGTTATAAGGTAGCCAGGAAGGATCTAAAGAGAGAGCTAAGAGCAGCAAGGAGGGGACATGAAAAGTCCTTGGTTGATAGGATTAGGGAAAATCCAAAGGCTTTCTATAGGTATGTCAAGAATAAAAGGATGACTAGGGTAGGAATAGGTCCCATCAAGGATAGTAGTGGGAAGTTGCGTGTGGAGGCTGAAGAAATTGGGGAGACACTGAATGAATACTTTTCGTTAGTATTCACTCAGGAACAGGACATTGTTGCCGATGTGAATATTGAGTCACAATTAATTAGAATGGATGGCTTTGAGATATGTAGGGAAGAGGTGTTGGAAATTCTGGAAAGGGTGAATGTCCCCTGGGCCTGATCGCATTTATCCTAGGATTCTCTGGGAAGCAAGGGAGGAGATTGCAGAGCCATTGGCCTTGATTTTTATGTCCTCGTTGTCTACGGGAATAGTGCCAGAAGACTGGAGGATAGCAAATGTGGTTCCCTTGTTCAAGAAGGGGAGTAGGGATAACCTTAGTAACTATAGGTCAGTGAGTCTTACCTCTGTTGTGGGCAAAGTTTTAGAGAGAATTGTAAGGGATAGGATTTATGAACATCTGGATAGGAATAATGTGATCAAGGATAGTCAGCATGGTTTTGTGAAGGGCCGGTCGTGCCTCACAAACCTTATTGAATTCTTTGAGAAGGTGACTAAGGAGGTGGATGAGGGTAAAGTGGTTGATGTGGTGTATATGGATTTTAGTAACGTGTTTGATAAAGTTCCCCATGGTAGGCTACTGCAAAAAATATGGAGGTATGGCATTGAGGGGGAGTTGGAGGTTTGGATTAGAAATTGGCTGACTGGAAGAAGACAGAGGGTAGTAGTTGATGGTAAAGGTTCATCTTGGAGTGCAGTTACCAGCGGTGTTCCGCAAGGATCTGTTTTGGGACCATTGCTGTTTGTCATTTTTATAAATGACCTGGAGGAGAGGCTAGAAGGTTGGGTGAGCAAGTTTGCGGATGATACGAAAGTTGGTGGAGTTGTTGACAATGAGGAAGGATGTGGCAGGTTACAGCGGGATATAGATAAGCTGCAGAGCTGGGCAGAAAGGTGGCAAATGGAGTTCAATGTCGCTAAGTGTGAAGTGATTCACTTTGGTAAGAGTAACATGAAGATGGAGTACTGGGCTAATGGTCAGATACCTGGTAGTGTGGATGAGCAGAGGGATCTTGGTGTCCATATACACAGATCTCTGAAAGTTGCCACCCAGGTAAATAGTGCTGTGAAGAAGGCATATGGTGTACTGGCTTTTATTGGTAGAGGAATTGAGTTCCGGAGTCCTGAGGTCATATTGCAGTTGTATAAGACTCTGGTGCGACCGCATTTGGAGTATTGTGTGCAGTTTTGGTCGCCATACTGTAGGAAGGATGTGGAGGCACTGGAACGGGTGCAGAGGAGGTTTACCAGGATGTTGCCTGGTGTGGTAGGAAGATTGTATGAGGAAAGGCTGAGGCACTTGGGGCTGTTTTCATTGGAGAAAAGAAGGTTTAGGGGTGACTTGATAGAGGTGTACAAGATGATTAGGGGTTTAGATCGGGTTGACCATGAGAACTTTTTTTCCACATATGGAGTCAGATATTACGAGGGGGCATAGCTTTAAATTAAGGGGTGGTAGGTATAGGACAGACGTTAGGGGTAGATTCTTTACTCGGCGTGTTGTGAGTTCATGGAATGCCCTGCCAGTAACAGTGGTGGACTCTTCCTCTTTATGGGCATTTAAACGGGCATTGGATAGGCATATGGAGGAAAGTGGACTAGTGTAGGTTAGGTAGGCTTGGATCGGCGCAACATCGAGGGCCGAAGGGCCTGTACTGTGCTGTATTTTTCTATGTTCTATGTTCTATGTGTGTCCTTTCTCAGTGACAGAGCTGGGAACTTCGTCAACCTATCTTGTCACCTCCTCAAAGAACTCAAGATTTGTGAAGCATGACCTTCCCCTCACAAAGCCTTATAGGCCGCCTTTAATTAAACTATGCATTTCCAAATAGTCATAAATTGTATCCCTCAGAATTCTTTCCAAAACCTTGCTGACCACAGATGTAAGACTGACTGGTCGGTAATTGCCAGGGTTTCCCTATTTCCCCTTCTTGAAATGAGGAACAACATTTGCCTCCTTCCCATCCTCTGGTATGACTCCCGTGGTGCATGAGGAAGCAAAGATCTTTGCCAGCAGCTTAGCAACCTCCTTTCTCACTTCCCGTAGCAACCTTGGATAAACCTGGTCTGGCCCTGGGGACTTATCAATCTTAATGTTTCCAAAATTTCCAGCAAGTCAACTTCATCAATCTTGAGCTGTTCAAGCCTATTTCCTAGCTCCGCAAAGATCTAATTTACAACAAGATCCCTTTCCTTAGTGAAAACTGAAACAAAAAACACATTTAGGCTTCCCCTATCTGCTCAGACTCCATGCCCAAGTTCCTTATGCTATCCCAGACTGGCCTTTCTTCTCCCTGATCATTCTCTTATTCCTCACGAATGTGTAAAATGCCTTTGGGCTATCCCTAATCCCTCCTGTCAAGCCTTTTTCATGCTCCTTCCTGGCTCTCCTCAGTCCATTTCTGAGCTCCTTTCTAGCTAGTCTGTAATCCTCTAAAGCTGTGCTAGATCTTTGCTTTCTCCATCTTATGTAAGCTGCCTTCTTCCTTTTGATGAGAAGCTCCTCTGTTCCAATCATCCAAGGCTCCTTAACCTTACCTCTTCTTGTCTGTCTCAGGGGAATAAATTTGTGCATCACTCACAACAACTGCTCCTTAAACACTCCACGTGTCTGCTGTGCCCTTTGTATGGAACAGTTTCTCCCAATCTGTACTTCCCAACTCCTATCTGATTGCGTCATAATTTCCTTTTCCCCAATTAAATATGTTCCCTTGGTAACTGCTCCTTTCCCTCTCCAAGGCTGTGGTAAGTGTAAGGCAGTTGTGGTCACTGTCATCGAAGTGTTCTCCCATCACAAGGTCTGACACCTGTTCTGGCTCATTGCCAAGCACCAAATCCAAAATGGCCTCTCCCGTCATCGGCCTGTCTATATACTGAATAAGGAAACCTTCCTGAACACACCTGACAAAAATGGCTCCATCCAAGCCATCTGCACTAAAGAGATTCCAGTCAATATTGGGAAAGTTGAAGTGACCCATAACAACAACCCTGCTACATCTGCATTTTTCAAAATTGGCCCGCCTATGAGGATCTTCAATCTCCCTACTGCTTAGGTGATCTGTAGAAAACCCCCAATGAGGTGGCTGCTCCCTTGCTGTTCCTAACTTCCACCCATACTGATTAAGTAGACAAATCTTCCTCAACAACCTTGTTTCTGTAGCTGTGATTCACTCTCTGATTAGCAATGCTACTTCCCCTCCTTTTCGCCCCCCCCCCAATTCTTTTTTAAATGTTCTAAACCCTGGAATATCTAGCAACCATTCCTGCCCCCTGGGAAATCCATGTGTCTGTATGGCCACAGCATCATAGTCCCAAGTACTGATCCATGCTCTAAGTTCATCACTCTTATTTCTGACACTCCTTGTGTTAAAGCAGACACCCTTTAACTGATCCATTTGTTTCATTACATGAAGAACCTTCCTGACTGGTTCACTACATCCTGTCACTGCCCCATTCACAACTATCCCCCTCTCAGATATGTAGATCTGATTCCCACCCCACTACCAAACTAGTTTAAACCCTCCTGAACCACAGGAGTAAATCTTCCACCCAGGACATTTGAGTCCCACCAGTTCTGGTGCAACAACTCCTTCATGTACAGGTCCCACCTTCCCCAAAAGCTACCCAATGATCTAAGTATCTGAAGCCCTCCCTCCTGCACCAGTCTCGCAGCCATGTTTTGAGCTGCATTCGCTGACTGTTTCTCACCTCACTATCTCGTGGCACCGGTAGCAAACCCAAGATCACTACTCCATTCATCCTGCTCTTCAGCTTCCAATCTAGATTTGTGTAGTCACTTTGCAGATCTTCAATTCCTTTCCTGGCTATATCATTGGTGCCAATATGTACCAGGATTTATGGCTGCTCACCCTCCCCCTTCAGAATCCTGTAAACCCGACCGGTGACATCCAGGACCCTGGCACCTGGGAGGCAATACACCTTCTGGGAGTCCCGTTCCTGGCCACAAAATCTCCTGTCAATCCATCTAATTGTTGAGTCGCCTACCACTTGCACTTTTCTATTCTCCTCACTTCCCTTCTGAGCTTCAGTGCTGGGCTCAGTGCCAGAGACCTGACAACTATGGCTTTCCCCTGGTAGGCTACCCCTACCAGCAGTATCCAAAACGGGATACTTATTGCTGAGGGGAACGGCCACAGGCGATCCCTGCTCTGATCGTCGGTTCCCTTTCCTTCCCCGGACTGTAACCCAGCTGCCCTTATCCTTTTGTCTGAGGAGTGACCACCTCCCTGTACATCATCTCAATTTCCCCCTCAGCCTCCCAGATGATCCGCAGTTCATCCAGCTCCAGTTCCAGTTCCCTAACTCGGTTTTCGAGGAGCTGCAGTTGGGTGCACTTCTCGCAGATGGGGTTGGCAGAGATATATGTCGTGTCTCTCACCTGTCACGTTTGGCAGGAGGAACATGCAACTGCCCTATCAGCCAATCCTGCCTAATCTGAAAACCCCACACAGGACTAAACAAGGAAGAGAGGAAAAGAAAAGAAAAAAAAATGAGAGAACCTGAAAACTTACCAAGTTTACAGACTCTTAGTAAGGTTAGAGGAGGTGGGTGGGAGGGAGATCTACAGTGTATGGTCTCGGGTTTAGATTTCACCCACTTAAAACTTCCCGGCAGCCCTCACTTCTCTCTGCCCTCTCTCCATGCTGCTCTGTTCAAAACGGTGAAGTTTATCAGTGACAGGGAGCTGGGAGTGTATTCTTTTATCAGTGACAGAGAGCTGGGAGTGTGTTCTTTCTCAGTGACAGAGAGCAGGGAGTGTGTTCTTTCTCAGTGACAGAGAGCTGGGAGTGTGTTCTTTCTCAGTGACAGAGAGCAGGGAGTGTGTTCTTTATCAGTCACACTTGGTGCTGTATCCAGTACTTCTGCTGCTATTAACTCTCTTAATGTACATCCACATCTTCATAACACAGAGAGCTGGGAGTGTGATCTTAATCAGTGATAGACTGGTGTGAGTGTGTTCTTTAGCAGTGACCGAGAGCTGGGAGAATGTTCTTTAGCAGTGACCGAGAGCTGGGAATGTATGTTTTAGCAGTGACCGAGAGCTGGGAATGTGTGTTTTAACAGTGGCCGAGAGCTGGGAATGTGTTCTTTTTCAGTGGCAGGTAAGTTTGAGTGAGTTTAGATTAGATTAGATTCCCTACAGTGTGAAAACAGGCCCTTTAGCCCAACCGACCCTCTGAAGAGTAACCCACCCAGACTCATTTCCTTCTGAGTGATGCACCTAACGCTATGGGCAATTGAGCATGGCCAATTCACCTAACCTGCACATCTTTGACTGTGGGAGGAAACCGGAGCACCCGGAGGAAACCCACGCAGACATGGGGAGAATGCGCAAACTCCACACAGACAGTTGCCCAAGGCTGGAATTGAATCTGGGTTCCTGATGCTGAGGCAGTAGTGCTAACCACTGATCCACCGTGTGTTCTTTATCAGCATTAGGTAGCTGTGAGTGTGTTCTGTATCAGTGACAGGGAGCTGGGAGTGTGTTCTTTATCAGCGACATGGGGTTGGGAATGTGTTCTTTATCAATGACCAGTAACTGGGGGTGTGATCTGTATCAGTGACTGAGATAAAGGACACTCTCACAGCTCTCTGTCACTGATAAAGAACGCATTCACCCCTTTCTGTCACCGGTAAATAACACATTTCGAGCTTTCTGTCTTGCAGAAAAATGTGTTCTTTATCAGTGACAGAGTTGCGAGTGTGTTCTTTACCAGTGACAGAGAGGTGGGCATGTGTACTTGATTAGTGAGAAGTCACTAGGAATGTGTTCTTTAGCAGTGATAGATAGGTGTGCATGTGTTCATTATCAATGATAAATAGTATGCAGTGTGCTCTGCAACATTTAAAATGAACTATGACTGTCATTAAGTGTTATCTGGGTGTGTCTTCCTTAAGTGACTTAATGCTGGGTGCTTGTTTGTTAATATGGCCCTGATAGCTGGTAGGATATTGCTTTCTATTAACAGAACTGGGTGTTGATTAATTATCAGTGACAAATAGACAAATGAGAGCTTGTAGTTTATCATTTATGGAAAGCAGAGAGTCTTTGCTTTGTCAATGACAGCTGGGATTGTGTTCCTTAGAAATGAGCTGAAAATTTGTTGCTGGTTAAAGCACAGCAGGTCAGGCAGCATCCAAGGAACAGGATGTTTGACGTTTCGGGCCAGAGCCCTTCATCAGGAATGAGGGCTCTGGCCCGAAACGTCAAATTTCCTGTTCCTTGGATGCTGCCTGACCTGCTGTGCTTTAACCAGCAATAAATTTTCAGCTCTGATCTCCAGCATCTGCAGACCTCACTTTTTACTACTTATTCCTTAGAAATGAGAAAAAAAGTTGGGACTGTGTTCCTTATCAATGAGAAAAAGGTGGGGTTGTGTTCTGTCTCAATGAGAAATAGATGAGTCTGTGTTCTTTATCAATAGAAAAAAAGGTGGGATTGTGTTCTTTATCAATAAGAAATAGTTGGGATTGTGTTTCGTATCAATAGTAAAAATGTGGAACAATGTTCCTTATCAATGAGAAAAAGGTGGGATTGTGTTCCTTATCAATGCGTAAAAGGGTGCATGGTATTCCTTATCAATGAGGAAAGTGGGGGGGGATGGAATTGTGTCCGTTATCAACACGAGAAAAAGGTGGTATTGTGTTCTTTATCAATGAGAAAAAGGGTTGGGACCGTGTTCCTTATCAATGAGAAAAAGGGTGGATTGTGTTTCTTATCAATGAGAAAAATGGGGGTCAGTGTTCTTTATCAATGAGGAAAAGGTGGGACTGTGTTCCATATCAATGAAAAAAGGTGGGATTTTGTTCCTTATCAATGAGAAAAATGGGGACGGTGTTGCTTATCAATGAGAAAAAGGTGGGACTGCATTCTTTATTAATGTGAAAAATGGTGGATTGTGTTCCATATCAATGAGAAAAAGGGTGGATTGTTTTTCTTATCAATGAGAAAAAGGTGGGTTGTGGTCCATCTCAATGAGAAAAAGGGTGGATTGTGTTCCATATCAATGAGAAAAAGGGTGGATTGTTTTTCTTATCAATGAGAAAAAGGTGGGTTGTGGTCCATCTCAATGAGAAGACATTTCGCTGTGTTCCTAATCAAGTAGAAAAATGTGGGATTGTGTTGATTATCAATGAGAAAATGGTGGGACTGTGTTCTGTATCAATCTGAAAAAGTGAGATTGTGTTCCTTATGAATGCGAAAAAGGTGGGACTGTGGTCCTTATCAATGAGAAAAAGCGTGTGACTGTATTCCATATCTATGAGAAAAAGGGGGGATTGTGATCCTTATCAATGGGAAAATGGGCTGATTGTGTTCTGTATCAATGGGAAAAAGGTGGGAGTGTGTTCCTTATCAGTTAGAAAAAGGTGGGATTGTGTTCCATGTCAATGAGAAAAAGGGTGTGACTCTGTTACTTATCTATGAGAAAAAGGAGGGATTGTTTTCCTTATCAATGAGATAAAGGTGGGTCTGTGTTCCTTATCAAAGGGAACAGGCGTGGACTGTGTTCCTTATCAATGAGAAAAAGGTGGGAGTGTGTTCCTAATCAAGGAGAAAAAGGGAAGATTGTTTTCTTTATTAATGAGAAAAAGGATGGATTGTGTTCATTATCAATGAGATAAAGGTGGGATTGAGTTCTTTATACATGAGAAAAAGGGTGGGACTGTGTTCCATATCAATCTGGAAAAGTGAGATTGTGTTCCTTATGAATGCGAAAAGAGTGTACCTTATCAATGAGAAAAAGGGGTGATTGTGTTCCGTGTCAATGAGAAAAAGGATGGGACTGTGTTCCTTATCTATGAGAAAAAGGTGGAATTGTGTTCTTTATCCATGAGAAAAAGGGCAGATTGTGTTCCTTATCAATGTGAAAAAGGAGGGATTGTGTTCTTTATCAATGAGGAAAAAGGTTGGATTGTGTTCTGTATCAAGAAGAAAAAGGGTGGATTGTTTTCCTTATCAATGAGAAAAAGTGGGACTGTGCTCTGTGTCAGAGAAAAAATGGGACTGTGTTCCATATCAATGAGAAAAAGGGTGGATTGTTTTCCATGTCAATGTGAAAAGTGATATTGTGTTCCTTATGAATAAGAAAAAGGTGGGACTGTGTTCTGTATCAATGGGAAAATGGGTTGATTGTGTTCTTTATCAATGAGATAAAGGTGGGATTGTGTTCTTTATCAATGAGATAAAGATGAGATTGTGTTCCTTATCAATGGGAAAAAGGATAGACTGTTCTTTATCAATGAGAAAAAGGTGGGACTGTTTTACTTAATCAATGAGTAAAAGGGTGGATAGTTCCATATCAATGAGAAAAAAGGTGGATTGTGTCCCTTATCAATGAGAAAAGGGTGGGATGGTGTTCCTTATTGATGAATAAATGGTGCATTGTGTTCTTTATCAATGAGAAAAAGGTGAAATTGTGTTCCATATCAATGAGCAAAAAGCTAGGATTTTGTTCTGTATCAATGAGAAAAAGGTGAGATTGTATTCCGTTTCAATGAGAAAAAGGGTGGGACTGTGTCCCGTATCAATGAGAAAAATGCTGGAATGTGTTCCGTACCAATGAGAAAATGGTCGGATTGTGTTCCTTATTAATGAGAAAAACGTGGGACTGTGTTCCGTATCAATGAGAACAAGAGTGGACTGCGTTCCTTATCAATGAGAAAAGATGGGACTGTGGTCCATATCAATGGGAAAAAGGGTGGATTGTGTTCCTCATCAATAAGAAAAATGTGGGATTGTGTTCCGCATCATTGAGAAAACGTGTGGATTGTGTTCCTTATCAATGAGAAAAAAGGGTGGATTGTGTGCCGTATCAACATGAAAAAGGTGGGACTGTGTTCCTTATCAAAGAGAACAGGTGTGGACTGGGTTCCTTATCAATGAGAAAAAGGTGGGACTGTGTTCTGTATCAATGAGATAAAGGCCGGATTGTGTTCTTTATCAATGAGAAAAAGAGTGGATTGTGTTCCTCATCAATGAGAAAAGGTGTGATTGTGTTCTTTATAGATGAAAAAAAGGGTGGGACTGTGTTCCGTATCAATCTGAAAAGTGAGATTGTGTTCCTTATGAATGCGAAAAGGGTGTGATTGTGTTCCACATCAATGAGAAAAAGAAGGGGGATTGTGTACCATATCAATGAGTAATAGGAGGGCTGTGTACCTTATCAATGAGAAAAATGGTGGATTCTGTTCCTTATCAATGAGAAAAAGATGGGATTGTGTGCCATGTCAATGAGAAAACCTTGAGAGTGTGGTCTTTATCAATGAGAAAAAAGGGTGGGACTGTGTTCCTTATCAATTAGAAAAATGGTGGGACTGTGTTCCGTATCAATGAGAAAAAGGGTGGATTGTGTTCCTTATCAATGAGAAAAAGGGTGGATTGTTTTCCATGTCAATGAGAAAAAAGAGGGATTGTGTTCTTTATGAATGAGAAAAAGGTGGGACTGTGTTCCGTATCAATGGGAAAATGGGTTGATTGTGTTCCATATCAATGAGAAAAAGGTGCAATTGTGTTCCTTATCAATGAGAAAAAGGGACTGTGTTCCATATCAATGAGAAAAATGTGGGACTGTGTTCTTTACCAATGAGAGAAAGGTGGGATTGTGTTCCATGTCAATGAGGAAAAAGGATGTGACTGTGTTCTGTATCAATGAGACAAAGGGTGGATTGTGTTCCTTTTCAATGAGAAAAAGTGATATGGTGTTCCTTATGAATGAGAAAAAGGTGGGACTGTGTTCCGTATCAATGGGAAAATGGGTTGATTGTGTTCCATATCAATGAGAAAAAGGTGCAATTGTGTTCCTTATCAATGAGAAAAAAGTTAGATGGTGTTCCATATCAATGAGAAAAATGTGGGACTGTGTTCTTTACCAATTAGAAAAATGTGGGATTGTGTTCCATGTCAATGAGAAAAAGGTGGGATTGTGTTCTTTATCAATGAGACAAAGGGTGGATTGTGTTCCTTATCAATGAGAAAAAGGTAGGATTGTGTTCCGTGTCAATGATAAAAGGTGGGACTGTGGTCTTCATCAATGAGAAAAAGGGTGTGACTGTGTTCCATATCAATGAGACAAAAGATGGATTGTGTTCCATATCAATGAGACAAAAGATGGATTGTGTTCCTTATAAATGAGTAAAAGGGGCAATTGTGTTCCGTATCAATCATAAAAAGAAGGGATTGTGTTCCTTATCAATGAGAAAATGGTGGGATTATTTACCATGTCAATGATAAAAAGGTGGGACTGTGGTCTTTATCAATGAGAAAAAGGGTGGACGGTGTTTTTGATAAATGAGAAAAAGGTGGGATTGTGTTCCTTATCAATGTGAAAAAGGGGCGATTATGTTCCGTAACAATCAGAAAAAGTGTGGGACTGTGTTCTGTATCATTGAGAAAAAGGGTGTATTGTGTTCTTTATCAATGAGAAAACGATGGGAATGTGTTCTTTATCAATGAGAAAAAGGGTATATTGTGTTCCTTATCAATGAGAATAGGGTGGATTTTGTTCCTGATCAATGAGAAAAATGTGGGACTGTTTTCCGTATCAATGAGAAAAAGGAACAGGCGTGGACTGTGTTCCTTATCAATGAGAAAAAGGATGGGACTGGGTTCTTTATCAATGAGAAAAAGGGCGGATTGTATTCCGTATCAATGTGAAGACGTTTCTCAGTGTTCTTCATCAATTAGAAAAAGATGGGATTGTCTTCATTATCAATGAGGGAATGGTGGGATTGTGTTTCTTAACAATGAGAAAAAGGTTGGACTGTATTCTTTATCAACGAGAAATATGGTGGATTGTGTTCCTTATCAATGAGAAAAAAGTGGCAATGTGTGCCGTAACAATGAGAAAAGGGTGGGGCTGTATTCCTTATCATGAGTAAATGGCGCATTGATAAGGAACACAATGAGTAAATGGTGCATTGTCTTCCTTATCAATGAGTAAAAGGGGGGATTGTGTTCCTTGTCAATGAGAAAAAAGAGGGATTGTGTTCTTTATGAATGAGAAAAAGGTGGGATTGTGTGCCGTATCAATGAGAAAAAGGGTGGGACTGTGTTCCTTATCAATGAGAAAAAGGGTGGATTGTTTTCCGTGTCAATGAGAAAAAGTGATATTGTGTTCCTTATGAATGAGAAAAAGGTGGGACTGTGTTCCGTATCAATGGGAAAATGGGTTGATTGTGTTCCATATCAATGAGAAAAAGGTGCAATTGTGTTCCTTATCAATGAGAAAAAGGGACTGTGTTCCATATCAATGAGAAAAATGTGGGACTGTGTTCTTTACCAATGAGAGAAAGGTGGGATTGTGTTCCATGTCAATGAGAAAAAGGTGGTACTGTGGTCTTTATCAATTAGTAAAAGGGTGGTCTGTGTTTTAATCAATGAGAGAAAGGGGGGATTGTGTTCCTTATCAATGAGAAACAAAGGTGCATTGTGTTCCTTATCAATGAGTAAATGGCACATTGTGTTCCTTGTCAATGAGTAAAAGGGGGGGATTGTGTTCCTTGTCAATGAGAAAAAAAAGAGGGATTGTTTTCTTTATGAAAGAGAAAAAGGGTGGTACTGTGTTCCTTATCAATGAGGAAAAGGATTGACTGTGTTCCTTATCAATAAGAAATAGGAGGGCTTGTGTACCTTATCAATGAGAAAAAGGTAGGATTGTGTTCTTTATCAATGAGACAAAAGAGGGATTGTGTTCTTTCTGAATGAGAAAAAGGTGGGATTGTGTTCCGTGTCAATGAGATAACGGTGGGATTGTGTTCCTTACCAATGAGAAAAGGGGGTGCTATGTTCCTTAAAATGAGAAAAAATGGGATTGTGTTCCGTGTCAATGAGAAAAAGGTGGGACTGTGGTCTTTATCAATGAGTAAAAGGGTGGTCTGTGTTTTAATCAATGAGAGAAAGGGGGAATTGTGATCCTTATCAATAAGAAACAAAGGCGCGTTGTGTTCCTTATCAATGGAAAAAAGTTTGGATTGTGTTCCTTGTCAATGAGAAAAAAGAGGGATTGTGTTCTTTATGAATGAGAAAAAGGGTGGGACTGTGTTCCTTAACAATGAGAAAAAGGGTGCATTGTTTTCCTTATGAATGCAAAAAGGATGGGATTGAGTTCCATATCAACGAGAAATAGGAGGGATTGTGTACCTTGTTAATGAGAAAAAGGGAGGACTGTGTTCCTTATCGATGAGAAAAAGGTGGGATTGTGTTCCTCAACAATGAGAAAAATGTGGGATTGTGTGCCTTATTAATGAGAAAAAAGTGGGGCAGTTGCCTTTATAAATGAGTAAAAGGGCGGACAGTGTTTTTAATCAATGAGAAAAAGGTGGGACTGTGTTCCTTGTCAATGAGAAAATGGAGGGATCGTGTTCCTTATCAATGAGAAAAAGGGTGGATTGTTTTCCTTATGAATGTGAAAAGGGTGGGATTGTGTTCCGTATCAATGAGAAATAGGAGGGATTGTGTACCTTGTTAATGAGAAAAAGGGAGGAATGTGTTCCTTATCAATGTGAAAAAGAATGGATTGTGTTCTTTATCAATGAGAAAAAGGTTGGACTGTGTTCCTTATCAATGAGAAAAAGGTGCCTTGTGTTCTTAATCAAAGAGGATTGTGTTCTTTATACATGAGAAAAAAGTGGGACTGTGTTTCGCATCAATGAGAAAAAGGGTGGGACAGTGTTCCGCATCAGTCTGAAAAAGTGAGATTGTGTTCCTTATGAATGCGAAAATGGTGGGATTGTGTTCCTTGTCAATGAGAAATAGGAGGGACTGCGTTCCTTATCAATGAGAAAATGGTGGGATTGTGTTCCTTATCAAATGAGATAAAGGTGGGATTGTGTTCTTTATCAAGGAGAGAAAGACTGGATTGTGTTCCTTATCAGTGTGAAAAAGGAGGGATTGTGTTCTTTATCAATGAGAAGAAGGTAGGACTGTTGTCCTTATCAATGAGAATAAGGGAGGACGGTGTTTTTAATCAATGAGAAAAAGGTGGGACTGTGCTCCTTGTCAATGAGGTAAAGGTGGGATTGTGTTCTTTATCCATGAGACAAAGGTGGGACTGTGTTCTGCATCAATGAGAAAGAGTGGGACTGTGTTCCACATTAATCTGAAAAAGTGAGATTGTGTTCCTTAAGAATGCGAAAAGGGTGGAATAGTGTTTTTTTATCAATGAGAAATAGGAGGGATTGTGTCCCTTATCAATGAGAAAAAGGTGGGATTGTATTCCTTATCAATGAGAAAAAAGCGGGATTGTGTGCTGTATTAATGAAAAAAAGGTGGGACTGTTTTCCTTCTCAATGGGTAAAAGGGTGGTCTGTGTTTTAATCAATGAGAAAAAGGGGGTTTGAGATCTTTATCAATTAGAAAAACGGTGGATTGTGTTCCTAATCAATGAGAAAAATATGGGATTCTATGCCGTATCAATGAGAAAAAGGTGGCACTGCGTTCCTTATCAATGAGTAAATGGCGCATTGTGTTCCTTATCAATGAGAAAAAGGTGGGATTGTTTTCCTTATCAATGAGAAAAATGTGGGACTGTGGTCTTTATCAATGAGAAAAAGGGTGGACTGTGTTCCGTATCAATCTGAAAAAGTGAAATTGTGTTCCTTATGAATGCGAAAAAGGTGGGACTGTGGTCCTTATCAATGAGAAAAAGTGTGTGACTGTATTCCATATCTATGAGAAAAAGGGGGGATTGTGATCCTTGTCAATGGGAAAACAGGTTGATTGTGTTCTGTATCAATGGGAAAAAGGTGGGAGTGTGTTCCTTATCAATGAGAAAATGGTGGGACTGTGTTCTTTATCAGTTAGAAAAAGGTGGGATTGTGTTCCATGTCAATGAGAAAAAGGGTGTGACTGTGTTACTTATCTATGAGAAAAAGGAGGAATTGTTTTCCTTATCAATGAGATAAAGGTGGGTCTGTGTTCCTTATCAAAGGGAACAGGCATGGACTGTGTTCCTTATCAATGAGAAAAAGGTGGGAGTGTGTTCCTAATCAAGGAGAAAAAGGGAAGATTGTTTTCTTTATTAATGAGAAAAAGGATGGATTGTTTTCCATGTCAATGTGAAAAAGTGATATTGTGTTCCTTATGAATGAGAAAAAGGTGGGACTGTGTTCTGTATCAATGGGAAAATGGGTTGATTGTGTTCTTTATCAATGAGATAAAGGTGGGATTGTGTTCCTTATCAATGAGAAAAAGGGTGGATTGTGTTCCTTATCAATGGGAAAAAGGATAGACTGTTCTTTATCAATGAGAAAAAGGTGGGCTCGTGTTCCTTATCAATGAGGAAAAGGGTGGACTGTTTTACTTAATCAATGAGAAAAAGGGTGGATAGTTCCATATCAATGAGAAAAAAGGTGGATTGTGTCCCTTATCAATGAGAAAAGGGTGGGATGGTGTTCCTTATTGATGAATAAATGGTGCATTGTGTTCATTATCAGTGAGAAAAAGGTGGGATTGTGTTCCATGTCAGTGAGGAAAAGGTGGGATTGTGTTCCTTATCAATGATAAACAGGGGTGCCTGTGTTCTTTATCAATGAGAAAAAGGTGGGACTGAGATCTTTATCAATGAGAAAAAGGGTGGATTGTGTTCCTAATCAATGAGAAAAATGTAGGATTCTATGCCGTATCAATGAGAAAAAGGTGTCACTGTGTTCCTTATCAATGAGTAAATGGTGCATTGTGTTCCTTATCAATGATAAAAAGGGTGGATTGTGTTCTTCATCGATGATAAGGAAAACAATCCCACCTTTTTCTCATTGATGAAGAACACAGTCCACCCTTTTTCTCATGGATAAGGAACACAATCCCACCTTTTTCCCATAGATAAGGAACACAGTCGCACCTTTTTCACATTGTTTAAAAACACCGTCCACCCTTTTTCTCATTGATAAGGAAAACAATCCCACCTTTTTCTCAATGAGAAACCATGTGGGACTGTGGTCTTTATCAATGAGAAAAAGGGTGGACGGTGTTTTTAAACAATGTGAAAAAGGTGCGACTGTGTTCCTTATCTATGGGAAAAAGGTGGGATTGTGTTCCTTATCCATGAGATAAAGGTTGGACTGTGTTCCTATAAATGAGAAAAATGTGGGATTGTGTCCCACATCAATGAGAAAAGGGTGGGACTGTGTTCCTTATTAATGAGTAAATGGTGCATTGTGTTCCTTATCAATGGGAAAAAGTTTGGATTGTGTTCCTTATCAATGAGGTAAAGGTGGGATTGTGTTCTTTATCCATGAGAAAAAGGATGAATTGTGTTCCTTATCAATGAGAAAAAGGATGCATTGTGTTCTTTATCCATGAGAGAAAAGCAGGATTGTGTTCTTTATCAATGAGAAAAAGGTGGCACTGTGTTCCTTATCTTTGAGTAAATGGCGCATTGTGTTCCTTATCGATAAGAAAAAGGTGGCATTGTGTTCCTTTATACATGAGGAAAAAAGTGGGATTGTGTTCTTTATCAATGAGAAAAAGGGTGGGACTGTGTTCTTTATCAATGAGAAAAAAGCAGGATTGTGTTCTTTATCAATGAGAAAAAGGTGGGAATGTGTTCTTTATCCATGAGAAAAAGGGTGCATTGTGTTCCTTATCAATGAGAAAAAGGTGGGATTGTGTTCTTCATCAATGACAAAAAAGCGGGATTGTGCTCTTTAACAATGAGAAAAAGTTGGGATTGTGTGCTGTATCAATGAGGAAAAGGTGGGATTGTGTGGCGTATCAATGAGAAAAAGGTTGGACTGTTTTCCTTATCAATGAGTAAAAGGGTGGTCTGTGTTTTAATCAATGAGAAAAAGGCGGGATTGAGATCTTTATCAATGAGTAAAAAGGTGGGACTGTGTTCTTTATCAATGAGAAAAAGACAGGGTTGTGTTCCTTATCAATGAGAAAATGGGAGGACAGTGTTTTTAATCAATGAGAAAAAGGTGGGACTGTGTTCCTTGTCAATGTGAAAAAGGAGGGATTATGTTCTTTATCAATGAGAAAAAGGTGGGATTCAGTGCCTTGTCAATTAGAAAAAGGTGGGACTGTGTTCCTTATGAATGAGAAAAAAGTAGGATTGTGTTCTTTATCCATGAGAAAAAGGGTGGATTGTGTTCCTTATCAGTGTGAGAAAAGAGGGATTGTGTTCCTTATCAATGAGAAAAAGGTGGGATTCTGTGCAGTATCAATGAGAAAAAAGGGTGGGACTGTGTTCCGCATCAATCTGACAAAGTGAGATTGTGTTCCTTATGAATGCGAAAAGGGTGGGATTGTGTTCTGTATCAATGAGAAATAGGAGGGGTTGTGTACCTTATCAATAAGAAAAAGGGTGGATTGTGTTCTTCAATGAGAAAAAGGGAGGAATGTGTTCCTTATCAATGAGAAAAAAGTGGGAGTGTGAATTTATCAATGAGAAATTGGTGGGATTCTGTGCCTTGTCAATGAGAAAAAGGTGGGACTGTTTTACTTATCAATGAGTAAAAGGGTGGTCTGTGTTTTAATCAATGAGAGAAAGGGGGGATTGAGATCTTTATCAATGAGAAAAATGATGGATTGTGTTCCTGATCAATGAGAAGAAAGGTGTATTGTGTTCCTTATGAATGAGAAAAGGGTGGGATTGTGTTCTGTATCAATGAGAAAGAGGTGGGATTCTGTACCGTATCAATGAGAAAAAGGTGCCACTGTGTTCATTATCATTGAGTAAATGGCGCATTGTGTTCCTTATCAATGAGAAAAACGTGGAATTGTGTTCCTTATCAATGAGAAAAATGTGGAATTGTGTTCTTTATCAATGAGACAAAAGTGGGACTGTGGTCTTTATCAATGAGAAAAAGATGGGACTGTGTCAATGAGGTAAAGGTGGGATTGTGTTCTTTATCCATGAGAAAAAGGTGGGATTGTGTTCCTTTTCAATGACAAAAAGGTGGGACTGTGGTCTTTATCAATGACAAAAAGGTGGGACTGTGGTCTTTATCAATGAGAAAAAGATGGGACTGCTGTCTTTATCAATGAGAAAAAGGGTGGACGATGTTCCTTGTCAATGAGGCAAAGGTGGGATTGTGTTCTTTATCCATGAGAAAAAGGGTGGATTGTGTTCCTTATCAATGAGGAAATGGTGGGATTGTGTTCCTTATCAATGAGAAAATGATGGGACTGTGTTCCTTATCAATGAGAAAAAGGGTGCATTGTGTTCCGTATTAATGAGAAAAATGTGGGTCTGTTGTCTTTATCAATGAGACAATGGGAGGACGGTGTTTTTAATCAATGAGAAAAAGGGTGGACTGTGATCCTTATGAATGAGAAAAAAGTGGGATTGTGCTCTTTATCCATGAGAAAAAGGGTGGATTGTGTTCCTTATCAATGTGAAAAAGGAGGGATTGTGTTCTTTATCAATGAGGAAAAGGTGGGATTCTGTGCAGTATCAATGAGATAAAGGTGGGATTCTGTACTGTATCAATGAGAAAAAGGTGGCACTGTGTTCCTTAACATTGAGTAAGTGGCGCATTGTGTTCCTTATCAATGAGATAAAGGTGGGATTGTGTGCCGTATTAATGAGACAAAGGTGGGACTGTTTTCCTTATCAATGAGTAAAAGGGTGGTCTGTGTTTTAATCAATGAGAAAAAGGGGCGATTGAGATCTTTATCAATGAGTAAAAACGTGGGACTGTGCTCTTTATCAATGAGAAAAAGGGGGGGATTGTGTTCCTCATCAATGAGAAAAAGGTGGGATTGTGTTCATTATGAATGAGAAAAATGTGGGACTGTGGTCTTTATCAATGAGAAAAGGGGTGGACTGTGTTTTTAAACAATGTGAAAATGATGGGACTGTGTTCCTTATCAATGAGAAAAAGGTGAGATTGTGTTCCGTGTCAATGATAAGTTGGTGGAATTCTGTGCCTTGTCAATAAGAAAAAGTTGGGACTGTTTTCCTTATCAATGAGTAAAAGGGTGGTCTGTGTTTTAATCAATTAGAAAAATGGTGGATTGTGTTTCTTATTAATGAGAAGAAAAGTGTATTGGTGTTCCTTATCAATGAGAAAAGGGTCGGATTGTGTTCCGTATCAATGAGAAAAAGGTGGGCTTCTGTACCGTATCAATGAGAAAAAAGTGGCACTGTGTTCCTCATCAATGAGAAAGAGTGGGACTGTGTTCCACATTAATCTGAAAAAGTGAGATTGTGTTCCTTATGAATGCGAAAAGGGTGGGATTGTCTTCGGTATCAATGAAAAAAAGGCTGGATTGCGTTCCTTATCAATGAGAAAAAGGCGGGATTGTATTCCTTATCAACGAGAAAAAAGCAGGATTGTGTGCCATATTAATGAGAAAAAGTTGGGATTGTGTTCCTCAACAATGAGATAAAGCTGGGATTCTGTGCCATATCAATGAGAAAAACGTTGGATTGTGTTCCTTATCACTGAGAAAAAAGCGGGATTGTGTTTTCTATCAATGAGAAAAAGGTGAGATTGTGTGCCGTATTAATGAGAAAAAGGTAGGACTGTTGTCTTTATCAATGAGAAAATGGGAGGATGGTGTTTTTAATCAATGAGAAAAAGGTGGGACTGTGTTCCTTGTCAATGTGAAAAAGGGATTGTGTTCTTTATCAATGAAAAAAAGGTGGGATTCAGTGCCTTGTCAATGAGAAAAACGTGGGACTGTGTTCCTCATCAATGAGTAAATGGCACATTGTGTTCCTTATCAATGAGAAAAAGGGTGGACTGTGTTCCTTATGAATGAGAAAAATGTGGGATTGTATTCTTTATCAATGAGAAAAAGGTGGGATTGTGTTCTTTATCAATGATAAAAAAGCGGGATTGTGCTCTTTAACAATGTGAAAAAGGTGCGACTGTGTTCCTTATCAATGAGAAAAAGGTGGGATTGTGTTCCGTGTCAATGATAAAAAGGTGGGACTGTTGTCTTTATCAATGAGAAAAAGGGTGGACAACATTTTTAAGTAATGAGATAAAGGTGGGACTGTGTTCCTTGTCAATGAGGTAAAGGTGGGATTGTGTCCTTCATCCATGAGAAAAAGGGCGGATTGTGTTCGTTATCAATCAGAAAAAGGAGGGATTGTGTTCGTTATCAATGAGGAAAAGGTGGGACTGTTTTCCTTATCAATGAGTAAAAGGGTGGTCTGAGAAAAAGGGGGGATTGAGATCTTTATCAATGAGTAAAAATGTGGGACTGTGCTCTTTATCAATGAGAAAAAAGGTGGATTGTGTACCTTATCAATGAGAAAAGGGTGGGATTGTTACGTCTCAATGAGTAAAAGGGAGGATTATGTTCCTTATCAATGAGAAAAAGGTGGGATTGTGTTCCTTATCAATGAGAAAAAGGTGGGACTGTTGTCTTTATTAATGAGAAAAATGGTGGACGACGTTCCTTGTCAATGAGGCAAAGGTGGGATTGTGCTCTTTATCCATGAGAAAAAGGGTGGATTTTGTTGCACATAAATGAGAAAAAGGGTGGATTGTGTGCCGTATTAATGAGAAAAAGGTAGGATTGTTGTCTTTATCAATGAGAAAATGGGAGGACGGTGTTTTTAATCAATGAGAAAAAGGTGGGACTGTGTTCCTTGTCAATGTGAAAAAGGAGGGATTGTGTTCTTTATCAATGAGAAAAAGGTGGGATTCAGTGCCTTGTCGATGAGAAAAATATGGGACTGTGTTCCTCATCAATGAGTAAATGGCACATTGTGTTCCTTATCAATGAGAAAAAGGGTGGACTGTGTTCCTTATGAATGAGAAAAATGTGGGATTGTATTCTTTATCCATGAGAAAAAGGTGGGATTGTGTTCGTTATCCATGAGAAAAAGGGTGGATTGTGTTCCTTATCAATGTGAAAAAGGAGGGATTGTGTTTTTATAAATGAGGAAAAGGTGGGATTGTGTTCCTTATCAATGAGAAAAAGGGTGGGACTGTGTTCCGCATCAATCTGACAAAGTGAGATTGTGTTCCTGACTGGGAAAAGGGTGGGGTTCTTCTGTATCAATGAGAAATAGGAGGGATTGTGTACCTTATCAATAAGAAAAAGGGTGGATTGTTTTCTTCTTCAATGAGAAAAAGGGAGGCATGTGTTCTTTATCAATGAGAAAAAAGCAGGATTGTGTTCTTTATCAATGAGAAATTGGTGGAATTCTGTGCCTTGTCAATGAGAAAAAGGTGGGACTGTTTTCCTTATCAATGAGAAAAAGGGTGGGACTGTGTTCCTTATCAATGAGAAAAAAGCAGGATTGTGTTCTTTATCAATGAAAAAAATGTGGGATTCTATTCCTTATCAATAAGAAAATGGTGGGATTGTGTTCCTTATCAATGAGAAAAAAGTGGGATTGTGTTCCTTGCCAATGAGGAAAAGGTGGGATTGTGTTCCTTGCCAATGAGAAAAAGGTGGGATTCTGTGCCGTATCAATGAGAAAAAGGTGGGATTGTGTTCCTTATCAATGAGAAAAAGGTGGGATTGTGTTCCTTATCAATGAGAAAAATGGTGAAATTGTGTTTCTTATCAATGAGAAAAATGTGGGATTGTGTTCCTTGCCAATGAGGAAAAGGTGGGATTGTGTTCCTTATCAATGAGAAAAAGGTGGGATTGTGTTCCTTATCAATGAGAAAAATGGTGAAATTGTGTTTCTTATCAATGAGAAAAATGTGGGATTGTGTTTCTTGCCAATGAGGAAAAGGTGGGATTGTGTTCCTCAACAATGAGAAAAAGGTGAGATTCTGTGCCGTATCAATGAGAAAAAGGTGGGACTGTGTTCCTTATCAATGAGAAAAAAGGGTAGATTGTGTTCATTATCAATGAGAAAATGGTGAGATTGTGATCCTTATCAATGAGATAAAGGTGGGATTGAGTTCTTTATCACTGAAAAAAAGGTGGGATTTTGTTCCTTATTAATGAGAAAAATGGTAGTCTGTGTTTCAATCAATGAGAAAAAGGCGGGATTGAGATCACTATCATTGAGAAAAAGGTGGGATTGTGTTCCTTATCAATCAGACAAAGGTGGGATTGTGTGCCGTATCAATTTGAAAATGGTGCGACTCTTTGATAAGGAAATGAGTAAAAGGGTGATCTGCGTTTTTATCAATGAGAAAAAAGGGGGATTGTGTTCCTTGTCAATGAGAAAAATGTGGGACTGTGGTCATTATCATTGAGAAAAAGGGTGGACTGTTTTTAAACAATGCGAGAATGATGCGGAACACAGTCACACCTATGAGAAAAAGGGTGGAATGTGTTTTAATCAATGCGAAAGAGAGGGGATTGAGATCTTTATCAATGAGTAAAAGGTGGGACTGTGGTCTTTATCAATGAGAAAAAGAGGTGATTGAGATCATTATCAATAAGAAAAAGGTGGGATTGTGTGCCATATCAATGAGAAAAAGATAAGGAACACAGTCCCATCTATGAGAAAAAGGTGAGATTGTGTTCTTTATCCATGAGAAAAAGGTGGGCGGTGTTTTTAATCAATGCGAAAAAGGTGGGACTATGTTCCTTGTCAATGAGAAAAAGATGGGATTGTGTTCCTTATCAATGAGAAAAAGGGTGGGACTGTGTTCCGCATCAATGAGAGAAAGAATGAATTGTGTTCTGTATCAATGAGAAAAAGGGGGATTGTGTTCCTTATCAATAAGCAAAAGGGTGGGATTGTGTTCCTTATAAAGAGAAAATGGGGGGATTGTGTTCCATGTAAATGAGAAAATGATGGGTCTGTGGTCTTTATCAATGAGAAAAAGGTGGGAATGTGCTCCTTATCAATGAGAAAAAGGTGGGATTGTGTTCCTCATCAATGAGTAAAAGGTGGGATTCTGTGCCGTGTCAATGAGAAAAAGGTGGGACTGTTTTCCTGATCAATGAGAAAAAGGGTGGATTGTGTTCCTTAACCATGAGAAAATGGAGTGATTGTGTTCCTTATCATTGAGAAAAAGGTGGGATTGTGTTCATTATCAATGAGAAAAAGTTTATACTGCGTTCCTTATCTATGAGAAAAATGGGGGATTGTGTTCTGCATAAATGAGAAAAAGGGTGGATTGTGTTTCTTATCAATTAGAAAAAGGTGGGACTCTGCTCCTCATCAATGAGTAAAAGGGTGAGACTGTGTTCCGTATCAAAGATAGAAAGAGTGGATTATGTACCTTTATCAATGGGAAAAAGGGTGGATTGTGTTCCTTATCAATGAGAAAAAGGTGGGATTGTGTTCCGTGTCGATGAGAAAAATGTGAGACTGTGACTTTATCAATGAGAGAAAGGGTGGACTGTTTTTATTCAATCAGAAAAATGTGGGACTGCGATCCTTATCAATGAGAAAAAGGGTGGGACTGTGTCACTTGTCTATGTGAAAAACGTGGGATTTTGATCCGTATCAATGAGAAAAAGGTTAAACTGTGTTTTTATCAATGTCAAAAAGGCGGGATTGTGTTCGTTATCAATGAGAAAAAGGGTGCATTGTGATCCTTATCAATGAGAAAAAGGTGGGATTGTGCTCCGTATCAGTGAGCAAAAGGTGGCACTGTGTTCCTTATCAATGAGAAAAAGGTGGCACTGTGTTCCTTATCAATGAGAAAAAGGCTGGATTGTGTTCCTTATCAATGAGAAAAAGGCTGGATTGTGTTCATTATCAATGAGAAAAAAGGGTGGGAATGTGTTCCGTACCAATGAGAGAAAGAATGGATTGTGTTCTGTATCAATGAGAAAAAGTGTGATTGTGTTCCTTATCGAAGAGAAAATGGGGGGATTGTGTTCCATTTAAATGAGAAAAAGGTGGGTCAGTGGTCTTTATCAATGAGAAAAAGATGGGACTGTGTTCCTTATCAATGAGAAAAAGATGGGGTTGTGTTCCGTGTCAATGAGAAAAAGGTGAGACTATCGTCTTTATCTATGAGTAAAAGGGTGGTCTGTGTTTTAATCAATTAGGAAAGGGTGGGATTGTGTTTCGTATCAATGAGAAAAAGGGTGGGATTGTGTTTCGTATCAATGAGAAAAAGGGTGGATTGTGTTCCTTATCAATGAGAAAAAGATGGGATTGTATTCCTTATCAATGAGAAAAAGGTGCAACTGTGTTGCATATCAATGAGAAAAAGGTGCAACTGTGTTCCTTATCAATGAGAAAAAGGTTAGTTTGTGTTCCATATCAATGAGAAAGTGATGGGATTGTGTGCCATATCAATGAGGAAAAGGGGTGATTGAGATCTTTATCAATAAGAAAAAGGTGGGATTTTGTGCCATATCAATGAGAAAAAGATAAGGAACACAGTCCCATCTATCAGAAAAAGGTGGGATTGTGTTCCTCATCAATGAGAAGAAGGTGGGATTGTGTGCCATATCAATGAGGAAAAGGTAGGATTGTGTTCCGTGTCAATGATAAAAATGTAGGACTGTTATCTTTATCAATGAGAAAAAGGGTGGACGGTGTTCCTTATCAATGAGATAAAGGTGGGATTATGTTCCGTATCAATGAGAAAAAGGGGCAATTGTGATCCTTGTCAATGAGAGAAAGGTAGGATTGTTTTCAGTATCAATGAGAGAAAGGTGGGAATGTGATCTTTATCAATGAGAAAAAGGTGGGATTGTGTGACTTATCAATGAGAAAAAGGTGGGATTGTGTTCCTCATCAATCAGACAAAGGTGGGATTGTGTGCCGTATCAATTTGAAAATGGTGCGACTCTTTGATAAGGAAATGAGTAAAAGGATGGTCTGTGTTTTAATCAATGAGAAAAAGGGGGGATTGTGTTCTTTATCAATGAGAAAAAGGGTGGATTGTGTTCCTTATCAATGAGAAAAAGGTGGGATTGTTTTTTTATCATTGAGAAAAAGGGTGGATTAAGATGGGATTGTGTTCCTAAGGAATGAGAAAAAGGTGGGATTGTGTTCCGCATCAATGAGAAAGAGGGCAGATTGTGTTCTTTATCAATATGAAAAAGGTGGGATTGTGTTCCTTATCAATGAGAAAAAGGTGGGACTGTGTTCCTTATCAATGAGAAAAAGGTGGGACTGTGTTCCTTATCAATCGGAAAAAGGTGGGACTGTATTGCATATCAATGAGAAAAAGGTGCAACTGTGTTGCATATCAATGAGAAAAAGGTGCAACTGTGTTCCTTATCAATGAGAAAAAGGTTAGTTTGTGTTCCATATCAATGAGAAAATGATGGGATTGTGTGCCATATCAATGAGGAAAAGGGGTGATTGAGATCTTTATCAATAAGAAAAAGGTGGGATTTTGTGCCATATCAATGAGAAAAAGATAAGGAGCACAGTCCCATCTATGAGGAAAAGGTGGGATTGTGTTCCATGTCAATGATAAAAATGTAGGACTGTTATCTTTATCAATGAGAAAAAGGGTGGACGGTGTTCCTTATCAATGAGAAAAAGGTGGGATTATGTTCCGTATCAATGAGAAAAAGGGGCAATTGTGATCCTTGCCAATGAGAGAAAGGTGGGACTGTGTACCATATCAATGGGATAAAGGTGAGACTGTGTTCATTATCAATGAGGAAAAGGTGGGATAATGTGTCATATCAATGAGAAAAAGGGGCAATTGTGATCCTTATCAATGAGAAAAAAGGAAAAATGGTGCTCCTTATCAATGTGAAAAAGTGGGGACTGTGTACCTTATCAATGTGAAAAAGGGGGGATTGTGTTCTTTATCAATGAGAAAAATGTGGGACAGTGTTCATTATCAGTGAGTAAAAGGTGGGACTGTGTTCCTTATCAATGAGAAAAAGGTGGAACTGTGTTCCTTATCAAGGAGAAAAAGGTGGAATTGTGTTCCTTATCATTGAGAAAAAGTTGGGATTGTGTTCCTTAGCAATGAGTAAAAGGTGGAATTGTGTTCCTTATCATTAAGAATAAGTTGGGATTGTGTTCCTTAGCAATGAGTAAAAGGTGGGATTGTGGTCCTTATCTCGGAGAAAAAGATGGGACAGTGTACCTTATCAATGAGGAAAAGGGAGGATTGTGTTCTGTATCAATGAGAAAAAGGTGGAATTGTGTTCCTTATCATTGAGAAAAAGTTGGGATTGTGTTCCTTAGCAATGAGAAATATGTGGGATTGTGTTCCTTATCAACGAGAAAAAGTTGTGACTGTGTTCCTTTTCGATGAGAAAAAGGGCGGATCGTTTTCTGTATCAATGACAAAAAGGTGGGATTGTGGTCCTTATCAATGAGAAATAGGGTGTATTGTGTTCCTTATTAATGTGAAAAAGGTGGGACTGTGTTAGGTGTCCATGACGAATAGGTGGGACTGTGTTCTTTATCAATGAGAATAAGGGGCGATTGTGATCCTTATTAATGAGAAGAAAGTGGGACTGTGTTCTCTGTCACTGAGATAAATGTGGGACTGTGTTCCTTAGCAATGACTAAAAGGTGTGACTGTGTTCCTTATCAATGTGAAAAACACGGGATTGTGTTACTTATCAATGAGGAAAAGGTGGAATTATGTTCCATGTCAATGAGAAGAAGATGGGATTGTGTTCCTTATCAATGAGAAAAATGTGGGACTGTGGTCTTTTTTAAATGAGAAAAAGGTGGGATTGTTTTCAGTATCAATGAGTAAATGGTGGGACTGTGTTCCTTATCAATGAGAACAAGGTGGGACTGTGTTCCTTATCCATGAGAGAAAGGTGGGATGGTGTACATTATCAACGTGAAAAAGGTGGGATTGTGTTCCTTATCAATGAGCAAAAAAGTGGGATTTTGTTCTTTATCAATGAGAAAAAGGTGGGATTGTGTGCCGTATTAATGAGAAAAAGGTGGGACTGTTGCTTTTATCAATGAGAAAAAGGGAGGACGGTGTTTTTAATCAATGTGAAAAAGGTGGGATTGTGTTCCTTGTCAATGAGGTAAAGGTGGGATTGTGTTCCTCAACAATGAGAAAAAAAGGTGAGATTCTGTGCCGTATCAATGAGAAAAAGTTGGGACTGTGATCCTTATCAATGAGAAAAAAGGGTAGATTGTGTTCATTATCAATGAGAAAATGGTGAGATTGTGTTCCTTATCAATGAGATAAAGGTGGGATTGAGTTCTTTATCACTGAAAAAAACGTGGGATTTTGTTCCTTATTAATGAAAAAAATGGTAGTCTGTGTTTTAATCAATGAGAAAAAGGTGGGATTGAGATCTTTATCAATGAGAAAAAGGGTGGGATTGTGTTACGTATCAATGAGAAAAAGGGAGGATTGTGTTCCTTATCAATGAGAAAAAGGGGGGATTGTGTTCCTTGTCAATGAGAAAAATTTGGGACTGTGGTCATTATCAATGAGGAAAAGGGTGGATTGTGTTTTAATCAATGCGAAAGAGAGGGGATTGAGATCTTTATCATTGAGAAAAAGGTGGGACTATGTTCTTTATCATTGAATAAAAGGTGGGATTGTGGTCCTTATCAATGAGAAAAAAGGAAGGATGGTGTTCCTTTTCAATGTGAAAAAGGGTGGATTGTGATCCTTATCAATAAGAAACATGTGGGACTGTGTTCCTTATCAATGAGGAAAAGGGCGGAGCATTTACCGTAATAATGAGAAAAAGGTGAGATTGTGTTCCGTATCAATGTGAAAAAGGTGGGATTGTGTTCCTTATCAATGATAAAAATGTTGGACTGGGTTCCTTATCATTGAGAAAATGGTGGGATTATGTTCCATATCAATGAGAAAAAGTGGCAATTGTGATCCTTGTCAATGAGAGAAGGGTAGGATTGTTTTCAGTATCATTGAGAAAAAGGTGGGACTGTGTTCTTTATCAATGAGAAAAAAGGAAGGATGGTGTTCCTTATCAATGTGAAAAAGCGGGGACCATGTTCTTTATCAATGAGGAAAAGGGCAGAACCTTTTCCGTACTAAAGAGGAAAAGTTGGGATTTTGTTCCTTATCAATGTGAAAAAGGGGGGATTGTGTTCCATATCAATGACAAACATGTGGGACTGTGTTCCTTATCAATGAGAAAAAGGGTGGATTGTGGTCCTTATCAATGAGAAAAAGGTGGGACTGTGTTCCTTATCAATGAGGAAAAGTGCGGATCGTTTTCCGTATTAATTAGAAAATGGGACAATGTTCTGTATCAATGAGAAAATGGTGGGATTGTGCTCCTTATCAACGAGAAAAAGGTGGGACTGTGTAACGTGTCAATGATGAAAACGTGGGACTGTGATATTTATCAATGAGTAAAAGGTGGGACTGTGTTCCTTATCAATGAGGAAAATGTGGGAGTGTGTTCCTTATCAATAATTTTTTAAAAAGTGGGACTGTGTTCCTTATCAATGAGAAAAAGGGGCAATTGTGATTCTTGTCAATGAGGGAAGAGTAGGGTTGTTTTCAGTATCATTGAGAAAAAGGTGGGTCTGTGTTCTTTATCAATGAGAACAAGGCGGGATTGTGTTCTTTATCAATGAGAAAAAAGGATGGATGGTGTTTCTTATCAATGTAAAAAAGCGGAGACAGTGTTCCTTTTCAATGAGAAAATGGTGGATTGTGGTCCTTATCAATGAGAAACATGTGGGACTGTGTTCCATGTCAATGAGAAAAAGGGGGGATGGTGTACCTTATCATTGTGAAAAAGGGGGTATTGTGTTCCATATCAATGATTTTTTAAAAAGTGGGACTGTGTTCCTTATCAATGAGGAAAAGGGCGGAGGGTTTTCAGTAATAATGAGAAAAAGGTGGGATTGTGTTCTGTATCAACGAGAAAAAGGTGGGATTGTGTTCCTTATCAATGACAAAAAGGGAGTTTCTTTTCAGCATCAATAAGAAAAAGGTGAGACTGTGTTCCTTATCAATGAGAAGACGGGTCAATTGTGATCCTTGTCAATGAGAGAAAAGTGGGACTGTGTTCCTTATCAATGTGAAAAAGGTGGAATTGTGTTCCTTATCAATGATAAAAAGGTGGGACAGTGTTTCTTTTCAATGAAAAAAAGGGTGGATTGTGTACCTTAGCAATGAGAAAAATGTTGGACTGTGTTCATTACCAATGAGAAAAAGGTGGGATTATGTTCCATATCAATGAGAAAAAAGGGGCAATTGTGATCCTTGTCAAAGAGAGAACGGTAGGATTGTTTTCAGTGTCATTGAGAAAAAGGTTGGACTGTGTTCTTTATCAATGAGAAAAAAGGTGGATTGTGGTCCTTATCAATGAGAAAAAGGGGGGGCTGTTTTCAATGTCAATGAGGAAAAGGTGAGACTGTGTTCCTTATCAATGAGAAAAAGGGCGGAGCGTTTTCCGTAATCATGAGAAAAAGGTGAGTTTGTGTTCCGTATCAATGAAATAAAGGGAATTTGTTTTCAGTATCATTAAGAAAAAGGTGAGACTGTGTTCCTTATCAAAGAGAAAAAGGGGCAATTGTGATCCTTGTCAATGAGAGAAAGGTAGGACTGTGTTCCTTATCAATGAGAAAAAGGTGGGACTGTGTTCCTTATCAATGAGAAAAAGGTGGGATTTTGTTCCTTATCAATGAAAAAAAGGGTGGATTGTGTTCCTTATCAATGAGAAAAATTTTGGACTGGGTTCCTTATCAATGTGAAAAAGGTGGGATTTTGTTCCTTATCAATGAAAAAAAGGGTGGATTGTGTTCCTTATCAATGAGAAAAATGTTGGACTGGGTTCCTTATCAATGAGAAAATGGTGGGATTATGTTCCATATCAATGAGAAAAAGTGGCAATTGTGATCCTTGTCAATGGGAGAAGGGTAGGATTGTTTTCAGTATCATTGAGAAAAAGGTGGGATTGTGTTCCTTATCAATGAGGAAAAAGGAAGGATGGTGTTCCTTATCAATGTGAAAAAGCGGGGACCATGTTCCTTATCAATGAGGAAAAGGGCAGAACATTTTCCGTACTAAAGAGGAAAAGTTGGGATTTTGTTCATTAGCAATGAGAAAAAGCGAGGATTGTGTTCCTTATTCATCAGAAAATGGTGGAACACCGTTCCACGTCAATGAGAAAAAGGGTGGATTGTGGTCCTTATCAATGAGAAAAAGGTGGCACTGAGTTCCTTATCAATGAGAAAAGGGTGGGATGGTGTTCCTTATCAATAAGAAAAAGGTGTGATTGTGTTCCTTGTCAATGTGAAAAAGGGGGATTGTGTTCCATATCAATGTGAAAAAGTTGGGATTGTGTTCCTTATCAATGAGAAAAGGGTGGGATTGTGTTCCGTATCAATGAGTAAAAGGTGGGACTGTGTTCCTTAAATGAGAAAAAGAGTCGTTCGTTTTCCATACCGATGAGAATATGGTGGGATTGTGTTGCTTATTAATGAGAAAAAGGTGGGACTGTGTTCTGTGTCAATGAGAAAAAGGTGGGATTGTGTTCCTTATCAATGAGAAAAAAGGAAGGATGGTGTTCCTTTTCAATGTGAAAAAGGGTGGATTGTGATCCTTATCAATAAGAAACATGTGGGACTGTGTTCCTTATCAATGAGGAAAAGGGCGGAGCATTTACCGTAATAATGAGAAAAAGATGAGGTTGTGTTCTGTATCAATGAGAAAAAGGTGAGATTGTGTTCCTTATCAATGAAATAAAGGGAATTTGTTTTCAGTATCAATAAGAAAAAGGTGAGACTGTGTTCCTTATCAAAGAGAAAAGGGGGCAATTGTGATCCTTGTCAATGAGAGAAAGGTAGGACTGTGTTCCTTATCAATGAGAAAAAGGTGGGACTGTGTTCCTTAAATGATAAAAAGGGTGGTTCGTTTTCCATATCAATGAGAATATGGTGGGATTGTGTTCCTTATTAATGAGAAAAAGGTGGAACTGTGTTCCTTATCAATGAGGAAAAGGGCAGAACATTTTCCATACTAAAGAGGAAACGTTGGGATTTTGTTCCTTATCAATGTGAAAAATGGGGGATTGTGTTCCATATCAATGACAAACATGTGGGACTGTGTTCCTTATCAATGAGAAAAAGGTGGGACTGTGTTCCTTATCAATGAGGAAAAGGTGGGACTGTGTAATGTGTCAATGATGAAAACGTGGGACTGTGATCTTTATCAATGAGTAAAAGGTGGGACTGTGTTCCTTATCAATGAGAAAAAGGGGCGATAGTGTTCCTTATCATTGATAAAAAGGTGGGATGGTGTTCTTTATCAATGAGAAAAATATGGGAGTGTGTTCCTTATCAATGAGAAAAAGGGGAAATTGTGATCCTTGCCAATAAGAGAAAATGGGACAATATCTGTATCAATGAGAAAATGGTGGGATTGTGTTCCTTATCAATGATGTTTTAAAAAATGGGACTGTGTTCCTTATCAATGAGAAAAGGGGTGGATTGTGTTCCGTATTAATGAGAAAAGGTGGGCCTGTGTTACGTGTCAATGATGAAAAGGTGGGACTGTGTTCCTTATCAATGAGAAAAGGGGTGGATTGTGTTCCGTATTAATGAGAAAAGGTGGGCCTGTGTTACGTGTCAATGATGAAAAGGTGGGACTGTGTTCCTTATCAATGAGAAAAAGATGGGTTTCTGTTCCGTGTCAATGAGAAGAAAGTGGGATTGTGTTCTTTATCAATGAGAAAAATGTGGGACTGTGTTCCTTATCAATGAATAAAAGGAGGGACAGTATTCCTTATCAATGGGGAAAAGGTGTGATTGTGTTCCTTATCAATGTGAAAAAGGGGGGATTGTGTTCCTCATCAATGATTTTTTAAAAAGTGGGACTGTGTTCCTTATCAATGAGAAAAGGGATGCATTGTGTTTCATATCAATGAGAAAAAGGTGGGACTGTGTTACGTATCAAAGATGAAAAGTTGGGACTGTGATCTTTATCAATGAGAAAAAGGTGTGATTGTGTTCCTTATCAATGAGAGGAAGGTGGGATGGTGTACCTTATCAATGTGAAAAAGGGGGGATAGTGTTCCATATTAATGAGAAAAAGGTGTGATTGTGTTCCTTATCAATGAGAGAAAGATGGGATGGTGTACCTTATCAATGTGAAAAAGGGGGGATTGTGTTCCAAATTAATGAGAAAAAGGTGTGATTGTGTTCCTTATCAATGAGAGAAAGGTGGGATGGTGTACCTTATCAATGTGAAAAAGGGTGGATTGTGTTCCATATTAATGAGAAAAAGGTGAGACTGTGTTCCTTATCAATGAGAAAAGGGGTGGATTGTGTTCTGTATTAATGAGAAAAAGGTGGGACTGTGTTACGTGTCAATGATGAAAAGGTGGGAGTGTGTTCCTTATCAATGAGAAAAAGATGGGATTGTGTTCCATGTCAATGAGAAGAAAGATGGATTGTGTTCTTTATCAATGAGAAAAATGTGGGACTGTGTTCTTTATCAGTAAGTAAAAGGAGGGACAGTGTTCCTTATCAATGGGGAAAAGGTGTAATTGTGTTCCTTATCAATGAGAAAAAGGTGGGATTGTGTTCATTATCAATAATTTTAAAAATGGTGGGACAGTATTACTTATCAATGAAAAAAAGGTGGGATTGTGTTCCTTTTCAATGAGAAAAATGTTGGACTGGGTCCCTTATCAAAGAGAAAAAGGTGGGATTATGTTCCATATCAATGTGAAAAAGGGGCAATTGTGATCCTTGTCAATGAGAGAAGGGTTGGATTGTTTTCAGTATCATTGAGAAAAAGATGGGATTGTCTTCCTTATCAATGAGAAAAAAGGAAGGATGGTGTTCCTTATCAATGTGAAAAAGCGGAGAGTGTGTTCCTTATCAATGAGGAAAAAGGCGGATCATTTTCCGTACTGAAGAGGAAAAGTTGGGATATTGTTCCTTAGCAATGAGAAGAAGGGAGGATTGTGTTCCTTATCAATGAGGAAAAGGTGGGATTGTGTTCTGTGTCAATGAGAAAAAAGGTGGGATTGTGTTCCTTATCAATGAGAAAAAGGTAGGATTATGTTCCATATCAATGAGAAAAAGGGGCAATTGTGATTCTTGTCAATGAAAGAAGGGTAGGATTGTTTTCAGTATCATTGAGAAAAAATTGAGACTGTGTTCCTCATCAATGAGGAAAAGGTGGGATTGTATTCCTTATCAATGACAAAAATGGGCAATTGTGATCCTTGTCAATAAGAGAAAGGTGGGATTGTGTTCGTTATCAATGAGAAAAAGGTGGGATGGTGTACCTTATCATTGTGAAAAAGGGGGTATTGTGTTCCATATCAATGATTTTTTAAAAAAGTAGGACTGTGTTCCTTATCAATGAGGAAAAGGGCGGAGTGTTTTCAGTAATAATGAGAAAAGGTGGGATTGTGTTCCGTATCAATGATAAAAAGGTGAGATTGTGTTCCTTATCAATGAAAAAAAGTGAGTTTCTTTTCAGCATCAATAAGAAAAAGGTGAGACTGTGTTCCTTATCAATGAGAAAACGGGTCAATTGTGATCCTTGTCAATGAGAGAAAAGTGGGACTGTGTTCCTTATCAATGTGAAAAAGGTGGGATTGTGTTCCTTATCAATGATAAAAATGTGGGACAGTGTTTCTTATCAATGAAAAAAAGGGTGGATTGTGTACATTAGCAATGAGAAAAAGGTAGGATTGTGTTCCATATCAATGAGAAAAAAGGGGCAATTGTGATCCTTGTCAAAGAGAGAAGGGTAGGATTGTTATCAGTATCATTGAGAAAAAGGTTGGACTGTGTTCTTTATCAATGAGAAAAAGGGTGGATTGTGGTCCTTATCAATAAGAAACATGTGGGACTGTGTTCCGTATCAATTAGAAAAGGTGGGGGGTGCTGTTTTCAATATCAATGAGGAAAAGGTGAGACTGTGTTCCTTATCAATGAGAAACATGTGGGACTGTGTTCCATGTCAATGAGTAAAAGGGAGGATGGTGTACCTTATCATTGTGATATGGAACACAATACCCCCTTTTTCACAATGATAAGGTACACCATCCCACCTTTTTCTCATTGACACGGAACACCGTCCCACTTTTTTCTCATTAATAAGGAACACAATCCCACCATATTCTCATTGATATGGAAAACGAACCACCCTTTTTCTCATTTAAGGAACACAGTCCCACCTTTTTCTCTTTGATAAGGAACACAGTCTCATCTTTTTCTTATTGATACTGAAAACAAATTCCCTTTATTTCATTGATAAGGAACACAATCTCACCTTTTTCTCATTGATACGGAACACAATCCCAGCTTTTTCTCATGATTACGGAAAATGCTCCGCCCTTTTCCTCATTGATAACGAACACAGTCCCACTTTTTAAAAAATCATTGATATGGAACACAATACCCCCTTTTCCAATGATTTTTTAAAAAGTGCGACTGTGTTCGTTATCAATGAGAAAAAGGTGGGACTGTGTTCCTTATTAATGTGGAAAAATTGTGATTGTGTTCCTTATCAATGAGAAAAAGGTGGGATGGTGTACCTTATCATTGTGAAAAAGGGGGTATTGTGTTCCATATCAATGATTTTTTAAGAAGTGGGACTGTGTTCCGTATCAATGAGAAAAGGGGGGGGGGGTAGCTGTTTTCAATATCAATGAGGAAAAGGTGAGACTGTGTTCCTTATCAGTGAGAAAAAGGACGGAGAGTTTTCCGTAATAATGAGAAAAAGGTGACATTGTGTTCTGTATCAATGAGAAAAAGGTGAGCTTGTGTTCCTTATCAATGAAATAAAGGGAATTTGTTTTCAGTATCAATAAGAAAAAGGTTAGACTGCGTTCCTTATCAAAGAGAAAAAGGGGCAATTGTGATCCTTGTCAATGAGACAAAGGTGGGACTGTGTTCCTTATCAATGTGAAAAATGTGGGATTGTGTTACTTATCAATGAAAAAAAAGGTGGATTGTGTTCCTTATCAATGAGAAAAAGGTGGGATTGTGTTCCTTATCAATGAGAAAAAAGGAAGGATGGTGTTCCTTATCAATGTGAAAAAGCGGGGACCATATTCCTTATCAATGAGGAAAAGGGCAGAACATTTTCCGTACTAAAGAGGAAAAGTTGGGATTTTGTTCCTTAGCAATGAGAAAAAGGGAGGATTGTGTTCCGTATTCATCAGAAAAAGGTGGGACTGTGTTCCTCTTCAATGAGGAAAAGGTGGGATTCTGTTTCTTGTCAATGAGAAAAAGGGTGGATTGTGGTCCTTATCAATGAGAAAAAGGTGGGATGGTGTAACTTATCAATGTGAAAAAGGGGAATTGTGTTCCATATCAATGAGAAAAAGGTGGGACTGTGTTCCTTATGAATGCGAAAAAGGTGGGATTGTGTTCCTTAGCAATGAAAAAAGGTGGGATTGTGTTCCTTAGCAATAAGAACGGGAGGATTGTCTCCCTTATCAATGAGGAAAAGGGCAGAGCGTTTTCCGTATCATTGAGAAAAAGGTGGGATTGTGTTCCTTAGCAATAAGAACGGGAGGATTGTCTCCCTTATCCATAAGAAAATGGTGGTACGGTGTTCTGTATCCATGAGAAAAAGGTGGAATTGTGTTCTATATCAATGAGAAACATGTGGGACTGTGTTCTGTATCAATGAGAAAAAGTGGGGGGGCTGTTTTCAATATCAATGAGGAAAAGGTGAGACTGTGTTCCTTATCAATGAGTAAAAGGTGCAATTGTGATCCTTGTCAATAAGAGAAAGGTGGGATTGTGTTCGTTATCAATGAGAAAAAGGTGGGACTGTGTTCCTTATTAGTGTGGAAAAATTGTGATTGTGTTCCTTATCAATGAGAAAAAGGTGGGATGGTGTACCTTATCATTGTGAAAAAGGGGGTATTGTGTTCCATATCAATGATTTTTTAAGAAGTGGGACTGTGTTCCTTATCAATGAGGAAAAGGGCGGAGGGTTTTCAGTAATAATGAGAAAAAGGTGGGATTGTGTTCTGTATCAATGAAAAAAAGGGAGTTTCTTTTCAGCATCAATAAGAAAAAAGCGGGACTGTGTTCCTTATCAATGAGAAGACGGATCAATTGTGATCCTTGTCAATGAGAGAAATTTGGGACTGTGTTCCTTATCAATGAGAAATAGGTGGGACTGTGTTCCTTATCAATGTGAAAAAGGTGGGAGTGTGTTCCTTATCAATGATAAAAAGGTGGGACAGTGTTACTTATCAATGGAAAAAAAGGGTGGATTGTGTTCCATATCAATGAGAAAAAAGGGGCAGTTGTGATCCTTGTCAATGAGAGAAGGGTAGGATTGTTTTCAGTATCATTGAGAAAAAGGTGGGACTATGTTCTTTATCATTGAATAAAAGGTGGGATTGTGGTCCTTATCAATGAGAAAAAAGGAAGGATGGTGTTCCTTATCAATGTGAAAAAGCGGGGACCATGTTCTTTATCAATGAGGAAAAGGGCAGAACCTTTTCCGTATGAAAGAGGAAAAGTTGGGATTTTGTTCCTTATCAATGTGAAAAAGGGGGGATTGTGTTCCATATCAATGACAAACATGTGGGACTGTGTTCCTTATCAATGAGAAAAAGGGTGGATTGTGGTCCTTATCAATGAGAAAAAGGTGGGACTGTGTCCCTTATCAATGAGGAAAAGTGCGGATCGTTTTCCGTATTAATTAGAAAATGGGACAATGTTCTGTATCAATGAGAAAATGGTGGGATTGTGCTCCTTATCAACGAGAAAAAGGTGGGACTGTGTAACGTGTCAATGATGAAAACGTGGGACTGTGATATTTATCAATGAGTAAAAGGTGGGACTGTGTTCCTTATCAATGAGAAAAATGTGGGAGTGTGTTCCTTATCAATAATTTTTTAAAAAGTGGGACTGTGTTCCTTATCAATGAGAAAAAGGGGCAATTGTGATCCTTGTCAATGAGGGAAGAGTAGGGTTGTTTTCAGTATCATTGAGAAAAAGGTGGGTCTGTGTTCTTTATCAATGAGAACAAGGCGGGATTGTGTTCTTTATCAATGAGAAAAAAGGATGGATGGTGTTTCTTATCAATGTAAAAAAGCGGAGACAGTGTTCCTTTTCAATGAGAAAATGGTGGATTGTGGTCCTTATCAATGAGAAACATGTGGGACTGTGTTCCATGTCAATGAGAAAAAGGGGGGATGGTGTACCTTATCATTGTGAAAAAGGGGGTATTGTGTTCCATATCAATGATTTTTTAAAAAGTGGGACTGTGTTCCTTATCAATGAGGAAAAGGGCGGAGCATTTTCCGTAATCATGAGAAAAAGCTGGGATTGTGTTCTGTATCAATTTGAAAAAGGTGAGATTGTGTTCCTTATCAATGAAATAAAGGGAATTTGTTTTCAGTATCAATAAGAAAAAGATGAGACTGTGTTCCTTATCAAAGAAAAAGGGGCAATTGTGATCCTTGTCAATGAGAGAAGGGTAGGACTGTGTTCCTTATCAATGTGAAAAAGGTGGGACTGTGTTCCTTAAATGAGAAAAAGGGTGGTTTGTTTTCCATATCAATGAGAATATGGTGGGATTGTGTTCCTTATTAATGAGAAAAAGGTGGGACTGTGTTCCGTGTCAATGAAAAAAAGGTGGGATGGTGTTCTTTATCAATAATTTTTAAGAAGGTGGGACTGTATTCCTTATCAATGAGTAAAAGGGTGGATAGTGGTCCTTATCAATGAGAAAAAAGTGGGACTGTGTTCCTTATCAATGAGGAAAAGGGCGGAGCGTTTTCCGTATTAATGAGAAAAAGGTGAGATTGTGTTCCTTAGCAATGAATAAAGGTGGGATTGTGTTCCTTAGCAATGAGAATGGGAGGATTGTCTTCCTTATCCATAAGAAAATGGTGGAACAGTGTTCTGTATCAATGAGAAAAAGGTGGAATTATGTTCTATATCAATGAGAAACATGTGGGACTGTGTTCCGCATCAATGAGAAAAAGGGTCGGCTATTTTCAATATCAATGAGGAAAACGTGAGACTGTGTTCCTTATTAATGTGAAAAAGGTGGGATTGTGTTCCTTATCAATAATAAAAAGGTGGGACACTGTTACTTATCAATGAAAAAAAGGGTGGACTGTGTTCCTTAGCAACGAGGAAAAGGTGGGATTATGTTCCATATCAATGTGAAAAATGGGCAATTGTGATCCTTGTCAATAAGAGAAAGGTGGGATTGTTTTCAGTATCATTGAGAAAAAGGTGGGACTGTGTTCTTTATCAATGAAAAAAGGTGGAATTATGTTCTATATCAATGAGAAACATGTGGGACTGTGTACCGTATCAATGTGAAAAAGTGGGGGGGGGGGCTGTTTTCAATATCAATGAGGAAAAGGTGAGACTGTGTTCCTTATCATTGAGTAAAAGGGGAAATTGTGATCCTTGTCAATAAGAGAAAGGTGGGATTGTGTTCTTTATCAATGAGAAAAAGGTGGGACTGTGCTCCTTATTAATGTGAAGAAGGTGGGATTGTGTTCCTTATCAATGATAAAAAGGTGGGACAGTGTTAGTTATCATGAAAAAAAGGGTGGATTGTGTTCCTTAGCAATGAGAAAAATGTTGGACAGTGTTCGTTATCAATGAGAAAAAGGTGGGATTATGTTCCATATCAATGAGAAAAAAGGGGCAATTGTGATCCTTGTCAAAGAGAGAACGGTAGGATTGTTTTCAGTATCATTGAGAAAAAGGTGGGACTGTGTTCTTTATCAATGAAAAAAGGTGGGATTGTGTTCCTTAGCAATAAGAATGGGAGGATTGTCTTCCTTATCCATAAGAAAATGGTGGTACGGTTTTCTGTATCAATGACAAAAAGGTGGAATTGTGTTCTATATCAATGAGAAACATGTGGGGCTGTGTTGCGTATCAATGAGAAAAAGGGGGGCTGTTTTCAATATCAATGAGGAAACGTTGAGACTGTGTTCCTTATCAATGAGAAAAACGGTGGAGCGTTTTCCATAATAATGAGAAAAAGGTGAGGTTGTCTTCCTTATCAATGAAATAAAGGGAATTTGTTTTCAGTATCAATAAGAAAAAGGTGAGACTGTGTTCCTTATCAAAGAGAAAAAGGGACAATTGTGATCCTTGTCAATGAGAGAAAGGTGGGACTGTGTTTTTTTTTAGATTAGACTTAGTGTGGAAACAGGCCCTTCGGCCCAACAAGTCCACACCGCCCCGCCGAAGCGAAACCCACCCATACCCCTACATTTTACCTAACACTACGGGCAATTTAGCATGGCCAATTCACCTGACCCGCACATCTTTGGACTGTGGGAGGAAACCGGAGCACCCGGAGGAAACCCACGCAGACACGGGGAGAACGTGCAAACTCCACACAGTCAGTCACCTGAGTCGGGAATTGAACCCGGGTCTCAGGTGCTGTGAGGCAGCAGTGCTAACCACTGTGCCACCGTGCCGCCCACCGTGTTCCTTATCAATGATAAAAAGGTGGGACAGTATTACTTATCAATGAAAAAAAGGGTGGATTGTCTTCCTTATCAATGAGAAAAATGTTGGATTGAGTTCCTTATCAATGAGAAAATGGTGGGTATTGTTCCATATCAATGAGAAAAAGTGGCAATTGTGATTCTTGTCAATGAGAGGAGAAAAAGTGGGATTGTGTTCCTTATCAATGAGAAGAAAGGAAGGATGGTGTTCCTTATCAATGTGAAAAAGCGGGAACTGTGTTCCTTATCAATGAGGAAAAGGGCAGAACATTTTCCGTACTAAAGAGGAAAAGTTGGGATTTTGTTCCTTATCAATGTGAAAAAGGGGGGATTGTGTTCCATATCAATGAGAAAAAGGTGGGACTGTGTTCCTTATCCATGAGAAAAAGGGTGGATTGTGGTCCTTATCAATGAGAAAATGGTGGGATTGTGTTCCTTATCAATGAGAAAAAGGTGGGACTGTGTAACGTGTCAATGATGAAAATGTGGGACTGTGATCTTTATCAATGAGTAAAAGGTGGGACTGTGTTCCTTATCAATGAGAAAAAGGGGCGATAGCGTTCCTTATCATTGATGAAAAGGTGGGATGGTGTTCTTTATCAATGAGAAAAATGTGGGACTGTGTTCCTTATCAATGAGAAAAAGGGGCAATTGTGATCCTTGTCAATGAGAGAAGGGTAGGGTTGTTTTCAGAATCATTGAGAAAAAGGTGGGTCTGTGTTCTTTATCAATGAGAATAAGGCGGGATTGTGTTCCTAATCAATGAGAAGAAGGGTGGATTGTGGTCCTTATCAATGAGAAACATGTGGGACTGTGTTCCATATCAATGAGAAAAAGGGGGGTGGGCTGTTTTCAATATCAATGAGGAAAAGGTGAGACAGTGTTCCTTATCAATGAGAAAGAGGGGCAATTGTGATCCTTGTCAATAAGACAAAGGTGGGATTGTGTTCTTTATCAATGAGAAAAAGGTGGGACTGTATTCCTTATCAATGAGATAAAGGGGAAATTGTGATCCTTGCCAATAAGAGAAAATGGGACAATATGTGTATCAATGAGAAACAGTTGTGATTGTGTTCCTTATCAATGATTTTTTTAAAAATGGGACTGTGTTCCTTATCAATGAGAAAAGGGGTGGATTGTGTCCTGTATTAATGAGAAAAGGTGGGACTGTGTTACGTGTCAATGATGAAAAGGTGGGATTGTGTTTTTTATCAATGAGCAAAAGGAGGGACAATGTTACTTATCAATGGGGAAAAGGTGTGATTGTGTTCCTTATCAATGAGAAAAAGGTAGGATGGTGTACCTTATCAATAATTTTTAAGAAGGTGGGACTGTGTTCCTTGTCAATGAGAAAAAGGGTGGATTGTGGTCCTTATCAATGAGAAAAAAGTGGGACTGTGTTCCTAATCAATGAGAAAAAGGGGGGATTGTCTTCCTTATCAATGAGAAAAAGGGTGGATTGTGGTCCTTATCAATGAGAAAATGGGGCAATGTTCCGTATCAATGAGAAAATTGTGTTCCTTATCAATGATTTTTTAAAATGTGGGACTGTGTTCCTTATCAATGAGAAAAAGATGGGACTGTGTTACGTGTCAATGATGAAAAGGTGGGACTGTGATCTTTTTCGATGAGTAAAAGGATGGATTGTGTTCCTTAGCAATGAGAACGGGAGGATTGTCTTCCTTATCCATAAGAAAATGCTGGAACAGTGTTCTGTATCAATGAGAAAAAGGTGGAATTATGTTCTATATCAATGAGAAACATGTGGGACTGTGTTCCGTATCAATGAGAAAAATGGGCAATTGTGATCCTTGTCAATAAGAGAAAGGTGGGATTGTGTTCTTTATCAATGAGAAAAAGGTGGGATTGTGCTCCTTATTAATGTGGAAAAATTGTGATTGTGTTCCTTATCAATGAGAAAAAGGTGGGATGGTGTACCTTATCAATGTGAAAAAGGGGGTATTGTGTTCCATATCAATGATTTTTAAAAAGTGGGACTGTGTTCCTTATCAATGAGGAAAAGGGCGGAGCGTTTTCAGTAATAATGAGAAAAAGGTGGGATTGTGTTCTGTGTCAATGAAAAAAAGGGAGTTTCTTTTCAGCATCAATAAGAAAAAGGTGAGACTGTGTTCCTTATCAATGAGAAGACGGGTCAATTGTGATCCTTGTCAATGATAAAAAGGTGGGACTGTGTTCATTATCAATGAGAAAAAGGTGGCTTTATGTTCCACATCAATGAGAAAAAGGGGCAATTGTGATCCTTGTCAAAGAGAGAAGGGTAGGATTGCTTTCAGTATCATTGAGAAAAAGGTAGGACTGTGTTCTTTATCAATGAGAAAAAGATGGGATTGTGGTCCTTATCAATGAGAAACATGTAGGACTGTGTTCCGTATCAATGAGAAAAAGGGGGGGGGGGGGCTGTTTTCAATATCAATGAGGAAAAGGTGAGACTGTGTTCCTTATCAATGAGAAAAAGGGTGGAGCGTTTTCTGTAATAATGAGAAAATGGTGAGATTGTGTTCCTTATCAATGAGAAAAAGGGACAATTGTGATCCTTGTCAAAGAGAGAAGGGTAGGATTGCTTTCAGTATCATTGAGAAAAAGGTAGGACTGTGTTCTTTATCAATGAGAAAAAGATGGGATTGTGGTCCTTATCAATGAGAAACATGTAGGACTGTGTTCCGTATCAATGAGAAAAAGGGGGGGGGGCTGTTTTCAATATCAATGAGGAAAAGGTGAGACTGTGTTCCTTATCAATGAGAAAAAGGGTGGAGCGTTTTCTGTAATAATGAGAAAATGGTGAGATTGTGTTCCTTATCAATGAGAAAAAGGGACAATTGTGATCCTTGTCAATGAGAGAAAGGTAGGTCTGTGTTCCTTATCAATGATAAAAAGGTGGGAATGTGTTCCTTATCAATGAGGAAAAGGGCAGAACATTTTCCGTACTAAAGAGGAAAAGTTGGGATTTTGTTCCTTATCAATGTGAAAAAGGTGGGATGGTGTACCTTATCAATGTGAAAAAGGGGGTATTGTGTTCCATATCAATGATTTTTAAAAAGTGGGACTGTGTTCCTTATCAATGAGGAAAAGGGCGGAGCGTTTTCAGTAATAATGAGAAAAAGGTGGGATTGTGTTCTGTGTCAATGAAAAAAAGGGAGTTTCTTTTCAGCATCAATAAGAAAAAGGTGAGACTGTGTTCCTTATCAATGAGAAGACGGGTCAATTGTGATCCTTGTCAATGATAAAAAGGTGGGACTGTGTTCATTATCAATGAGAAAAAGGTGGCTTTATGTTCCACATCAATGAGAAAAAGGGGCAATTGTGATCCTTGTCAAAGAGAGAAGGGTAGGATTGCTTTCAGTATCATTGAGAAAAAGGTAGGACTGTGTTCTTTATCAATGAGAAAAAGATGGGATTGTGGTCCTTATCAATGAGAAACATGTAGGACTGTGTTCCGTATCAATGAGAAAAAGGGGGGGGGGGCTGTTTTCAATATCAATGAGGAAAAGGTGAGACTGTGTTCCTTATCAATGAGAAAAAGGGTGGAGCGTTTTCTGTAATAATGAGAAAATGGTGAGATTGTGTTCCTTATCAATGAGAAAAAGGGACAATTGTGATCCTTGTCAAAGAGAGAAGGGTAGGATTGCTTTCAGTATCATTGAGAAAAAGGTAGGACTGTGTTCTTTATCAATGAGAAAAAGATGGGATTGTGGTCCTTATCAATGAGAAACATGTAGGACTGTGTTCCGTATCAATGAGAAAAAGGGGGGGGGCTGTTTTCAATATCAATGAGGAAAAGGTGAGACTGTGTTCCTTATCAATGAGAAAAAGGGTGGAGCGTTTTCTGTAATAATGAGAAAATGGTGAGATTGTGTTCCTTATCAATGAGAAAAAGGGACAATTGTGATCCTTGTCAATGAGAGAAAGGTAGGTCTGTGTTCCTTATCAATGATAAAAAGGTGGGAATGTGTTCCTTATCAATGAGGAAAAGGGCAGAACATTTTCCGTACTAAAGAGGAAAAGTTGGGATTTTGTTCCTTATCAATGTGAAAAAGGGGGGATTGTGTTCCATATCAATGAGAAAAAGGTGGGACTGTGTTCCTTATCAATGAGGAAAAGGGTGAATTGTGGTCCTTATCAATGAGAAAAAGGTGGGGCTGTGTTCCTTATCAATGAGAAAAAAGGGCAATAGAGTTCCTTATCATTGATAAAAAGGTGGGATGGTGCTCTTTATCAATGAGAAAAATGTGGGAGTGTGTTCCTTATCAATGAGAAAAAGGGGGATTTTGGTCCTTATCAATGAGAAACATGTGGGACTGTGTTCCATATCAATGAGAAAAAGGCGGGTGGGCTATTTTCAATATCAATGTGGAAAAGGTGAGACTGTGTTCCTTATCAATGAGAAAGAGGGGCAATTGTGATCCTTTGTCAATAAGACAAAGGTGGGATTGTGTTCTTTATCAATGAGAAAAAGGTGGGACTGTATTCCTTGTCAATGAGAAAAAGGGGAAATTGTGATCCTTGCCAATAAGAGAAAATGGGACAATATCTGTATCGATGAGAAAATGGTGGTATTGTGTTCTTTATCAATGAGAAAAAGTTGTGATTGTGATCCTTATCAATGATTTTTTTAAAAATGGGACTGTGTTCCTTATCAATGAGAAAAGGGGTGGATTGTGTTCCGTATTAATGAGAAAAGGTGGGCCTGTGTTACGTGTCAATGATGAAAAGGTGGGACTGTGATCTTTATCAATGAGTAAAAGGTGGAACTATGTTCCTTATCAATGAGAAAAAGATGGGTTTCTGTTCCCTGTCAATGAGAAGAAAGTGGGACTGTGTTCTTTATCAATGAGTAAAAGGAGGGACAGTGTTCCTTATCAATGGTGAAAAGGTGTGATTGTGTTCCGTATCAATGAGAAAAAGGTGGGATGGTGTTCCTTATCAATGTGAGAAAGGGGGGATTGTGTTCCTTATCAATGATATTTTAAAAAGTGGGACTGTGTTCCTTATCAATGAGAAAAGGGATGCATTGTGTTCCGTATCAATGAGAAAAAGGTGGGACTGTGTTACGTGTCAAAGATGAAAAGTTGGTACTGTGATCTTTATCAATGAGAAAAAGGTGTGATTGTGTTCCTTATCAATGAGAAAAGGGTGGGATGGTATTCCTTATCAATGAGAAAAGGGTGGGATGGTATTCCTTATCAATGAGAAAAAGGTGGGACTGTGTTCCTTATGAATGAGGAAAAGGGCGGTGTGTTTTCCGTATTAATGAGAAAAAGTTGGGATTGTGTTCCTTAGGAATGAAAAAAGGTGGGATTGTGTTCCTTATCCATGAGAAAATGGTGGAACGGTGTGAGATTGTGTTCCTTATCAATGAAAAAAAGGGAGTTTCTTTTCAGCATCAATAATAAAAAGGTGGGACTGTGTTCCTTATCAATGAAAAAATGGGTGGAATATGTACCTTATCAATGAGAAAAATTTTGGACTGGGTTCCTTATCAATGAGAAAAAGGTGGGATTATGTTCCATATCAATGAGAAAAAGGGGCAATTGTGATCCTTGTCAATGAGAGAAGGGTAGGATTGTTTTCAGTATAATTGAGAAAAAGGGGGGACTGTGTTCTTTATCAATGAGAAAAAAGTGAGATTGTGTTCCTTATCAATGAGAAAAAGGGAAGGATGGTGTTCCTTATCAATGTGAAAAAGCGGGGACCGTGTTCCTTATCAATGAGAAAAAGGGCGGATCGTTTTCCATACTAAAGAGGAAAAGTTGGGATTTTGTTCCATATCAATGAGAAAAAGGGAGGATTGTGTTCCTTCTCAATGAGGAAAAGGTGGCATTTTGTTTCTTATCAATGAGAAAAAGGGTGGATTGTGGTCCTTATCAATGACAAAAAAGGTGCGATTGTGTTCCGTGTCAATGATATAAAAGGAGGGATGGTGTTCCTTATCAATGAGAAAAAGATGTGATTGTGTTCCTTACCAATGAGATAAAGGTGGGATTCTGTTACTTATCAATGATAAAAGGGGTGGATTGTGTTCCGTATCAATGAGAAAACGGTGGGACTGTGTTCCTCAAATGAGAAAAATGGTGGTTCGTATTCCATATCAATGAGAATATGATGGGACTGTGTTCCTTAACAATGAGAAAAAGATGGGATTGTGTTCCGTGTCAATGAGAATATGGTGGGACTGTGTTCCTTATCAATGAGAAAAAGGGTGGATTGTCGTCCTTGTCAATGAGAAAAAGGTGGGACTGTGTTCCTTATCAATGAGGAAAAGGTTGGATTGTGGACCTTATTAATGAGAAAAAGGTGGGACTGTGTTCCTTATCAATGAGGAAAAGGGCGGTGTGTTTTCCATATTAATGAGAAAAAGTTGGGATTGTGTTCCTTAGCAATGAAAAAAGGTGGGATTGTGTTCCTTAGCAATGAGAATGGGAGGATTGTGTTCCTTATCCATAAGAAAATGGTGGAACGGTGTTCTGTATCAATGGGAAAATGGTGGAATTGTGTTCTTTATCAATGAGAAACATGTGGGACTGTGTTCCGCATCAATGACAAAAAGTGGGGGGGGCTGTTTTCAATATCAATGAGGAAAAGGTGAGACTGTATTCCTTATCAATGAGAAAAAGGGGAAATTGTGATCCTTGCCAATAAGAGAAAGTTGGGACTGTGTTCTTTATCAATGAGAAAAAGGTGCGAGAGTGTTACTTATCAATCTGAAAAAGGTGGGATTGTGTTCCTTATCAATGATAAAAAGGTGGGACAGTATTACTTATCCATGAAAAAAATGGTGAATTGTGTTCCTTATCAATGAGAAAAATGTTGGACTGGGTCCCTTATCAAAGAGAAAAAGGTTGATATGGAACATAATCCCATGTGAAAAAGGGACAATTGTGATCCTTGTAAATGAGAGAAGGGTTGGATTGTTTTCAGTATCATTGTGAAAAAGGTGGGACTGTGTTCATTATCAATGAGAAAAAAGGAAGGATGGTGTTCCTTAGCAATGTGAAAAAGCGGGGAGTGTGTTCCTTATCAATGAGGAAAAGGGTGGATCGTTTTCCGTACTAAAGAGGAAAAGTTGGGATTTTGTTCCTTAGCAATGAGAAGAAGGGAGGATTGTGTTCCTTATCAATGAGGAAAAGGTGGGATTGTGTTCCGTGTCAATGAGAAAAAGGTGGGACAGTGTTACTTATCAATGCGAAAAAGAGGGGATTGTGTTCCTTATCAATGAGAAAAAGGTAGGATTATGTTTCATATCAATGAGAAAAAGGGGCAATTGTGATTCTTGTCAATGAGAGAAGGGTAGGATTGTTTTCAGTATCATTGAGAAAAAGGTGGGACTGTGTTCCTTATCAATGAGGAAAAGGTGGGATTTTGTTCCTTATCAATGAGCAAAAGGGTGGATTGTGTTCCTTATCAATGAGAAAAAGGGGGGATTGTCTTCCTTATCAATGAGGAAAAGGGTGGATTGTGGTCCTTGTCAATGAGAAAATGGGGCAATGTTCCGTATCAATGAGAAAATGGTGGTATTCTGTTCCTTATCAATGATTTTTTAAAAAGTGGCACTGTGTTCCTTATCAATGAGAAAAGGGGTGGATTGTGTTCCGTATCAATGAGAAAATGGTGGGTCTGTGTTTCTTAAATGAGAAAAAAGGTGGTTCGTTTTCCATATCCATGAGAATATGGTGGGATTGTGATCCTTGTCAATGAGAAAAAGATGGGATTGTGTTCCGTGTCAATGAGAAGAAAGTGGGATTGTGTTCTTTATCAATGAGAAAAATGTGGGACTGTGTTCTTTATCAATGAGTAAAAGGAGGGACAGTGTTCCTTATCAATGACAAAAAGGTGGGATGGTGTACCTTATCAATGTGAAAAAGGGGGGATTGTGTTCCTTATCAATGAGGAAAAGGGCGGAGCATTTTCCGTATTAATGAGAGAAAGGTGGGATTGTGTTCCTTAGCAATGAAAAAAGGTGGGATTGTGTTCCTTAACAATGAAAACAGGAGGATTGTGTTCCTTATCCATAAGAAAATGGTGGAACGGTGTTTTGTATCAATGAGAAAAAGGTGTAATTGTGTTCTTTATCAATGAGAAACATGTGGGACTGTGTTCCGTATCAATGAGAAAAAGAGGCAATTGTGATCCTTGTCAATAAGAAAAAGGTGGGACTGTGTTCCTTATCAATGAGAAAAATGTCGGACTGTTTTTTATCAATGAGAAAAAGGTGGGATTGTGCTCCTTATTAATGTGGCTAAAGTGTGATTGTGTACCTTATCAATGTGAAAAAGGGTGTATTGTGATCTTTATCAATGAGAAAAATGTGGGACTGTTTTCTTTATCAATGAGTAAAAGGAGGGACAGTGTTCCTTATCGATGAGAAAAAGGGGCAGTTGTGATCCTTGTCAATAAGAGAAAGGTGGGATTGTGTTCTTTGTCAAGGAGAAAAAGGTGGGATTGTGTTCCGTATCAATGAGAAAGAGAGGGTGTTGTTTTCAGTATTAATGAGGAAAAGGTGGGACTGTGTTCCTTATCAATGAGAAAAAGGTGGGATGGTGTACCTTATCAATGATTTTAAACAAGGTGGGACTGTGTACCTTATCAATGAGGAAAAGGGCGGAGCGTTTTCCGTAATCATGAGAAAAAGGTGGGATTGTGTTCCGTATCAATGAGAAAAAGATGGGATTGTGTTCCTTATCAATGAAAAAAGGGGGTTTGTTTTCAGTATCAATAAGAAAAAGATGAGACTGTGTTCCTTATCAATGAGAAAAAGGGGCAATTGTGATCCTTGTCAATGCGAAATAGGTGGGAAGTGTTCCTTATCAATGAGAAAAAGGTCGGACTGTGTTCCGTATCAATGTGAAAAAGGTGGGATTGTATTCCTTATCAATGATAAAAAGGTGGGACAGTGTTACTTATCAATGCGAAACAGATAGGATTGTGTTCCTTATCAATGCTAAAAAGGTGGGAAAGTCTTATTTAACAATGAAAAAAAGGGTGGATTGTGTTCCTTATCAATGAGAAAAATGTTGGACTGTGTTCCTTAACAATGAGAAAAAGGGGCAATTGTGATCCTTGTCAATGAGCGAAGGGTAGGATTGTTTTCAGTATAATTGAGAAAAAGGGGGGACTGTGTTCTTTATCAATGAGAAAAAAGTGGGATTGTGTTCCTTATCAATGAGAAAAAGGGAAGGATGGTGTTCCTTATCAATGTGAAAAAGCGGGGACCGTGTTCCTTATCAATGAGAAAAAGGGCGGATCGTTTTCCATACTAAAGAGGAAAAGTTGGGATTTTGTTCCATATCAATGAGAAAAAGGGAGGATTGTGTTCCTTCTCAATGAGGAAAAGGTGCGATTGTGTTCCGTGTCAATGATATAAAAGGAGGGATGGTGTTCCTTATCAATGAGAAAAAGATGTGATTGTGTTCCTTATCAATGAGATAAAGGTGGGATTCTGTTACTTATCAATGATAAAAGGGGTGGATAGTGTTCTGTATTAATGAGAAAACGGTGGGACTGTGTTCCTCAAATGAGAAAAATGGCGGTTCATATTCCGTATCAATGAGAATATGGTGGGACTGTGTTCCTTATCAATGAGAAAAAGGGTGGATTGTGGTCCTTGTCAATGAGAAAAAGGTGGAACTGTGTTCCTTATCAATGAGGAAAAGTGTGGATTGTGGACCTTATTAATGAGAAAAAGGTGGGACTGTGTTCCTTATCAATGAGGAAAAGGGCGGTGTGTTTTCCGTATTAATGAGAAAAAGTTGGGATTGTGTTCCTTAGCAATGAAAAAAGGTGGGACTGTGTTCCTTAGCAATGAGAATGGGAGGATTGTGTTCCTTATCCATAAGAAAATGGTGGAATGGTGCTCTGTATCAACGAGAAAATGGTGGAATTGTGTTCTTTATCAATGAGAAACATGTGGGACTGTGTTCCGCATCAATGACAAAAAGGGGGGGAGCTGTTTTCAATATCAATGAGGAAAAGGTGAGACTGCATTCCTTATCAATGAGAAAAAGGGGAAATTGTGATCCTTGCCAATAAGAGAAAGATGGGACTGTGTTCTTTATCAATGAGAAAAAGGTGGGACTGTGTTCCTTATCAATGAGAAAAAGGTGGGATTATGTTCCATATCAATGAGGAAAAGGGGCAATTGTGATTCTTGTCAATGAGGGAAGGGTAGGATTGTTTTCAGTATCATTGAGAAAAAGGTGGGACTGTGTTCCTTATCAATGAGGAAAAGGGTGGAGCGTTTTCCGTAATCATGAGGGTGTTCCGTATCAATGAGAAAAATGTTGGACTGTGTTCCTTCTCAATGAGAAAAAGGTGAGACTGTGTTCCTTATCAATGAGAAAAAGGGGCAATTGTGATCCTTTTCAATGAAAGAAAGGTGGGACTGTGTTCCTTATTAATGAGAAAAAGGTCGGACTGTGTTCCTAATCAATGTGAAAAAGGTGGGATTGTATTCCTTATCAATGATAAAAAGGTGGGACAGTGTTACTTATCGATGCGAAAAAGATAGGGTTGTGTTCCTTATCAATGCTAAAAAGGTGGGACAGTCTTATTTAACAATGAAAAAAAGGGTGGATTGTGTTCCTTATCAATGAGAAAAAGGTGGGATTATGTTCCATATCAATAAGAAAAAGGGGCAATTGTGATTCTTGTCAATGAGAGAAGGGTAGGATTGTTTTCAGTATCATTGAGAAAAAGGTGGGATTGTGTTCCTGATCAATGAGATAAAAGGAAGAATGGTGTTCCTTATCAATGTGAAAATGTCAGGACTGTGTTCCTTATGAATGATGAAAAGGGCGGATCCTTTTCTATACTAAAGAGGAAAAGTTGGGATTGTGTTCCTTAGCAATGACAAAAAGGGAGGATTGTGTTCCTTATCCATGAGAAAATGATGGAACGGTGTGAGATTGTGTTTCTTTTCAGCATCAATAATAAAAAGGTGGGACTGTGTTCCTTATCAATGAGAAAAAGGTGGGATTGGGTTCCTTATCAATAATTTTAAAAAAGGTGGGACTGTGTTCATTATCAATGAGAAAATGGGTGGATTGTGGACCTTATCAATGAGAAAAAGGTGGGACTGTGTTCCTTAGCAATGAAAAAAGGTGGGATTGTGTTCCTTAGCAATGAGAATGGGAGGATTATGTTCCTTATCCATAAGAAAATGGTGGAACGGTGCACTGTATTAATGAGAAAACGGTGTGATTGTGTTTTTATCAATGAGAAACATGTGGGACTGTGTTCCGTATCAATGAGAAAAAGTGGGGGCTGTTTTCAATATCAATGAAGAAAAGGTGAGACTGTGTTCCTTTATCAATGAGAAAAAGGGGCAGTTGTGATCCTTGTCAATAAGAGAAAGGTGGGACTGTGTTCTTTATCAGTGAGAAAAAGGTGGGATTGTGCTCCTTATTAATGTGGATAAAGTGTGATTGTGTTACTTATCAATGAGAAAACGATTGGATTTTGTTCCTTATCAATGATTTTTTAAAAAGGTGGGACTGTGTTCCTTATTATTGATGAAAAGTGCGGAGCATTTTCCGTAATAATGAGTAAAATGTGGGATTGTGTTCTGTATCAATGAGAAAAAGGTGAGATTGTGTTGCTTATCAATGAGAAAAAGGTGGGATTGTGTTCCCTGTCAATGAGAAGAAGGTGGGATTGTGTTATTTATCAATGAGTAAAAGGAGGGACAGTGTTCCATATCAATGAGAAAATGGTGGGATTGTGTTCCTTATCAATGATAAAAAGGGGGATTGTGTTCCATATCAATGAGAAAAAGTTGGGACTGTGTTACTTATCAATGAGGAAAAGGGTGGTTTGCGGTCCTTATCAATGAGTAAAAGGTGGGACTGTGTTCCTTATCAATGAGGAAAAGGGCGAATCGTTTTCCGTATCAATTTGAATAAGTTGGGATTGTGTTCCTTTGAAATGAGAAAAATGTGGGATTGTGTTCCTTATCAATGAGCAATAGGTGGGATTGTGGTCCTTATCTCTGAGAAAACAGATGGGACAGTGTTCCTTATCAATGAGGAAAAGGGCGGATCGTTTTCCATATCAATTTGAAAAAGGAGGGATTGTGTTCCTTCTCAATGAGAAAAGGGTGGGATGGTGTTCCTTATCATTGAGAAAAAGGATGATTGTGTTCCTTATGGATGAGAAAAAGGTGGGATGGTGTTGCTTATCAATGTGAAAAGAGTGGGGTTGTTTTAAGTATCAATGAGAAAAAGGTGGGAGTGTGTTCCTTACCAAATAGAACAAGGTGGGATTGTATTTCTTACCAATGAGAAAAAGGGTGGATTGTGGTTTTTATCAATGAGAATAAGGTGGAACTGTGTTCCTTATCAATGAGGAAAAGGGCGGATCGTTTTCCGTATTAATGAAAAAATGGGACAATGTTCCTTAAAAATGAGAAAATGGTGGGATTGTGTTCTTTATCAATGAAGAAAAGGTGGGATTGTGTTCCTTATCAATGAGAAAAAGGTGGGACTATGTTCCTTATCAATGAGAAAAAGATGGGATTGTGTTCCGTGTCAATGAGAAGAAAGTGGGATTGTGTTCTTTATCAATGAGAAAAATGTGGGACTGTGTTCTTTATCAATGAGTAAAAGGAGGGACAGCGTTCCTTATCAATGAGAAAAAGGTGTGATTGTGTTCCTTAAAATGAGAAAATGGGGGACTGTGTCCCTTAACAATGAGGAAAAGGGCGGATCGTTTTCCGTATTAATGAGAAAATAGGACAATGTTCCGTATCAATGTGAAAAAGGTGGGACTGTGTTCCTTATCAATGAGAAAAAGGTGGGAGTGTGTTACGTGTATATGATGAAAAGGTGGAACTGTGATCTTTATCAATGAGTAAAAGTTGGGACTATGTTCCTTATCAATGAGAAAAAGATGGGATTGAGTTCCTTAACAATGATTTTAAAAAAGCTGGGACTGTGTTCCTTATCAATGAGAAAAAGGGTAGATAGTGGTCCTTATCCATGAAAAAAAAGGTGGGACTGTGTTCCTTATCAATGAGGAAAAGGGCGGAGCATTTTGCGTATTAATGACTTTAAGGTGGGACTGTGTCCCTTATCGATGAGAAAAAGATGGGATTGTGTTCCGTGTCAATGAGAAGAAAGTGGGATTGTGTTCTTTATCAATGAGAAAAATGTGGGACTGTGTTCTTTATCAATGAGTAAAAGGAGGGACAGCGTTCCTTATCAATGAGAAAAAGGTGTGATTGTGTTCCTTAAAATGAGAAAATGGGGGACTGTGTCCCTTAACAATGAGGAAAAGGGCGGATCGTTTTCCGTATTAATGAGAAAATAGGACAATGTTCCGTATCAATGTGAAAAAGGTGGGACTGTGTCCCTTATCGATGAGAAAAAGATGGGATTGTGTTCCGTGTCAATGAGAAGAAAGTGGGATTGTGTTCTTTATCAATGAGAAAAATGTGGGAATGTGTTCTTTATCAATGAGGAAAAGGAGGGACAGCGTTCCTTATCAATGAGAAAAAGGCGTGATTGTGTTCCTTATCAATGAGAAAAGGGTGGGATGGTGTACCTTATCAATGAGAAAAAGGGTGGATTGTGGTCTTTATCAGTCAGAAAAATGTGGAACTGTGTTCCTTATCAATGAGGAAAAGGGCGGATCGTTTTCCATGTTAGTGAGAAAATGGGACAATGTTCCGTATCAATGAGAAAAAGGTGGGACTGTGTTCCTTATCAATAAGAAAAAGGTGGGAGTGTGTTACGTGTAAATGATGAAAAGGTGGGACTGTGATCTTTATCAATGAGTAAAAGTTGGGACTATGTTCCTTATCAATGAGAAAAAGATGGGATTGTGTTCCGTGTCAATGAGAAGAAAGTGGGATTGTGTTCCGTATCAATGAGAAAAAGGTGGGACTGTATTCCTTAAATGAGAAAAAGGGTGGTTCGTTTTCCATATCAATGAGAATATGGTGGGATTGTGTTCCTTATCAATGAGAAAAAGGTGGGACTGTGTAATGTGTCAATGATGAAAACGTGGGACTGTGATCTTTATCAATGAGTAAAAGGTGGGACTGTGTTCCTTATCAATGAGAAAAATATGGGATTGTGTTCCGTGTCAATGAGAAGAAAGTGGGATTGTGTTCTTTATCAATGAGATAAATGTGGGACTGTGTTCCTTATCAATGAGAAAAAGGGGAGATTGTGTTCCTTATCAATGAGAAAATGGTTGGATGGTATTCCTTATCAATGAGAAAAAGGCGTGATTGTGTTCCTTATCAATGAGAAAAAGGTGGGACTGTGTTCTATATCAATGAGTAAAAGTTGGGATTGTGTTCCTGATCAATGAGAAAATGGTTGGTTTGTTTTAAGTATCAATGAGAAAAAGTTGGGGCGGTGTTACGTGTCAATGACGAAAAGGTGGGACTGTGATTTTAGCAATGAGTAAAAGGTGGGACTGTGTTCCTTATCAATGAGAAAAAGGGGAGATTGTGTTCCTTATCAATGAGAAAATGGTTGGATGGTATTCCTTATCAATGAGAAAAAGGTGTGATTGTGTTCCTTATCAATGAGAAAAAGGTGGGATGGTGTACCTTATCAATGTGAAAAGGGTGGGTCTGTTTAAAGTATCAATGAGAAAAATGTGGGATTGTGTTCCTTATCAATGAGTAATAGGTCGGATTGTGGTCCTTATCTCTGAGAAAACAGATGGGACAGTGTTCCTTATCAATGAGGAAAAGGGCTGATCGTTTTCCATATCAATTTGAAAAAGGAGGGATTGTGTTCCTTCTCAATGAGAAAAGGGTGGGATGGTGTTCCTTATAAATATGAAAAGAGTGGGGTTGTTTTAAGTATCAATGAGAAAAAGGTGGGACTGTGTTCCTTATCAATGAGATAAAGGGGCGATTGTGTTCCTTATCAATGAGAAGAAAGTGGGATTGTGTTCCTTGTCAATGAGAAGAAAGTGGGATTGTGTTATTTATCAATGAGTAAAAGAAGGGACAGTATTCCTTATCAATGAGAAAAAGGGGTGGGGTTGTTTTAAGTATCAATGAGAAAAAGGTGGGACTGTGTTCTTTATCAATGAGTAAAAATTGGGATTGTGTTCCTTATCAATGTGAAAATGGTTGGTTTGTTTTAAGAATCAATGAGAAAAAGGTGGGGCGGTGTTACGTGTCAATAACGAAAAGGTGGGACTGTGATTTTGTCACTGAGAAAAAGATGGGATTGTGTTCCTTGTCAATGAGAAGAAAGTGGGATTGTGTTTTTTATCAATGAGTAAAAGGAGGGACAGTGTTCCTTATCAATGAGTACAAGGGGTGATTGTGTTCCTTATTAATGAGAAAAGGGTGGGATGGTATTCCTTATCAATGAGAAAAAGGTGGGATGGTGTACCTTATCAATGTGAAAAGTGTGGGTTTGTTTAAAGTATGAATGAGAAAAATGTGGGACTGTGCTCCTTATCAATGAGAAAAAGGGTGGATTGTGGTCCTCATCAATGAGAAAAATGTGGGACTGTGTTCCTTATCAATGAGGAAAAGGGCGAATCGTTTTCCGTATCAATTTGAATAAGTTGGGATTGTGTTCCTTTGAAATGAGAAAAATGTGGGATTGTGTTCCTTATCAATGAGCAATAGGTGGGATTGTGGTCCTTATCTCTGAGAAAACAGATGGGACAGTGTTCCTTATCAATGAGGAAAAGGGCGGATCGTTTTCCATATCAATTTGAAAAAGGAGGGATTGTGTTCCTTCTCAATGAGAAAAGGGTGGGATGGTGTTCCTTATCATTGAGAAAAAGGATGATTGTGTTCCTTATGGATGAGAAAAAGGTGGGATGGTGTTGCTTATCAATGTGAAAAGAGTGGGGTTGTTTTAAGTATCAATGAGAATAAGGTGGAACTGTGTTCCTTATCAATGAGGAAAAGGGCGGATCGTTTTCCGTATTAATGAGAAAATAGGACAATGTTCCGTATCAATGTGAAAATGGTGGGATTGTGTTCTTTATCAATGAGAAAAAGGTGGGATTGCGTTCCTTAACTATGATTTTAAAAAAGCTGGGACTGTGTTCCTTATCAATGAGGAAAAGGGTAGATAGTGGTCCTTATCCATGAAAAAAAAGGTGGGACTGTGTTCCTTATCAATGAGGAAAAGGGCGGAGCATTTTGCGTATTAATGACTTTAAGGTGGGACTGTGTCCCTTATCGATGAGAAAAAGATGGGATTGTGTTCCGTGTCAATGAGAAGAAAGTGGGATTGTGTTCTTTATCAATGAGAAAAATGTGGGACTGTGTTCTTTATCAATGAGTAAAAGGAGGGACAGTGTTCCTTATCAATGAGAAAAAGGCGTGATTGTGTTCCTTATCAATGAGAAAAGGGTGGGATGGTGTACCTTATCAACGTGAAAAAGATGGGATTGTGTTCCATATATCAATGAGAAAAATGTTGGACTGTTCTTTATCAATGAGAAAAAGTTGTGATTGTGTTCCTTGTCATTGAGAAAATGGTGGGAAAGTGTTCCTTATCAATGAGAAAAAGGGTGGATTGTGGTCTTTATCAGTCAGAAAAATGTGGACCTGTGTTCCTTATCAATGAGGAAAAGGGCGGATCGTTTTCCCTGTTAATGTGAAAATGGGACAATGTTCCGTATCAATGAGAAAATGGTGGGATTGTGTTCCTTGTCAATGATTTTTTTAAAAAGTGGGACTGTGTTCCTTATCAATGAGAAAAGGGGTGGATTGTGTTCCGTATCAATGATAAAAAGGTGGGACTGTGTTCCTTAAATGAGAAAAAGGGCAGTTCGTTTTCCATATCAATGAGAATATGGTGGGATTGTGCTCCTTATCAATGAGAAAAAGGTGGGACTGTGTTACGTGTCAATGATGAAAAGGTGGGACTGTGATCTTTATCAATGAGTCAAAGGTGGGACTATGTTCCTTATCAATGAGAAAAAGATGGGATTGTGTTCCGTGTCAATGAGAAGAAAGTGGGATTGTGTTCTTTATCAATGAGAAAAATGTGGGACAGTGTTCCTTATCAATGAGAAAAAGGAGGGACAGTGTTCCTTATCAATGAGAAAAAGGTGGGATGGTGTACCTTATCAACGTGAAAATGGTGGGACTGTTTTCCATATCAATGAGAAAAATGTAGGACTTTTCTTTATCAATGAGAAAAAGGTGTGATTGTGTTCCTTATCAATGAGGTAAAGGTGGTATAGTGTACCTTATCAATGTGAAAAGGTTGAGGGGGGGGGTTGTTTTAGGTATCAATGAGAAAAAGTTGGGACTATGTTCCTTACCAATGAGAAAAAGGGTGGATTGTGTTCCTTATCGATGAGAAAAAGATGGGACTGTGTTCCTTATCAATGGGGAAAAGGTGGGATGGTGTACCTTATCAACGTGAAAAATGTGGGATTGTGTTCCATATCAATGAGAAAAATGTCAGACTTTTCTTTATCAATGAGAAAAAGGTGGGACTGTGTTCCTTAACAATGAGGAAAAGGGCGGATCATTTTCCGTATTAAAGAGAAAATGGGACAATGTTCCGTATCAATAAGTAAAAGGTGGGATTGTGTTCCTTAACAATGATTTTAAAAATGCTGGGACTGTGTTCCTTCTCAATGAGAAAAAGGGTAGATTGTGGTCCTTATCCATGAAAAATAAGGTGGGAATGTGTTCCTTATCAATGAGGAAAAGGGTGGAGCATTTTCCGTATTAATGAGAAAAAGCTGGGATTGTGTTCCTTAGCAATGAAAAAAGGTGGGATTGTGTTCCTTAGCAATGAGAACGGGAGGATTGTGTTCCTTATCCATAAGAAAATGGTGGAACGGTGTTCTGTATCAATGAGAAAAAGGTGGGACTGTGTTCCGTATCAATGTGAAAAAAGTGGGATTGTGTTCCGTGTCAATGAAAAAAAGGTAGGATTGTGTTCTTTATCACTGAGAAAAAGGTGGGACTGTGTTCCTTATCAATGTGAAAAAAGGTGGGATTGTGTTCCTTATCAATGAGAAAAAGGTGGGACTGTGTTCCGTATCAATGAGGAAAAGGTGCGAGTGTGTTCCTTATCAATGAGAAAATGGGGCAATTGTGATCCTTGCCAATAAGAAAAAGGTGGGACTGTGTTCTTTATCAATGAGAAAAAGGTGGGATGGTGTACCTTATCAACGTGAAAATGGTGGGACTGTTTTCCATATCAATGAGAAAAATGTAGGACTTTTCTTTATCAATGAGAAAAAGGTGGGATGGTGCACCTTATCAATGTGAAAAGGTTGAGGGGGGGGGTTGTTTTAGTCCCAACGTTTTCTCATTGATACCTATGTTCCTTACCAATGAGAAAAAGGGTGGATTGTGTTCCTTATCAATGAGAAAAAGATGGGACTGTGTTCCTTATCAATGGGAAAAATGTCAGACTTTTCTTTATCAATGAGAAAAAGGTGGGACTGTGTTCCTTAACAATGAGGAAAAGGGCGGATCATTTTCCGTATTAAAGAGAAAATGGGACAATGTTCCGTATCAATAAGTAAAAGGTGGGATTGTGTTCCTTAACAATGATTTTAAAAATGCTGGGACTGTGTTCCTTCTCAATGAGAAAAAGGGTGGATTGTGGTCCTTATCCATGAAAAATAAGGTGGGAAAGTGTTCCTTATCAATGAGGAAAAGGGTGGAGCATTTTCCGTATTAATGAGAAAAAGGTGGGATTGTGTTCCTTAGCAATGAAAAAAGGTGGGATTGTGTTCCTTAGCAATGAGAACGGGAGGATTGTGTTCCTTATCCATCAGAAAATGGTGGAACGGTGTTCTGTATCAATGAGAAAAAGGTGGGATTGTGTTCTTTATCAATGAGAAACATGTGGGACTGTGTTCCGTATCAATGTGAAAAAAGTGGGATTGTGTTCCATGTCAATGAGAAAAAGGTAGGATTGTGTTCTTTATCACTGAGAAAAAGGTGGGACTGTGTTCCTTATCAATGTGAAAAAAGGTGGGATTGTGTTCCTTATCAATGAGAAAAAGGGTGGATTGTGTTCCTTATCAATGAGAAAAAGGTGGGACTGTGTTCCGTATCAATGAGGAAAAGGTGCGAGTGTGTTCCTTATCAATGAGAAAATGGGGCAATTGTGATCCTTGCCAATAAGAAAAAGGTGGGACTGTGTTCTTTATCAATGAGAAAAAGGGCAGTTTGTTTTCCATATCAATTTGTAAAAGGAGGGATTGTGTTCCTTATTAATGAGAAAAAGGTAGGATTGTTTACAGTATCAATGAGAAAAAGGTAGGATTGTTTTCTTTATCACTGAGAAAAAGGTGGGACTGTGTACCTTATCAAGGAGAAAAAGGGTGGATTGTGTACCTTATCAATGACAAAAGGTGGGACTGTGTTCTATATCAATGAGTAAAAGTTGGGATTGTGTTCCTTATCAATGTGAAAATGTTTGGTTTGTTTTAATTATCAATGAGAAAAAGGTGGGACAGTGTTACGTGTCAATGACGAAAAGGTGGGACTGTGATTTTATCAATGAGTAAACGGTGGGACTGTGTTCCTTATCAATGAGAAAAAGGGGAGGTTGTGTTCCTTATCAATGCAAAAAAGATGGGATTGTGTTCCTTGTCAATGTGTAAAAGGTGGGACAGTGTTCCTTATCAATGAGAAAAAGGGTGGATTGTGGTCCTTATCAAGAGAAAAAGGTGGGACTGTGTTCCTTATCAATGAGGAAAAGGGCGGATCGTGTTCCGTATCAATTTGAATAAGTTGGGATTGTGTTCCTTTGAAATGAGAAAAATGTGGGATTGTGTTCCTTATCAATGAGCAATAGGTGGGATTGTGGTCCTTATCTCTGAGAAAACTGATGGGACAGTGTTCCTTATCAATGAGGAAAAGGGCGGATCGTTTTCCATATCAATTTGAAAAAGGAGGGATTGTGTTCCTTCTCAATGAGAAAAGGGTGGGATGGTGTTCCTTATCATTGAGAAAAAGGTGTGATTGTGTTCCTTATGGATGAGATAAAGGTGGGATGGTGTTCCTTATCGATGTGAAAAGAGGGGGGTTGTTTTAAGTATCAATGAGAAAAAGGTGGCACTGTGTTCATTATCAATGAGAAAATGGTGGATTGTCTTCCTTATCAATGAGATAAAGCTGGGACTGTATTCGTTATCAATGAGAATAAGTTGACATTGTGTTCCTTATCCATGAGGAAACGGTGGGATTGTGTTCCGTGTCAATGAGGATAAAGGTGGGATTGTGTTCCTTACGAATGAGAAAAATGTTTGATTGTAGTCATTAGCAATGAGACAAAGTGTGGATTGTGGTTCATATCAATGAGTAAAAGGAGGGACAGTGTTCCTTATCAATGAGAAAAAGATGTGATTGTGTTCCTTAAAATGAGAAAAAGTGGGGATGGTGTACCTTATCAATGTGAAAAAGGGGGGATTGTGTTCCACATCAATGAGAACAAGGTGGGACTGTGTTTCTTATCAATGAGAAAAAGAGTGGATTGTGGTCTTTATCAATCAGAAAAAGGTGGAACTGTGTTCCATATCAATGAGGAAAAGGGCGGATCGTTTTCCGTATTAATGAGAAAATGAGTCAATGTTCCGTATCAATGAGAAAATGGTGGGATTGTGTTCTTTACCAATGAAGAAAAGGTGGGATTGTGTTCCTTATCAATGATTTTTTAAAAAGTGGGACTGTGTTCCTTATCAATGTGAAAAGGGGTGGATTGTGTTCCTTATCAATGAGAAAAAGGTGGGACTGTGTTACGTGTCAATGATGAAAACGTGGGACTGTGATCTTTATCAATGAGTAAAAGGTGGGACTATGTTCCTTATCAATGAGAAAAAGATGGGATTGAGTTCCATGTCAATGAGAAGAAGGTGGGATTGTGTTCTTTATCAATGCGAAAAATGTGGGACTATGTTCTTTATCAATGAGTAAAAGGAGGGACAGCGTTCCTTATCAATGAGAAAAAGGCGTGATTGTGTTCCTTATCAATGAGAAAAAGGTGGGATGGTGTACCTTATCAACGTGAAAAAGATGGGATTGTGTTCCATATATCAATGAGAAAAATGTCAGACTGTTCTTTATCAATGATAAAAGGTGTGATTGTGTTCCTTGTCAATGAGAAAAAGGAGGGACGGTGTTCCTTAAATGAGAAAAAGGGCAGTTCGTTTTCCATATCAATGAGAATATGGTGGGATTGTGTTCCTTATCAATGAGAAAAAGGTGGGACTGTGTTACGTGTCAATGATGAAAAGATGGGACTGTGATCTTTATCAATGAGTAAAAGATGGGACTGTGTTCCTTATTAATGAGAAAAATATGGGATTGTGTTCCATGTCAATGAGAAGAAAGTGGGATTGTGTTCTTTGTCCCACATTTTTCTCATTGATAATGTTCCTTATCAATGAGAAAACGGTGGGATGGTGTACCTTATCAACGTGAAAAAGGTGGGATTGTGTTCCATATCAATGAGAAAAATGTCGGACTTTTCTTTATCAATGAGAAAAAGGTGTGATTGTGTTCCTTATCAATGAGAAAATGGTTGGTTTGTTTTAAGTATCAATGAGAAAAAGGTGCTACGGTGTTACGTGTCAATGACAAAAAGGTGAGACTGTGATTTTAGCAATGAGTAAAAGGTGGGACTGTGTTCCTTATCCATGAGAAAAAGGGGAGATTGTGTTCCTTATCAATGAGAAAAATATGGGAGTGTGTTCCTTGTCAATGAGAAGAAAGTGGGATTGTGTTCTTTATGAATGAGTAAAAGGAGGGACAGTGTTCCTTATCAATGAGAAAAAGGGGTGATTCTGTTCCTTATTAATGAGAAAAGGGTGGGATGGTATTCCTTATCAATGAGAAAAAGGTGGGATGGTGTGCCTTCTCAATGTGAAAAGGGTGGGTTTGTTTTTAGTATCAATGAGAAAAATGTGGGACTGTGTTCCTTATCAATGAGAAAAAGGGTGGATTGTGGTCCTCATCAATGAGAAAAATATGGGACTGTGTTCCTTATAAATGAGGAAAAGGGCGGATTGTTTTCCGTATCAATTTGAAAAAGGGGGGATTGTGTTCCATATCAATGAGAAAAGGGTGGGATGGTGTTCCTTATCATTGAGAAAAAAGGTGTCATTGTGTTCCTTATGGATGTGAAAAAGGTGGGATGGTGTTCCTTATCAATGTGAAAAGAGGGGGGTTGTTTTAAGTATCAATGAGAAAAAGGTGGGATGGTGTTCCTTATCAATGTGAAAAGAGGGGGGTTGTTTTTAGTATCAATGAGAAAAAGGTGGGAGTGTGTTCCTTACCAATGAGAACAAGGTGGGACTGTGTTTTTTATCAATGAGAAAAAGGGTGGATTGTGGTCTTTATCAATCAGAAAAAGGTGGAACTGTGTTCCTTATCAATGAGGAAAAGGGCAGATCGTTTTCCGTATCAATGAGAAAATGGTGGGATTGTGATCTTTATCAATGAATAAAAGGTGGGATTGTGTTCCTTATCACTGAGAAAAGGGGTGGATTGTGGTCTTTATCATTCAGAAAAATGTGGAACTGTGTTCCTTATCAATGAGGAAAAGGGTGGATTGTTTTCCGTGTTAGTGAGAAAATGGGACAATGTTCCATATCAATGAGAATATGGTAGGATTGTGTTCCTTATCAATGAGAAAAAGGTGGGAGTGTGTTACGTGTAAATGATGAAAAGGTGGGACTGTGATCTTTATCAATGAGTCAAAGGTGGGACTGTGTTCCTTATCAATGAGAAAAAGATGGGATTGTGTTCCTTGTCAATGAGAAGAGAGTGGAATTGTGTTCTTTATCAATGAGAAAAAGGAGGGACAGTGTTCCTTATCAATGAGAAAAAGGAGGGACAGTGTTCCTTATCAATGAGAAAAAGGTGGGACTGTGTTCCTTGTCAATGAGAAAAAGGTGGGAGTGTGTTCTTTATCAATGAGAAAAAGGTGGGGCTCTGTTCCTTATCAATGAGAAAAAGGGGTGATTGTGTTCCATATCAATGAGAAAAAGGTGGGATGGTGTACCTTATCAATGTGAAAAGGGTGGGTTTGTTTTAAGTATCAATGAGAAAAAGGTGGGACTGTGTTCCTTATTGATGAGAAAAGGGGTGGATTGTGTTCCGTATCAAGGAGAAAAAGGTGGGACTGTGTTACGTGTCAATGATGAAAAGGTGGGACTGTGATCTTTATCAATGAGTAAAAGGTGGGTCTATGTTCCATATCAATGAGAGAAAGATGGGATTGTGTTCCGTGTCAATGAGAAGAAAGTGGGATTGTGTTCTTTATCAATGAGAATAATGTGGGACTGTGTTCTTTATCAATGAGTTAAAGGAGGGACAGTGTTCCTATCAATGAGAAAAAGGTGGGATGGTGTACCTTATCAACGTGAAAAAGATGGGGTTGTGTTCCATATATCAATGAGAAAAATGTCGGATTTTTCTTTATCAATGAGAAAAAGGTGTGATTGTGTTCCTTGTCATTGAGAAAAAGGTGGGATGGTGTACCTTATCAATGAGAAAAAGGGTGGATTGTGGTCTTTATCATTCAGAAAAATGTGGAACTGTGTTCCTTATCAATGAGGAAAAGGGTGGATCGTTTTCCGTGTTAGTGAGAAAATGGGACAATGTTCCATATCAATGAGAATATGGTAGGATTGTGTTCCTTATCAATGAGAAAAAGGTGGGAGTGTGTTACGTGTAAATGATGAAAAGGTGGGACTGTGATCTTTATCAATGAGTCAAAGGTGGGACTGTGTTCCTTATCAATGAGAAAAAGATGGGATTGTGTTCCTTGTCAATGAGAAGAGAGTGGAATTGTGTTCTTTATCAATGAGAAAAATGTGGGACAGTGTTCCTTATCAATGAGAAAAAGGAGGGACAGTGTTCCTTATCAATGAGAAAAAGGAGGGACAGTGTTCCTTATCAATGAGAAAAAGGTGGGACTGTGTTCCTTGTCAATGAGAAAAAGGTGGGAGTGTGTTCTTTATCAATGAGAAAAAGGTGGGGCTCTGTTCCTTATCAATGAGAAAAAGGGGTGATTGTGTTCCATATCAATGAGAAAAAGGTGGGATGGTGTACCTTATCAATGTGAAAAGGGTGGGTTTGTTTTAAGTATCAATGAGAAAAAGGTGGGACTGTGTTCCTTATTGATGAGAAAAGGGGTGGATTGTGGTCCTCCTCAATGAGAAAAATGTGGGACAGTGTTCCTTATCAATGAGGAAAAGGGCGGATCGTTTTACGTATCAATTTGAGTAAGTTGGGATTGTGTTCCTTTGAAATGAGAAAAATGTGGGATTGTGTTCCTTATCAATGAGCAATAGGTGGGATTGTGGTCCTTATCTCTGAGAAAACAGATGGGACAGTGTTCCTTATCAATGAGGAAAAGGGCGGATCGTTTTCCATATCAATTTGAAAAAGGAGGGATTGTGTTCCTTATCAATGAGAAAAGGGCGGGATGGTGTTCCTTATCATTGAAAAAAAGGTGTGTTTGTGTTCCTTATGGATGAGATAAAGGTGGGATGGTGTTCCTTATCAATGTGAAAAGAGGGGGGTTGTTTTAAGTATCAATGAGAAAAAGGTGGGACTGTGTTCCTGATCAATGGGAAAAAGATGGGATTGTGTTCCGTGTCAATGAGGAGAAAGTGGGATTGTGTTCTTTATCAATGAGAAAAATGTGGGATTGCGTTCCTTAACAATGATTTTAAAAAAGCTGGGACTGTGTTCCTTACCAATGAGAAAAAAGGTAGATTGCGGTCCTTATTCATGAAAAAGAAGATGGGACTGTGTTCCTTATCAATGAGGAAAAGGGCGGAGCATTTTCCGTATTAATGAGAAAAAGGTGGGATTGTGTTCCTTAGCAATGAGAACGGGAGGATTGTGTTCCTTATCCATAAGAAAATGGTGGAATGGCGTTCTGTATCAATGAGAAAAACGTGGGATTGTATTCTTTATCAATGAGAAACATGTGGGACTGCGTACCATATCAATGAGAAAAAGGGGGGCTGTTTTCAATATCAATGAGGAAAAGTTGAGACTGTGTTACTTATCAATGAGAAAACGGGGCAATTGTGATCCTTGCCACTAAGAGAAAGGTGGGACAGTGTTCTTTATCAATGAGAAAAAGGGCAGTTTGTTTTCCTTATCAATGTGAAAAAGGTAGGATTGTTTTCTTTATCAGTGAGAAAAAGGTGGGACTGTGTTCCTTATCAATGTGTAAAAAGTGGGATTTTGTTCCGTGTCAGTGAGAAAAAAGGTGGGATTGTGTTCCTTATCAATGAGAAGAAGGTGGGATTGTGTTCTGTATCAATGAGTAAAAGGAGGGATATTGTTCCTTATCAATGAGAAAAAGGTGTGATTGTGTTCCTTATCAATGACAAAAAGGTGGGATGGTGTACCTTATCAATGTGAAAAGGGTGGGTTTGTTTTAAGTATCAATGAGAAAAAGGTTGGACTGTGTTCCTTATCAATGAGAAAAAGGGTGCATTGTGGTCCTCATCAATGAGTAATAGGTGGGATTGTGGTCCTTATCTCTAAGAAAACAGATGGGACAGTGTTCCTTATCAATGAGGAAAAGGGCAGATCGTTTTCCGTATCAATTTGAAAAAGGAGGGATTGTGTTCTTTCTCAATGAGAAAAGGGTGGGATGGTGTTCCTTATGGATGAGAAAAAGGTGGGATGGTGTTCCTTATCAATGTGAAAAGAGTGGGGTTGTTTTAAGTATCAATGAGAACAAGGTGGGACTGTGTTTCTTATCAATGAGAAAAAGGGTGGATTGTGGTCTTTATCAATCAGAAAAAGGTGGAACTGTGTTCCTTATCAATGAGGAAAAGGGCGGATCGTTTTCCGTATTAATGAAAAAATGGGACAATGTTCCGTATCAATGAAGAAAAGGTGGGATTGTGTTCCTTATCAATGAGAAAAAGGTAGGATTGTTTACAGTATCAATGAGAAAACGGTAGGATTGTTTTCTTTAACACTAAGAAAAAGGTGGGATTGTGTTCCTTATCAATGTGTAAAAAGTGGGATTGTGTTCCTTATCAATGAGAAAAATGTTTGATTGTAGTCCTTAGCAATGAGAAAAAGCTAGGAATGTGTTCCCTACCAATGATTAAAGGGTGGATTGTGGTCCTTATCAATGAGTAAAGCAGGGACTGTGTTCCTTATCAATGAGAAAAAGGGGCGATTGTGTTCCTTGTCAATGAGAAGAAAGTGGGATTGTGTTCTTTATCATTGAGTAAAAGGAGGGACAGTGTTCCTTATCAATGAGAAAAAAGGTGGGATTGTGTTCCTTATCAATGAGAAGAATGTTTGATTGTAGTCCTTAGCAATGAGAAAAAGCTGGGAACGTGTTCCCTATCAATGATTAAATGGGTGGATTATGGTCCTTATCAATGAGTAAAAGGTGGGACTGTGTTCCTTATCAATGAGAAAAAGATGGGATTGTGTTCCTTGTCAATGAGAAGAAAGTGGGATTGTGTTCTTTATCAATGAGTAAAAGGTGGGATGGTGTACTTTATCAATGTGAAAAGGGGGGGTGGGGTTGTTTTAAGTATCAATGAGAAAAAGGTGGGGCTGTGTTTTTTATCAATGAGTAAAAGGTGGGATGTGTTCCTTATCAACGAGAAAAAGGGGCGAATGTGTTCCTTATCAATGAGAAAAAGGTGGTATAGTGTACCTTATCAATGTGAAAAGGGGGGGGGGGGGGGTGTTTTAGGTATCAATGAGAAAAAGCTAGGAATGTGTTCCCTATCAATGATTAAATGGTGGATTGTGGTCCTTATCAATGAGTAAAAGGTGGGACTGTGTTCCTTATCAATGAGGAAAAAGTGGGATTGTGTTCCTTGTCAATGATTTTTTTAAAAAGTGGGACTGTGTTCCTTATCAATGAGAAAAGGGGTGGATTGTGTTCCGTATCAATGAGAAAAAGGTGGGACTGTGTTCCTTAAATGAGAAAAGGGGTGGTTCGTTTTCCATATCAATGAGAATATGGTGGGATTGTGTTCCTTATCAATGAGAAAAATGTGGGACTGTGTTATGTGTCAATGATGAAAACGTGGGACTGTGATCTTAATCAATGAGTCAAAGATGGGACTGTGTTCATTATCAATGAGAAAAAGACGGGATTGTGTTCCGTGTCAATGAGAAAAAAGTGGAATTGTGTTCTTTATCAATGAGAAAAAGGAAGGACAGTGTTCCTTATCAATGAGAAAACTGTGGGATGGTGTACCTTATCAATGTGAAAAAGGTTGGATTGTGTTCCATATCAATGAGAGAAATGTCGGACTTTTCTTTATCAATGAGAAAAAAGTGTGATTGTGTTCTTTATCAATGAGAAAAAGGTGGGACTGTGTTCATTATCAATGAGAAAAAGGGTGGATTGTGGTCCTTATCAATGAGAAAAAGATGGGATTGTGTTCCGTGTCAATTAGAAGAAAGTGTGATTGTGTTCTTTATCAATGAGAAAAATGTGGGACTGTGTTCCTTATCAATGAGAAAAAGAAGGGAAAGTGTTCCTTATCAATGAGAAAAAGGTGGGATGGTGTACCTTATCAACGTGAAAAAAGGTGGGATTGTGTTCCATATCAATGAGAAAATTGTCGGACTGTTCTTTATCAATGAGAAAAAGGTGTGATTGTGTTCTTTATCAATGAGAAAAAGGAGGGATGGTGTTCCATATCAATGAGAAAAAGGTGGGAGTTTGTTCCTTATCAATGAGATAAAGGGTGGATTGTGGTCCTTATCAATGAGAAAAAGGTGGGACTGTGTTCCTTATCAATGAGAAAAAGGTGTGATTGTGTTCCTTATCAATGAGAAAAAGGTGTGATTGTGTTCCTTATCAATGAGAAAAAGGTGGGATGGTGTACCTTATCAATGTGAAAACGGTGGGTTTGTTTTAAGTATCAATGAGAAAAAGGTGGGAGTGTGTTCCTTATCAATGAAAAAAAGGGTGGATTGTGGTCCTCATCAATGAGAAAAATGTGGGACTGTGTTCCTTATCAATGAGGAAAAGTGTGGAGCGTGTTCCGTATCAATTTGAATAAGTTGGGATTGTGTTCCTTTGATATGAGAAAAATGTGGGATTGTGTTCCTTATCAATGAGTAATAGGTGGGATTGTGGTCCTTATCTCTGAGAAAACAGATGGGACAGTGTTCCTTATCAATGAGGAAAAGGGCGGATCGTTTTCCATATCAATTTGAAAAAGGAGGGATTGTGTTCCTTCTTAATAAGAAAAGGTGGGATGGTGTTCCTTATCATTGAGAAAAAGGTGTGATTGTGTTCCTTAAGGATGAGAAAAAGGTGGGACTGTGTTCCTTATCAATGTGAAAAGAGGGGGGTTGTTTTAAGTATCAATGAGAAAAAGGTGGGAGTGTGTTCCTTACCAATGAGGACAAGGTGGGACTGTGTTTCTTATCAATGAGAAAAGGGTGGATTGTGGTCTTTATCAATGAGAAAAAAGTGGAACTGTGTTCCTTATCAATGAGGAAAAGGGCGGATCGTGTCCGTATTAATGAGAAAATGGGGCAGTGTTCCGTATCAATGAGAAAATGGTGGGATTGTGTTCTTTATCAATGAAGAAAAGGTGGGACTGTGTTCCTTATCACTGAGAAAAGGGGTGGATTGTGTTCCGTATCAATGAGAAAAAGGTGGGACTGTGTTCCTTTAATGAGAAAAAGGGCAGTTCGTCTTCCATATCAATGACAATATGGTGGGATTGTGTTCCTTATCAATGAGAAATAGATGGGGCTGTGTTACGTGTCAATGATGAAAAGGTGGGACTGTGATATTTATCAATGAGTAAAAGGTGGGACTGTGTTCCTTCTCAATGAGAAAAAGATGGGATTGTGTTCCGTGTCAATGAGAAGAAAGTGGGATTGTGTTCTTTATCAATGAGAAAAATGTGGGACTGTGTTCTTTATCAATGTGTAAAAGGAGAGACAGCGTTCCTTATCAATGAGAAAAAGGCATGATTGTGTTCCTTATCAATGAGAAAAAGGTGGGATGGTGTACCTTATCAACGTGAAAAAGATGGGATTGTGTTCCATATATCAATGAGAAAAATGTCAGACTGTTCTTTATCAATGAGATAAAGGGTGGATTGTGGTACTAAAGAGGAAAAGTTGGGATTTTGTTCCTTAGCAATGAGAAAAAGGGAGGATTGTGTTCCTTATCCATGTGAAAATGGTGGAACGGTGTTCCGTGTCAATGAGAAAAAGGTGGGACTGTATTCCTTATCAATGAGGAAAAGGGCGGATCGTTTTCCGTATTAATGAGAAAATGGGACAATGTTCCGTATCAATGAGAAAATGGTGGGATTGTGATCTTTATCAATGAGAAAAAGGTGGGATTGTGTTCCTTAACAATGATTTTTACAAAAGTTGGACTGTGTTCCTTATCAATGAGAAAAAGGGTGGATTGTGGTCCTTATCAATGAGGAAAAGGGCGGAGCATTTACAGTATTAATAAGAAAAAGGTGGGATTATGTTCCTTAGCAATGAGAACGGGAGGATTGTGTTCCTTGTCCCTAAGAAAATGGAGTTCTGTATCAATGAGAAAAATGTGGAATTGTGTTCATTATCAATGAGAAACATGTGGGACTGTGTTCCGTATCAATGAGAAAAAGGGGCAATTATGATCCTTGTCAATAAGTGAAAGGTGGGATTGTGTTCTTTTTCAATGAGAAAAGGGTGGGACTGTGTTCCGTATCAATGAGAAAAATGTTGGTCTGTTTTTTATCAATGAGAAAAAGGTGGGATTGTGCTCCTTATTAATGTGGAAAAAGTGTGATTGTGTTCCTTATCAATGAGAAAAAGTGGTATGGTGCACCTTATCAATGTGAAAAAGGGGGGATTGTGTTCCTTATCAATAATTTTTAAAAAGTGGGATTGTGTTCCTTATCAATGAGGAAAAGGGTGGATTGTTTTCAGTATCAACAAGAAAAAGGTGAGACTGTGTTCCTTATCAATGAGAAAAAGGTGGGATGGTGTACCTTGTCATTGAGAGAAAGGGGGTATTGTGTTCCATATCAATGAGAAAAAGGTGGGATTGTGTTCTTTATCACTGAGAAAAAGGTGGGACTGTGTTCCTTATCAATCAGAAAAAAGTGGGATTGTGTTCCGTGTCAATGAGAAAAATGGTGGGATGGTGTTCCCTGTCAATGAGATAAAAGGTGGGATTGTGTTCCTTACGAATGAGAAAAATGTTTGTAGTCCTTAGCAATGAGAAAAAGGTGTGATTGTGTTCCTTATTAATGAGAAAAGGGTGAGATGGTGTTCCTTATCAATGAGAAATAGGTGTGATTGTGTTCCTTATCAATGCGAAAAAGATGGGATTGTGTTCCTTGTCAATGAGAAGAAAGTGGGATTGTGTTCTTTATCAATGAGTAAAAGGAGGGACAGTGTTCCTTATCAATGAGAAAAAGGTGTGATTGTGTTCCTTAATAATGAGAAAGGGTGGGATGGTGTTCCTTATCAATGAGAAAAAGGTGGGATGGTGTACATCACCAATGTGAAAAGGGGGGGTTCTTTTAAGTATTAATGAGAAAAAGGTGTGACTGTGTTCCTTATCAATGAGAAAAAGGGTGGATTGTGTTCCTTATCAATGACAAAAAGGTGGGACTGTGTTCTTTATCAATGAGTAAAAGTTGGGATTGTGTTCCTTATCAATGTGAAAATGGTTGGTTTGTTTTAAGTATCAATGAGAAAAACGTGGGACGGTGTTGCGTGTCAATGACGAAAAGGTGGGACTGTGATTTTATCAATGAGTAAAAGGTGGGACTGTGTTCCTTATCAATGAGGGAAAAGGCGGATCATTTTCCGTATTAATGAAAAATTGGGACAATGTTCCGGATCAATGCGAAAATGCTGGGATTGTGTTCTTTATCAATGAGAAAAAGGTGGGATTGTGTTCCTTAACAATGATTTTAAAAAAGGTGGGACTGTGTTCGTTATCAATGTGAAAAAGGGTGGATTGTGGTCCATATCAATGTGAAAAAGGTGGGATTGTGTTCTTTATCAATGAGTAAAAGGAGGGACAGTGTTCCTTATCAATGAGAAAAAGGTGGGACGGTGTACCTTATAAACATGATAAAGGTGGGATTGTGTTCCATATCAATGAGAAAAGTGTCGGACTGTTCTTTATCAATGAGAAAAAGGTGTGATTGTGTTCCTTGTCAATGAGAAAAAGGTGGGATGGTGTTCCTTATCAATGAGAAAAAGGTGGCACTGTGTTCCTTATCAATGAGTAAAAAGATGGATTGTGTCCCTTATCAATGAGAAAACGTGGGACTGTGTTCTTATCAATGAGGAAAATGGTGGAGCGTTTTCCGTATTAATGAGAAAATGGGACAATGTTCCGTATTAATGAGAAAATGGTGGGATTGTGTTCTTTATCAATGAGAAAAAGGTGGGATTGCGTTCCTTAACAATGATTTTAAAAAAGCTGGGACTGTGTTCCTTATCAATGAGAAAAAGGGTGGAGCATTTTCCGTATTAATGAGAAAAAGGTGGGATTGTGTTCCTTAGCAATGAGAAAAAGGGGCAATTGTGATCCTTTTCCATAAGAAAATGGTGGAACGGTGTTCTGTATCAATGATGAAAAAGGTGGGATTGTGTTCTTTATCAATGAGAAACATGTGGGACTGTGTACCGTATCAATGAGAAAAAGGGGGAGTTGTTTTCAGTATCAATGAGAAAAAGGTGGGACTGTGTTCCTTATCAATGAGAAAAAGGGGCAATTGTGATCCTTGTCAATAAGAGAAAGGTGGGATTGTGTTCTTTATCAATGAGAAAACGGTGGGACTGTGTTCCTTATCAATGAGAAAAAAGTTGGCCTGTTTTTTATCAATGAGAAAAAGGTGGGACTGTGTTCCTTATCAATGAGAAAAAGGGGCAATTGTGATCCTTGTCAATAAGAGAAAGGTGGGATTGTGTTCTTTATCAATGAGAAAAAGGTGGGATTGTGCTCCTTATTAATGTGGAAAAAGTGTGATTGTGTTCCTTATCAATGAGAAAAAGTGGGATGGCGTACCTTATCAATGTGAAAAAGGGGGTATTGTTTTCCATATCAATGAAAAAAGGGGGTTTGTTTTCAGTATCAATAAGAAAAAGGTGAGACTGTGTTCCTGATCAATGTGAAAAAGCGGGGACTGTGTTCCTTGTCAATGAGGAAAAGGGCGGATCGTTTTCCGTACTAAAGAGGAAAAGTTGGGATTTTGTTCCTTAGCAATGAGAAAAAGGGAGGATTGTGTTCCTTATCCATGTGAAAATGGTGGAACGGTGTTCCGTGTCAATGAGAAAAAGGTGGGATTTTGTTTCTTATCAATGAGAAAAAGGGTGGATTATGGTCCTTATCAATGAAAAAAAGATGGGATTGTGTTCCTTATCAATGAGAAATGGGGAGGATTGTATTCATTATCAATATGTAAAAGGGGGGATAGCGTTCTGCCTCAATGAGAAAAAAGTGGGATTGCGGTCTTTATCAATGAGAAAAAGGTGGCACTGTGTTCCTTATGGACGAGAAAATGGTGGGACAATGTTCCATATCAATGAGAAAAAGGTGGGATTGTGTTCCGTGTCAATGAGAAAAAGGGTGTATTGTGATCCTTATCAATGAGAAAAAGGTGGGACTGTGTTCCTTAAATGAGAAAAAGGGTGGTTCGGTTTCCATATCAATGAGAAGAAGGCGGGATTGTGTTCCTTATCAATGAGAAAAAGGGTGGATTGAGTTCCTTATCAATGTGAAGAAGGTGGGACTGTGTTATGTGTCAATGACGAAAAGGTTGGACTGTGATTTTATCAATGAGTAAAAGTGGGACTGTGTTCCTTATCAATGATAAAAAGTTGGGACTGTGTTACTTATCAATGAGAAAAAGGGTGGATTGCGGTCCTTATCAATGAGAAAGGTGGGACTGTGTTCCTTATCAATGAGGAAAACGGCGGATCGTATTCGTATTAATGAAAAAATGGGACAATGTTCCGTATCAATGAGAAAATGGTGGGTTTGTGTTCTTTATCATTGTGAAAAAGGTGGGATTGTGTTCCTTATCAATAATTTTAAAAAAGGTTGGACTGTGTTCCTTATCAATGAGAAAAAGGGCGGATTGTGGTCTTTATCAATGGGAAAAAGGTGGGACTGTGTTCCTTACCAATGTGATAACTGTGGGATTGTGTTACTTAGCAATGAGAAAAAGGTAGGATTGTGGTCCTTATCAATGAGAAACAGGGTGGATTGTGTTCCTTATCAATGTGAACAAAGTGGGACTGTGTTACGTGTCACTGACGAAAAGGTAGGACTGTGCTCTTTAACAATGAGTGAAAGGTGGGACTGTGTTCCTTATCAATGAGAAAAAGGGGCGATTGTGTTCCTTATCAGTGTGAAAAAGCGGGGACTGTGTTCCTTGTCAATGAGGAAAAGGGCGGATTGTTTTCCGTGCTAAAGAGGAAAAGTTGGGATTTTGTTCCTTAGCAATGAGAAAAAGGGAGGATTGCATTCCTTATCCATGAGAAAATGGTGGAATGGTGTTCCGTGTCAATGAGAAAAAGGTGGGACTGTGTTCCTTATCAATGAGGAAAAGGTGGATTTTGTTTCTTATCAATGAGAAAAATGGTGGATTGTGGTCCTTATCAATGAGAAAAAGGTGGGATTGTGCTCCTTATCAATGCGAAAATGGGAGGATTGTGTTCCTTATCAATATGTAAAAGGGGGGAATAGTGTTCTGCCTCTGAGAAAAGAGTGGGATTGCGGTCCTTATCAATGAGAAAAAGGTGGCACTGTGTTCCTTATCGACGAGAAAATGATGGGAAAATGTTCCATATCAATGAGAAAAAGGTGGGATTGTGTTCCTTATCAATGATAAAAAGTTGGGACTGTGTTACTTATCAATGAGAAAAAGGGTGGATTGCGGTCCTTATCAATGAGAAAGATGGGACTGTGTTCCTTATCAATGAGGAAAATGGCGGATCGTTTTCCGTATTAATGAAAAATGGGACAATGTTCCGTATCAATGAGAAAATGGTGGGATTGTGTTCTTTATCAATGAGAAAAAGGTGGGATTGTGTTCCTTATCAATAATTTTAAAAAAGGTGGGACTGTGTTCCTTATCAATGAGTAAAAGGTGTGACTGTGTTCCTTATCAATGTGAAAAACGTGAGATTGTGTTACTTAGCAATGAGAAAAAGGTGGGATTGTGGTCCTTATCAATGAGAAATAGGGTGGATTGTGTTCCTTATCAATGTGGTGAAAATATGTTGCTGGTTAAAGCTCAGCAGGTTAGGCAGCATCCAAGGAACAGGAAATTCGACGTTTCGGGCCAGAGCCCTTCATCAGGAATAGAGGAAATTCGATGTTTCGGGCCAGAGCCCTTCATCAGGAATCCAGGCCCGAAACGTCGAATTTCCTGTTCCTTGGATGCTGCCTAACCTGCTGTGCTTTAACCAGCAACACATTTCCAGCTCTGATCTCCAGCATCTGCAGACCTCATTTTTTACTTCCTTATCAATGTGAACAAGGTGGGACTGTGTTACGTATCAATGACGAAAAGGTAGGACTGTGATCTTTAACAATGAGTAAAAGGTGGGACTGTGTTCTTTATCAATGAGAAAAAGGGGGGATTGTGTTCCATATCAATGAGAAAAAGGGCGGATCGTTTTCCGTATTAAAGAGAAAATGGGACAATGTTCCTTATCAATGAGAAAAAGGTGGGATTGTGTTCCTTATCAATGATTTTTAAAAAGTGGGACTGTGTACCTTATCAATGAGGAAAAGGACGGGACGTTTTCCATAATAATGAGAAAAAGGTGAGATTGTGTTCCTTATCAATGATAAAAAGGGGGTTTGTTTTCAGTATCAATAAGAAAAAGGTGAGACTGTGTTCCATATCAATGAGAAAAAGGTGGGATTGTGTTCCTTATCAATCAGAAAAAAGTGGGATTGTGTTCCGTGTCAATGAGAAAAATGATGGGATGGTGTTCCCTGTCAATGAGATAAAAGGTGGGATTGTGTTCCTTACGATTGAGAAAAATATTTGATTGTAGTCCTTAGCAATGAGAAAAAGGTGTGATTGTGTTCCTTATTAATGAGAAAAGGGTGGGATGGCGTTCCTTATCAATGAGAAAAAGATGTGATTGTGTTCCTTAGTAATGAGAAAGGGTGGGATGGTGTTCCTTATCAATGAGAAAAAGGTGGGATGGTGTACATCACCAATGTGAAAAGAGGGGGGGTTGTTTTAAGTATCAATGAGAAAAAGGTGTGACTGTGTTCCTTATCAATGAGAAAAAGGGTGGATTGTGTTCCTTATCAATGACAAAAAGGTGAGACTGTGTTCTTTATCAATGAGTAAAAGTTGGGATTGTGTTCCCTATCAATGTGAAAATGGTTGGTTTGTTTTAAGTATCAATGAGAAAAAGATGGGACGGTGTTACGTGTCAATGACGAAAAGGTGGGACTGTGATTTTATCAATGAGTAAAAGGTGGGACTGTGTTCCTTATCAATGAGGAAAAGGGCGGATCATTTTCCGTATTAATGAAAAGTTGGGACAATGTTCCGTATCAATGCGAAAATGCTGGGATTGTGTTCTTTATCAATGAGAAAAAGGTGGGATTGTGTTCCTTAACAATGATTTTAAAAAAGGTGGGACTGTGTTCGTTATCAATGTGAAAAAGGGTGGATTGTGGTCCATATCAATGTGAAAAAGGTGGGACTGTGTTCCTTATCAATGAGGAAAAGGGTGGAGCTTTTTCTGTATTAATGAGAAAAAGTTGGGATTGTGTTCCTTAGCAATGAAAAAAGGTGGGATTGTGTTCCTTAGCAATGAGAACGGGAGGATTGTGTTCCTTATCCATAAGAAAATGGTGGAACAGTGTTCTGTATCAATGAGAAAAAGGCGTGATTATGTTCCTTATCAATGAGATAAAGGTGGGACGGTGTACCTTATAAACGTGATAAAGGTGGGATTGTGTTCCATATCAATGAGAAAAGTGTCGGACTGTTCTTTATCAATGAGAAAAAGGCGTGATTGTGTTCCTTGTCAATGAGAAAAAGGGGGCACTGTGTTCCTTATCAATGAGTAAAAAGATGGATTGTGTCCCTTATCAATGAGAAAACATGGGACTGTGTTCTTATCAATGAAGAAAATGGTGGAGCGTTTTCCGTATTAATGAGAAAATGGGACAATGTTCCGTATTAATGAGAAAATGGTGGAATTGTGTTCTTTATCAATGAGAAAAAGGTGGGATTGCGTTCCTTAACAATGATTTTAAAAAAGCTGGGACTGTGTTCCTTATCAATGAGAAAAAGGGTGGATTATGGCCCTTATCAATGAGAAAAAGGTGGGGCTGTGTTCCTTATCAATGAGGAAAAGGGCGGAGCGTTTTCCGTATTAATGAGAAAAAGGTGGGATTGTGTTCCTTAGCAATGAGAACGGGAGGATTGTGTTCCTTTTCCATAAGAAAATGGTCGAACGGTGTTCTGTATCAATGAGAAAAAGGTGGGATTGTATTCTTTATCAATGAGAAACATGTGGGACTGTGTACCATATCAATGAAAAAAAGGGGGGCTGTTTTCAATATCAATGAGGAAAAGGTGAGACTGTGTTCCTTATCGTTGAGAAAAAGGGGCAATTGTGATCCTTGTCAATAAGAGAAAGGTGGGATTGTGTTCCTTATCAATGAGAAAAATGTCGGTCTGTTTTTTATCAATGAGAAAAAGGTGGGATTGTGCTCCTTATTAATGTGGAAAAAGTGTGATTATGTTCCTTATCAATGAGAAAAAAGTGGGATGGCGTACCTTATCAATGTGAAAAAGGGGGTATTGTGTTCCTTATCAATGAGAAAAAGCGGGGACTGTGTTCCTTGTCAATGAGGAAAAGGGCGGATCGTTTTCCGTACTAAAGAGGAAAAGTTGGGATTTTGTTCCTTAGCAATGAGAAAAAGGGAGGATTGTGTTCCTTATCCATGTGAAAATGGTGGAACGGTGTTCCGTGTCAATGAGAAAAAGGTGGGACTGTGTTCCTTATCAATGAGGAAAAGGTGGGATTTTGTTTCTTATCAATGAGAAATGGGGATGATTGTATTCCTTATCAATATGTAAAAGGGGGGATAGCGTTCTGCCTCAATGAGAAAAAAGTGGGATTGCGGTCTTTATCAATGAGAAAAAGGTGGAACTGTGTTCCTTATGGACGAGAAAATGGTGGGACAATGTTCCATATCAATGAGAAAAAGGTGGGGTTGTGTACCGTGTCAATGAGAAAAAGGGTGTATTGTGATCCTTATCAATGAGAAAAAGGTGGGACTGTGTTCCTTAAATGAGGAAAAGGATGGTTCGGTTTCCATATCAATGAGAATAAGGCGGGATTGTGTTCCTTATCAATGAGAAAAAGGGTGGATTGAGTTCTTTATCAATGTGAAGAAGGTGGGAATGTGTTATGTGTCAATGACGAAAAGGTGGGACTTTGATTTTATCAATGAGTAAAAGGGGCGATTGTGTTACTTATCAATGAGAAAACGATCGGATTGTGTTCCGTGTCAATGAGAAAATGGTGGGATTGTGTTCTTTATCAATGAGAAAAATGTGGGACTGTGTTCTTTATCACTGAGTAAAAGGAGGGACAGCGTTCCTTATCAATGAGAAAGAGGCATGATTGTGTTCCTTATCAATGAGAAAAAGGTGGGATGGTGTACCTTATCAATGTGAAAAAGGTGGGATTGTGTTCCATATCAATGAGAAAAAGGTGGGATTGTGTTCCTTATCAATGATAAAAAGTTGGGACTGTGTTACTTATCAGTGAGAAAAAGGGTGGATTGCGGTCCTTATCAATGAGAAAAGTGGGACTGTGTTCCTTATCAATAAGGAAAACGGCGGATCGTATTCCGTATTAATGAAACAATGGGACAATGTTCCGTATCAATGAGAAAATGGTGGGTTTGTGTTCTTTATCAATGAGAAAAAGGTGGGATTGTGTTCCTTATCAATAATTTTAAAAAAGGTTGGACTGTGCTCCTTATCAATGAGAAAAAGGGTGGATTGTGGTCTTTATCAATGGGAAAAAGGTGGGACTGTGTTCCTTACCAATGTGATAACTGTGGGATTGTGTTACTTAGCAACGAGAAAAAGGTAGGATTGTGGTCCTTATCAATGTGAACAAGGTGGGACTGTGTTACGTGTCACTGACGAAAAGGTAGGACTGTGATCTTTAACAATGAGTGAAAGGTGGAACTGTGTTCCTTATCAATGAGAAAAAGGGGCGATTGTGTTCCTTATCAATGTGAAAAGGCGTGGACTGTGTTCCTCATCAATGAGGAAAAGGGCGGATTGTTTTCCGTACTAAAGAGGAAAAGTTGGGATGTTGTTCCTTAGCAATGAGAAAAAGGGAGGATTGCGTTCCTTATCCATGAGAAAATGGTGGAACGGTGTTCTGTGTCAATGAGAAAAAGGTGGGACTGTGTTCCTTATCGATGAGGAAAAGGTGGATTTTGTTTCTTAACAATGAGAAAAAGGGTGGATTGTGGTCCTTATCAATGAGAAAAAGGTGGGATTGTGTTCCTTATCAATGAGAAAATGGGAGTATTGTGTTCCTTAACAATATGTAAAAGGGGGGATAGTGTTCTGCCTCAACGAGAAAAGAGTGGGATTGCGGTCCTTATCAATGAGAAAAAGGTGGCACTGTGTTCCTTATCGATGAGAAAATGATGGGAAAATGTTCCATATCAATGATAAAAAGTTGGGACTGTGTTACTTATCAATGAGTAAAAGGGTGGATCGCAGTCCTTATCAATGAGAAAGATGGGACTGTGTTCCTTATCAATGAGGAAAATGGCAGATTATTTTCCGTATTAATGAAAAATGGGACAATGTTCCGTATCAATGAGAAAATGGTGGGATTGTGTTCCTTATCAATAATTTTTAAAAAGATGGGACTGTGTTCCTTATCAATGAGTAAAAGGTGTGACTGTGTTCCTTATCAATGTGAAAAACGTGAGATTGTGTTACTTAGCAATGAGAAAAAGGTGGGATTGTGGACCTTATCAATGAGAAATAGGGTGGATTGTGTTCCTTATCAATGTGGTGAAAATGTGTTGCTGGTTAAAGCACAGCAGGTTAGGCAGCATCCAAGGAACAGGAAATTCGACGTTTCGGGCCAGAGCCCTTCATCAGGAAACACAGGAAATTCGACATTTCGGGTCAGAGCCCTTCATCAGGAATACAGGAAATTCGATGTTTCGGGCCAGAGCCCTTCATCAGGAATCCAGGCCCGAAATGTCGAATTTCCTGTTCCTTGGATGTTGCCTAACCTGCTGTGCTTTAACCAGCAACACATTTTCAGCTCTGATCTCCAGCATCTGCAGACCTCACTTTTTACTTCCTTATCAATGTGAACAAGGTGGGACTGTGTTACGTGTCAATGACGAAAAGGTAGGACTGTGATCTTTAACAATGAGTAAAAGGTGGGACTGTGTTCTTTATCAATGAGAAAAAGGGGCGATTGTGTTCCTTATCAATGTGAAAAAGGGGGGATTGTGTTCCATAAAATGTGAAAAAGGTGGGATTGTGTTCCTTATCAATGAGAAAAAGGCCAGATCATTTTCCATATTAATGAGAAAATGTGACAATGTTCCGTATCAATGAGAATATGGTGGGATTGTGTTCTTTATCAATGAGAAAAAGGTGGGACTGTGTTCCTTATCAATGAGAAAAAGGGTGGATTGTGGTCCTTATCGAAGAGCATTTTCCGTATTATTGAGAAAAAAGTGGGATTGTGTTCCTTAACAATGAGAAAAAGGTGGAGCGTTTTCCATATTAATGAGAAAAAGGTCGGATTGTGTTCCTTAACAACGTGAAAAAGAGGGGATTGTGTTCCATATCAATGAGAAGAAGGGGGGATTGTCTTCCTTATCAATGATAAAAAGTTGGGACTGTGTTACTTATCAATGAGAAAAAGGCTGGATTGCGGTCCTTATCAATGAGAATTGTGGGACTGTGTTCCTTATCAATGAGGAAAAGGGTGGATCATTTTTCGTATTCATGAAACAAATGGGACAATTTTCCGTATCAATGAGAAAATGGGGGGATTCTGTTCTTTATCAATGAGAAAAAGGTGGGATTGTGTTCCTTATCAATAATTTTAAAAAGGGTGGGACTGTGTTCCTTATCAATGAGAAAAAGGGCGGAGCGTTTTCTGTATAAATGCGAAAAAGGTGGGATTGTGTTCCTTATCAATGAGAAATAAGGTGGATTGTGTTTCTTATGAATGTGAAAAAGGTGGGACTGTGTTAAGTGTCAATGACAAATGTAGGACTGTGTTCTTTATCAATGCGAAAAAGGGACGATTGTGATCCTTATTAATGAGAAAAATGTGGGACTGTGTTCCTTATCAATGAGTAAAAGGTGTGACTGTGTTCCTTTTCAATGAGAAAAAGTTGGGACTGTGTTCCTTATCAATGAGGAAAAGGGCGGATCGTTTTCCACATCAATTTGAATAAGTTGGGATTGTGTTCCTTTGAAATGAGAAAAATGTGGGATTGTGTTCCTTATCAATGAGTAATAGGTGGGATTGTGGTCCTTATCTCTGAGAAAACAGATGGGACAGTGTTCCTTATCAATGAGGAAAAGGGCAGATCGTTTTCCATATCAATTTGAAAAAGGAGGGATTGTGTTCCTTATCAATAAGAAAAGGGTGGGATGGTGTTCCTTATCATTGAGAAAACGGTGTGATTATGTTCCTTATGGATGAGAAAAAGGTGGGATGGTGCACCTTATCAATGTGAAAACAGGGGGTTTGTTTTAAGTATCAATGAGAAAAAGGTGGGAGTGTGTTCCTTATCAATGAGAAAATGGTGGATTGTCTTCCTTATCAATGAGATAAAGCTGGGACTGTGTTTCTTATCAATGAGAAAAAGGTGTCATTGTGTTCCTTATCCATGAGAAAATGGTTGGATTGTGTTCCGTGTCAATGAGAAAAAAGGTGGGATTGTGTTCGTTACGAATGAGAAAACTGTTTGATTGTAGTCCTTAGCAATGAGAAAAACGGTGGATTGTGGTCCTTATCAATGAGTAAAAGGAGGGACAGTGTTCCTTATCAATGAGAAAAAGGGTGGATTGTGGTCTTTATCAATGAGAAAGAGGTGGAACTGTGTTCCTTATCAATGAGGAAAAGGGCGGATCGTTTTCCGTATTAATGAGAAAATGGGACAATGTTCCGTATCAATGAGAAAATGGTGGGATTGTGTTCTTTATCAATGAGAAAAAGGTGGGATTGCATTCCTTAACAATGATTTTTAAAAAGCTGGGACTGTGTTCCTTATCAATGAGAAATAGGGTGGATTATGGTCCTTATCAATGAGAAAAAGGAGGGACTGTGTTCCTTATCAATGAGGAAAAGGGCAGAGCATTTTCCGTATTAATGAGAAAAAGGTGGGATTGTGTTCCTTAGCAATGAGAACGGGAGGATTGTGTTCCTTATCCATAAGAAAATGGTGGAACGGTGTTCTGTATCAATGAGAAAAAGGTGGGATTGTGTTCTTTATCAATGAGAAATATGTGGGACTGTGTACCGTATCAATGAGCAAAAGGGGGAGTTGTTTTCAGTATCAATGAGGAAAAGGTGAGAGTGTGTTCCTTATCAATGAGAAAACGGGGCATTTGTGATCCTTACCAATAAGAGAAAGGTGGGACTGCATTCTTTATCAATTAGAAAAGGTGTGATTGTGTTCCTTATCAATGAGAAAAAGGTGGGATGGTGTACCTTATCATTGTGAAAAAGGGGGTATTGTGTTCCATATCGATGATTTTTTAAAAAGTGGGACTGTGTTCCTTATCAATGAGGAAAAGGGTGGAGCGTTTTCAGTAATAATTAGAAAAAGGTGGGACTGTGTTCCGTATCAATGAGATAAAACTGGGACTGTGTTCCTTATCAAGGAGAAAATGGGTGGATTGTGGTCCTTATCAATGAGAAAAAGGTGTCATTGTGTTCCTTATCAATGAGAAAAAGGTGGAATTGTGTTCCTTATCAATGAGAAAAAGGTTGGATTGTGTGCCATATCAATGAGAAATAGGTGGGATTGTGTTCTGTATCAATGAGAAAAAGGTGGGAATGTGATCCATGTCAATGAGAAAAAGGTGGAATTGTGTTCCTTATCAATGAGAAAAAGGTTGGATTGTGTGCCATATCAATAAGAAACAAGAGGGACAGTGTTTCTTATCAGTGAAAGAGAGGTGGGACTGTGTTCCTTATCAATGGGAAAAAGGTGTGGTTGTGTTCCGTATCAATGAGAAAAAGGTTGGAATGTGTTCCTTATCAATGAGAATTATGTGGGATTGTGTTCTGTATCAATGAGAAAAAGGTGGGAATGTGATCCATATCAATGGGAAAAAGGGTGGATTGTGTTCCGTACCAATGAGCAAAGGTGGGAAATGTGTTCCTTATCAATGAGAAAAGGGTGGGATTGTGTTCCGTATCAATGAGAAAAAGGTGGGACTGTGTTCCATATCAATGAGAAAAAGGTGGGATTGTGTTCCATGTCAATGAGAAACAGGTGGGATTGTGTTCCTTATCAATGAGATAAAGGGTGGATTGTCTTCCTTATCAATGAGAAAAAGGTGGAACTCTCTTCTTTATTGATGAGCAAAAGGTGGGATTGTGTTCCATCTCAATGAGAAAAAGATGGGATTGTGTTCCTTATCAATCAGAAAAGAGTGGGACTGTGCTGCTTATCAATGGGAAAAAGGTGTGATTGTGTTCTGTATCAACGAGAAAAAGATCAGATTGTGTTCCGTATCAATGATAAAAATGGTGGATTGTGTTCCTTATCAATGAGAAAAATGTGGTATTGTTTTCCTTATCCATGAGAAAAAGGGGGAATTGTGTTCCTAATCAATGAGAATAAGGTGGGACTCTGTTCTTTTTCAATGCGGAAACGGTTGGATTGTGTTCCTTATCAATGAAAAATAGGTGGGACTGTGTTCCTTATCAATGAGAAAAAGGGGGGGATTGTGTTCCTTATCAATGAGGTGTAGCTGGGATTAATTTGTCAATGAAAAAATGGTGGGAGTGTGTTCTTTATCAGTGACTGATAGCTGTGCCTATGTTGTTTGTGTGTGAAAGCGAGCTGGGAGAGTGTTTTTTATTAATGATATGTAGCTGTGCATATATTGTGTATCGTTTAAAGCTAGTGGGAAATATATTCTGTATCAATGACAGATAGCTGGAATGTGTTCCTTACCAGCAGTAACTAAATCAGACTTTGTCGATTGATTAGAAACACAATCCAGCTTGGGAAGTGTACTTTTTTCAGTGACAAATAGCTTTGCGTGTGTTACTTAACAAGGATCGATAGCTGGGAGTGTGTTTGCTAACAGCTGCAGTTAGCTCAGAGTGGTTTGATTGTCAGGTGTTTGTGGACCCTTTCTCCTCCGATGGAGCCACTGGAGGAAGCTCCAAAATCATCCCCATCCTCAATAATAGGGGGGATCAGTGCAAAAAGGTAAGGCTGAAACATTCAAATCAGTCTTGGCCTTCTCCAGGTCTCCAGCCAATTTGGTTCACTCCATATTATATCGAGAAACGCTGGAGGCTCTGGATACTGCACAAGCTCTTGTGGCCCTGGTAAGATTCTGACTATATTACTGAAGACATGTGTCCAGAACTTGTTGCATTCCTCGCCAAACTGGTTAGTTACAACACTGGTATCTAGCCAACCACGTTGAATCAGGGGACAAGCTTTGGTTGGAGTCATACCCAGCACGTGGCAAGATGGTTGTGGCTGTTGGAGATCAGTCATTTCAGCTTCAGGACATCTTGGCAAGGGTCCCTCAGGGTAGTATCCTTGGCCCAACCATCTTCAGCTGCTTCCTCAATGACCTTTGCTCTGCGAAATGGCCAAAAGAACAGGAAATGTCCAGATCACTTCCCCACCTCCACTATGAGGCTTCGCTGCCAGAAAAGCAAAGTATCAAAGTCCAACCTTCCTTCTGTGTGCACTCAGGTCTACACACGCCGCTGCAGTTGGAATGCGGTCAGGTCCCCGGGCCCAGCAATGACCTGGAGCTATGCCACCACAGCTGGAACCATGTCACCATTCTTTGGCACTATCTTGCCTCCAGTGAGGTTGCCGCTGGCGTGAGCCTTCGTCAGCTGATTTCAGCAACACAGCCATCTTTGAAGTTGCCAGCTCCCACGCTGGGCCCTACCTCCACGCTGGGCCCAAGCTCCACACTGGGCCCAAGCTCCACACTGGGCCCACCGCACCAAAACAGCTGGTGCCTCATTCTGGTCCACATTGCTGCCACTGCTGCCTCTTGGGACCACCGTTTCAGCGAAGAAACCATCACTGTCGGTACTCCAAGAAAGAACAGCTCTCACTACTGCTGATACTGCAGGAAAGAATCACCCCCACCACTGCTGATATTTAGGGAATGAACAGGTCCCGTTGCTGACAATGGTCCAGGATGAATTATTCCCACCGCTTCCGATACTCTAGGAAGGAATCACTCCTACCGCTGCTGATATTCCAGGAAGGAACACCTCCTGCCACTGCCTTTACTCAGGGAAGGAGCTACTTCCCAGTCTCCAGGAAGGAACAGCTCCCACCGCTGCCAACATTTTATGAAGGAACAGCTCCCATTGCTGCTGACCAATCAGGAAGGAACTGCTCCCGCTAAAAAAGGAGAGAGAAAAGCAAAATTGAAAGGAAGAGAGGTAAAGAAATTAAAAAGAAAGACAGTCAGAAGTGGACGAGCCCTGGGCTCAGGACCCGGGTATAAATGCTGCTACTCCATCGCCGCCATCTGGTTAAAATGTTGTGAAACTTGAGATGCATCAGAAAGGATTTATAAGGATGTTGCCAGGGCTGGAGAGTTTGAGTTACAGGAAGAGGCTGAACAGTCTGGGGCTGTTTTCCCTGCAGCACTGGAAGCTGAGGGGTGACGTTGTGGAGGTTTATAAAATCATGAGAGGTGTAGATAAGGTGAACAGAAAAGGTCTTTTCCCTGAGGTGGGGCAGTCCAGAACTCGAGGGTATAGGTTTAGGGTGAGAGGGTAAAGTTTTAAACAGAACCACAGGGGCAACCTTTTCATGCAGAGGGTGATGAGTATATGGAATGAGCTGCCAGAGGGAGTGGTGGAGGCTGGTACAATTACAACATTTATAAGGCATCTGGATGGATACACAGAAAGGAAGGGTTTGGAAGGATGTGGGCCAAATGCTGGCAAATGGGATTAGATGAATTTAGGATACCTTGTCAGCATGGATGAGTTGGACTAACTGGTCAGTCTCCATGTTGTGTGACTCTATAACGGATAACTGGATCTGTGTTAATTTTCAGTTACAGGTAGTTGGGACTGTGTTCCCTATCAGTGATAGCTCAGAGTGATTTGGTTATCAGGTACCCACGGTTGGAGGAGTGTTCTGTAACACAAAAAAAATAGCTGGGGTTGTGATCCTATCAGTAACAGATGGCTGAGATCTTGTTCCTTACCAGTTACTGTTGGCTAAGAGTGTATTTTTAGTCATTGACAAAGAACTGGGAATGTATTCCTTTCCTGTGTCAGATAGGTACGATTGTGTCTTTACCATTTATAGATACCTGGACATACAGATAACTGGGAGTGTGTTCTTTCGCAGAAATCGATCACTATGTCTCTGTACCTTATGAGTTATAGATACCTGAGAGTGTGTTCTTCTTCAGTAACAGAGAATTGAAATTATGTTCTCTATCAGTAACAGGTAAGTGGGAATGTGTTCCTTCTCAGGGACAAATAGCTGGGAGTGTGTTTTTTCAATGACAGATGGTTGGGAATGTGTTCCTTATCAGCAAGATACCGGGGCGAGTATACCTAATAAATGACGGATCCAGGGACATATATTCTTTATCAGTGATAGATAGCTGGAACGGTGTTCATTATCAACGGTCATATGATATTAACCAGTGGCAACATGTGGTATGATATTAAATCAAATAATCCAGAGCTTTAATTGCATGCCTAGGCAAGAACACGTGGCTGGTTGGGTATTCTTTATCAGTAACAGAGTGCAAGGAGTAGGTTCCTTTTCAGTAACAAGACATTAGACCATAAGCTATAAGAGCAGAATTAAGCTATTCAGCCCATCAATTTTGCTATGCATTTGATCATGGCTGGTTTGTTTCTCAACCCCATTCTCCTGCCTTCTTCCCATAACCCTTGACCCCTTAAAAATCAAGAACCATTCTATCTCTGTCTAAAGTGCGTTCAATGACTTGGCCTCCACGGCCTTCTGTGCGATGAGTGCCACGGATTTGCTACCATCTGGCTGAAGAAATTCCTCCTCATCTCGGTTCTTAAGACTTGTCCCTTCACTCTGAGGCTGTCCCCTCAGATCCTAGTCTCTCCGACTGATGGAAATATCTTCTCCATGTCAACTCAATCTAGACCTTCAGAATTTTGTAAGTTTCAATCAGATCCTCCTCATCATTCAAAACTCCTTTGAGTTCAGAGCCAGGGTCTTCAACCACCCTCATATGACAAACCCTTCGTTCCTGGGATCATTCGTGTGCAAGACTGTTCACAATATTCCAAATGTGATCTGACCAAAGCCTTACATAGCCTCAGCAGTACATCTCTGCTCTTGTGTTCTCACCATCTTACAATGAATGCTAATGAATGCCTTTGTAACTGCTAACTGAAGCTGCATGTTAACCTTAAGAGAATCCGGAACTAAAACTCTAAGTCCCTTTGAGTTTCGAATTTCTGAAGCCTTTTCCCATTTAGAAAATAGCCTATGCCTCTGTTATTCCTACCACTGTGCCTAACTGGGGGATGCAATGGCTTAGTGGTGTTATTCTGGACTATTAATCCAGAAACTCAACTAACATTCTTGGGACCTGGGCCCAAATCCTGCCATGGCAAATGATGGAATTTGAATTCAATAATAATCTGGAATAAGGAATCTACTGATGACCGCAATACCATTTTTAATTGTCAGAAAAACCCATTTGTTTTACTAAGGTCCTTCAGGGGAGGAAATCTGCCATCCTCACCACGTCTGGCATACATATAACTCCAGACCTACAGCAATGTAGTTGACTCTCAACTGCTGTCTGAAGTGACCTAGTAATCCACTCAATTCAAAACAAAGAATGAGTCATAAATGCTGGCCAGCCAGGTCCCACGCATCAATTAAAAACAATCTCACACTTTTCCCCATTGTATTCCATCTGCCATTTCTTTGCCTCCTCTCCTAGACCCTCAAGATCCTTCTGCAGCCTCCCTGCTTCCTCAACAGTACCTGCCCCATCTTGTATCATCTGCAAACTTTGCAACAATGACCTCAATTCTTTCATCCAGATTGTTAATGTAGAATGTATGAATTGTTGTGGCCAACACTGACTGCTGTGGGACTCCAATAAGCACCATGTGCCATCCTGAAAAAGAGCCCTTTATCCCCATACTCTGACTTCTGCCATTTAGCCAATCCTCTAACAGTATCTTGCCCCTGACACTATGAGCTCTTATCTTACTTAATAGCCTCCTGAGCAGCACCTTGTCAAAGGCCTTCTGAAAGTAGCTGGGAGTGTGTTCTTCTTCAGTAACAAAGAATTGGTGGTGTTACATTTCAGTTTCAGATGCTGTGTGAAGATGCTGCCATTTTAAAAAGGTTATTTTGTCCTTGGCTTTTTAGAAGAGAGGTTGTAAAAGCAGAGGTGCTGAAGAGTCTCGGATATTTAACAGTTTAATAATGAAAGGGGAGCAGCCAGTTCTCCCAGTTCAGGTTTCTTCTAGTTTGTTTTAGCTGTAGCAATCACAAGATATGCAAATCCAGAAGAATTGCAAGTTTCAGTAAAGAGTTCCTCCTGACTTTCTCTGTAATCTCTCTCTAGATGTTATTCCCTCCTGCCTATAAGAATCTGTGTTTGAATTTACCCTTTTTGCCCTGGGGTGTGTTTATGGGATGTTACTGTATTGGAGCAGGTAATTAGTAATAGGTGCTGTATCAGGTCATTTAAGTTTTCCAATAGTTAAGGTTTTCTAAATTCCATTTTCTTTTGTTCATGTTTCAACTGCTATGTTTAAATAAATTCTGTCTTGCTTAAAACTGAATGGTTTGACAAGTTGCATTACACCTGAGATTCGTGCTTCACATCTGCCTTTAAAATAAAAAAAAGTGAAGGTCCAGGCTACCTTCTGAAAATATTTGGGGGGGGTCTGGCTTGGTCTATAACAGCTGGGAGTATATCCCTCATCAGTGATAGATTTCTGGAAATATGTTTGTTATTAGTGGTGGAGAGTTAGGACTGTGTTCACTAACAGTTACAGTTAACTCAGCCCATGCTTGCTAACAGTTACTGATAGCTGAGAGTGTATCAGTTAATGAGACATGGGAACACTGGCAGATAGCCGCAAGTGGATTCATTATCACTGACAGGTAGCTGGCTATGTGTTTTGTATCAATGACAGATAGCTGGAAGTGTGTTCATTCACAGTCACAGAGAGTTGGGTCTGTGTTTAGTAACAGTTACAGATAGCTGGGAGTATGTTCATTCTTTGTAGCAGATGGTATTGCGATGTGTTCTTTATCTGTATTGGAGACCTGTGTTTATGTTCATTATCAGTGACAGATAGTTGGAGTATGTTCCTTCGCAGCAATAGATAGCCAGCAACCTGCTCTTTATCAGCAACAGATAATTGGAGAGGATATTCCACTTCAGTGACAGAGAGCTGGAAGTGTGTTCGTTATCAGTGCCAGATAGGTGGGAATGTATTCCTTATCACTGACAGATCGCTAGGAATATGTTTGCTATAAATAAGATATGTGGGAGCAAGTTCATATTAAGAGACATATAGTTGGAACAGTGGGCTTGTGTTCCTTATCAGTCAGAGATAGTCAGAAATGTGTTGCTGATCAGTAGCAGTTAGCTGGAACTGTCTTGCTTCTCAGTAGCAAATAGAGAACACAGTTCAATCTATCAGTCATGATTTGGAGATGCCAGTGTTGGACTGGGGTGGACAAAGTTAAAAATCACACAACACCAGGTTATAGACCAAAAGGTTTATTTGGAAGCACTAGCTATCAGTAACAGAGAGTGAGGGAGTAGGTTGTTTATCATTAAGAGATATTTCCTTATCAGTACAGATAGTTGGGGTTGTGTTCTTTATCAGTGACAGATAGACAGGAGAATGTTCTTTACCAGCAATGGCTTATCAGTGACAGAAGCTGAGTTTGTGTTTACGTCTGTTACAGATACCTGGGAGTGTTTCCCTGATCAGTGACAGATAGATGGGAGTGTGTTTCTTATCAGCTGTGAACAGCTAGAACTGTGTTTCTTGTGTCAGAAAGAACACACAATAAGCTTTGATTGTCAGTTACAGATAGCTGGGAATGTATTCCCTTTCTGATACAGGTAGCTGGGCGTGTGTCCATATCACTTCAGATTGCTGTGAATATGTTCTTTGTGAATTATACAAAGATGCAGTTAATGATAGAGAGATGAATATGCATCTCTATCACCTCCAGATACCCACTTACATGCTCTTGATCAGGGACAGCCAGATGGGACTGTTTCTTATCAATCACAAATAGATGCAAGTGTAATCTTAATCAGTGACAGATAACTGAAGGAGCAAATCCTTCGGGCAGCACGGTGGCACAGTGGTTGGCACTGCTGCCTCACAGCGCCAGAGACCCGGGTTCGATTCCCGCCTCAGGCGACTGACTGTGTGAAGTTTGCACATTCTCCCTGTGTCTGCGTGGGTTTCCTCCGGGTGCTCCGGTTTCCTCCCACATTCCAAAGATGTGCGGGTCAGGTGAATTGGCCATGCTAAATTGCCCGTAGTGTTAGGTAAGGGGTGAATTTAGGGGTATGGGTGGGTTGCGCTTTGGCGGGTCGGTGTGGACTTGTTGGGCCGAAGGGCCTGTTTCCACACTGTAAGTAATCTAATCTAATCTAATCAAATTACTGCCAATGCTGGAATCTGTACTGAAAACAACAAATGCTGGAGATCACAATGGATCTGTCAGCCTCCATGGAGCGACAGCTAGCTAATATTTCGAGTTCAGATGACTCTTCGTCAGAATTGATGTGTGGAGGGGTGCCCTTGTCCTCGCTTTTCATACCTCCAGCCTTTGCGCTCCCCGCTCCCCCCCACCCCCACCCAATCCCCCATGACCCACCGCACCTTCCCATGTAAGTGCAGAAGATGCCCCACCTGACCCTTCACCTCTTCCCTGCTCACCATCCAAGGGTTGAAACAGTCCTTCCAGGTGAAGCAGCATTCCACCTGTACCTCCACCAATCTAGGAGAAAGTGAGGACTGCGGATGCTGGAGATCAGAGCTGAAAATGTGTTGCTGGAAAAGCACAGCAGGTCAGGCAGCATCCAAGGAGCAGGAGAATCGACGTTTCAAGAATTCCTGAAGAAGGGCTCATGCCTGAAACGTCGATTCTCCTGCTCCTTGGATACTGCCTGACCTGCTGTGCTTTTCCAGCAACATATTTTCAGCTCCACCAATCTATCCTATTGTATTTGCTGCACTCAGTGTGGCCTACTCTACTTTGGAGAAACCAACACAGACAGGGTGGCCACTTTGCAGAACACCTCCAGTCTGTGCTCAAGCATGACCCTGACCTTCCCAAAGCCGATCATTTTAGCACAGCGCCCTGCTCGCATGCCCACTTGTCTGTCCTTGGCATGTTGCAGTGTTCCAGTAAGTCATAGCGCACGCTGGAGGAACAACATCTCATCTTCAGCTTAGGCACTTGACAGCCTTCTGGACTTAATATTGAGTTCACCTTCTGATTGTGAATCATCTCCCATTTCTTTCCTTTCTTTTAGCTGTACCTGTTACATTCTCTGTCACCATGTCCTCTCTCCCCACCCCCCCACCCCAGTGGGACTGTCTGTTCTTCCCAGTCTGACAGTTAGACACACTATTGTTCTGCCATTCACACATTCTGATCACTTAATCTGAACCATCAACATCATTTCTCCCCCAGTACACTACAGTATCAGTAGCAGGGAGCATAAAAAAACTTGCGCCCAACTAAATCCCACAGACAGGAACATCCTTTCAGCTATCAGTCAGTGAAAGGGAACACACACCCAGCTCTCTGTAACTAATAAGAAACACACTTCCAGCCATGTATCACTGATAAGACACACACTGTAGATATCTGTAAACAATAAATGCTGGAGGTCACAGCGGGTCAGACAGCATCCATAGAGAGAGAGGGAGCAAGCTAAAGTTACAAAACTAGATGACTCTACATCAGAGCTGAAGTGATGTGTTGAGGGGCAGCATTTATGCTATAGTTGGGAGGGGTGGTTGGGTGTAGCATGCTGGGGAGAAAATCAGTGACGATAACAAGGGTGTCCTCTTTATCAGTAACAAATAGCTGATGATGCATTCCTTATCAGTGATAGATAGGTGGGAGTTTATTCCTTAACTAGTGACAGATAGCTGGGAGTGTATTCTTATCATTTAGTTATCTGGGATTTACAGACAGCTGAAAGTGTGCTCTCGGTAACAGAGATTTGGAAGTATATTCGTTATCAGTAACCAATTGAGGAGAGTACATTCTTCATCAGTGACAAATTGTGTGTGTCTGGTTCTTAATAGTGACAGCTAGCTGGCAGTGTAATCAGTAATACTTAGAGATTGTTAGGAGTGTGGTATGTATCATACAGTTATACAGCATGGAAACAGACCTTTCGGTCCAAATACACCACGCTAACCATGTTCCCAAACATAACTAGACCCACATGCCCGCGTTTGGACCATTTCATATATCTGGGAATCTGCTCCTATCTGTGATAGATAGCTGGCATTATGTTCTTTATCAGTAACACAAGCAGAGCCTGTTCAATATTGCTTACAATTAGCTTTGCTTATGTTCATATCAGTATCACGTAGCTGGAAGAGTGTAAATTATCAGGCCCGATAGAAGCTAATGTGCTCCTTATCAAAGACATAAAGCTAAGTATGTGTTCCTTATCAGTGACAAGTAGCTGGGAGTGTGTTCTTTATCAGTGACAGAGCGCTGGGAGTGTGTTCTTTATCAGTGACAGAGAACAGGGAGTGTGTTCTTTATCAGTGACAGAGAACAGGGAGTGTGTTCTTTATCAGTGACAGAGAACAGGGAGTGTGTTCTTTATCAGTGACAGAGAACAGGGAGTGTGTTCTTTATCAGTGACAGAGAACAGGGAGTGTGTTCTTTATCAGTGACAGAGAACAGGGAGTGTGTTCTTTATCAGTGACAGAGAACAGGGAGTGTGTTCTTTATCAGTGACAGAGAACAGGGAGTGTGTTCTTTATCAGTGACAGAGAACAGGGAGTGTGTTCTTTATCAGTGACAGAGAACAGGGAGTGTGTTCTTTATCAGTGACAGGTAGCTGGGAGTGTGTTCTTTATCAGTGACGGAGAGCTGGGATTGTGTTCTTTATCAGTGACAGGGAGCTGGGAGTGTGTTCTTTATCAGTGACAAAGAGCTGGGAGCGTGTTGTTTATCAGTGACAGAGAGCTGGGAGTGTGTTCTTTATCAGTGACAAAGAGCTGGGAGCGTGTTGTTTATCAGTGACAGAGAGCTGGGAGAGTGTTTTTTTTAATCAGTGAGTGATAGGGAGTTGGAAGTTTATTCTCTATCAGTGACAGAAAGCTGCATGTGTGTTCTTTATCAGTCACAGGGAGCTGGGAGTGTTTTTATCAGTGATAGGGAGCTGGGAGTGTATTTTTATTATCAGTGAGAGAGAGCTGGAGTATGTTTTTTTTATCAGTGACAGGGAGCTGGGAATGTGTTCTTTATCAGTGCCAGGGAATTGGGAGTGTGTCCTTTATTAGAGACAGGGAGCTGGGAGTGTGTTTTTTAACAGTGACAGGGAGCTGGGAGTGTGTTTTTTAACAGTGACAGGGAGCTGGGAGTGTGTTCTTTATTAGAGACAGAGAGCTGGGAGTGTGTTTTTTAACAGTGACAGGGAGCTGGGAGTGTGTTCTTTATCAGCCACAGAGAGCTGCATGTGTGTTCTTTGCCAATGTCAGACAGCAGCTGATGTGTTCCTTATAAGTAACAGATAACAGGAGCTGTACACTTTTTCAGTGACTGTGTTTCTTTTCAGGAATGCTCTTTGTTCCTTATCAACAAAAGGTATCTGGGAATGTCTTTCTTATTTGTGACAGATAGATGTATCATCCAGAGATGTCTGGGTGTATAGAGTTGTGCAGCACAGAAAAATGCCCTTCAACCCACTGTGTCCCTGCCAACCAACACATATCAAACCATATTAACTCCAATTACCTGTACTTGGTCCGTGGCCTACTGTGCTGTAGCATTTGACGCACTCATGCACTTGCATCTTAAATGTTATGAGAGAATGTGCCTCCACTACTCTCTCATCAGCACTTTCCATGTTTCTAAAACCTCTGGATCAGAAAGCTTTTCCTCAGACACCCTCGAAACCATTTACTCCTCATCTTAAACTTATGCCTTCTGCTCTGCTACACAGCTGTCATAAGGAAAAGATTCACACGATGTATCTTATCTATGCTTCTCATCATTTTGTAAAGCTCAATCCGATCCCCTTCAGCCTCCTCTGCTCCAGGGAGAAACAAACCCAGCCTGTCTAATCTCTGCTCACAGCTGAGACTTTCCATCCTAGGCAACATCCTGGAGACTCGCCTCTGCATCCTCTCTGATGTAATCTCATCTATATCACTTACAGATAACTTGGAATTCTGATAGCTGGGGGTATGTTCTTGATCAGTCAAAGATTAATTGTAATGTGTTTTTTTTTATCAGTATGTTTCTCATCAGTAACAGAAAGATGACATTATGTGCCTTTTCAGTAACAGACAGCTGAGAGTGAGATACTAATCTGTAATGGCTAACTCGGAAGTATTCCTTATCAATGGCAAATAGATGGAAATGTATCCATAATCAGTGACATGTGGTTGGAAGCATGTTTCTTATGAGTTACAAATAGCTGAGAATGTGTAGTTTATCAGTTACAGACCCACCTGGGAGTGTGTTCCTTTAGATAGACAGTTTTCAGTCTGTTCCTTCAAAATAATAAATAGCTGATAGTGTGTTCAATATCAGTGACAGACGGTTGTGAATGTGCTCTTATCGAGTGATAGATAACTGAAACTCTACTTTATCAGTGTCAAAAAAACTAAGAGTGTGTTTGCTATTCTTTAAGGATAGTAGGGATGTTCCTTATCATTGACTGGTTGGAAGTGAGTTCCTATTTAGCGACAGGTGGACCAGTGTTATTTATCAGTGACTCCAGATCATTTACAGAAACTTGGGAGTTCCGCTAGTTAGGAGGGTGCTCCTTACCAGCCAAAGATCAACTGTAATGTGTTCTTTATGAATAATACACATGAATATTTCCTTTGAATTGCTGAAAGCTGGAAAGGTGTCCCTTATCAGTGAGAGAGGCCTGTGATATACTTATATGGGTTGCAATTATCTAGAGTGTATTCCTCAACAGAAACATAGGGATGGAAATATATTCCTTTCCAGTAACAGATGGCTAGGACTGTGTTCTTTATCAGTAACAGAGCTGGGAGTGTGTTTCTTCTCAGTACCAGTTAAATGAGAATGTGTTCTTTAGCTGTGACAGATGGATGGATGTGTAGCTGAGATATGTGGGTGCATGTTCCTCATTTACAACAGATTGTTGTGTGTTCTTTGTAAGTAACAGTTAGCTGTATTCGCCAGCTCGAATGTGTTCTTTATCAATGCCAGGTAGATGGAAGAGTGTTCCTATTCGCTGGCAGATGTCAGGCATGTGTTCCTTATGAATGACAAATGCTGGAACAGAGACCTGGGAGTGTGTCCGTACCAGGTCTAAAATCCTGAGGGTAATAGCTAGCTGGCAGTGTGTTCTTTTTTAGGTGTAGAAAACTGAGTATGCTCCTAATATGTTATAGGCAGCAAGGAATCTGTTTAACATCAGTAAGAGAGAACAGGAGCTGCTATCAGTAATTGATAACTGCAAGTTTGATCATAATTGGGCATAGATGGCTGTAAGTATATTTTACATGAATTATACCTGACTGGGAATGTGTTCTATTTCAAGGACAGATAACTGCAAGTGTATTTCTTTTCAATTACACATGTGTTCTTACTAAGTATAGATGGCTGGGAATGTGTTCATTATCGGTAAAAGGTAGCCAGGTATGTGTAAACTATCAGCTGGGAATAGCTTTCAATCAGTGATATATAGTTGGGAATGTGTACATTATCGGTGATAGACAGCTGGGAATGTGTTCACTATTGGTGATAGACAGCTGGAAATGTGCTCACTACTGGCGATAGATTGCTGGGAAAGTGTTTTCTGTTGGTGATAGATAGCTTGGAATGTCTTCGCTATTGGTAATGGATGGCTGGGGATGTGTTCAGTACCGGTGATAGATAGCTGAGAATATGTTCAGTTTTGATAATAGATGGACGGGAATGTCATAGAGTCATAGAGATGTACAACATGGAAACAGACCCTTCAGTCCAATCCGTCCATGCCAACCAGATGTGTTCACTATTGGTGATAATGGCTGGGAAGGTGTTCATTATCGGTGATAATTAGCTGAGAATGTATTCACTATTAGTGATACGTAGCTGGGAATGTGTTTAATCTCGGTGATGGATAGCTGGGAATGTGTACATGATGGTGATAGACACCTGGGAGTATGTTCATTATCGGTGATAGAGAGCTGGGAATGTGCTCACCACTGATAATAGATAAATTGGAATGCGTTCACTATTGATGATAGCTGGGAATGTGTTCACGGTCAGTGGTAGATCGCCAGAAACATGTTCACTACTGGTGATAGATCACTTGGAATGTGTTCACTACTGGTGACAGATAGCTGGGATTGTGTTCATTATCAGTAATAGATAGCTGGGAATGTGTTCATTATTGATGGTAGACAGCTGGAAATGTGTTCACTAATGGTGATAGACACCTGGGAATGTGTTCACTATTGAAGATAGGTAAATGGGAATGTGTTCACTATTGGCCAGAGATGGCTGGGAATGTTTTCACTATAGGTGACAGATGGCTGGGAATGGGCTCATTGTTTGTGATACATAACTGGGATTGTGTCCGTTATCAGTGATAGACAGCTGGGAATGTGCTCACTCTTGGTGATAGACAGCTGGGAATGTGATCATTATTGGGGATAGATAGCTGGGAATGTGTTCATTATCCCTGGAAGATAAGTGGAAATATGTTCACTATTGGTGATAGATAGCTGGGAATGTGTTCATTATCAGTGCTGGGTAACTGATAATGTGCTCACTACTGGTGATAGATATATGGGAATGTGTTCAATTTCAGTGAAAGATAACTGGGAATGTGTTCATTATCAGTGGAAGGTAGATGGGTATGTGTTCATTGTCAATGATAGACGGCTGGGAATTTATTCACTGTTGGTGATAGATTGCTGGGAATGTGTTCATTATCAGTGATAAATGGCTGGGAATGTGTTCAATATTAGTGATAGGTAGATGATAATGTATTCATTATCAATGATAGATTGCTGAGAATGTGTTCAATATCAGAGAAAGACAACTGGGAATGTCTTCATTGTCAGTGACAGATAGCTAGGAATGTGTTCTCTATCAGTGAAAAATAGCTGGAATTGTGTTTATTATTGGTGATAGATAGTTGGGAATGTGTTCGGTATCAGTGAAAGAGATCTGGAATTGTGTTCATTATCGGTGATAGATAGCTGGGTATGTGTTCATTATCGGTGATAGATAGCTGTGAATGTGTTCTTCATCGGTGAGCGATATCTGAGTATGTTTTCATTATCGGTGATAGATAGCTGGGTATGTGTTCATTATCGGTGATAGCTGGGTATGTGTTCATTATCGGTGATAGATTGCTTGGACTGTGTTCACTACCGGTGATGGATGTCTGAGAATGTGTGCAATATCGTTGATAGATTACTGGAAAGGTGTTAACTACTGGTGATAGATCAACGGGAATGTGTTCAATATCGGTGATAGGTAGCTGGGAATGTGTTGACTATTGGTGATAGATGGGTGAGGATGTGTTCACTATCAGTGTTAGATAGCTGGGAATGGGGTCACTATCGGTGAAACATAGCCAGAAATGTGTTCACTACGGTGATAGATAGCTGGGAATGTGTTCATTATTGGTGAAATATAGCTAGGAATGTGTTCACTATTGGTGACAGATAGATGGGAATGTGTTCACTATCTGTGAGGGATATCTGGAAATGTGTTCATCAGCAATATCAGATAGTTGGGAATATGTTCACTATCAGTGATGTATGTCTGGGAATGAGTTCAGTATTGGTGAGAGATAGCTGCAAATGTGTTAACTATCTCTGGTAGAGAGCTGGAAATGTGTTCATTATCGCTGATAGATACCTGGTGATGTGTTCATTATTGATGATAGATACCTGGGAATGTGTTCACTATTGATGAGAGAGAGCTGCAAATGTGTTAACTATCTCTGGTAGAGAGCTGGAAATGTGTTCATTATCGCTGATAGAAACCTGGGAATGTGTTAATTATCGGTGATAGATACCTGGGAATGTGTTTACTCTCAGTGACCGATTGTTGGGAATGTTTTCATTGTCAATGGTGGATGGCTGGGTATGTGTTCACTATCGATGATAGATAGTTAGGAATGTGTTCACTATTAGTGATAGATAAGTGGCAATGTCATTGTCAGGAGTAAATAGCTGGGACAGTGTTCACTATTGGTGATAGCTGGGAGTGTGTTCATTATCGGTGATAGATAGTTGGGAGAGTATTTATTATCGGAGGTAAATGGCTGAGAATGTGTTCAGTATTTGGAACCAACAATATAGGAAGGGAAAAGGTTGCGATTCTGAAGGGAGATTACAGAGAGTTAGTCAGAAATTTGAAAAAGAGGTCCTCAAAGGTAGTAATATCTGGATTACTCCCACTGCTACGAGCTAGCAAGGGCAGGAATAGGAGAATAGAGCAGATGAATGCATGGCTGAGGAGCTGGTGTATGGGAGAAGGATTCACAGTTTTGGATCATTTGAATCTCTTTTGGGATAGAAGTGACCTGTACAAGAAGGACAAATTGCACCTAAATTGGAAGGGGACAAATATACTGGCAGGAAAATTTGCTAGAACTGCTTGGGAGGATTTAAACGAGGAAGGTTGGGGGTGGGGGGGGACCCAGGGAGATAGTGAGGAAAGAGATCAATCCGAGACTGGTGCAGTTGAGAACAGAAATGAATCAATAGTCAGGGCAGGCAGGGACAAGGTAGGACTAATAAATTAAACTGCATTTATTTCAATGCAAGGGGCCTAACAGGGAAGGCAGATGAACTCAAGGTATGGTTAGGAACATGAGACTGGGATATCATAGCAATTACAGAGACATGGCTCAGGGATGGGCAGGACTGGCAGCTTAATGTTCCAGGATACAAATGCTACAGGAAGGATAGAAAGGGAGGCAAGAGAGGAGGGGGAGTGGTGTTTTTGATAAGGGATAGCATTACAGATGTGCTGAGGAAGGATATTCCCAGAAATACATCCAGGGAAGTTATTTGGGTGGAACGGAGAAATAAGAAAGGGATGATCACTTTATTGGGATTATATTATAGACTCCCCAATAGTCAGAGGGAAATTGAGAAACAAACTTATAAGGAGATCTCAGCTATCTGTAAGAATAATAGGGAAGTTATGGTAGGGGATTTTAACTTTCCAAACATCAACTGGGACTGCCATAGTGTTAAAGGTTTAGATGGAGAGGAATTTCTTAAGGACGTACAAGACAATTTTCTAATTCAGTATGTGGATGTACCAACTAGAGAAGGTGCAAACTTGACCTACTCTTGGGAACTAAGGCAGGGCAGGTGACTGAGGTGTCAGTGGGGAAGCACTTTGGAGCCAGTGACCATAATTCCATTCGTTTAAAAATAGTGATGGAAAAGGATAGACCAGATGTAAAAGTTGACGTTCTAAATTGAAGAAAGGCCAATTTTGAAGGTATAAGGCAAGAACTTTTGAAAGCTGATTGGAGGCAGATGTTCGCAGGTAAAGGGACGGCTGGAAAATTGGAAGCCTTCAGACATGAGATAACAAGAATCCAGAGAAAGTATATTCCTGTCAGGGTGAAAGGGAAGGCTGGTAACTATAGGGAATGCTAGATGACTAAAGAAATTGAGGGTTTGTTTAAGAAAAAGAGGGAAGTATATGTCAAGTATAGACAGGATAGAATGAGTGAATCCTTAGAAGAGTATAAAGGAAGTAGGAGTATACTTAAGAGGGACATCAGGAGGGCAAAACAGGGACATGAGATAGCATTGGCAAATAGAATTAAGGAGAATCCAAAAGGTTTTTACAAATATATGAAGGACAAAAGGGTAACTAAGGAGAGAATAGGGCCCCTCAAAGATCAGAGAGGAGAAAGTGAGGACTGCAGATGCTGGAGATCAGAGCTGAAAATGTGTGAAATGAGGAAACTGGAGAAATCTGAGTCCACTGGTTCTTACCTACCACCCCACCAACCTCCACATACAGCGTATCATCCGCCGTCATTTCCGCCACCTCCAAACTGACCCCACCACCAGGGATATATTTCCCTCCCCTCCCCTATCAGCGTTCCGAAAAGACCACTTCCTCCGTGACTCCCTCATCAGGTCCACACCCCCCACAACCCACCCTCCACTCCTGGCACCTTCCCCTGCAACCGCAAGAAATGCAAAACTTGCACCCACACACCTCCTCCCTTACTTCTCTCCAAGGGCCCAAGGGATCCTTTCATATCCGCCACAAATTCACCTGCACATCCACACACATCACTTATTGCATCCACTGCACCCGATGTGGCCTTCTTTATATTGGGGAGACAGGCCGCCTACTTGCGGAACGTTTCAGAGAACACCTCTGGGACACCCGGACCAACCAACCCAACCACCCTGTGGCTCAACACTTCAACTCCCCCTCCCACTCCACCAAGGACATGCAGGTCCTTGGACTCCTACATCGCCAGACCATAAAAACACGATGGTTGGAGGAAGAGCGCCTCATCTTCCGCCTAGGAACCCTCCAACCACAGGGATGAACTCATATTTCTCCAGTTTCCTCATTTCCCCTCCCCCTACCTTGTCTCAGTCAAATCCCTCGAACTCAGCACTGCCTACCTAACCTGCAATCTTCTTCCTGACCTCTCCGCCCCCACCCCACTCTGGTCTATCACCCTCACCTTGATCTCCTTCTACCTATCGCATCTCCAACGCCTCTCCCCCAAGTCCCTCCTCCCTACCTTTTATCTTAGCCTGCTGGACACACTTTCCTCATTCCTGAAGAAGGGCTTATGCCCAAAACGTCGATTCTCTTGTTCCTTGGATGCTGCCTGACCTGCTGCGCTTTTCCAGCAACACATTTTCACCCCTCAAAGATCAGCAAGGTGGCCTTTGTGTGGAGCCACAGAAAATGGGCGAGGTACTAAATGAATATTTTGCATCAGTATTTACTGTGGAAAAAGATATGGAAGATATAGACTGTAGGGAAATAGATGGTGACGTCTTGCAAAATATCCAGATTACAGAGGAGGAAGTGCTGGATGTCTTGAAATGGTTAAAGGTGGGTAAGTCCCCAGAACCTGATCAGGTGTACCGAGAACTCTGTGGGAAGTGAGCGAAGTGATTGCTGGGTCTCTTGCTGAGATCTTTGTGTCATCGATAGTCACAGGTGAGGTGCCAGAAGACTGGAGGTTGGCAAATGTGGTGCCACTGTTTAGGAAGGGTGGTAAGGACAAGCCAGGGAACTATAGACCAGTGAGCCTGACCTCGGTGGTGGGCAAGTTGTTGGGGGGCATTCTGAGGGACAGGATGTACATGTATTTGGAAAGGCAAGGACTGATTAGGGATAGTCAACATGGTTTTGTGCGTGGGAAATCATGTCTCACAAACTTGATTGAGTTTTTTGAAGAAGTAAAAAAGAAGATTGATGAGGGCAGAGCAGTAGATGCGATCTATGTGGAATTTAGTAAGACATTCGGCAAGGTTCCCCATGGGAGACTAATTAGCAATATTAGATCTCATGGAATACAGGGAGAACTAGCCATTTGGATACAGAATTGGCTCAAAGGTAGAAGACATAGGGTGGTGGTGGAGGGTTGTTTTTCAGACTGGAGGCCTATGACCAGTGGAGTGCCACAAGGATCAATGCTGGGTCCTTTACTTTTTGTCATTTACATTAATAATTTGGATGCGAACATAAGAGGTACAGTTAGTAAGTTTGCAGATGACACCAAAATTAGAGGCGTAGTGGACAGTGAAGTGGGTTACCTCAGATTACAACAGGAACCGGATCAGATGGGCCAATGGGCTGTGAAGTGGCAGGTGGAGTTTAATTCAGATAAATGCGAAGTGCTGCATTTTGGGAAAGTAAATCTTATACACTTAATGGTAAGGTCCTAGGGAGTGTTGCTGAACAAAGAGACCTTGGAGTGCAGTTCATAGCTCCTTGAAAGTGGAGTTGCAGTTAGATAGGATATTGAAGAAGGTGTTTGGTATGCTTTCCTTTATTGGTCAGAGTATTGAGTACAGGAGTTGGGAGATCATGTTGCAGCTGTACAGGACATTGGTTAGGGCACTGTTGGAATATTGCATTCAATTCTGGTCTCCTTCCTATCAGAAAGATGATGTGAAACTTAAAAGGGTTCAGAAAAGATTTACAAGGATGTTGCCAGGGTTAGAGGATTTGAGCTATAGGGAGAGGCTGAACAGGCTGGGGCTGTTTTCCCTGGAGCGTCGAAGGCTGAGGGGTGACCTTATAGAGGTTTACAAAATTATAAGAGGCATGGATTGGATAAATAGACAACGTCTTTTCCCTGGGATCGGGGAGTCCAGAACTAGAGAGCATAGGTTTAGGGTGAGAGGGGAAAGACATGAAAGAGACCTAAACGGCAACTTTTTCACACAGAGTGTGGTACATGTATGGAATGAGCTCCCAGAGGATTTGGTGGAGGCTGGTACAATTGCAACATTTAAGAGGCATTTGGATGGGTATATGAATAGGAAGGGTTTGGAGGGATATGGGCCAGGTGCTGGCAGGTTGGACGAGATTGGGTTGGGATATCTGGTCGGCATGGACAGGTTGGACCGAAGGGTCTGTTTCCATGCTGTACATCCTTATGACTCTATGGCTCTATTGGTGATAGATAGCTGTTCACTATTCATGATGAATAGCTGGGAATGTGTTCATTATCGGTAAAAGCTGGAAATGTGTTCAATATTGATGATAGATGGCTGGGAAAGTGTTCAATATTGGTGATAGATCACTGAATGTGTACACTGCTGGTGATGGATGGCTGGGAATGTGTTCATTATCGTTGTTGGATAGTTGGGAATATGTTCACTATTGGTCATAGATGGCTGGGAATGTGTTCATTATCGTTGTTGGATAGTTGGGAATATGTTCACTATTGGTCATAGATGGCTGGGAATGTGTTCACTATCGGTGATAGATAACTGAGAGTGTGTTCACTATCGGGGACAGGTAGCTGGGAATGTGCTTACTGCTGGTGATAGATAAATTGGAATGTGTTAACTATTGTTGATGGATAATTGGGAATGTGTTCAGAATCAATGGTCGATAGCGGGGAATGTGCTCGCTACTGGTGATAGATAGCTGGGATTGCATTCATTGTTTGTGATACATATCTGGGAAGGTGTGCATTACTGGTGGCACATAACTGGAAATGTGTTCACTATCTGTTGCCAGTAGCTGGGAGTGTGTTCACTATTGAAGATCGATAGCAGGGAATGTGATAATTATTGGAGATAGATAGCTGGAACTGTGTTCATTATCGGGGATAGATAGCTGGGAATGTGTTCATTATCAGAATGGATAGCTGGGAATGTTTTCAGTATTGGTGATAGATAGCTGGGTATGTGTTCACTAATGGTGATAGATACCTGGGCATGTGTTCACAATCAGTGATAGACATCTGGGAATGTGTTCATTATCGGTGGAATATAGCTGGGAATATGTTCGTTCTTGCTGATAGGTAGCTGGGAACGTGTTCATTATGTGTAAGAGATAGCTGGGAATGTGTTTATTATAGGTGATAAACAGCTGGGAATGTGTTCATAATCAGTGATAGATAGTGGGAATGTGTTTATTGTTGGTGATAGATATCTGGAAATGTGTTCATAATCGGTGGTAGATAGCAGGAATGTGTTCACTATCGGTGATAGATAGCTGGGAATGTGTTCATTATTCATGATGGATAGCTTGGAGTGTGTTCAATATTGGTGAACGATAGCTGGGAATATTTTCATTATCAGCAAAAGATAGCTGGGAATGACTTCATTATTAGGATAGATATTTGGGAATGTATTCATAATCAGTGATAGATAGCGGGAATGTGATCATTATTGAGGATACATAGCTGGGAATGTGTTCACTATCAATGATAGACAGTGGGAAATGGGTTCATTATTGGTGATAGATAGCTGGGAATGCATTCACTATTCATAATGGATAGCTTAGAATGTGTTCATTATTGGTGATCGATAGCTGGCAATGTGTTCATTATCAGTGATAGACAGCTGGGAATGTGCACACTACTGGTATTAGATAAATAGGAATGTGTTCAATAACAGTGAAAGATAAATAGGAATGTGTTCATTATCAGCCGAAGGTAGCTGGGAATGTGTTCATTATCAGTGATAGATGGCTGAAAATGTGTTCACTACTGGTGATCGATCACTTGGAATGTGTTAATTCTGGTGATAGATGGCTGGGAATGTGTTCAGAATCAGTGACCGATAGCAGGGAATGTGTTCACTACTGGTGATAGCTGGGATTGTGTTCATTGTTTGTGATACATATCTGGGAATGTGTTCATTATCGGTGATAGATAGCTGGGAATGTGATCATTATTGGTGACAGCTGGGAATGTGTTCATTATTGTTAATGGATAGCTGGGAATGGGTTCAGCATCGGTGATAGATAGCTGGGTATGTGTTTGCTAATGGTGATAGATACCTGGGAATGTGTTCGTTATTCATGATGGATAGCTGGGAATGTGTTCAATATCAATGATAGACACCTGGGCATGTGTTCACTATCGGTGGAATATAGCTGGGAATATGTTCATTCTTGCTGACAGGTAGCTGGAAACATGTTCCTTATGTGTGAAAGATAGCTGGGAATGTGTCCATTATTGGTAAAAGGTAGCTGGGAATGACTTCATTATCAGTGATAGATATCTGGGAATGTGTTTACTGTTGGTGATTGATATCTGGAAATGTGTTCATAATCGGTGGTAGGTAGCGGGAATGTGTTCACTAGTAGTGATAGATAGCTGGGAATGTGTTCATTATTGGTGATAGATAGCTGGGAATGTGTTCACTATTTGTGATGGATAGCTTGGAATGTGTTCATTTTGGTGATCAATAGTTGGCAAGGTGTTCATTATCAGTGATAGACAGCTGGGAATGTGCTCACTACTGGTGATAGATAAATAGGAATGTGTTCAATATTGGTGAAAGATAACTGGGAATGTGTTCATTATCAGCGGACGATAACTGGGAATGTGTTCATTATCTGTGATAGAAGGCTGGGAATGTGCTCACTACTGGTGATTGATAAATAGGAATGTGTTCAATATCGATGATGGATAGCTGGGAATGTGTTCACTATCGGTGATTGGTAGCTCGGAATGTGTTCACTCTCAATGATGGATAGCTGGGAATGCATTTATTATCAGTGATAGACATCAGGGAATGTGTTCTCCATTGGTGAAAGAGAGCAGGAAATGTGTTCACTATCAGTGATACACAGCTGGGAATGTGTTCACTGTTGGTGATAGATGGCTGGGAATGTGCTTTCTATTGGTGATAGATGATTGGGAATGTGTTCAATATTAGTGATAGGTAGAAGATAATGAATTCATTATCAGTGATAGATTGCTGAGAATGTGTTCAATATCGGAGCCAGACAGCTAGGAATGTTTTCGCCATTGATGATAGATCGCTGTGAATGTGTTCACTCTCGGTGAGAGATATCTGGGAATGTGTCATTATCGGCGAGAGATAGCTGGGAATTGTGTTCATTATCAGTGAAAATTAGCTGGGAATGTGTTCATTACCAGTGACAGATATCTGGGAATGTGTTCATTATCGGTGATAGATTGTTGGGAATGTGTTCATTATCGGTGATAGATTGTTGGGAATGTGTTCACTATTGGTGATGGATGTCTGGGAATGTGTTTACTACCGATGCTAGATTACTCGAAATGTATTCACTACTGGTGATAGATAGTTGGGACTGTGTTCACTGTGGGTCATAAATGGCTGGGAATGTATTCACTATTGGAGATAGAGGCCAGGAATGTGTTCACTCTCAGTGAAAGATATATGGGAATGTGTTCATTAGCAGTGAGAGATACCTGAGAATGTGTTCACTATCGGTGATCGATAGTTGGGAATGTCGTCATGATCAGTGATGGATGGCTGGGAATGTGTTCACTCTCGGTGAGAGATATCTGGGAATGTGTTTAAATTGGTGATAGATACCTGGAAATGTGTTCATTTTCGGTGATAAATATCTGGAATGTTTCGCTATCGGTGATAGATACCAGGGAATGTGTTCACTATCAGTGACTGATCGTTGGGAATGTCTTCATTATCAATGATGGATGGCTAGGAATGTGTTCACTATTGGTGATAGATTGCTGGAAATGTGTCCTGTATTGGTGATAGATGACTGAGAATGTCTTCACTATTGGTGAAAGATAGCTGGGAATGTGTTCACAAACGGTGATAGATGGCTGGGTATGTGTTCAGTATTGGTGAGAGATAGCTGGGAATGTGATCACTATTGGTGAAAAAGATAGCTGGGAACATGTTCATTATTAGTGATAGATCGCTCGGAATGTGTTCATTATCCGTGATCAATAGTTGGGAATGTGTTCATTATCGGTGATAGATAGCTGGGAATGTGTCCATTATTGGTGAAAGGTAGCTGGGAATGACTTCATTATCAGTGATAGATATCTGGGAATGTGTTCATTATCAGTGGACGATAGCTGAGAATGTGTTCATTATCGACGATAGATAGCTGGGAATGTATTCACTATTGCTAATAGAGAGCTGGGAATGCTTTTACTATCATTTGCGGATGACTGTGCATGTGCTCCAATCAACAACAGGTAGCTGAGTACGTAGTCATAACTGGTGATGACATGTGAATATGTTCCTATTAAGTGAGTGCTGGGAGTGTAGACTTTCAGTGACAGAGTGTGATCCTTACCAATGACATATAGCAGGAGTCTGTTCCTGTTAATCAACAGATGGCAGGAATATTAAAAATCACACAACACCAGGTTATAGTCCGACAGGTTTATTTGGAAGCACTAGCTTTCAGAGCGCTACTCCTACATCAGCTGGTTGTGCAATATAAGATTGCATGACACAGAATGTTCAGCAAAGGTTTACAGTGTGCAGCAACTGAAGTTATATATTGAAAATGACCTGGATTATTTGTTAAGTCTCTCATTTTTTAGACTTACCATGTTGGTTTCAATTCTTTCTTCTAAATTTGGTTAGGATATCGGGTTGGTTTGGACAAGTTGGACCAAAGAATCTGTTTCTGTGCTGTACATCGCTCTTTGCATCTGTGGCTAAGTGGCAGTTAGTGAGAATGACTTCTCCAACAGTATCAGAGAGTTGGGAGTGTGTTCCTATTAAATGACAACTGTAACTGTGTACCTTTGTAATGACAGTTATATCTGTACTCCTTTTCAATGACAAATACCTGGATGTTTCCTTTATATCAAGGACAGATAGCTGGGAATGTGTCCTTTATCAGTGACTCAGAGCTGGGAATGTGTTATTCTCGAGTGACAGAGAACACAGAGAGTGTGTTCTTTATTTGTGACAGAGAGCTTGCAGCCAGTCCCGAAGTCCGCCTTGGAAGATGGTCTTTATCAGTCATGATTTGGAGATGCTGGTGTTGGACTGGACTATTCAATGTTAAAAATCACACAATGCCAGGTTATGGTCCAACAGGTTTAATTGGAAGCACAAGCTTTCAGAGCACTAGTCCTTCATCAGCTGGTTGTGTACTCCACAACCAGCTGATGAAGGAGCAGCACTCCAAAAGCTAGTGCTCCCAAACACACCGGTTGCAGAATAACTTAGTGCTCTTTATCAGTGACAGAGAACTGAGAGTATAATGTTTATCAGTGACAGAGACCAGGAAGTGCATTCTATACCAGTGACAGAGAGCTAGGAGTGTGCTCTTTATCAGTGACGGAGAGCTGGGAGTGTGCTCTTTCTCAGTGATAGGGAGCTAAGAGTGTGTTCTTTATCAGAGCCAGAGACCAAGAAGTGTATTCTTTACTAGTGACAGAGAGCTGGGAGTGTGTTCTTCATCAGTGATAGAGCTAGGAGTGTGTTCTTGATCAGTGATAGAGCTAGGAGTGTGTTCTTGATCAGTGACAGAGAGCTGGGAGTGTGCTCTTTGTCAGTGACGGAGAGCTGGGAGTGTGCTCTTTCTCAGTGATAGGGAGCTAAGAGTGTGTTCTTTATCAGTGCCAGAGACCAAGAAGTGTATTCTTTACTAGTGACAGAGAGCTGGGAGTGTGTTCTTGATCAGTGATAGAGCTAGGAGTGTGTTCTTGATCAGTGACAAAGAGCTGGGAGTGTGCTCTTTGTCAGTGACGGAGATCTGGGAGTGTGTTCTTCATCAGTGACGGAGAGCTGGTAGTGTGTTCATTATCAGTGATAGAGCTAGGAGTGTGTTCTTCATCAGTGACGTGGAGCTGGGAGTGTGTTCTTTATCAGCAACGGTGAGCTGGGAGTGTGTTCTTTATCAGTGACGTGGAGCTGGGAGTGTGTTCTTTATCAGTGAGAGAGAGCTGGGAGTGTGTTCTTTATCAGCAACGGTGAGCTGGGAGTGTGTTCTTTATCAGTGACGTGGAGCTGGGAGTGTGTTCTTTATCAGTGACGGAGAGCTGGGAGTGTGTTCTTTATCAGTGAGAGAGAGCTGGGAGTGTGTTCTTCATCAGTGACGGAGGGCTGGGAGTGTGTTTTTTTATCAATGACGGAGAGCTAGAAGTGTGTTCTTTATCAGTGACAGGGAGCTGGGAGTATGTTCTTTATCAGTGATAGAGCTGGGAGTGTGCTCTTTGTCAGTGACTGAGAGCTGGGCGTGTGTTCTTTATCAGTGACGGAGGGCTGGGAGTGTGTTCTTTATCAGTGTCGGAGAGCTGGGAGTGTGTTTTTCATCAGTGACGTGGAGCTGGGAGTGTGTTCTTTATCAATGTCGGAGAGCTGGGAGTGTGTTCTTTATCAATGTCGGAGAGCTGGGAGTGTGTTCTTTATCAGTGACGGAGAGCTGGGAGTGTGTTCTTTATCAGTGTCGGAGAGCTGGGAGTGTGCTCTTTCTCAGTGATAGGGAGCTAAGAGTGTGTTCTTTATCAGTGCCAGAGACCAAGAAGTGTATTCTTTACTAGTGACAGAGAGCTGGGAGTGTGTTCTTTATCAGTGATAGAGCTGGGAGTGTGTTCTTTATCAGTGATAGAGCTAGGAGTGTGTTCTTGATCAGTGATAGAGCTAGGAGTGTGTTCTTGATCAGTGACAAAGAGCTGGGAGTGTGCTCTTTGTCAGTGACGGAGATCTGGGAGTGTGTTCTTCATCAGTGACGGAGAGCTGGGAGTGTGTTCTTTATCAGTGACGGATAGCTAGTAGTGTGTTCATTATCAGTGATAGAGCTAGGAGTGTGTTCTTCATCAGTGACGTGGAGCTGGGAGTGTGTTCTTTATCAGCAACGGTGAGCTGGGAGTGTGTTCTATATCAGTGACGTGGAGCTGGGAGTGTGTTCTTTATCAGTGAGAGAGAGCTGGGAGTGTGTTCTTCATCAGTGACGTGGAGCTGGGAGTGTGTTCTTTATCAGTGACGGAGAGCTGGGAGTGTGTTCTTTATCAGTGAGAGAGAGCTGGGAGTGTGTTCTTTATCAGTGAGAGAGAGCTGGGAGTGTGTTCTTCATCAGTGACGGAGAGCTGGGAGTGTGTTTTTTATCAATGACGGAGAGCTAGAAGTGTGTTCTTTATCAGTGACAGGGAGCTGGGAGTGTGTTCTTTATCAGTGATAGAGCTGGGAGTGTGTTCTTTGTCAGTGACTGAGAGCTGGGAGTGTGTTCTTTATCAGTGACGGAGTGCTGGGAGTGTGTTCTTTATCAGTGTCGGAGAGCTGGGAGTGTGTTTTTCATCAGTGACAGAGAGCTGGGAGTGTGTTCTTTATCAATGTCGGAGAGCTGGGAGTGTGTTCTTTATCAATGTCGGAGAGCTGGGAGTGTGTTCTTTATCAATGTCGGAGAGCTGGGAGTGTGTTCTTTATCAGTGACGGAGAGCTGGGAGTGTGTTCTTTATCAGTGACGGAGAGCTGGGAGTGTGTTCTTCATCAGTGACGGAGAGCTGGGAGTGTGTTCTTCATCAGTGACGGAGAGCTGGGAGTGTGTTCTTCATCAGTGACGGAGAGCTGGGAGTGTGTTCTTCATCAGTGACGGAGAGCTGGGAGTGTGTTCTTTCTCAGTGACGGAGAGCTGGGAGTGTGTTCTTTATCAGTGACGGAGAGCTGGGAGTGTGTTCTTTCTCAGTGTCGGAGAGTTGGGAGTGTGTTCTTTATCATTGTCGGAGAGTTGGGAGTGTGTTCTTCATCAGTGACGGAGAGCTGGGAGTGTGTTCTTCATCAGTGACGGAGAGCTGGGAGTGTGTTCTTCATTAGTGACGGAGAGCTGGGAGTGTGTTCTTTATCAGTGACGGAGAGCTGGGAGTGTGTTCTTTCTCAGTGACGGAGAGCTGGGAGTGTGTTCTTTATCAGTGTCGGAAAGTTGGGAGTGTGTTCTTTATCAGTGTCGGAGAGTTGGGAGTGTGTTCTTCATCAGTGACGGAGAGCTGGGAGTGTGTTCTTCATCAGTGACGGAGGGCTGGGAGTGTGTTCTTTATCAGTGAGAGAGAGCTGGGAGTGTGTTCTTTATCAGTGACGGAGAGCTGGGAGTGTGTTCTTTATCAGTGAGAGAGAGCTGGGAGTGTGTTATTTATCAGTGACGGAGAGCTGGGAGTGTGTTCTTTATCAGTGAGAGAGAGCTGGGAGTGTGTTCTTTATCAGTGACGGAGAGCTGGGAGTGTGTTCTTTATCAGTGAGAGAGAGCTGGGAGTGTGTTCTTTATCAGTGACGGAGAGCTGGGAGAGTGTTCTTCATCAGTGACGGAGAGCTGGTAGTGTGTTCTTTATCAGTGATATAGCTGGGAGTGTGTTCTTTATCATTGATGGAGAGCTAGAAGTGTGTTCTTTATCAGTGACAGGGAGCTGGGAGTGTGCTCTTTGTCAGTGACTGAGAGCTGGGCGTGTGTTCTTTATCAGTGACGGAGAGCTGGGAGTGTGTTCTTCATCTGTGACAGAGAGCTGGGAGTGTGTTCTTTATCAGTGACGGAGAGCTGGGAGTGTGTTCTTCATCAGTCACAGAGAGCTGGGAGTGTGTTCTTCATCAGTGATGGAGAGTTGGTAATTTGTTCTTTATCAGTGACGGAGATCTGGGAGTGTGTTCTTTATCAGTGATAGGGAGCTAGGAGTGTGTTCTTTATCAGTGACGGGGAGCTGGGAGTGTGTTCTTTATCAGTGATATAGCTGGGAGTGTGTTCTTTATCAGTGACACAGAGCTGGGAGTGTGATCTTTAGCAGTGACGGAGATCTGGGAGTGTGTTCTTCGTCAGTGACACAGAGCTGGGAGTGTGTTAATTATCAGTGACGGAGAGCTGGGAGTGTGCTCTTTGTCAGTGACGGAGAGCTGGGAGTGTGTTCTTCATCAGTGTCGGAGAGCTGGGAGTGTGTTCTTCATCAGTGTCGGAGAGCTGGGAGTGTGTTCTTCATCAGTGACGGAGAGCTGGTAGTGTGTTCTTTATCAGTGAGAGAGAGCTGGGAGTGTGTTCTTTATCATTGATGGAGAGCTAGAAGTGTGTTCTTTATCAGTGACAGGGAGCTGGGAGTGTGCTCTTTGTCAGTGACTGAGAGCTGGGCGTGTGTTCTTTATCAGTGACGGAGAGCTGGGAGTGTGTTCTTTATCAGTGACGGAGAGCTGGGAGTGTGTTCTTCATCTGTGACAGAGAGCTGGGAGTGTGTTCTTTATCAGTGACGGAGAGTTGGCAGTGTGTTCTTTATCAGTGACGGAGGGCTGGGAGTGTGTTCTTTCTCAGTGACGGAGAGCTGGTAATGTGTTCTTTATCAGTGAGAGAGAGCTGGGAGTGTGTTCTTTATCAGTGACGGAGAGCTTGGGAGTGTGTTCTTTATCAGTGATGGAGAGCTAGCAGTGTGTTCTTGATCAGTGACGTGGAGCTGGGAGTGTGTTCTTGATCAGTGACGTGGAGCTGGGAGTGTGTTCTTTATCAGTGACGGAGAGCTAGAAGTGTGTTCTTTATCAGTGACAGGGAGCTGGGAGTGTGCTCTTTGTCAGTGACGTGGAGCTGGGAGTGTGTTCTTCATCAGTGTCGGAGAGCTGGGAGTGTGTTCTTCATCAGTGACGGAGAGCTGGGAGTGTGTTCTTTATCAGTGTCGGAGAGCTGGGAGTGTGTTCTTCATCAGTAACGGAGAGCTAGAAGTGTGTTCTTTATCAGTGACAGGGAGCTGGGAGTGTGCTCTTTGTCAGTGACTGAGAGCTGGGCGTGTGTTCTTTATCAGTGACGGAGAGCTGGGAGTGTGTTCTTCATCAGTCACAGAGAGCTGGGAGTGTGTTCTTCATCAGTGACGGAGAGTTGGTAATTTGTTCTTTATCAGCAACGGAGATCTGGGAGTGTGTTCTTTATCAGTGATAGGGAGCTAGGAGTGTGTTCTTTATCAGTGACGGAGAGCTGGGAGTGTGTTCTTTATCAGTGACGGAGAGCTGGGAGTGTGTTCATTATCAGTGATAGAGCTAGGAGTGTGTTCTTGATCAGTGACGTGGAGCTGGGAGTGTGTTCTTCATCAGTGACAGAGAGCTGGGAGTGTGTTCTTCATCAGTGACGGGGATCTGGGAGTGTGTTCTTTATCAGTGAAGGAGGGCTGGGAGTGTGTTCTTTATCAATGTCGGAGAGCTGGGAGTGTGTTCTTTATCAGTGACGGAGAGCTGGGAGTGTGTTCTTTATCAGTGTCGGAGAGCTGGGAGTGTGCTCTTTCTCAGTGATAGGGAGCTAAGAGTGTGTTCTTTATCAGTGCCAGAGACCAAGAAGTGTATTCTTTACTAGTGACAGAGAGCTGGGAGTGTGTTCTTTATCAGTGATAGAGCTGGGAGTGTGTTCTTTATCAGTGATAGAGCTAGGAGTGTGTTCTTGATCAGTGATAGAGCTAGGAGTGTGTTCTTGATCAGTGACAAAGAGCTGGGAGTGTGCTCTTTGTCAGTGACGGAGATCTGGGAGTGTGTTCTTCATCAGTGACGGAGAGCTGGGAGTGTGTTCTTTATCAGTGACGGATAGCTAGTAGTGTGTTCATTATCAGTGATAGAGCTAGGAGTGTGTTCTTCATCAGTGACGTGGAGCTGGGAGTGTGTTCTTTATCAGCAACGGTGAGCTGGGAGTGTGTTCTTTATCAGTGACGTGGAGCTGGGAGTGTGTTCTTTATCAGTGAGAGAGAGCTGGGAGTGTGTTCTTCATCAGTGACGTGGAGCTGGGAGTGTGTTCTTTATCAGTGACGGAGAGCTGGGAGTGTGTTCTTTATCAGTGAGAGAGAGCTGGGAGTGTGTTCTTCATCAGTGACGGAGGGCTGGGAGTGTGTTTTTTATCAATGACGGAGAGCTAGAAGTGTGTTCTTTATCAGTGACAGGGAGCTGGGAGTATGTTCTTTATCAGTGATAGAGCTGGGAGTGTGCTCTTTGTCAGTGACTGAGAGCTGGGCGTGTGTTCTTTATCAGTGACGGAGGGCTGGGAGTGTGTTCTTTATCAGTGTCGGAGAGCTGGGAGTGTGTTTTTCATCAGTGACAGAGAGCTGGGAGTGTGTTCTTTATCAATGTCGGAGAGCTGGGAGTGTGTTCTTTATCAATGTCGGAGAGCTGGGAGTGTGTTCTTTATCAGTGACGGAGAGCTGGGAGTGTGTTCTTTATCAGTGACGGAGAGCTGGGAGTGTGTTCTTTATCAGTGTCGGAGAGCTGGGAGTGTGTTCTTCATCAGTGACGGAGAGCTGGGAGTGTGTTCTTCATCAGTGACGGAGAGCTGGGAGTGTGTTCTTCATCAGTGACGGAGGGCTGGGAGTGTGTTCTTTCTCAGTGACGGAGAGCTGGGAGTGTGTTCTTTATCAGTGACGGAGAGCTGGGAGTGTGTTCTTTCTCAGTGTCGGAGAGTTGGGAGTGTGTTCTTTATCATTGTCGGAGAGTTGGGAGTGTGTTCTTCATCAGTGACGGAGAGCTGGGAGTGTGTTCTTCATCAGTGACGGAGAGCTGGGAGTGTGTTCTTTATCAGTGACGGAGAGCTGGGAGTGTGTTCTTTCTCAGTGACGGAGAGCTGGGAGTGTGTTCTTTATCAGTGTCGGAAAGTTGGGAGTGTGTTCTTTATCAGTGTCGGAGAGTTGGGAGTGTGTTCTTCATCAGTGACGGAGAGCTGGGAGTGTGTTCTTCATCAGTGACGGAGGGCTGGGAGTGTGTTCTTTATCAGTGAGAGAGAGCTGGGAGTGTGTTCTTTATCAGTGACGGAGAGCTGGGAGTGTGTTCTTTATCAGTGAGAGAGAGCTGGGAGTGTGTTCTTTATCAGTGACGGAGAGCTGGGAGTGTGTTCTTTATCAGTGAGAGAGAGCTGGGAGTGTGTTCTTTATCAGTGACGGAGAGCTGGGAGTGTGTTCTTTATCAGTGAGAGAGAGCTGGGAGTGTGTTCTTTATCAGTGACGGAGAGCTGGGAGAGTGTTCTTCATCAGTGACGGAGAGCTGGTAGTGTGTTCTTTATCAGTGATATAGCTGGGAGTGTGTTCTTTATCATTGATGGAGAGCTAGAAGTGTGTTCTTTATCAGTGACAGGGAGCTGGGAGTGTGCTCTTTATCAGTGACGGAGAGCTGGGAGTGTGTTCTTCATCTGTGACAGAGAGCTGGGAGTGTGTTCTTTATCAGTGACGGAGAGCTGGGAGTGTGTTCTTCATCAGTCACAGAGAGCTGGGAGTGTGTTCTTCATCAGTGATGGAGAGTTGGTAATTTGTTCTTTATCAGTGACGGAGATCTGGGAGTGTGTTCTTTATCAGTGATAGGGAGCTAGGAGTGTGTTCTTTATCAGTGACGGGGAGCTGGGAGTGTGTTCTTTATCAGTGATATAGCTGGGAGTGTGTTCTTTATCAGTGACACAGAGCTGGGAGTGTGATCTTTAGCAGTGACGGAGATCTGGGAGTGTGTTCTTCGTCAGTGACACAGAGCTGGGAGTGTGTTAATTATCAGTGACGGAGAGCTGGGAGTGTGCTCTTTGTCAGTGACGGAGAGCTGGGAGTGTGTTCTTCATCAGTGTCGGAGAGCTGGGAGTGTGTTCTTCATCAGTGTCGGAGAGCTGGGAGTGTGTTCTTCATCAGTGACGGAGAGCTGGTAGTGTGTTCTTTATCAGTGAGAGAGAGCTGGGAGTGTGTTCTTTATCATTGATGGAGAGCTAGAAGTGTGTTCTTTATCAGTGACAGGGAGCTGGGAGTGTGCTCTTTGTCAGTGACTGAGAGCTGGGCGTGTGTTCTTTATCAGTGACGGAGAGCTGGGAGTGTGTTCTTTATCAGTGACGGAGAGCTGGGAGTGTGTTCTTCATCTGTGACAGAGAGCTGGGAGTGTGTTCTTTATCAGTGACGGAGAGTTGGCAGTGTGTTCTTTATCAGTGACGGAGGGCTGGGAGTGTGTTCTTTCTCAGTGACGGAGAGCTGGTAATGTGTTCTTTATCAGTGAGAGAGAGCTGGGAGTGTGTTCTTTATCAGTGACGGAGAGCTTGGGAGTGTGTTCTTTATCAGTGATGGAGAGCTAGCAGTGTGTTCTTGATCAGTGACGTGGAGCTGGGAGTGTGTTCTTGATCAGTGACGTGGAGCTGGGAGTGTGTTCTTTATCAGTGACGGAGAGCTAGAAGTGTGTTCTTTATCAGTGACAGGGAGCTGGGAGTGTGCTCTTTGTCAGTGACGTGGAGCTGGGAGTGTGTTCTTCATCAGTGTCGGAGAGCTGGGAGTGTGTTCTTCATCAGTGACAGAGAGCTGGGAGTGTGTTCTTTATCAGTGTCGGAGAGCTGGGAGTGTGTTCTTCATCAGTAACGGAGAGCTAGAAGTGTGTTCTTTATCAGTGACAGGGAGCTGGGAGTGTGCTCTTTGTCAGTGACTGAGAGCTGGGCGTGTGTTCTTTATCAGTGACGGAGAGCTGGGAGTGTGTTCTTCATCAGTCACAGAGAGCTGGGAGTGTGTTCTTCATCAGTGACGGAGAGTTGGTAATTTGTTCTTTATCAGCAACGGAGATCTGGGAGTGTGTTCTTTATCAGTGATAGGGAGCTAGGAGTGTGTTCTTTATCAGTGACGGAGAGCTGGGAGTGTGTTCTTTATCAGTGACGGAGAGCTGGGAGTGTGTTCATTATCAGTGATAGAGCTAGGAGTGTGTTCTTGATCAGTGACGTGGAGCTGGGAGTGTGTTCTTCATCAGTGACAGAGAGCTGGGAGTGTGTTCTTCATCAGTGACGGGGATCTGGGAGTGTGTTCTTTATCAGTGAAGGAGGGCTGGGAGTGTGTTCTTTATCAGTGAGAGAGAGCTGAGAGTGTGTTCTTTATCATTGATGGAGAGCTAGAAGTGTGTTCTTTATCAGTGACAGGGAGCTGGGAGTATGTTCTTTATCAGTGACAGGGAGCTGGGAGTATGTTCTTTATCAGTGACTGAGAGCTGGGAGTGTGTTCTTTATCAGTGATAGAGCTGGGAGTGTGCTCTTTATCAGTGACTGAGAGCTGGGAGTGTGTTCTTTATCAGTGACGGAGGGCTGGGAGTGTGTTCTTTATCAGTGTCAGAGAGCTGGGAGTGTGTTCTTCATCAGTCACAGAGAGCTGGGAGTGTGTTCTTTATCAGTGACGGAGGGCTGGGAGTGTGTTCTTTATCAGTGTCAGAGAGCTGGGAGTGTGCTCTTTATCAATGACAGAGAGCTGGGAGAGTGTGCTTTATCAGTGATAGAGCTGGGAGTGTGTTCTTTATGAGTGACGGATAGCTTGGGAGTGTGTTCTTCATCAGTGACCGAGAGCTAGCAGTGTGTTCTTGATCAGTGACGTGGAGCACGGAGTGTGTTCTTTATCAGCAACGGTGAGATGGGAGTGTGTTCTTTATCAGTGATTGGGAGCTAGGAATGTGTTCTTTATCAGTGACGGAGAGCTGGGATTGTGTTCTTTATCAGTGATAGAGAGCTGGGAGTTTGTTCTTGATCAGTGAATGATCTGGGAGTGTGCTCTTTATCAGTGACTGAGAGCTGGGAGTGTGCTCTTTATCAGTGTCGGAGGGCTGGGAGTGTGTTCTTTATCAGTGACGGAGAGCTTGGGAGTGTGTTCTTTATCAGTGATGGAGAGCTAGCAGTGTGTTCTTGATCAGTGACGTGGAGCTGGGAGTGTGTTCTTGATCAGTGACACAGAGCTGGGAGTGTGTTAATTATCAGTGACGGAGAGCTGGGAGTGTGCTCTTTGTCAGTGACGGAGAGCTGGGAGTGTGCTCTTTGTCAGTGACGGAGAGCTGGGAGTGTGTTCTTTATCAGTGAGAGAGAGCTGGGAGTGTGTTCTTTATCATTGATGGAGAGCTAGAAGTGTGTTCTTTATCAGTGACAGGGAGCTGGGAGTGTGCTCTTTATCAGTGACGGAGAGCTGGGAGTGTGTTCTTCATCTGTGACAGAGAGCTGGGAGTGTGTTCTTTATCAGTGTTGGAGAGCTGGGAGTGTGTTCTTCATCAGTCACAGAGAGCTGGGAGTGTGTTCTTCATCAGTGACGGAGAGTTGGTAATTTGTTCTTTATCAGCAACGGAGATCTGGGAGTGTGTTCTTTATCAGTGATAGGGAGCTAGGAGTGTGTTCTTTATCAGTGACGGGGAGCTGGGAGTGTGTTCTTTATCAGTGATATAGCTGGGAGTGTGATCTTTATCAGTGACACAGAGCTGGGAGTGTGTTCTTTATCAGTGACGGAGAGCTGGGAGTGTGTTCATTATCAGTGATAGAGCTAGGAGTGTGTTCTTGATCAGTGACGTGGAGCTGGGAGTGTGTTCTTTATCAGTGAAGGAGGGCTGGGAGTGTGTTCTTCATCATTGACAGAGAGCTGGGAGTGTGATCTTTAGCAGTGACGGAGAGCTGGGAGTGTGTTCTTCATCAGTGACGGAGAGTTGGTAATTTGTTCTTTATCAGCAACAGAGATCTGGGAGTGTGTTCTTTATCAGTGATAGGGAGCTAGGAGTGTGTTCTTTATCAGTGTCAGAGAGCTGGGAGTGTGTTCTTCATCAGTCACAGAGAGCTGGGAGTGTGTTCTTTATCAGTGACGGAGGGCTGGGAGTGTGTTCTTTATCACTGTCGGAGAGCTGGGAGTGTGCTCTTTATCAATGACAGAGAGCTGGGAGAGTGTGCTTTATCAGTGTCAGAGAGCTGGGAGTGTGTTCTTTATGAGTGACGGATAGCTTGGGAGTGTGTTCTTCATCAGTGACCGAGAGCTAGCAGTGTGTTCTTGATCAGTGACGTGGAGCACGGAGTGTGTTCTTTATCAGCAACGGTGAAATGGGAGTGTGTTCTTTATCAGTGATTGGGAGCTAGGAATGTGTTCTTTATCAGTGACGGAGAGCTGGGATTGTGTTCTTTATCAGTGATAGAGAGCTGGGAGTTTGTTCTTGATCAGTGAATGATCTGGGAGTGTGCTCTTTATCAGTGACTGAGAGCTGGGAGTGTGCTCTTTATCAGTGTCGGAGGGCTGGGAGTGTGTTCTTTCTCAGTGACGGAGAGCTGGTAATGTGTTCTTTATCAGTGATGGAGAGCTGGGAGTGTGTTCTTTATCAGTGACGGAGAGCATGGGAGTGTGTTCTTTATCAGTGATGGAGAGCTAGCAGTGTGTTCTTGATCAGTGACGTGGAGCTGGGAGTGTGTTCTTGATCAGTGACACAGAGCTGGGAGTGTGTTAATTATCAGTGACGGAGAGCTGGGAGTGTGCTCTTTGTCAGTGACGGAGAGCTGGGAGTGTGTTCTTTATCAGTGAGAGAGAGCTGGGAGTGTGTTCTTTATCATTGATGGAGAGCTGGGAGTGTGTTCTTTATCAGTGACGGAGAGTTGGTAATTTGTTCTTTATCAGCAACGGAGATCTGGGAGTGTGTTCTTTATCAGTGATAGGGAGCTAGGAGTGTGTTCTTGATCAGTGACGTGGAGCTGGGAGTGTGTTCTTTATCAGTGACGGAGATCTGGGAGTGTGTTCTTTATCAGTGAAGGAGGGCTGGGAGTGTGTTCTTTATCAGTGAGAGAGAGCTGGGAGTGTGTTCTTTATCATTGATGGAGAGCTAGAAGTGTGTTCTTTATCAGTGACAGGGAGCTGGGAGTATGTTCTTTATCAGTGACTGAGAGCTGGGCATGTGTTCTTTATCAGTGACTGAGAGCTGGGAGTGTGTTCTTTATCAGTGATAGAGCTGGGAGTGTGTTCTTTATCAGTGACGGAGGGCTGGGAGTGTGTTCTTTATCAGTGTCAGAGAGCTGGGAGTGTGTTCTTCATCAGTGTCAGAGAGCTGGGAGTGTGTTCTTTATCAGTGACTGAGAGCTGGGAGTGTGTTCTTTGTCAGTGACATGGAGCTGGGAGTGTGTTCTTCATCAGTGAGAGAGAGCTGGGAGTGTGTTCTTTATCAGTGACGGAGAGCTTGGGAGTGTGTTCTTTATCAGTGATGGAGAGCTAGCAGTGTGTTCTTGATCAGTGACGTGGAGCTGGGAGTGTGTTCTTTATCAGTGACGTGGGGCTGGGAGTGTGTTCTTTATCAGTGACAGAGAGCTGGGAGTGTGCTCTTTGTCAGTGACATGGAGCTGGGAGTGTGTTCTTTGTCAGTGACATGGAGCTGGGAGTGTGTTCTTCATCAGTGACAGAGAGCTGGGAGTGTGTTCTTTATCAGTGTCGGAGAGCTGGGAGTGTGTTCTTCATCAGTGACGGAGAGCTAGAAGTGTGTTCTTTATCAGTGACAGGGAGCTGGGAGTGTGCTCTTTGTCAGTGACTGAGAGCTGGGCGTGTGTTCTTTATCAGTGACGGAGAGCTGGGAGTGTGTTCTTCATCATTGACAGAGAGCTGGGAGTGTGTTCTTTATCAGTGTCGGAGAGCTGGGAGTGTGTTCTTCATCAGTCACAGAGAGCTGGGAGTGTGTTCTTCATCAGTGACGGAGAGTTGGTAATTTGTTCTTTATCAGCAACGGAGATCTGGGAGTGTGTTCTTTATCAGTGATAGGGAGCTAGGAGTGTGTTCTTTATCAGTGACAGAGAGCTGGGAGTGTGTTCTTTATCAGTGACGGAGAGCTGGGAGTGTGTTCATTATCAGTGATAGAGCTAGGAGTGTGTTCTTGATCAGTGACGTGGAGCTGGGAGTGTGTTCTTCATCAGTGACGGAGATCTGGGAGTGTGTTCTTTATCAGTGAAGGAGGGCTGGGAGTGTGTTCTTTATCAGTGAGAGAGAGCTGGGAGTGTGTTCTTTATCATTGATGGAGAGCTAGAAGTGTGTTCTTTATCAGTGACAGGGAGCTGGGAGTATGTTCTTTATCAGTGACTGAGAGCTGGGAGTGTGTTCTTTATCAGTGATAGAGCTGGGAGTGTGCTCTTTATCAGTGACTGAGAGCTGGGAGTGTGTTCTTTATCAGTGACGGAGGGCTGGGAGTGTGTTCTTTATCAGTGTCAGAGAGCTGGGAGAGTGTTCTTCATCAGTGACGGAGGGCTGGGAGTGTGTTCTTTATCACTGTCGGAGAGCTGGGAGTGTGCTCTTTATCAATGACAGAGAGCTGGGAGAGTGTGCTTTATCAGTGTCAGAGAGCTGGGAGTGTGTTCTTTATGAGTGACGGATAGCTTGGGAGTGTGTTCTTCATCAGTGACCGAGAGCTAGCAGTGTGTTCTTGATCAGTGACGTGGAGCACGGAGTGTGTTCTTTATCAGCAACGGTGAGATGGGAGTGTGTTCTTTATCAGTGATTGGGAGCTAGGAATGTGTTCTTTATCAGTGACGGAGAGCTGGGATTGTGTTCTTTATCAGTGATAGAGAGCTGGGAGTTTGTTCTTGATCAGTGAATGATCTGGGAGTGTGCTCTTTATCAGTGTCGGAGGGCTGGGAGTGTGTTCTTTCTCAGTGACGGAGAGCTGGTAATGTGTTCTTTATCAGTGAGAGAGAGCTGGGAGTGTGTTCTTTATCAGTGACGGAGAGCTTGGGAGTGTGTTCTTTATCAGTGATGGAGAGCTAGCAGTGTGTTCTTGATCAGTGACGTGGAGCTGGGAGTGTGTTCTTGATCAGTGACACAGAGCTGGGAGTGTGTTAATTATCAGTGACGGAGAGCTGGGAGTGTGCTCTTTGTCAGTGACGGAGAGCTGGGAGTGTGTTCTTTATCAGTGAGAGAGAGCTGGGAGTGTGTTCTTTATCATTGATGGAGAGCTAGAAGTGTGTTCTTTATCAGTGACAGGGAGCTGGGAGTGTGCTCTTTGTCAGTGACTGAGAGCTGGGCGTGTGTTCTTTATCAGTGACGGAGAGCTGGGAGTGTGTTCTTCATCTGTGACAGAGAGCTGGGAGTGTGTTCTTTATCAGTGTCGGAGAGCTGGGAGTGTGTTCTTCATCAGTCACAGAGAGCTTGGGAGTGTGTTCTTCATCAGTGACGGAGAGTTGGTAATTTGTTCTTTATCAGCAACGGAGATCTGGGAGTGTGTTCTTTATCAGTGATAGGGAGCTAGGAGTGTGTTCTTTATCAGTGACGGGGAGCTGGGAGTGTGTTCTTTATCAGTGATATAGCTGGGAGTGTGATCTTTATCAGTGACACAGAGCTGGGAGTGTGATCTTTAGCAGTGACGGAGAGCTGGGAGTGTGTTCTTTATCAGTGTCGGAGAGCTGGGAGTGTGTTCTTCATCTGTGACAGAGAGCTGGGAGTGTGTTCTTTATCAGTGTCGGAGAGCTGGGAGTGTGTTCTTCATCAGTCGCAGAGAGCTTGGGAGTGTGTTCTTCATCAGTGACGGAGAGTTGGTAATTTGTTCTTTATCAGCAACGGAGATCTGGGAGTGTGTTCTTTATCAGTGATAGGGAGCTAGGAGTGTGTTCTTTATCAGTGACGGGGAGCTGGGAGTGTGTTCTTTATCAGTGATATAGCTGGGAGTGTGATCTTTATCAGTGACACAGAGCTGGGAGTGTGATCTTTAGCAGTGACGGAGAGCTGGGAGTGTGTTCATTATCAGTGATAGAGCTAGGAGTGTGTTCTTGATCAGTGACGTGGAGCTGGGAGTGTGTTCTTTATCAGTGACAGAGAGCTGGGAGTGTGCTCTTTGTCAGTGACTGAGAGCTGGGAGTGTGTTCTTCATCAGTGTCGGAGAGCTGGGAGTGTGTTCTTCATCAGTGACGGAGAGCTAGAAGTGTGTTCTTTATCAGTGACAGGGAGCTGGGAGTGTGCTCTTTGTCAGTGACTGAGAGCTGGGAGTGTGTTCTTCAGTGACAGAGAGCTGGGAGTGTGTTCTTTATCAGTGTCGGAGAGCTGGGAGTGTGTTCTTCATCAGTGACGGAGAGCTAGAAGTGTGTTCTTTATCAGTGACAGGGAGCTGGGAGTGTGCTCTTTGTCAGTGACTGAGAGCTGGACGTGTGTTCTTTATCAGTGACGGAGAGCTGGGAGTGTGTTCTTCATCAGTGACGGAGAGTTGGTAATTTGTTCTTTATCAGCAACGGAGATCTGGGAGTGTGTTCTTTATCAGTGATAGGGAGCTAGGAGTGTGTTCTTTATCAGTGACGGAGAGCTGGGAGTGTGTTCTTTATCAGTGACGGAGAGCTGGGAGTGTGTTCATTATCAGTGATAGAGCTGGGAGTGTGTTCTTGATCAGTGATGTGGAGCTGGGAGTGTGTTCTTTATCAGTGACAGAGAGCTGGGAGTGTGTTCTTTATCAGTGACGGAGGGCTGGGAGTGTGTTCTTTATCAGTGTCAGAGAGCTGGGAGTGTGTTCTTTATCAGTGTCAGAGAGCTGGGAGTGTGTTCTTCATCAGTGACGGAGAGCTGGGAGCGTGTTCATTATCAGTGATAGAGCTGGGAGTGTGTTCTTGATCAGTGATGTGGAGCTGGGAGTGTGTTCTTTATCAGTGACAGAGAGCTGGGAGTGTGTTCTTTATCAGTGACGGAGGGCTGGGAGTGTGTTCTTTATCAGTGTCAGAGAGCTGGGAGTGTGTTCTTTATCAGTGTCAGAGAGCTGGGAGTGTGTTCTTCATCAGTGACGGAGAGCTGGGAGCGTGTTCATTATCAGTGATAGAGCTGGGAGTGTGTTCTTGATCAGTGATGTGGAGCTGGGAGTGTGTTCTTTATCAGTGACAGAGAGCTGGGAGTGTGTTCTTCATCAGTGACGGAGATCTGGGAGTGTGTTCTTTATCAGTGAAGGAGGGCTGGGAGTGTGTTCTTTATCAGTGACGGAGGGCTGGGAGTGTGTTCTTTATCAGTGTCAGAGAGCTGGGAGTGTGTTCTTTATCAGTGTCAGAGAGCTGGGAGTGTGTTCTTTATCAGTGACGGAGAGCTGGGAGTGTGTTCATTATCAGTGATAGAGCTGGGAGTGTGTTCTTGATCAGTGATGTGGAGCTGGGAGTGTGTTCTTTATCAGTGACAGAGAGCTGGGAGTGTGTTCTTCATCAGTGATGGAGATCTGGGAGTGTGTTCTTTATCAGTGAAGGAGGGCTGGGAGTGTGTTCTTTATCAGTGAGAGAGAGCTGGGAGTGTGTTCTTTATCATTGATGGAGAGCTAGAAGTGTGTTCTTTATCAGTGACAGGGAGCTGGGAGTATGTTCTTTATCAGTGACTGAGAGCTGGGCATGTGTTCTTTATCAGTGACTGAGAGCTGGGAGTGTGTTCTTTATCAGTGATAGAGCTGGGAGTGTGTTCTTTATCAGTGACGGAGGGCTGGGAGTGTGTTCTTTATCAGTGTCAGAGAGCTGGGAGTGTGTTCTTTATCAGTGTCAGAGAGCTGGGAGTGTGTTCTTCATCAGTGAAGGAGGGCTAGAAGTGTGTTCTTTATCAGTGACAGGGAGCTGGGAGTATGTTCTTTATCAGTGATAGAGCTGGGAGTGTGCTCTTTATCAGTGACGGAGAGCTGGGAGTGTGTTCTTTATCAGTGACGGAGAGCTGGGAGTGTGTTCATTATCAGTGATAGAGCTGGGAGTGTGTTCTTGATCAGTGATGTGGAGCTGGGAGTGTGTTCTTTATCAGTGACAGAGAGCTGGGAGTGTGTTCTTTATCAGTGACGGAGGGCTGGGAGTGTGTTCTTTATCAGTGTCAGAGAGCTGGGAGTGTGTTCTTTATCAGTGTCAGAGAGCTGGGAGTGTGTTCTTCATCAGTGACGGAGAGCTGGGAGCGTGTTCATTATCAGTGATAGAGCTGGGAGTGTGTTCTTGATCAGTGATGTGGAGCTGGGAGTGTGTTCTTTATCAGTGACAGAGAGCTGGGAGTGTGTTCTTCATCAGTGACGGAGATCTGGGAGTGTGTTCTTTATCAGTGAAGGAGGGCTGGGAGTGTGTTCTTTATCAGTGACGGAGGGCTGGGAGTGTGTTCTTTATCAGTGTCAGAGAGCTGGGAGTGTGTTCTTTATCAGTGTCAGAGAGCTGGGAGTGTGTTCTTTATCAGTGACGGAGAGCTGGGAGTGTGTTCATTATCAGTGATAGAGCTGGGAGTGTGTTCTTGATCAGTGATGTGGAGCTGGGAGTGTGTTCTTTATCAGTGACAGAGAGCTGGGAGTGTGTTCTTCATCAGTGATGGAGATCTGGGAGTGTGTTCTTTATCAGTGAAGGAGGGCTGGGAGTGTGTTCTTTATCAGTGAGAGAGAGCTGGGAGTGTGTTCTTTATCATTGATGGAGAGCTAGAAGTGTGTTCTTTATCAGTGACAGGGAGCTGGGAGTATGTTCTTTATCAGTGACTGAGAGCTGGGCATGTGTTCTTTATCAGTGTCAGAGAGCTGGGAGTGTGTTCTTTATCAGTGTCAGAGAGCTGGGAGTGTGTTCTTCATCAGTGAAGGAGGGCTAGAAGTGTGTTCTTTATCAGTGACAGGGAGCTGGGAGTATGTTCTTTATCAGTGATAGAGCTGGGAGTGTGCTCTTTATCAGTGACTGAGAGCTGGGAGTGTGTTCTTTATCAGTGTCGGAGAGCTGGGAGTGTGCTCTTTATCAGTGACTGAGAGCTGGGAGTGTGTTCTTTATCAGTGACAGAGAGCTGGGAGAGTGTGCGTTATCAGTGTCAGAGAGCTGGGAGTGTGTTCTTCATCAGTGACGGAGAGCTGGGAGTGTGTTCTTTATCAGTGACAGAGAGCTGGGAGTGTGTTCTTTATCAGTGACAGAGAGCTGGGAGTGTGTTCTTTATCAGTGATAGAGCTGGGAGTGTGTTCTTTATGAGTGACGGAGAGCTTGGGAGTGTGTTCTTCATCAGTGACCGAGAGCTAGCAGTGTGTTCTTGATCAGTGACGTGGAGCACGGAGTGTGTTCTTTATCAGCAACGGTGAGATGGGAGTGTGTTCTTTATCAGTGATTGGGAGCCAAGAATGTGTTCTTTATCAGTGACGGAGAGCTGGGATTGTGTTCTTTATCAGTGATAGAGAGCTGGGAGTTTGTTCTTGATCAGTGAATGATCTGGGAGTGTGCTCTTTATCAGTGACAGAGAGCTGGGAGTGTGCTCTTTATCAGTGACAGAGAGCTGGGAGTGTGTTCTTTCTCAGTGACGGAGAGCTGGGAGTGTGTGCTTTATCAGTGAGAGATCGCTGGCAGTGTGTTCTTTATCAGTGATGGAGAGCAAGGAATGTGTTCTTGATCAGTGACGTGGAGCTGGGAGTGTGTTCTTCATCAGTGATAGAGCTGGGAGTGTGTTCTTGATCAGTGACAGAGAGCTGGGAGTGTGTTCTTTATCAGTTACAGATAGCTGGGAGTGTGTTCTTTATGAGTGACAGAGAGCTGGGAGTGTGTTCTTCATCAGTGAGAGAGAGCTGGGAGTGTGTTAATTATCAGTGACGGAGAGCTGGAAGTGTGTTCTTCATCAGTGACGGAGAGCTGGTAGTGTGTTCTTTATCAGTGACGGAGAGCTGGGAGTGTGTTCTTCATCAGTGACGGAGGGCTGGGAGTATGTTCTTTATCAGTGGTAGGGAGCTCGGAATGTGTTCTTTATTAGTGACGGGGAGCTGGGATTGTGTTCTTTATCAGTGATAGAGAGCTGGGAGTGTGTTTTTGATCAGTGACAGGGAGTTGGGAGTGTGTTCTTTATCAGTGACAAAGAGCTGGGAGTGTTCTCTTTGTCAGTGACAGAGAGCTGGGAGTGTGTTCTTTATCAGTGACGGAGAGCTGGGAATGTTCTCTTTGTCAGTGTCGGAGAGCTGGGAGTGTGTTCTTCATCAGTCACAGAGAGCTGGGAGTGTGTTCTTTATCAGTGACGGAGGGCTGGGAATATGTTCTTTATCAGTGACTGAGAGCTGGTAGTTTTTTCTTTATCAGTGAGAGAGAGCTGGGATTGTGTTCTTCATCAGTGACAGAGACTGGGACCGTGTTCTTTATCAGTGAGAGAGAGCTGGGAGTGTGTTCTTCATCAGTGACAGAGAGTTGGGAGTGTGTTCTTCATCAGTGACGGAGATCTGGCTGTGTGTTCTTTATCAGTGACAGAGAGCTGGGAGTGTGTTCTTTATCAGTGACGGAGGGTTGGGAGTATGTTCTTTATCAGTGAGAGAGAGCTGGTAGTTTGTTCTTTATCAGTGAGAGAGAGCTGGCAGTGTGTTCTTTATCATTGATGGAGAGCTAGAAGTGTGTTCTTGATCAGTGACGGGGAGCTGGGAGTGTGTTCCTTATCAGTGACCAGGAGCTGGGAGTGTGTTCTTGATCAGTGAAAGAGCCGGGAGTGTGTTCTTGATCAGTGAAAGAGCCGGGAGTGTGTTCTTGATCAGTGATAGAGCTGGGAGTGTGTTCTTGATCAGTGAAAGAGCTGGGAGTGTGTTCTTGATCAGTGAAAGAGCCGGGAGTGTGTTCTTGATCAGTGATAGAGCTGGGAGTGTGTTCTTGATCAGTGATAGAGCTGGGAGTGTGTTCTTGATCAGTGAAAGAGCCGGGAGTGTGTTCTTGATCAGTGATAGAGCTGGGAGTGTGTTCTTGATCAGTGAAAGAGCTGGGAGAGTGTCCTTTATGAGTGATAGAGCTGGGAGTGTGTTCTTTATCAGTGACGGAGAGCTGGTATTTTGTTCTTTATCAGTGACAGAGAGCTGGGAGTGTGTTCTTCATCAGTGACAGAGAGCTGGGAGTGGGTTCTTTATCAGCGACGGAGAGCTGGGAGTGGGTTCTTTATCAGCAACGGAGAGCTGGGATTGTGTTCTTCATCAGTGACAGGGAGCTGGGATTGTGTTCTTCATCAGTGACAGAGCTGGGAGTGTGTTCTTCATCAGTGACAGAGAGCTGGGAGTGTGTTCTTCATCAGTGACAGGGAGCTTGGAGTGTATTCTTTATCAGTGATGGAGAGCTGGGAGAGTGTTCTTTATCAGTGACGGGGAGCTGGGAGTGTGTTCTTTATCAGTGATATAGCTGGGAGTATGTTCTTTATCAGTGACAGAGAGCTTGGAGTGTATTCTTTATCAGTGATGGAGAGCTGGGAGTGTGTTCTTTATCAGTGACAGAGAGCTGGGAGTGTGTTCTTTATCAGTGACAGGGAGCTGGGTGTGTGTTCTTCGTCAGTATCAGATCGCTGGGAATGTGTTCTTCGGAGGAGCCATTGTCATTCAAAATATAACAGATTACTGCAAGGAAGTGTACCGACAACTGAACAACCAGGAACACTACAGGCAACTACCGGCTGATCCGACCAAAAAGCACCCCCGTGAACTCAACACATTGATCAGGACTTTGGATCCAGTCCTTCAGAGTTGCCTATGTGCCCTCATCCCACGTATTTCTCATGTAGGTGATTTCTACGGCCTTTCAAACATACACAGAACCAATACACCAGGACGTCCCATCGTATCAGGCAATGGGATGACCCTTTGTGAGAATCTCTCTGGCTATGCTGAAGGTATAGATCGTCGATCATAGATCTTGAAACCTATTGTACAGGGATCCCCAACTTCTGTCACGACACTATGGATTTCTTACAGAATCTCAGCACCAACGGACCAGTCGAAATGGGAACATTCCTCGTCACCAAAGGATGTTTCAGCACTCGACACCAGCATCCCCCACAATGACAGCATCATGGCAACAACCTCAGTACTCAACACCAACAACTGCCAATCTCCAAACACCATCCTACATCTCATCTGCTTTATCCTTGATCACAACGTCTTCACCTTTGGCAACCAGTTCTTCATCCAGACATGTGGAACAGCCATGGGGACTAAATTTGCACCCCAACATCTTCATGCATAGGTTCGAACAAGACTTCTTCTCTCTACAGGACCTCCAACCAACATTATACACCAGGTACGTTGATAACATTTTCTTCCTCTGGATCCATGGCGAGGTGTCACTGATAAGACTACACCGTGATATCAACAAGTTACATCCCACCATCAAACTCACTATGGACTACTCTCGCCTATCTGTCTCATTCTTGGACACGTGCATCTCCATCAAGGATGAACACCTCAGCACCACACTCTACCGCAAACCCACAGACAACCTCACGATGCTACACTGCTCCAGCTTCCACCCAAAACATATTAAAACAGCCATCCCCTGTGGATGAGCCCCACGTGTACACCGGATCTGCTCAGCTAAGGAGGAACGTGAAAGGCACCTGGAAATACTCAGCGATGTCCTCCTAAGAACAGGATACAACTCATCGACTGCCAGTTCTGACATGCCACAGCAAGCAACCATAATGACCGCCTCAGGAGACAGACACTTGTTGCAACCGACAGGGTACCTTCATTGTCCAGTACTTCCCAAGAGCTGAAATGCTATGCCATGTTCTTCGCAACCTGCAACACAGGATAGAAAGGGAGGCAAGAGAGGAAGGGGAGTGGCTTTTTTAATAAGGGATATCATAACAGCTGTACTAAACACATTGATCAGGACTTTGGATCCAGTCCTTCAGAGTTCCCTATGTGCCCTCATCCCACGTATTTCTCACGTAGGTGATTTCTACGGCCTTTCAAAGATACACAGAACCAATACACCAGGACGTCTCATCATATCAGGCAATGGGATGACCCTTTGTGAGAATCTCTCTGGCTATGTTGAAGGTATAGATCATCGATCATAGATCTTGAAACCTATTGTACAGGGGATCCCCAACTTCTGCCACAACACTACGGATTTCTTACAGAAACTCCTAATAGAGGGAAATTGAGAAACAAATTTGTAAGGAAATCTCAGCTATCTGCAAGAAAACTAGGGTGGTGATGGTAGGGGATTTTAGCTTACCCAACATAGGCTGGGACTGCCATTGTGTTATGAGTTTAGATGGAGAGGAATTTGTTAAGTGTGTACAAGAAAATTTTCTGATTCAGTATGTGGATGTATGATTTTCTGTTTCAGCATGTGGACCAACACTTGGGAAATAAGGCAGTGCAGGTGACTGAGGTGTCAGTGGGGGAGCACTTTGGGGCCAGTGACCATAATTCTATACGTTTTAAAATAGTGATGGAAAAGGATAGACCATACCTATAAGTTGAAGTTCTAAATTGGAGAAAGGCCAATTTTGACAGTATTAGGCAAGAACTTTCGAAAGCTGATTGGAGGCAGATGTGAAGGTACAGCTGGAAAATGGGAAGCCTTCAGAAATGAGATAATGAGAATCCAGAGAAAGTATATTCCTGTCAGGGTGAAAGGAAAGGCTGGTAGGTATAGGGAATGCTGGATGACTAAAGAAATTGAGGGTTTGTTTAAGAAAAAGAAGGAAGCATATGTCAGGTACAGACAGGATAGATCGAGTGAATCCTTAGAATAGTATAAAGGCAGTAGGAGTATACTTAAGGGGGAAATCTGGAGGGCAAAACAGGGACATGAGATAGCTTTGGCAAGTAGAATTAAGGCGAATCCAAAGGTTTTTACAAATCTGTTAAGGACAAAAGGATAAGTAGGGAGAGAATAGGGCCCCTCAAAGATCAGCAAGGCGGCCTTTGTCTGGAGCCACAGAAAATGGGGGAAGATACTAAATGAGTATTTTGCATCAGTATTTACTGTGGAAAGGTTATGGAAGATATAGACTATAGGGAAATAGATGGTGACACATTGCAAAATGTCCAGGTTACCGAGGAGGAAGTGCTGGATGTCTTGAAACGCATAAAGGTAGATAAATCCCCAGGACCTGATCACGTGTGCCCGAGAACTCTGTGTGAAGTGAGAGAAGTGATTGCTGGGCCTCTTGCTGAGATAATTGTATCATCGATAGTCACAGGTGAGGTGCCAGAAGACTGGAGGTTGGCTAACGTGGTTAACAGTTTAAGAAGGACGGTAAAGACAAGCCACAGAACTATAGACCAGTGAGCCTGACCTCGATGGTGGGCAAGTTGTTGGAGGGAATCCTAAGGGACAGGATGTGCACGTATTTGGAAAGGCAAGGACCGATTCAGGATAGTCAACATGGCTTTGTGCATGGGAAATCATGTCTCACAAACTTGATTGAGTTTTTTGAAGAAGTAATAAAGAGGATTGATGATGGTAGAGCAGTAGATGTGATCTATATGGATTTCAGTAAGGCGTTCGACAAGATTCCCCATGGGAGATTGATTAGCAAGGTTAGATCTCACGGAATACAGAGAGAACTAGCCATTTGGATACAGAACTGGCTCAAAGGTAGAAGACACAGGGTGGTGGCGGAGGGTTGTTTTTCAGACTGGAGGCCTGTGACCAATGGATTGCCACAAGGATCGGTGCTGGGTCCTCTACTTTTTGTTATTTACATAAATGATTTGGATTCGAGCATAAGAGGTACAGTTAGTAAGTTTGCAGATGACACCAAAATTGGAGGTGTAGTGGACAGCGAAGAGGGTTACCTCAGATTACAACAGGATCTGGACCAGATGGGCCAATGGGCTGAGAAGTGGCAGATGGAGTTTAATTCAGATAAATGTGAGGTGCTGCATTTTGGGAAAGCAAATCTTAGCAGGACATATACACTGAATGGTAAGGTCCTAGGGAGTGTTGCTGAACAAAGAGACCTTGGAGTGCAGGTTCATAGCTCCTTGAAATGAAGTCGCAGGTAGATAGGATAGTGAAGAAGGCATTTGGTATGCTTTCCTTTATTGGTCAGAATATTGAGTACAGGAGTTGGGAGGTCATGTTGTTGCAGCTGTACAGGACGTTGGTTAGGCCACTGTTGGAAAATTTGTGTGCAATTCTGGTCTCCTTCCTATCGGAAAGCTATTGTGAAACTTGGAAAAAGCTCAGAAAAGATTGACAAGAATGTTGCCAGGGTTGAAGGATTTGAACTATAGGAAGAGACTAAACAGGCTGGGGCTGTTTTCCCTGGAGCATCGGAGGCTGAGGGGTGACCTTATAGAGGTTTACAAAATCATGAGGGGCATGGATAGGGTAAATAGGCAAAGTCTTTTCTCTGGGGCTGGGGAGTCCAGAACTAGAGGGCATAGGTTTAGGGTGAGAGGGGAAAGATATAAAAGAGTCCTAAGGGGCAACCTTTTCACACAGAGGGTGGTATGTGTATGGAATGAGCTGCCAGAGGAATTGGTGGAGGCTGGTACAATTGCAACATTTAAGAGGCATTTGGATGGGTATATGAATAGGAAGGGTTTGGAGGGATATGGGCCGGGTGCTGGCAGGTGGGACTAGATTAGGTTGGTCAGAATGGACAGGATGGACCGAAGGGTCTGTTTCCATGCTGTACATCTCTATGACTCTATGACATTATCAATGAGGATGAGCACCTCGCCAAGACCTTCCCCACACCTCTGCTGCTCACCTTTAAACAACCGCCAAACCTCAAACAGATCGTTGTTCGTCGCAAACTGCCCAGCTTTCAGGACAACTCCATACAACCCTGTCACAGCGCTGCCAGATGTGTCAAAGTGTGGTCATAGATACCACCGTTACGTGTGGGGACACCTCCCACCATGTACGTGGCAGGTATTCATGCAACTCAGCCAACGTTGTCTATCTCATATGCTGTGGACAAAGATGTCCTGAAGCATGGTACATTTGCGAAGCTGAGCAAAAACTACAGCAACGAGTGAATGGTCACCGGACAACTATCAACAGACAGGAGTGTTCCCTCCCAGTTGGGGAATACTTCAGCGATCCAGAACATTCGACCACAGATCTTCGGGTGACCATCTTCCAAGGCGGACTTTGGGACAGGCTGTAGTGAAAATTTGCCGAGCAGAAGCTGATAGCTAAGTTCCATACGCATAGGAAGGGTCTCAACGGGGACCTTGGGATCATGTCATATTACAGGTGACCACCATTGCACTATACACACACACAGGCATTCCAATACACACACAGACACACCAATACACAGACAAGCAAACAGACACACACACACTCGTACAGACACACACACTCCCACACTCACACTTGCATCCTCTCACAGACTTAGACACTTTACACTCACACACACATATACACTCCTGATGAAGGGCTTATGCTCGAAACGTCGAATTCTCTATTCCTGAGATGCTGCCTAACCTGCTGTGCTTTGACCAGCAACACATTTGCAGCTGTGATCTCCAGCATCTGCAGACCTCATTTTTTACTCACAGACACTCACAACCCTCCACCCCAGACAGACAGACAGACACACACACACACACACACCAAAGAAACCTACATACACACATACACATAGATGTTTGTGGGGTGAATTTGTACTTGCAGATTTACATTGTACTTTGCTCAAAAACTGCATGAATCCATGTAAGACTCTGTTAACTCATTTTTTAGATTAGAATGAGTCTAAACATTATCCCACAGACAACAGCACACAGAGGGCTAACACCTTCAATATCTTAACATCTTATCTGGGCTGACACCAATTGTTACAGTTTTGTGATTTACATATGAAAGAAGTGAAACTAACACGGTCATTCTACCAGATGAGTGACTTAACAACCAATCAATGTATAATTTCAGTTATATCACACTGTAAACTTTTGCTATAAATTCTGTGTCTTACAATTGTGTTCTCCACAACCACCTGCTATCGGAGCACCGCTCCTTCATCTAGTGCACTTCCAATTAAACCTGTTGGACTATAACCTGGTGTTGTGTGATTTTTAACTTCTTTATCAGTGACACAGAGCTGGGAGTATGTTCATTATCAATGACAGAGAGAAGGGAGTGTGTGTTCTTTATAAGTGACCGAGAGCTGGGAGTGTGTTCTTTATCAGTGACCGAGCGCTGGTGGTCACTCTCTGTTACAGATCGCTGGGATTTTTAATCAGTGGCAGATAGGTGGGACAGTATTCCTTCCCAATGTCATATCACTGGAGTGTGTTATTAGTTGGCGACAGATAGCTGGGAAAATATTCCTTATCTGTGAAAGCTAACTGGGATTGTTTTTGTTATCAGTAACATATAGCTGTGTAAGACTCTATTTTGCATTTGTGACAGATAGCCAGCAATGTGTTCTTTATCAGTGCCAGATAACAAACTTGTAGTGTGTTCCTTATCAATAACAGATAGAAAGGAACACACCCCCAGCTAAGTGACAGATTACTTAAAGTACATTCTTAATTAGTGACAGCTAGGAGAGGGTGCCTTATTAGTGACAGTCAGTTGATAGCATTCCGTCAGAGATATTTACATTTATCTATTTTCCTTTTGAATTATAGAAATCTGGGAGAGTTTTCCTTATCAATGACAAATGGCTGGTATACATCAATATCACTTACAAGTACCTGGGCATCTGAGTTATTGTGTTTGGGACTGTATCTTTTCAGTAACATTTGGCTGAAACTGTATTATTTATCAGTGACACGTCGCTGGATGTGCACTTGTTATTGGTAAGGGACGTCCAAAAATGTGTTCTTTCGCAGTTCCCAATAGTTGTGAGTATGTACTTCTTCAGAATCTATATATGTGTTGCTTATCAATCACAGAGAGCAGCGAGTGTATCCTTATCAATGATAGGAAGCTGGTTATGTATTCCTTACTAGAGACAGATACCTGGACCTTTAATTGTCATCTGCAACAGATAGCTGGTATATATTCATTATTAGTTCCATAATTTTGATAGCATCTTCCTTATAAGTAGCATATGTGCTGGAACTGTGTTCTTTATCAGTAATATATAGCTCAGACTGTGTTCCATATTATTGACAAGTAATTATGCTGTGTCCTTTATTAGTGACAGGTAGTTGGCATGTGTTCTTTGTCAACTTCAGATAGCTGGGAATGTGTTTTTGATAATAATTGAAGCTGGGAACATGTTTCTCTTCAATGACATATCTGCAGAGTGTGTTCTTTATCAATGACAGCAAGCTGATAGTGTTTCCCTTATCTGGGGTAGCTAGATATATCTTATCAGTGACTGAAAGCTGGGAGTGTGATGAAGATAACACAGCTATCCAGATGACGAAGATATCTGTGAATGTTTTCTTTATCAATGACTGACAGCTAGGATTGTGTTCCTTCTGGTGTTCCAAATAGCCGGCAGTGTGTTCCTTTTTAGTTATGAATATTAGGATTATGGTTTATTTAGGGAGCTGAGAAACTGTTTCATATTCATAACCTGTGGCAGCAACTTTGCATATCAGTAACAAAGAGAAACAAGTTTGTTGTGGGGTATTTCTGGTGCAGTAGTAGTGTCCCTAACCATGGACTCCAGAGGTGTGTAGTATCATTCTAAACTGGCTGATTAGAAAATACTACAAATGTGTTGAGAGGCTCTTGTGGCACAGTGATAGGGTCCCTATTTCTCAGGCAGGAGACCTGTGTTCAGGTACCCAGAGGTGTGTAATACATCTCCGAAAAAAGTTGATTCAAAAATATTGGGGTTTTTATGGTGCAGTGGTAATGTCCCCATCTCTGAGTTAGCAAACCCAGGTTTAAGTCCAACTTGATCCAGAGTTGTGCAAGAACAGCTCTGAACAAACTGATTAACAATATCTACAAGTATAAACTTTAATGGCGAATTGCTTGATTTGAAGGGCTCTTGTGGCACAGTGGTAGTGTCCTTACCTCTGAGCCAGAGAACTCGGCTTCAAGTCCCATCCACTCCAGAGAAGTGTAACAACTCAAATTGATTGAAAGTTATCTATTGCATTATATACCACAGCCATGTTGTAATTGTTTTAAGTGCAAGCCTAATTGTCACTTGCACTTACTTTCTGATAGCATTATCTGGTTTTAGGTCACACTCATGAGCACAAAGCCTGAGAGGAGTTAGTCCAATATTGACTTGCTGCAGGGTAACCCAGTTGGATAGAGGCTAAGAACAAGGTTAGGGATCCTCATTAGCTTGCATAGGGGATCAAATGCCTTTTTTAGATCATGAAGATCTGAAAATATGGCCTGACCCAAAGTATGGACCCCAAAATTGGGCTGATTTTCAGCCTGCATCACTCCCCAAAGATGGACCATCTTGCGATCAAGTCTACTCTATACCAGTACATGGTGCCAAGCTTCACCCTCATTCAGGATCCAGAGAACTCTGTGCACCGTTAAATAGAAATAGCAGGGAACCTATCATCTGACCTTGTGTCAGTGAGATTAACAGCAGAGTACTGGAGTCAGGGCACTTGATAACAGAAACGTTCTCAGTATCAGAGATAGTAATGAGATGCCTGAGGTTGGAAATGATATTTTAATAGGTGTTACTTAATTCCAGTACTCAGAACACACATTGCGCCATGTATTTAAATTCTGCCAGTTATAGTGGTAATTAAAATTTAAAAACTTAAAATGTAAACATGCAATTAACCTAGTCAGATTTGATTAATTTAGATTTGATGTACATTTACATATTTAAATATTTACATATTCCTTCTTGTGGAAATATATTGAGAAGCACATCTAGCTTTTTTCTTAAAACCAGGATCAGTCTTTCAATAAGTTTATCAGTAAGAAAGAAGACAGATGTCCACTGACAATCAGAAAAGGTATTCAATGAGCTGGTTTCCAGCCATTCTCCCTTTGCCCCGTTCTTTCAACCTGTCTGCTCATTCCCCTCAGCAACTCCTCTTACCTTCCTGCTGCATGCCTATGAGATTTTGGACCTCTCGCTGAGTGTAATTACACCTCCACATCTTAACTTCCTCAGCCTTCTTGCTTCTGTTCTGAATCCGGGCATTGTCTTTCAACCAATTAAGGAAAAATTGAAATGCTGCAATTTATATAGGAACCCTGACAAGGTAATTCACAAGTCAACGAAGAACTTTTTAAGTAATATCTGCAAAAGAAGGTGCCAGTTGGTGCACAGTAGGATCCCACAGGCAGCGATGACTGATCATTAGGACACCAATTGGAAATCAGTGCGATGTTAAACTAGAAATTAGCAACAGATGTCAGCACCATCAAACACTTTCCATTTCAGACACCCAGTATCAGGAGCAAACTCTCTTAAGTCAAAAGTTGAGATCCAGTTGGAATTTAAGGTAGGTGAGAGGGATACTGCCCACTTGCCAGAGAACAGATGAGAGCCCCCACGTTGCCTCTTTTTTTTGGGAAAGCTTGCTTAATTGGGCAGGGGTGGGTCAATACATGGGATCAAGAATCCTGGAGCCTGAGGTTCCACCTGCCAAGAGCAGTCAGCCAACCAGAGGCTGGGATCTGTTGATTGCCAGCAGGGAGGCAGTACTGCTGCCAACATGGCTTCCACCCACTGGTCAAGATCACTGAGGCACCCAGGCTGCAGGGGGGGGTGACAATGGAAACAGGGAGATAGGGGGAGGGTGGGAAAACAGCAAGAGAGGCAGGGGAATGATTCTCAGCAAGCCACCCACTTCCTAATTCCAGATTCCTCAGTCAGGCACTGAGTGCTTCAACTCACCTTTGTAGCCCACTAAATGACCGAGATGTGGGTAGCATTTGAAGTTCTCTCCATGGCAGATGTCCCACCCACCACCCGGTGAATGCCGGTGGAATGATGACATCCTTAAGTGGGCATTACCAGCCTCAACTGGTGCCATAGACTTGATAAGGGCAGAGCTGACAGTCTCCAACTTGATTAAATGTCGCCAACGGCAAGTTAGCTGTAGGGGAAGGCATAAAATTCCAGCTTCCCCCTCCAATTTCTCATGAAATACTCTAAGACAGAAACAAGAGATGTTGAACACAGAGTCAACCTCCCTCTCCATCGCCCCCACTAACCTCTCCCAGAGCAAATACAGCACAAGTTACTTTCACAGTAAAGTTCTGTAGGCTCTTACCAGTTGCCCTCTTATTTCATAGTTCCATTTCTGTTTAATGTTGAAATGTTCCTGTCAGACAATGAAACTAATAGCCGAACAGTGCCAGGACCCCTGTCTTCTGCATCCTTCCTAACTGGGTAGAGCTAACATGGATAACTGTTTTCTACCGGACCTCCTATGGTTGTGAGGGTTTCCATGGTAACAGTACCTGTCCCACCTTACTCTGAAACTGAACTGGGATTTGGATATTATGACAGAAAGGCAATATGACTGCATACAGAATTGAGGTCTCAGCTCCGCACTCTGCAACTGGATCCTCAGCTTTCTGTCCCATAGACGACAATCAGTAAAGATAGACAACTGCACCTCCTCCACAATAACACTCAACAACTGAAACCCCTCAAAGATGCGTTCACAGCCACCTTCTGTACTTCCAGTGCACCCAGGACTGTGTTGCCAAATTCCAAACAAACACCATCTGCTGACTACAGCACCATGTTAGGTCGGATATCTAACAATGAAAAGTGAATACAGGAAAGAGATAATTGGTTTGGTGATGTGGTGCAATGAGAACAACCTCTGTCTCAATGTCAGCAAAATGAAAGAACTAATCATTGACTTCAGAAAGTAAGGAGGAGAACACACTCCAGCTACATCAATGGAGCTGAGGTTGAGAGGGTGGAGAGCGTCAAGCTCCCTGGAGTGACGATAACTGACAACCTGACCTGGATTCTACACATAAATGTGATGGTCAAAAAGGCACAACAACATCTCCTCTTCCTCAGGTGGCTCAGGAAATTTGTCATGTCCATAAGGACCCTCACCAACTTCTACAGATGGACTATTGAAAACGTACTGTCTAGGTGCATAGTGGCCTGGTGCGGCAATTGCCCAGGACTGTAAGACACTACAGGGGGTTGTGAGCAAAGCCCAGACCCTCACAGAAGCCAATCTTCCTTCCATGGACTCCATTTACATGGCTCATTGCCACAGGAAAGCTGTCAACATCATCAAAGACCCATTGCACCCCAATAATGCTCTCTTACAACCTCTTCCGTCAGGCAGAAGATGCAGAAACTTGAATATGCACCAATAGGTCCAGGAACAGCTTCTTCCCAGCTATTATTTGATTGATGAATGGACTGTCTAACTTCAAATAATGCTGATCTAGCTCACATTGATCTTGCCTGGCACATGCCCTGTGTGACATAATCTGTATGCTTCTGTCTAACGTTTTCTTTCACCCTATGATTTGAATGTCCTTGCTTACTATGACCTGCCTGTACTGCTTTAAACAAAGCTTTTTACTGTACTCAGGTACACGTGACAATAAATAAATCAAATCAAGATGTTTCACTACCAAGCTGATAGCTAGTATCTAAACTCTTGGCATTTGGCTACAGTTCAAGTACAGTCTTGTCTCTATATTCTCAGTCTTATGCAGTTCAAGTGGAGCCCCTCCCTTTTTCTCCAATTTCATTCGCTTGAGTTGGGGATCCAAGTTATCAACACATTATGGGAGAAGTAGAATGATGAGTACAGCATAAGCAGAAATAATTATGGTTTTCCTTAGCTGTAGGACAACTGGAAAATCCCTGAATGCATGCAGAATCGGTGCCTGAGGCAACTTGAGCTGTTTATTTGTATACTGTACAATGTAATTATATTCTTAACCACTGATGACTAATTACCTGATTGCCTACTGAAGTGGCAAAAGTGTATTTCATACTCTTGGCACTCTGTCAGTTTGGGAAATGATGTGATACGGATACCTAACAGCTCCCTCGATGGCTTGAAGTATGGGGGCTGTGGAAGTACTGGTGTTGGTTAGGTGATGTGTAGGTGCCCAGTCTAGCCTAGGCCATTAGATTACAAGGAATCCTGAACTGAGCATCCAAACTAACCAAAAAAAAACCCCACAAAACTGCAGCTACTGGAAAACTGAAACCAAAGCAGAAATTGCTAGAGCAACTCAGTGGGTCAGGCAGCAGGTGGGGAGAGAAAGCAAAGTGAGTCCTTCAGGTCCTTCTTTAAACCTGCTGAATTTCTCCATCATTCTCCCAAATGACTGCTGATCTTGCTGATTTGACTTATTGTTGGGAGTGGGGGGGAAGATGACTGGCACCAGTAAACATGGGTAAAATGAATTCAACCAAGGTTCCCTCTGCTAATTATACCCTATGTGTTGGCTTTGAACATGGGTAGAACTAGGCCTGAATATGGTCAACATGTTACATTTGGGAACATTCCACGTTAAGTGAAATTGTCTCACAGTTGTGTAGGAAGGATTTATTTCTATTAGGAGGATACTGGTGTTTGAATGATCAGAATGATCAGATCAAACAAATTTGTTTTCACCCCACCCTGTTTTCCAGTAGGAATTTTGCAGTAAGAGGTTCAAATAGAAATACTTCTAATCTGAATTGAATTGAATTGCATTTATTGTCCTGTGTACCGAGACACAGTGAAAAGCTTTGTCTTGCTCGCAAATCACATCGTTGAGTTGCATAGTTAAGTAAATAATAGGTGAACATCAACAAAAGCAAAAACACAGGTACAGGTGAATGTTAAGAGATTGTGAGTCCACTCAGTGTTCTAACAACAGTAGAGTAGAAACTGTTGCAAAACCAACAGGTCCATATGTTCAGGCTTCTGTACCTTCTCCCCAATGGTAGAGGTTGTCAAAAACATTGCCAGGGTGAGATGGATCTTAAAGAATGGTGGCAGCCTTTCCTTGACAGTGGGCCTGGTAGATGGATTCTATAAATGGGAGGTTGGCCTTTGTGATTGTCCGGGCCGAGTTCACCCTCTCTGCAACCGTCTCCAATCTTGAATGGTACAGTTGCCATACCAGGTAGTGATATAGAAAGCAAGTGATTGAAAACATTAAAGCAAAAGTCTAAGCACCAACATAAAATCATAAAGTCTAAGCATCAGTTGAGAATGGATTAGAGTAGTGCTGGAAAAGCACAGCAGGTCAGGCAGCATCCAAGGAGCAGGAAAATCAATGTTTCGGGCAAAAGCCTTTCATCAGGAATCAATTGAGAATGGTCAATCCATTAGGAACTTATAGAATGATAAAACAGAGAAAGAAACTGTTCAGGTCATCATGTCAATTTGACGACTGTTTGCAGCAATGCCAAAGTAAATAGCAACAAACATTAGATCAGCTTTGGCTGAGTTTTGGCCGTATGAGTCAGAGAACTGACCAGTGCTGGATGAATATACATCGTTTCTTCATTTTATCAAACATGTCTGAGGCATATTCTTGCAAAAGAAAGCATGGTACCATCATAAATAAATCATACATATTTCAGATAAGGTGGTCTTGTATTAGATTGCCTACAGTGTGGAAGCTGGCTATTTGGCCCAACCAGTCCACACCGACCCTCCAAAGTGTAACCCACCCAGACCCATTTCCCTCTGACTAATGCACCTAACACTGTGGGCAATTTAGCATGGCCAATTCACCTGACCTGCACATCTTTGGACTGTGGGAGGAAACTGGAACACCCATGCAGACACAGGGAGAACGTACGAACTCCACACAGACAATCGCCCGAGGCGGGAATCGAACCCGGGTCCCTGGCACTGTGAGGCAGCAGTGCTAATCACGGAGCCACCATACCACCCCCATGCGGTTACTTTGTCTCATCCTGTGCCATTTTTAAAGGTGACAGCTTTCAGGAAAGCACAGCAGAAACAATGGGGGAATGTAGGACAGGGTACTGGCTTTAAGGAGGAGAATGGAGATCTGACTGGGTTGCACAATGTCACTGGCCCCGAGGTGCTGTGTTGTACAGTGCCGAAGGAATGTAGATCACAATTTGGTCTCTTTGCTAACCAGGTAAAGACTTTTTTTGCTGTTGTGATAGTTTCAGATTCTCTTGCGCTGCTGCCGTACCTTGAACATTGAGCCAACTGGACCACTACATCCCCCAGATGTTTCTCCACCTGGACAGATCAAATGTAGCATTACTAGGTTTTACAAAAGTTGGAGAGCTGACTTCAGAGGCACTGCCTTTCTGCCTGGGACTGACACTCAGCTAATTGCAGAAGAGATCCGCCTCGCACTTACCTTTCTCCAGTGCGTCTGTAAACCACTGCCATGGTTTAAATTGAAGGAGTGCTTCTGATTTTCCCCTCTGCACTGCTAATCCAAGCATGCTAAGGACATATGGGACAGACCATTATAACTGAATAGGATCCATTAATGTAACAAAACTACAATTATATTCTTAACACAAGACAATTCATGCAACAGCACATTATCATCACCAGATGTGCAACCACATATACAAATAAGCTTCTCTGCAATGCATTCTCTCCTGGTGAATCAGATTCCCAGAACTAAATCATTTATAATGCCAGTGTAGAATGCTAGGATAGTCAGTAACTTTTCAGCTCCCACACTTAAAGCTTTAAGAATTTCTGAATGCCACAATAATAACCCAGGCAATGAAAGGATCTAGATCCTTATGATATTCATAAAGCACTGACAGATCTCCCAATGGTGTTGCCCATATGACCTATGTGATTTGGAGTATGTTGTGCTGTTGGACTGTTTTTCAGGCTGTTCTCTTAAGGTCTCTGATCAAATACCTCCTTTTGGAAATGTATTCTAAATAATCTGATCCTGTCCGCCACGGAGCCCCTCAAACCTATTCTATGATTCAATAAGAACACGACTGGTCTGTCTCTTAATTCCTACAGACAACATTTTCACTCACCTTTCTTTGATGGAATGTTGCGCAATTTCTCAGAATGGCCGAGCCTTGCTTTTTAAGGAATGATACCATTCCTTAAGAACCAGACACTATTCCTGATAATAAAGGCACTTGGATAATGTTTATCTATCCCAGGTTTATGAGCAATTTGAAGTGGGACATATGAATATTTAGGAGAAATTATGACTTCGAAGCAATGGTTCCCAAAGCTCTCTTCCACTGGCGTTTGAGTGTAGATTAATTGATAAATATTTACAATAGATTTTAATGATTTAAATGAAGGAACTAAATGTAATATTTCCAAAGTTGCAGATGACAGAAAGCTGTTTGGAAGAGTGAACTGTGATGAAGATGCTTTGGTGTGATTTGGACAACTTAAGTGAGTAGACAAATGCATGCAGATGAGGTTTATCTACATATTTCAGCAAAAGCAAAGGAAGGCAAATTATTACCCGAATAACAATAGAATGTGATGGGGGAGAAGTTAAATGAGACCTGGGTGTCCTGCACAAGTTGTTGAAGATAAGCATGTAGGTGCAGCAGGTGGCAAAGATGGCAAATGGTATTTTGGCTTTCACGTGAGAGGATTTGAGTTCAGAGGTGCACAGCCTTGATAGATCACACCTGGAATATTGTGTGTATGTTTGGACTTGTTATCGAAGAAAAGATGTTCTGGCAATGGAGCGACTGCAACTAAAGTTTACCAGACTCATTATTGGGATAGCAGGACTGATATATGAAGAGAAATGTAGTCAGTTAGAACTATATTAATTAGATTTAGAAGAGTAAGTAAAGGTAGGGGGGAGGAGGTGAGGTATGGTGAATGGGATTTCATTGAGACCTAGAAAACTCTATCAGGACACTAAAGATTAAACACAGGAGGGATGTTCCCAATGATCAGGGAGCCCAGAACCAGGGGGTCACTGTCTAAGGATATGGGTAAGCCATTTAGGAGTAAGATGAGGAGAAATTTCTTCACCTCTGAGAATGATGAGCCTGTGCAGTTCTCTGCCATGGAAAATGGTTCAGGCCTAACTAATGAATGTTTTCAGGAAGGAGTTAGATGTGGATCAAAGGGCATGGCGTGAAGGTGGAGCAGGGTACAGAATTGGATAACCAGCCATGATCATGGCGAACAGTGGAGCAGGCTCAAAGTGGGAACGGCCTACTCTAATTTCTTCTTTTCTATTTTTTATCTATGTTTCTATGATAAACAATTAATTTAAATAATTAATCAATAACTCCGTTATTGTTAGATCTTTAAACTACAGGGATGTAGGAGATAAACCCCAGTCTTCTATTTGTTGACAGTTCTTACATTCCTAATTATTATTGATTTTGACTTGACTCCTTGAATATAAAACACAGGTCACGAAAGCTCACAAGAAATTGTTGGCTTTCTCTTCCATTTTAGACTGTTATAGAGTCATAGAGACTTACAGCGTGGAAACAGACTCTTTGGTCCATCTCATCCATGCCAACCAAATATCCTCATCTAATCTAGTCCCATTTGCCAGCACTTGGTCCTATCCATCTAAACCCTTCCTATTCATGCACCAATCCAGATGCCAGTTAAATGCTTTAATTGTACCAGCCTCCACCACTTCCTCTGGCAGCTCATTCCATACACATACCACCCTCTGCATGAAAACATTGTTCATTAGGCCCATTTTAAATCTTTCCCCCTCTCACCCTGAACCTATGCACTCTAGTTCTGCCCCCACCCTGGGGAAAGGAACTTGCCTTTGTTGTTAACAGTGAAAACATTGAACTTATAAAATCATGAACTAGGAGACTGAGGTAGATTTTTATCCCTCCACCTCATCATGAGGATTGGCCAGAGCATGATACAGATCTTACCTACTCTTATTCAGAATAATATCTTTGCATCCTTTACATCCATCCTTGAGGCTGACAGGCCTTCAGTTTGGGATTTTGTTTGAAAGCTGGAACATTCAGCAATTCAGAAACTTTTCACCTGGTGCTTGGACAGAGGTAATGGGTTTTAATTCCAATGCAGTGAGAATTCAGGCAGCAAGAAGCAAAATATGACAGAGATTTAAGGAGGAAAAAAAGAAGACAGTTTAGGAAAGGAATCATTTTATTTCAGTGAGGAAAATTGGGGAAGGAGAATATAAAGATTAATGGTGAGAAAATAATTACCTGTTTGCTGACAATACTCATGTATTGATGTTTGGAGCAAAAGCCCTTCATCAGGAATATTCCTGATGAAGGGCTTTTGCCCGAAACGTCGACTTTCCTGCTCCTCGGATGCTGTCTGACCTGCTGAGCTTTTCTAGCACCACTCTAATCTAGAATCTGGTTTCCAGCATCTGCAGTCTTTGTTTTTACCTATGTATCCAAGATTACAAGGAAATGTGCTACATTAATCAACCAAAATAGAGTTTTGGCAGGCAGAACAGATGACAAATTAGAAGTGCCAAAGAAATAAGGTATTACTTCTCTGTGATATGTGACCGTGCCGCAGGTGATATTTTGGATCATGAATTGACTTGGTGTGGCAGTCTAGGTCAGCCAGGCTGTATATAATACAGCAAAACCAAACAAATGCTTTCCCCATCTTTTTTTTTGTTGCCCACAAATCCTTTCATTTCAAGTGCACATTCAGTCCTTTCTTTGGACGATACAATTGAATCTCCATCTATCATTCTTCCAGACAGCACATTCCAGATCAAAATATCTCACTGCAAAACACAATAAATTATTTTTGTCTTCTTTCTAGTTTTTTTTAACCATTCTTCTTCCTCTGTTCATCAGCGGTTTCATGGACATAATTGTTCCATGTCTACTTTATCGAACCCCTTCAACATTTTGAACACCTCTGTTAAATCCCATCTTTGTATTTTCTGTGCTCGAAGGGTTTCAGCTCCGGATTCACAGTGTGTCTCCACCAACTGATGACCCACATTCTCTAACAAAGACAGAAAAGTGCTGGAGAAACCCAGCAGGTCTGGCAGCATCTGTAGGAAGAAAGCAGAGTTAACATTTCTCTACTTTGACATTTCCCAACAACCCTCTTCAGCCTGGAAACAAAGAACTCTACACCTCTCGAGCTTCTCCAGTGAATCGCTTTATTTTTTTCCCTTGTGATTTTAAAAGGAAAAGTTAAAGTGCTAATGACTGCAGTAGGAAAGTTAAAGTATCAAGACTGCTTTGGCCAGCACAGAATAACAAATTCCTGACAATGTCTCTCAACAGGGAAATAAAAATGTCCAACAGCGTGCGCTTACATTGTGAAGCAACTTCCCTTTATTATATTCGCCACAAACATTAATCAGGAATCTTACAATGAAGCCACTTGCTGTACACAAACATCATGATGTGACAATCTCATCTCATCACCGCGACTGACAGGAAATTCATTAACCGCGTTTTTTTTATTCTTTTTTTTCCCAGTCTCTTTCGCGCCTGATCTGCTCGCAAGTGTCAGCCTCCTCATCCTGATTATCAGGAGACGCCAATTTCAAACAGACATCTTAATTGTGATGTCAACGAATTAATTAGAAGTGTTAATTAGCTAAAAGCAATCCAAATTAAATTATTGCCGTAATAAGCACAGACAGTGAAATTGCCTTAATTTCTATAAATGATTTGAACTGTGTCGGCTTGCTGCCATCATGCTGCTCTCTCTGTCCCTTCCCCCACCACTTCTCTATAGACACTCATCTCATTCCCATTGCAAAACCCTTATAACACCCCCAGCCCATTACACCTCAACCTGAAATAAAAACACTTCGCAAAATCAATTGTCAATCTGCAACAAAACATAATGAGGTAACATGACATATCAGGGAATTTTAACCTACAGAATGAGCCGCATTCAACCCAGGTTCCTAGTGTCAGACCATTAGGAGAGTTATCTCAATTAGTCCTATTGTCCCTGACCTGACAACCATTGTAAGCAATGGTGGATGGGTATGGGATACAGGAGGTGGGCACGATGCATCTGAGATATTACCTCATCTGACATAACCAAACTTCTCATTTTCTAAGGCTTATTGACCTACCAAACACTTTCAACTATTTTCTAGGCAGTTATGGACCTGACTGATTTCCCACTTTCCTTGTTAATAAGCTCATTCCCCCCTCCATTCCTCTTTATCATCCCTGTAGAACACACACTGACCCGGGTTCAATTCCCGCCTCAGGCAACTGTCTGTGTGGAGTTTACACATTCTCCCTGTGTCTGCGTGGGTTTCCTCTGGGTGCTCCAGTTTCCTCCCACAGTCCAAAACTGTGCAGGTTAGGTGAATTGGCCATGCTAAATTGCCTGTAGTGTTAGGTGAAGGGGTAAATGTAGGGGAATGGGTGGGTTGCTCTTTGGAGAGTCGGTGTGGACTTGTTGGACCTAAGGGTTTGTTTCCACACTGTAAGTAATCTAATCTAATCTAATCTAATTCTGTGACATGCTCCTCCTAGCAGCATGATGGGATCTAGCTAATTGATTTAGCAGCTGTTTGTTTATGGAATATGTCTGGACATTGTTATAATCTATATGCACACCAGCAACTTTCAAAAATAAATCCAATGTCTAATCATTAGTTAAAAAGGTTTCGACCCAAGAAGTTCTCACATTTTAAGACTTTTAATGTAACAAAGCAAACTAAAAGCAACACGTACAGAATAAATGTTCCCTTTTACTTTTATAATAATTGAAAAACCCACTTTACAGGTCATGGAATCCTTTAGTTAACAATTCCAGAACAGGCCTAAAGTGATTCACAATTCCTCAGGGTTTACTTAAAGTCATAGAGTCCTACAGCATGGAGACAGGCCCTTTGGCCCAAACTAGTCCATGTTGACCAAAATGTCCACTTACGCTAACCCCATTTCTCTGCACTTGGTACATATCCTTCTAAACCTTTCCTTTTCATGTATTTGTCCAAATGCCTTTTAAGTGTGTTAATGTACTCCTCAACAACTTCTGCTAGCAGCTCATTCCATGTGCATACCACCTTCTGTGTAAAAATGTTGGGCTCCTCAGATTCCCTTTTACTCTTTAAGGTTAGAGGGGAAACTGATACTGTCTAGTCCGTGATTCCCTAACCCTGGAAAAAAAGATTGAGTGCATTCACCCTCTCCATGCCTCTCATGATTTTATGCACTTCTATAAGATCTCCCCTCAGTCTTCGATGCTCTAAAGCAAAAACGTTCCAGCTCGTCCAACCTCTCCCTATAACTCAGTCCGTTGAGACCTGGCAACATCCTTGTAAATTTCTTCTGCACTCTTTCCAGTTTACAGTAATAACATCCTCCCTATAGCAAGGTGACCAAAACTGAACACAGTAGTCCAGGTGCAGCCTCACCAGTGTCCTACAACTGCAACAAAACTTCCCAACTTTGAGAGTTAATGTCCTGACTGATGAAAGCCAGTGTGCCAAAGCCTTCTTCACTGCCCTGTCTAGCCATGACTCCACTTTCAGAGAACCTTGCACCTGAACTCCAAGGTCCTTCTGTTCCATCACACTCATTAAAGGCCTACCATTCACCATGAAGCTCCTACCTTGATGTGGCTTTCCAAAATACTATTTTACATCTATATTAAACTCCATTTGTCATTTCTCAGCTCACTTGCCCAGCTGATCAAGGTCCTGTTGCAATTTATGATAAGCTTCCTCACTATCCACAATAGCGCCTATTTTAGTGTCATCTTGAATTGTTTTTCTTTCTTGGTCTTGGGACATTAAACCCTAGCACAATGCTTTATGGTGAAAGTTTTCCTAGGGACTCTCTTTTTACTGCAACTTAGGGGAGTCCTCCTTCCTCAATTTAACTCCTCACGAATTTAATCTTTTCACTCCCTTTGTAAATGTCACTTCTGCTCCTGTAAAGTGAACCACAGAGACTTCCAGTCTTTGTTAAAGTTGAACTGTTTACAACTTGACATTCTCAACACCTTTCCAGTTGTCAGGCAAACTTCAGAACATGTCACATGATCCTCAATTTTATACTCAATTAAAAACGGTGCCCCAAAACATCACAATCTATAAACCTCAGGAATGTAACAATAGCACTAGATCTTTGCGATTTACAAGGACAATGATCAAATTAACAAAGTTAGATTGTCAGTTCAACTGACAGAGAACAGCAACTTAACTTTATAAAATACCTTTAATGTAGATGAAATGTTTGAGGCATTTCACAGGAGCATTATCAAAATAAATGTGACACTGAATCCCCAAAGAGAATTCGGGTGCTGGTGGGCAAAAGCTAGAGAAAGAAGCAGATGTTAAGAAATGTCAGAAAGGAGGCAAGAGAGGCAGGGAAAATTAAAGACAGACCTCCAGAACTTAGTGCCTTGGCAGCTGAAGACATTGCCATCAATGGTAAGCTGAGTCAAAGAGTTCTTTTGTGAACACCTCACCAATAAACGTGAAACATCATAAAAAAGCAGAACAAAAAGACCAAAGCAGATAAGAAAAAATGAAGAGAAATTGATTTTTTAATCTGTTAAAAGTGATTTTCTGTTCTGGTTTTTTCTCCATCCTTTAGCGATTTTGACTCTGAAAGATATATATTTCCTGAATCTGGATGCAATTCCACATTTTAAGAGACCTTTGTTGTCTCTCTGTATATGATTTCCGTAGGATGTATTGTTACTTTCGTTAGCATAACAGGAAATGTAGTCTTTTTCACCTTTCAGGGTAAACACAGGTAAGATTAAACAAGGCTTTAACTATTAGTCTTGATAGTATTAAAATAATAGAGATTCCTGCAATCTCAAATTCAGATATACAAGTGGAAACGCAGAATGGCCAATTTATTAGCTACGGGAAATTGAGAGGCTAGTAATCTATCAATGTTTTAAAAGTCTGTCTCAGGATGAATGTATCATTACAAAGGCCCCATAAATGCTCATTCATAATTGCTGGGGAGAAGATGATTGTGAGTTCTTGAATTATTGCAGTCCTTGAGATGTAAGGACATCCACAACATTGTTAGGAAGAGAGTATCATGATTTTGACTCAGTGACCGTGAAGGAATGGTGATATAGTTTCAAGATGGTGAGTAGCTTGTTGGGTATTTGCAATTGATGGCGACCTCATGCATCTACAACCTTTGGCTTTCCAAGGGCTGAGGTCATAGAGTTGCAAACTGCAGTCAAAGGAGTTTCAAACAGTTGCTGCCCTATTTCATGCAGCTGTGATTAGTCATTGAAATCTCCTCATAGACAGTTTCTTGTGTGTCTCTGGTCAGTATCTGGTCTGTGTCTGATCAGCCTCTGAACTCTGCCTCATAGCCTGTCTCATCAAACCTACAAATAGGCACTATTATACCCCCTCATTGGTAAAAAGAATACATCATCCTTTATCTGCAATTTTTAAGTTCATACTTCAGCATTATTGTACAACTTTGCATAATCCATCAAGGCTACATAACAGTACTATCTTTAATATTCTGGAGGTCTGCTGAATAAGACTTTCCCAGTGTGGCTCGTTCCCAAGGATGTCCTTGAACAGTCAGCTTAGTTCAATTTGACTGAATTTGTTGAAGAAGCTGGATAAGGGTCGATCTTTTGGACTGGTGAGGAAAAAATTATTCACTTAGATTTATGAATCTTTGGAGATCTTCATCACGGAGAATGTGGATACACAATTATTGAAAATATTTGGAATTGAGACGAGTATATTCAGGGAATTGAGGAATATGGGGATTTTGCAGGAAAGAGTTTGATGAGGAAATATGACCCTATGGAATGGGAGCACTGATTCAAGTCCTGCTCCTGATTTTATTTCTTATCTTCATATTACGTTCAATCCAACTTATTACCTTCACAAGGCAATATTATAAAGTCCAAAGTCCTTCAGTACCTTATTTGAAACCAATTCTTTCATTGACAAGTGTTGAGAATCACAAAATATTCAGGAGAAGTTTTGAAAGCTGGATGAAGAGTGGAAAATAAAACAGAAAGCATTGGAGATATTTAACAGGTCTGGCAGTATCTGTGGAGAGATAAACAAAATGGATCCTGATCAGCTGAATATATTAACTCTGTCCGTCACATGGGTAATCAAATCAGACATGGCATTATTAATCAGGAGTAAAAGAAATGTAGAATTAAATCATTTTTATTTACCTACAATATGCATTTCTCAATTGATATGTCCCTGAGTTCTTACATCCAATTAAACGTGGTGTTGTCAATGAGCCACTTAAAGGAATGAAGCAGCCAGTTTGAGGATAGGAAGCTCCCACAAACATAAACATTACAATGTGCAGATATTTTGTTTTTCGTGATGTCGATTGAGGGATAAATAATGGCCAGCAAACCTGAAACAGCTTCCCCAATGATTTTTGAAATAACCTCAAGAAGATCTTATGCACATACCTGAGTGAATGGTCAGCAGTAGACGTGTTCAATGGCTCATTCAAAAGGCAGCTCTGCTGATGCGGCACTCCCTAAAATTTCCTGTAATGTTTTTGGACTGTTGATGATATGTCAGCATGAGAAGAGCAAAAAGACAAAAATATAATTCACTCAGAAAAGAATTAACTATTTTAATTTACAATATCGAAACTCCAAGGCTTCTAAAAAGGCCTCGAAAATTAAAATGCCATTTTCAATTAGCAGATATTTGCTCGGGAAATATGGCACTTGCTAGTTTCTATCGTGGCGTCTAAGCTGGCTAATTGCAATTATAGCAGCACTTCCCCTTCTATATACTCCACCCCTGCCCAGCCCCCACTCTCCCCCATGCCAGACAGACAAAGCCAGGAGATAATATTGGTTGTAATGAGGATAGCGTGATTCAGAGCAGTGGGGGCATACATGCTGTTACTGGGTGTCTTCATTTAGTGTCTCAGGCTCTGGACTTAATGAGCAATTGATGATGTTTCCCCTTCGACAGTTAAGTATCAGCCTTGCTGTCCCTAGCATCGAGGTCATTGCACTGTATTCCGTGCCTGAACATAACACAGAAAGGGTGTAATGAGCCACAGTTGCTGGATCCCTCTCCACGCTATACCCTTCCTCATTATAAGGATCTCAGCGCTAACACTTTAAGGGTATGTGGCATTGTCTCCCATCTTTTCTCAGGTTACATTCCCTGCAACGGTTATGAACCATTCACCACAGCACGAATCTCATTACCAGACACAGACGTGCCTTGGCTCTCAAGGGCAAACTTTCTAACGAGTGTGCAGTGCCTACTATTTTTGCCATCCGTGTTATTGAGGTCAATGTACTGTACAGATCATGCTGTCTACCTTATTGCAAATGCAAAAACAGCCAGTTTTAAAGTTTTGCTTTGTGTTCAAAGGGTTTCCTTTTCATACCCTGAAGCTGCTGCTTTTCTGAGGTGCCATTCTCCCTTTTGTAGCTTACGCGAAACCCATTTCTCATGTGCAAACTGAGACACCGAGCTGATAACTTTTCGCCAAACTAGCCCAACTGAAAAGCTGTTTGGAATGCACGTCGCGCCAATTTAACCCAACTTCACTCCCTCAGGAAAGCATTACGGAGGAGGTTGCAAGCAAACACCAAGACATTGCTTGGCTGCTGGTAAGATGGCCACTCCCTGTGAGATCCTTTGTGTACTCCCCAACTCTCTGCGCCACCGCATGCTGCCTTCAAAGCGGCTGCGGGGGGATTGAGACCATCACACATCTCCTTCTGGAAAATGCCTTTGCAAAGGAAATCTGGAGAAAGTCGCAGTGGTTTTTGTCAAGGTTTGTCCTGAGCAGCTCTGTGACACAGGACTCTGTGCTCCACACTCTGTTCCCCAGGATGCACCCTGAGACAAACTTTGACTGCACCTGGAGGATCATACACACGATAAAAAGTGCTCTTTGGTCTGCCTGAAACTTGTTAGTCTTCCAGAGCAAGAGGTTGACCTTGACTAAGTGTTCGAGGAGAAAGTGAGGACTGCAGATGCTGGAGATCAGAGCTGAAAATGTGTTGCTGGAAAGGCGCAGCAGGTCAGGCAGCATCCAAGGAGCAGGAGAATCAACGTTTCGGGCTTAAACCAGTTTCAGGATAGGAAGGCTTATGCCTGAAACGTCGACTCTCCTGTTCCTTGGATGTTGCCTGACCTGCTGCGCCTTTCCAGCAACACATTTTTAGCTTGACTAAGTGTTGCAGACTGGCACATTCCAAGGTCCAATTTAAGCGACAGGGCGAGGCTGAATAAGCTGGGGCTGTCTTCCCTGGAGCATTGAAGACTGAGGGATGACTTCATAGCAGTTTATAAAATCATGAGGGGCATGGATAAGATAAATAGACAAAGTTTCTTCCCTGGAGTGGGGTGTTCAGAACTAAAGGGCATAGGTTTAGGGTGAAAGGGGAAAGATACAAAAGGGACCTCAGGGACAACTTTTTCACACAGAGGGTAGCAGGCGTATGGAATGAGCTGCCAGAGGAAGTGGTGGAGGTTGGTACAATTGCAACATTTAAAAGAAATCTGGATGGGTATATGAATAGGAAGGGTTTGGAGGGATATGGGCCGGGCGCTGGCAGGTGGGACTAGATTGGGTTGGGATATCTGGTCAGCATGGATGAGTTGGACCGAAGGGTCTGTTTCCGTGTTGTACATCTCCAAGACTCTATAAGTGCCTTTGGTTTGTTACTAAATGAAAACCGAAAGAACCATAGATGCTGTAAATCAGAAACAAAAACAAAAGTTGCTGGAAAAACTCAGCAGGTCTGGAAGCATCTGTGAAGAAAAGTTAATGTTTTGGGTCCAGTGACCCTTCCTCCAGAAGCCTTTGGTTTGTTTGATAGATAAAGTCAAACTCCAGTCTTTGTTTGTTTCTTCACGTGCTGCTGTAAGGAATCGAGCTGCTTTAGTAGCTATGTATGTAAAGCTATTTTTATGAAATAGTTTGCAAAATAATTTTTTTTAAATCCCCATTAAAAACTGTTGTTATTCCCATCCTGCCCCAGCAAACGAAACATCAGTAGGCTGTTCATCTAGTGAAAGAAATCTCCCCAGAACCTGATCCTCCACTCTATCAGTGTGGAGAGAGTGGATCCAGTAAGAGTGACTGGATCCTGAGAAAGAGAGACAGCCTGCTGATTTTTCTCTCCTGAGGCTGCTCAGTCTGATTAAATCAATCATTCCAAATAATCAATAATGATAAAGAATTCATTGAACACAAACAAGCCATACAGCCCATCTAGTGTAATTTGATGGTCACGCTCCACACAGCCCTTCAGCCCACTCTCATCATTCAGTTGTACATTCTTCCTGAAGTACTTAGCTAGCTCCCATCTTATACACACCAATGTTATTCAGCTTAACTATTCTTCTTGTCAAAGTAATATTTCCTGATATATGATTGGATTTATTCGTATTAGGATTTAATGTTACACCAGTGTTCTCATCTACCTGGCTTAAAAGGTCAATGGTGAAGCTTCCCCCTGTCTGGCGAGTCGCCCACATCCATTGAACACTTGGTAGCACATTTTAATTGGCTCAGAGCAAGATTCTGGATGCATTTGGGGAGTAAAGTCCACTAATCAAAAGTGATCGGTGGCTCTCTGATCTCACTGGGAGCAGGTGTCACAGCTGCAACTACATGCAGTCCCCAACAGTGACGTTCACTGGAGCTGGATGGAAGTGTGAGCTGGGGTGAGTTTCTGTGAATCCAGGATAGAGGCCCCTTTCAAAGCCATCGCAGTCAGGGTGCAAACACAAGGGAGGAGCGATCCCTACATAGAGGTAACTGTGGCTTGGACCACTGATAGACCCTCACAGTACAGGTTCTACATTTGTGTCAATAGATTGAGAAGTGAAACTTGGCACTAGCCTCTGCCCATCGTGGCAAATCCAGTGTTGAAACAGGAAGAGCTCCTTTAGTGGTGACTGATTGGCTGATTGAGGGTCTCAATCAGCTGACATCTCTCCTGATGCATATAAAGATTGGGGTGGGTTGGAGAATGGACAAGTAGGCTCTCATGGTATTGTGCCTACTTTTTTCCCCTCAGCCCCTCTGCCAACCCAGTCCCAAAGAATGCAAAATTCTGCCCTACCTTAGTTTTATGACTCCCAGATTGAATTTCCCAAAAAGTGGAGACAAAATTCTTTATGTCTACCTTATCAAAACCTTTCAAAATTTGAAAACCAAATCAGGTGACCTTTCAGACCTCTCTTTCCTCGATAAAAGAAGCCCATCCGGTTCAATCCTTTGTAAGAACTAGAGGTTCTAAGTTCTGACATCTTCCTCATACTTTCTCCAATGCCGCTGTATCCTATGGGCCACTATCAAGGTGAAGGCAAAAGATTCTCAGACACCAGTCTCCTTAACCAATATCATTACAATAGATTATTTGGTCATTACTATACTACACTTGTGGGACTTTGCTATGATTAGCTACAACATTACAAACAGTGACAATATTTCAAAGAACACCTCAAGTGATAATGAAGTGCATTGGAAAGTTCTGTGGATGTGACAGGACAGTGGTGGGGAAATCAGGGAGAACTCTGCTGCTCTTACTTGAAAGAGTGCACTGAGATCTTTCCTGACAGAACAAACAGGGCTTAGATGTTGCTCTCAGGTCTCAGGAAGTAAGCACCAGAGCCCACAACCCTCTGAAGCAGCATTGACAACGCTCTTCACTAAACCATGAATAAATCTTGTAGTATAGCTAACACGGCTGAGATGAACTGCACTCAAACAACGTGTCCTTTAGGATTGGCAGGCGAACCTTACCCAGCAGCAGGTGGATGCTGGAGTTGAGCGTATGCCATGGAGATCAGTGGGGTTTGATTTGCAATGTGGGCTGTGCTGTATCTTCACCCTGACTCAGCTGAGTCCATGCGCCGTCGCAAACAACATCTGCTGCCTCCTCGCCCCACCTGGTGCTCTTCAGCTCCTTCCCCGCAGAGGGAGATTGTTTGACCATCAAAGACAACAGCAAACAATAGAAAATCTTTTAAATTAAGGCCTCGGATCACTCTGTGTGAGCCCTCAACCTCTGTTTCTCTCTCTTTGCCCCTCTCACTCGCACGGTACCCGTTTCCAGCCGATATAATTCAAAAGAGAAGAAATCAGCCCTCAGCAAAAAAAGGCAGCATTTTACAACAAAGCTTCCAGAAAAGCAGCGTTATCACAAGTGAGGTTCCTGAAATAAGAAATAAGCACAGAGAAGGGAGGGAAGGAAATTAAAGAAATAATGGAAATAATATTGTGTTGCTGTCCTACTTAGAAATGTTATGTTAATCTCTAACCCTTGTTTGTGATTAAAGTCTGTCACTATACAATGTCATTCTGCACAATACCTAATAATTCAACTGTTCTAAATTCAATAAATGTGTCATCATTTATTTCATTCGCTTCTCATCTATTGCTGAAAAAGCTTTGAGTTTTCTGCATTGTTGTGTATTCTGGCAGTGGGTGTTGAATTTGAGTTGTTAGTAGGCCACTAGGGAGATTAGCTCCCCAAAGCAGCACTTCCGTCACACACAGACAGTAAACAATGACACTCAGTTTATGGAACAAGAGAACCTAGGCCCAACAATGCCGCAGTTTGAAATTGATGCCATCTCACCTTTTCACCCGTCCCTCAATCCCTCGGAGATGCAGTTAATTGATCCTGGGTTTATTTACTATTCCCTCCCTCACCATTCCTTAGTTACCCATGATCAAAATCATGTGTAACTCCATCACTAAGGCTGCCAATTTCCATCTCTATAAAATCGACAACAAAAAAGACTTGCATTTATATAGAACCTTTGAAGTAATAAAGCTCCCAAGACTCTTCACAGGAGGATTATGAAACATAAGTAGATATTAAGCAATGTAACAAGGTATTAGGTCAGATGACCAAAAGTCTGGACAAAGAGATTGGTTTTAAAGAGCATTTGAAGGGAAGGAAGAGGGTTAGGGAAGCAAAGGGGGGAGGCATTTCAATGCATCAGATGTAAGCAGCTAGAAGCATGGCGAGTAATGGTTAAATAATTAAAATCACCAAATTAATGAAGGATAGAAAGATATATTGGAGAATTGAGAGACTGCAGGAGATAACAGAACTAATGGAGGGTGATGCTAAGAAGGAATTTGCAAACAAAAATGATAATGTTACAGTGAAGGTGGCAACTGACTTGGAGCCAATTTTGTTCAGTGCTCCACAGGGCAAAACTTCAATGAGATGTAGTGCAAGCAAAGACAGAAGCAGCAGCACTTTGGATCGCCTCAATTTTTAGAGAGGGTAGAACATGCTGGCTGGGTGGACATTGAAATAATGAAGTCTAGAGGTCACATTGGCACAGATGAGAATTTTGGCAGTAGATGAGGCAAGAGGACCATGGGAGTTAGGAGATAAGTGGCAAATGACATACCAACACACAAATTAGGAGTTTACGAGTTGCCACCCAAACCTTTAAACCTGCTCTGTCATTCAATAGATTATGGCTAATCTGATTATTTCCCATTCCAGCTAACCTTTAATAACCTTTAACCCTCTTACTTATCAAGAATCTACCTACCTCTGCTCTAAAAATAATTAATAATTCTTCATTCCATGACTTTTCAGAAAGAGAGTTCCAAAGATTCTTAACTCACTGTGAGAAAACGTTTCTCTTCATCTTTGTCTTAAATGGGTGACTCCTTATTTTTAAACAGTGACCACTAGATGTAGATTCTTCCACAAGAAGAAACATCCTTTCCATCTTCATCTGCCAAGACCTTTCAAGATCTTACACATTTCAATCAAATCACAGTTTATTCTTCCCAGGTCCAGCAGGCTCAAGCCTTACCTGTTTGGCCTGTTCTCAGAAGGCAACCTGCCCTTCCAGTCTAGTCTCCTACTTGCAATTGTGAATCCTGAGTTGAATAAATACTCCAAAGCTGCATTCACACACCGTGGTGGAGAAGGTGGTGCATGAAGAGACTAGTGGGTGGGATGAACTGCTGGTCTCTTCAAACACCATTTATACTCATTAAATAAGGAGACAATATTGTGCACAATACTTTCAACATGGTTCCGCCAGTGCCCTGTGCATCTGAAGCATGACCTCTGTTTGTATTTAACACCCCTCACCCAAACAATAACATTCTATTCGCTTTCCTAATTACTGGCTGTCCTTATATCCTAACCTTTTTGTGATTCGTGCTCTGCAGCAAACAGATCCCTCTTTGAGTTCTGCAATCTCTCATTACTTGGATAATCTACGTTTTTTTACTCTTCTTGCCAAAATGGGACAATTTCACACACTCACATTTTCCAACACTTCACTCCATTTGTCAGATCTTTGTCCACTCATTTAATCTATTTATATACCCTCACAGCCTCCTTGTGTGCTCTTCATGAACTTACTTTCCTACCAGTCTTTATATCATCCACAAATTCAGCAACCATAGCTGCTGTCCTTTCATCCAGGTCACTGATATAAATTGTAAAACTTGAGGAGATCCCAGCACTGGACCCTGTAGCATACTCCTCATTACATCTTTTCAGTCAAAAAAATACCCCATTTATATCTACTCAGTTTCCTGGTAGTTAGTACATCATTCCATCTATACTTCCTCCTCCATCAGGAGCTTTTACTTTCCACAATACCCGCTGATTTAGCACCTTATCAAATGTCTATGGGAATCGAGATACAAATCTATGTCCCCCTTTAGCATAATTTCTGATTATTGTGGCTGATTACCTCGAACTTTTCAAAGTGCCCTGCCATCACAACTTTAATAATAGCTTCTAACATTTTTCCTATAAAAATTATTGACCTATACTTTCCTGCTTCCTGACCCTTTTAAAATAACTTTTGCTATTGGACAATCTAACGGAACCTTGCCCAAAATTTGGAAAATATGGCTGATCTCATCTTGGCCTCAACTCCAGTTTCCTGCCTGTTTGCCCTAACACTTCAACCCATTCAACAAAAAAAAGGTCTCTCTCCTTCAATTTATTCAGTGTCCCGGCATCCACTGCAGAGTGAGGTAGTGAATTCTACAGATTCACCATCCTTTGAGGGAAATAATTCCCCTTGTTTTAAATCTGCTACCTCTTGAGCTAAAAGTATGAGCCCTCATTCTAGATTGCCCCGTAGTGGAAACATCTCCTCTTCATCTGCTTTGTCAATCTCCTTTAACACTTGGAGGGATATGGGCCGGGTGCTGGCAGGTGGAACTAGATTGGGTTGGGATATCTGGTCGGCATGGATGGGTTGGACTAAAGGGTCTGTTTCCATGCTGTACATCTCTATGACTCTACCTTATGTGCCTCAATTAGATCTCCATTCCTTCTACTATACCCCAGAGAATTTAAGCCTAATCTGCTCAATGCCTCTTCCTAAGACTAACCCCTCATCTCTGGAATCATTCTAATGAACTTCCTCTGAACTGTCTCCAATGCAACTACATCCCTCCTCAAGCAATGAGAGCAGAAATGCCTACAACACTCCACGTGCAGTCTCACTAATGCCTTGTACAATTGCAGTAACACTTCCCTGTTTTTATATTCTATTGCTTCAGCAATAAATGCCAAAATCCCAACTGCCTTCCTTACTGTCTACTGAACTTTCATACTAGTTTTTGGCACATTCTTCATTGAGACTCTCTCTGCCTACCTGATTTTTCCATTCTATATGGAGATTAAGTCCCCTCATGATTATCAGTATCCTGTTCCTGCCTTATCCCCATAACCCTTGATTCCACTATCCTTATGAGCTCTATCCAACTCTTTCTTGAAAGTATCCAGAGACGTGGCCTCCACTGCCCTCTGGGGCAGAGCATTCCATACACCCACCACTCTCTGGGTGAAGAAGTTTCTCCTCATCTCTGTTCTAAGTGGCCTACCCCTTTTTTTAAACTGTGTCCTCTGGTTCGGAACTCACCCAACAGCTGAAACATGCTTCCTGTCTCCAGAGTGTCCAATCCTTTAATAATCTTGTACGTCTCAATCAGATCCCCTCTCAGTCTTCTAAACTCAAGCGTATACAAGCCCAGTCTCTCCAATCTTTCAGCGTAAGATAGTCCCGCCATTCAGGGAATTGACTTTGTGAACCTTCGCTGCATTCCCTCAATAGTCAGAATGTCTTTCCTCAAATCTGGAGACCAAAACTGCGCACAATATTCCAGGTGCACGTCACCAGGGCCCTGTACAGCTGCAGAAGGACCTCTTTGCTTCTATACTCAATTCTTCTTGTTATGAAGGCCAGCATGCCATTAGCTTTCTTCACTGCCTGCTGGACATGCATGCTTGCTTTCATTGTCTGATGTACAAGAACACCTAGATCTCATATTCCCCCTTTACCTAACTTGACTCCACTTAGGTAGTAATCTGCCTTCCTGCTCTTGCCACCAAAGTGGATATAACCACACATTTATCCACATTAAACCGCAACTGCACATTCAACTCTCGTCTCTAACCAAACTGCTTTAACATCCTAGTTATCTGAATTTTGTCCTCTCTATTGTGCTAATAACACCATTAAATAATAGAGCCTGCCTTCCACCTTTTCCTGGTCCTTCCTAAATATCATGCAGCCTTCATTATTCTGGTCATTAGCTGCATCATGTTGCAGATTTGTTTCTGTGAATGCTATTACATCTCATTTTGTTTCTGTTAATGCAGGCAGACCATCTGTTTTGATTTGGATACTATTTGCATTCAGGTAGAGGCCTTCAGAGTGCTTCTTGAGCGTTCCTGATTTTAGTCACTCCAACATTGGTGGCCGTGTCTTCAACTGTCAAAGTTCTAAGCTTTGGAAATCCCTTCCAAACCTCTCCATCTTTCTATTTCTCACTTGTTTTTAAGGTGCTCTTCAAAGGATACCTTTATCATCAAGGTTTCACCAGTTGCCCTAATATTCCTTTATGTAGCTCTCTATTACCCTTTGTCTTGTAATGCTTTTCTCATGAGACACTCAATTACGCTAAATGTACTTTCATCTCCACTGCTTCAGACAGATACTTCCTAGCAAGACAATGTAATGAATATGAAATTAAACCAACACACTGGCATACCCAGACTGTTTGTTATCTTGCATCAGTGGTCACTCCATGTGCTGAGTCATGGGTGTCCAAATGATTAACAGCCAGATCTCCAAACACAAGTTCATGACTGACTAATGGGTCACCTGCATTCATGATAAAAACAGCTCTCCAAGCAAGACCCCCTTTTTGACTGGGATCAGAGTCAATGCATGGAAGATCCTTGCTAGTAACTGGAGTGACTGGAGATGAGCTGTCAGGAAGGACACCGAGAAAGCAGAGAACAAGAGAAATGACTGGATGGCAGAAAAGCAAGCAAAGATTATACACTTGTTGACATCACATCAGCTATGTACATCAGTACCAGCTGTGGAAGGGACTGCCCATTGATGAATCAGTTTCTACAGCTACAACAGCTGAGGTTTAAGCTAGAAGTGACATATACGCCGGGCACAGACCATTGTCTCCTGAGATGGACAAATGTCATCATATCATATAAATACATGTTATTGATATTGTATTGAAAAGGAATTGTTTAACTCGAACACCTTCCCTGAATCAAAATGTCCCAAAGTGTTTCATGGTGTTTGTTTAAAGTGATGCATTGCAAAAAGCCTGGTAGCCAATTCATGCACAGCTCAACATCAGCAATTAGAAACAATTAAATAATATAGTTTTTGATGATGTTGGCTAAAGGCTAAGTATTGGCAAAGATGCTAGGAGATCTCTGTTGCTTTTCTTTTAAACGTGACCCAAGAGAGAAGACATGGCTGACTTAATGAGTCCTCTTAAAGGCAGCCAATGGTTAAGTAAAGCTGCTGTTATGGACAGCCATGTTGTGGGCAGTAGGTTTCTTGAAAGAACAATTTAAAGACTGGTTGCTTTTTTTTTATGATAGTGGTTGAGGGAAGGTATTAATGTTAACTTACATTTAGTAACTGCAGACTATTTGCAAGAAGGTCGATTTGATTTAAGAGTGGACTGCACAAGAATGAACACCATTTCTTATCTGGGGAGATAACAATAGAAAATACTGGAGAGCCTCAGCAGGTCTGGCAGAATCTGTAGTGAGAGAAAAACAGAGTTAACTTTAACAGGAACAGTGCCAAACAAGAGTTACGTTGGATTTGAAACATTAACCCTATTTCTCCCTGCACCGACTCTGCCAGACCTGCTGAGTTTATGCAGCCATTTTCTGTTTTCATTTCAGATCTCCAGCATCGGCAGTATTTTGCTTTTATTACCTGGTGATGCTTGGATTTGGACTGCAGCTGGTATGCTGAGATTGATAACCCATATTGCTTCATTCTGGAAGCCCCTCCAGCCCCTTCGGGTGAAACAATCTGACTAATCCTCTTCTTGTTTTGAACTGAAGCATTTTAAACCCATGGCCAATAGTATTTGAACCCTTTGCCATTATAATCTATTTGCCTGGTCACAAGCAACTATATAAAGGACAGAGAGAAACTGGGAGATTATAAGGCAGCTCAGATGGTGTCATAGACTGCGGTAAACGCCATCAGACATTTGCTGATTTCCTCCTCATCAAGACCCAATTCCAGTCTCTCTTTTTAATACACACAGTGTGTTAATTCTATCTTAGCTTTCATTCAGAATTTGATCAATGTTGGTGCCAACTATGCCAATACCAACTGTTAAGGCTTGTCATGTCGCTGATGTGGAATAACATCACCTGTCAGGTTACTCTATAATCTTGATATATGATAGTGCTGATGCCAGAGGATTAACTGTTGTAACAATTGATACTGCAAATTTGTTAAGAAATAATCTGCAGTTAATTACGATGTAAAGTTGCAGATAAGTATTAGTAGTTTTAACGTCTGCACTACAGTCTCTCAGTGTCTTAAGACTTTCAACAGTTTTTAGGCCTTTGAAATGGATCACGGTTCAGTTTTCTGTTATAATGGTTTAACATTTGTTTTAGAGCCAGGTTTTGCAGTGTTGTCCTCTTGGACTTTAGACTGAACCCAATCCAAATGAATTTATTCATATTGTTGAGAAAGAATTGGTTGAAAGATCCTGGGTTCAGTGTTTCAGCTTTTGGACATTAGAGCAGTGTGATACACTCTTGGGACTGTGTGGTATTTATCACCTCTACCAGTACCTCGTAATGAGTAAGGGTTGTGCAAGGTAGTTTGACAACATCAGTTCTCCTTTATCTTTCCTTTGTCTTCGGGATATCCGGTGATTAGTGGAAACTGTACACATCATTGTAGGGTATCAACAGAAGAGACACTGTAGATAACAAGATTTTGTTTTGCATTATGGAATTAAGTACAGCTACATATGGTCGACATAATTACTAGGATCTAAGGAAGCTGGTAGACATTTATCTGTTCTCTTCGAAAGATAGAGCTTGACCTCACCCACAGTTGAATGGGCGGAGCCAACATAACATGACCATTAACCCCTTCAGAAACATTACCATTTCCAACACACAGATGACTGGGTAAATCAGGAAATATTGATGTCATAACAATGGATTAGAACCCCAAAATATTATGGGCATATTGAACATTAAATTTCAAAAAATGTATTTTCTAAAAGAGGACTGTTACAGGCAAAAGATGACTGCGAATGTAAATTCAGAATCCTGTAGGAATCCATTGAATGTTACACTCGTACAGAGTCAGGAAAACTTCAAACAAACTTATTAAAAAGGAAGAGATAGGTGAATTGGCCATGCTAAATTGCCCGTAGTGTTAGATGCATTAGTCAGGGGTGAATGTCGGGGAACGGGTCTGGGTGAGTTGGTCTTCGGAGGGTCGGTGTGGACTGGTTGGGCCAAAGGGCCTGTTTCCACATTGTAGGGAATCTAATCTATGAAGAGAGAAGGCTGCCTGCCAAGAGGGAATCTACCTCCTACAGACATGTTTGTTTTTATTCTTCCAGGGATTACAAAACTAAATTATAAAAAACTGATGGCTTATTTGTGTTAGTGTGTGATGAGTTAATGTATGAACTAGTTTTTGTGAAAGCCATGGTAAGGAAATAGCCATTAAACAGCCTGCACTGCAGGTACAGGAAAGGAAAAGGCTCTCTATCATTGAAAGCTTTCAGCTAGCCACCATTGGAGCAAACCAGACAAAAGAATTTTATTTGATTGATAAAGCCATGAATCTGAAAACTAACTGCTTAGCCATTAAAGTCAATACTTACTGATACGGTCCACTGTAACACCCACAACTTTCAATTAGCTATTTCATGACCATGACAGAGTCAGGTCCTTTAATTCTCTTCTGTGGACTCACTTCTTCTTCCAAATAGTTCTTACACTTAGTAACTAATAAACTCTTAACTACAGAAAACCTGGGTAAATTGGCTCCTTATAAATGGTAAATAAGTTTGGTCGAGGTGAAGGTATCCAAAGAAGGGATCCTTGACCAATGATGGGGGAGTTGGTGGGGGGGGCAGATGAGTAAAAAAGAGAGAGCCAGTTCATCCCTCCTCAGCCCAGAGCTTAATGATTTGAAGCCTGATGAATGGAATGGGAATACATTGGGCAAACGTACTCAGAGAATGACTGTAATATGATTAGAGAGCACAAGTTTCAGGGGCAAGAATCAATATATTGCCAGAGGGAGATGGTAGATCATAGTTTTGGGATATGGAGAAGGAATTGGTTTGAGTAAGATATGGTGCAATACGTTTTGAGTTCAACAAAGTGAAGATGAAGGAAAATATGAAGAAGAAAGCTGTGATGGCGAGAAGGAAACTGGAAACTCGAGATGAGGGGTGTGAGATGGGGGAAGAGTGATATAGGATGGGGCAGCAGTGCAGGATGGGGTGGGGTGTAGAATGGGGTGGAGGGACTGGGATGCAGATTGGGGCAGGACTGTAGAAAGGAGTGAGGGTTAAAACAAACAGACTTGTTTCAATTCTTTCCTAAACTGACATTTTGCAGTGATTGTTCAAGTATTGTTTGTAACACTGAACTAAAAGGTTTTTGTGCCCATATTGAATATCTTATCACATATAATATTTAGAATAAATTGATACTTCAAAGGGAGATGTGACAAGGTTGAACCTGCATGATTGTGTTCTGGGACTGGATGCAACTCACATTTCTGTTATGTAGAACATAGAACAGTACAGCACAATGCAGGCCCTTCAGCCCTCAATGTCATGCCAACCCCTTATCGTACTCTCAGATCAAACTAACCTGCATACCCTACATTTTACTATCATCCATGAGCCTACCCAAGAGTTGTTTAAATGTCCCTACCACTGACTCCACTAACACTGCTGGCGCTACATTCCACACACCCACCACTCTCTGTGTAAAGAACCTTACCTCATGCTCCTCCTCAATTTGCATTGTTAAATCAGTGCCTTCAGCTGCCTGGGCTGTCATCTACAGAATCCAGTCCTAAAAACCTTATCACCTTTCCTTCCCCCTTTACGTCGCTCCGAGAAACCTGTTTGTTCGGTTAAGCTATTCGTCACCTGTCCCATTATGTCTTTTTGTTTGGTTCTGTGCTAATGTTTTTAGCTTACTAAGATCTTGCAATGCCCCACGGGATGTTTCATTAGCTGACAGGTATTATGTAGGTTTGCGCAGTTATTGTTGATGGTGACTGGATGATGTATTGGTTCTACCTCATCAGAAAGAAAAGAGTAAAGGAGGATTCACTCCACTCTGCGTCCCCGGAAATTATTGAATTGTGACTCACCAGTTTCTTCAAAATGAAAACAGAAGCTCCCAGTACACCAGTATACTGACTGACTATGCTAGTATACCAATCATTGAACAGTTGCATTGACTCTATCCAACTACAGATATCAAAATGACAGCATGTGACTGTATCCCATCAATGCTACCTAAATATATTGTCAGATCTGTGGTTGACAAGGAGCTCACATTGACTCGACCTCAGCAGGGATACCCTGTCTCATTAAATAGAATGTCATGAGTCTACATTGAGTGGAAAACACAAAACAGTTTACCCATTCTGCTAGATAATTTCTTGAAAGTTCTTTTGTGTTTCATTAAGAACAGTGCAGCACAGAAATAGACACTTCAGTTCACCAAATCTGTGCCAATACATGATGCCTCTTAAATGTTACCATTGTATCCACCCCTACCACCACGTCTGGCAGCGTATTCCAGGCACTTACCACCCTCTGTGCAAAATATTTGCATCTCACACCTCCTTTAACCTTACCCCACTTACCTTAAACCTATGCACACTAGTAATTGGCATTTCTACCGTCCGAAAGGCTCCGCCTATCTATTCTATCCATGTCTGTCATAATTTTATAAACTTCCATAAGGTCGCCCCTCATCCTTCGACATTCAAATGAAAATAAAACAAGTTTGTCCAATCTCTCCTCACCGCTAATACCCTATAACGAGGCAATATCCTGGTAAACCATTTCTGCACCCTCTCCAAAGTCTTTTCATCCTTCTGGTAGTGTAGCAATCAGAACTAGATGCAGTGTTCTAAATGTGGCCTAACTAAAGTTCTAGACAGCTGCAACATGCCATGTCAATTGTTATACTCTGCAGGCTGACCAATAAAGGCAAGTATGTTATTTGCCTTTTTGACTACCTTATCAACTTGTGTTGTTATTTTCAGGGAACTGTGGACCTGTATGCCTAGGTCCCTCTGTATATTGATGCTACTAAGGGTTCTGCCATTTACTGTACACCTATACCTGTCAAACTACCAGATTTGAAGCAAAGCACACTTTATTCATACACTACAGTTTAAATACAACAAAAAAGAAGAAATTAGAATAACAACTCAATTAGAAAACTGAGCACAATAATAGGTTTAACTGCTAAACAGCAACTGTTCCAACTTGGTAACATCCTAAACGTACCCTTAGCAAAGGCAAATTCAGTCAAATAGATTGACAGGAGAAAAAAAAACACATCGAGAGAAAACTTGGAGAGAGACAGTAGCAGGGAGAGATGTATAGCGACTCCTAAACCCAGCTTTAAGACCCCAGCAATTGCTATTAAAATGAAAACTAAAAATCCTGGTTCCCTGGGAGCTTGACTCCACCCCTTTAGGCTGTTTTATTAAAGTCATAAAGCTATACATAGCAGAAACAGACCCTTCGGTCTAACTCATCCATGCTGACCGGATATTCCAAATTAATCTAGTCTCATTTGCCAGCATTTGGCCCATATCCCTCTAAACCCTTCCTATTCATATCCCATCCAGATACATTTTAAATGTTGCATTTGTACCAGCCTCCACTACTTCCTCTGGCAGCTCATTCCAAACATGTACCACCCTCTGAGTGAAAAGGTTGCCCTTTAGATCCCTTTTAAATCTTTCCCCTCTCACCCTAAACCTATGCCTTCAGGTTTTGGACTCCTCCACCCTGGGGAAAAGATCTTGGCTATTTAACCTATCCATGCCCCTCATGATTTTATAAATCTCTATAAGATCACCCCTCAGCCTTTGACGCTCCAGGGAAAATAGACCCAGCCTATTCAACCTCTCTCAGTAGTTGAAATCCTCCAACCCTGGCAACATCTTTGTAAATCTTTTCTGAACCCTTTCAAGTTTCAGAACATGCTTCCGATAGGATGGAGACCAGAATTGCACGCAGTATTCCAATAGTGGCATAACCAATGTCTTGTACAGCTGCAACATGATCTCCCAACTCCTATGCTCAATGTATTGATCAATAAAGGCAAGCATACCAAGTGCCTTCTTCACTATCCTATCTACTTGATACTCCACTTTCAAGAAACTATGAACCTGCACTCCAGGCCCTACAATAGCATTTTTGCATAATTCCCAATGCATTTTACAGACAATTTCTACATTTTACTATCCGGTCACTGATGTAATGTAGGAAACATAGCAGCCAACTCTACACATCAAGACCATACAAACAATGTAATAATTATTAGGTAATTTATTTTCCTGATGTTGATAGAGGGATTCATATTGGCGTGGACAGATAACATCTCCAGCTGAGCAGCACTCGATCAGTATTGAACTGCAGTGGCAGCCTAGATTTTGTGCTAAAATCACTAAACTTTCACTGAACTGACAACCTTCTGAATCAGAGGAAGAGAGCTTACCACTGGGCTACAGCTATGGAAAGAAATCATGTTGTCATCTGTCTCCTGTCAAGCAGTTTGAACAGACCTTTTGAGGTAGTGGCAGTGTGCATCCTAAAAAAGCCTTCTTTGCAACCCTGAATGCAGCTTGACACAGGTACTACCCATCAGTGTGCCTAGCCTATTCTTGGAACCTTCCGTTGTGCAATGACGTTGTGCTGCTTTCAGCTCCATGTCCCCCTGCTTACTTCCAGTGGTGGCCTCTTTAAAATGCTGCTGTGTCTCTTTTTAAATATCTGTGTCAGGCTTTCGAACTCCCGTTTAGCATGTAGTGGTAGCCTTTCCTCGAAGTGTGTTCTCACCTGTCAATGAAAACGGACATCAGTCTTCCAAACTCACAAGGTGCCAGAGTTAGAGGGTAACCTAACAGTGCACCATTCATTCCCTTCTAGAATAACAGGCAGCCAAGAATGCTTACCAGATTTGTACAGACACAGATGTAAACTAGCAGACAGCAGTGAAAAGAAGGGTTCAGGCCTGCAATTCACCTTTCGTTACTTGCTCAATAGTGCATATTAATAATGCATTTCACTCTTCAATCTGCATTGCCTCTCCCTGATTTATACTCTTTTAATTTCCATGGGTAATGCTTCTAGACCAATATTAATATTAGAGCTTTATTAGATTGAGCTTCTGTTAAAATCAATCTGATGGTGAATCCCAATGTACAGAGCAGTCATTGCTGGAAACTGATGAGTACGTCCTTTAGGAGAGAGAGCAGCTCCAGATGCTATAATGACAGCTGAAATGTTTTTCTCTCTGCGCAAATGATAATCATGAATTATCAGATGCACAGCTTGCAAAAAAAACATAGCCAAAGATCTTCACAGCAACGTAATTTATGTCTTGAGTGAAAAGAGAATGTGAATGCCTTAAAGAGATTGCAATGCTAGAGGAAGAAATTAGACTGGGAGCACATCCCCTCCTCCTCATTAATCAAATTGTTGCCTTTTTTTGTGGGTTTTGGATAGTCAAGGGTAAAGTTAATTGTTTCGTCTAAGGAGAGATTCAACCTGACTTTAATGATGGCTCGTCTCAGAACTTAGAATGGAGGAGAGAGAAAGTAATAATATCACAGTGGTCTAAGAGGGCGCACAGCAAATCATTGTCTATTTATGGTGTTCCAATTAGCCAAGGCTCCTTTCCCCATCACCTCCCCCACAACTATTTGTTATAAACCATCCCTTGCATCTCTCTACCTCTCTCCCCCCACCCTCTTCAAGACAGCCCTTCAAATCTATCTTTTCTAAAATGCTTTGGTCATCTGACCTATTATCGTTGATGTGATCCAGTGTCATATTTTGTCTTATAACAATCGTTTGGGCTGATGATTTTTTTTTTGTATATTTAAGGCAATACACAGGTAGAATTATTGTATAATACTGATCAGTCCACACCCAAATAAAGTCACAGAGCTGGACAGCATGGAAACAGACCGTATGGTCAAATTCATCCATGCCAATCAGCTAAATTAATTCAGACCCATTTGCCCACATTTGGCCCATATCCCGCAAAACCCTTCCTATTCATATGCCTTTTAAGTGTTGTAATTGTACCAGCCTCCACCACTTCCTCTCACAGCTCATTACATAAGCACGCCACTCTCCGAGTAAAAACGTTGCCCCTTATGTCCCTTTTAAATCTTTCCCCTCTCACCTTTAACCTATGCCCTCTAGTTTTGGACTTCCCCACCCAGGGGAAAAGACCTTGGCTATTCACCCTATCCATGCCCCATGTGATTGTATAAACTTCTATAATGTTACCTCTCAGTCCCCAGTGCACTAGAGAAAATAGCCCCAGCCTATTCAGCCTCTCCCTATAGCTCAAAGCCTCCAACCTTGTCAACATCCTTGTAGATCTTTTCTAAACCCTTTCAAATGTCACAACTTCCTTCCTATAGCAGGGAGACCAGAATTGCACAGAGTATTCCAAATGTGTCCTAACCGATGTCCTGTACAGTTGCAACACGACCTCCAAACTCATATACTTAATCCACTGACCAATAAAGGAAAGCATACAAAACATCTTCTTCACCACCCTGTCTACCTGGTGCTCCAATTTCAAGGAACTATGAACCTGCACTCCAAGGTCTCTTTGTTCAGCAACACTCCCAGGACCTTACCATTAATTTTATAAGTCCTGGCCTGATTTGCCTTTCCAAAATGCAGTGCCCCACATTTATCTAAATTAAACTCCATCTGCCATTTCACAGCCCATTGGCCCATCTGATCAAGGCCCCATTGTACTCTCCATTACAGCTCCAATTTCTCTAATTTTGGTGTCGTCTGCAAACTTACTAAATACACCTCCAACTCCAAATCACTTACGTAAATGATGAAAAGTAGTGGATCCTTGTGGTCACAGGCCTCCAGTCGGAAACACAACCCTCCACCACCACCTTCTGTCTTCTACCTTCGAGCCAGTTCTGTATCCAAATGGCTAGTTCTCCCAGTATTCCATGTGATCTAGCCTTGTTAATTAGCCTACCGTGAGAAACCATGTCGAATGCCTTGCTGAAGTCCATATAGATCACGTCCATAGTTCTGCCCTTGTCAATCCTCTTTGTTACTTCTTCAAAAAACTCAATCAGGTTAGTGAGACATGATTTCCCATGCACAAAGTCATGTTGACTAACCCTAATCAGTCCTTGCCTTTCCAAACACATGTAAATCCTCTCAGACAGTAAAGTGTTTGTTTTGAAGTGTAGTCCCTGCTGTGAGAGAACCAGTTTGTGCACTAGCAAACTTTGGTGAACAACAATGTGATAGTAGTCAGGTAAAACTATTTTAGTCATGTTGGATGGGAGAACGATAATGCTTGGAAACCTCCCTTTCTTTTCAAAATAATACCATGGGTTCTTTCACATCCATCTGTGGTGGCAGCTGGGACCTACCTTTAACATCTTATTGAAATGGTGTTACTTCCAATAATGCAGCCATGTCTTAATACTGGAGTCCGAGCCTTGGCTATGTGTTTAGGTCTCTGGAATTTGAAGCTACGACTTTTTGACTTTGTATGACGGTGCCATTTTGCAACTGAGCCATGACTGATGTGGGTAAACATACAGTACACCATGATTTAACCACACAGGGTCAGAAGATTTCAGACTCAGCCCCTACAGTAGTTCATATGTAGATCACTTTTTACTGAGATGGATTAAAACATCTCAGTTGTTTCAACGTAATATAAAAATGAAATAAGTACTTTTTATGGGTGAAGCCCAGTGTGTCCACCATTGGAACAATAAGGTATTTATATCCCCACCATTCATTCACGTTCCAATCTGGCAAGTAACCTTCTCAAAATCATTAGTATCATTTTTGTTTGATCAGCAAAAAGAAAGACCTGAGTTTTTGCAGCAGCAGCTTTTGTCTCCTGAGGATCCTCCAACGAACTTTGTCTCTCCATGTTCTTCAGTTCCTTTGTTGTTTCTCTGACTTTGTTCTGATAGAGCCGTTTCTGTGGCCTCGCTACACCATTTCAAACACAGAATTACAATATTCATCCACTTTTCTCTGCTGAATAGTAAATGATAAATGCTTATTCCTGCTTTCCAACATTCACAGTGCCATGCCTTGGATTTAACCATTTTTATTTTTCATTTTCGGGATATGAGTGGCATTGAATGTGAACATAGTAAGTGTAGTTAGTAAGTTTGCAGATGACACCAAAATTGAAGGTGCAGTGGACAGCAAAAAAGGTTAACTCAGATTACAATGGGATCATGATCAGTTGGGCCAATGGGCTGAGGCTGGGCAGGTGGAGTTTAATTTAGATAAATGGGAGGTGCTGCATTTTGGAAAAGGAAATCAAAGCAGGGCTTATACACTTGCTGGTAAGGTTCTCTGGAGTGTTGCTGAACAAAGAGACCTTGAAATGCAGGTTCATAGCTCCTTGAAAGTGGAGTCACAGGTGGATAGAATAGTGAAGAAGGCATTTGGTATGCTTTCCTTTATTGGTCAGAGTATTTGAGTACAGGAATTGGGAGGTCATGTTGCAGCTGTACAGGACATTGGTTAGGCCATTGTTGGAATATTGCATGCAATTCTGGTCTCCTTCCTATCGGAAAGGATGTTGTGAAACTTGAAAGCGTTCAGGAAAGATTTACAGGGATGTTGCCAGGGTTGGAGGATCTGAGCTATAGAGAGAGGCTGAATAGGCTGGGGCTGTTTTGCCTGGAGCATCAGAGGCTGAGGAGTGATCTTATAGAGGTTTACAAAATCATGAGGAACATGGATAGGGTAAATAGACAAGGTCTTTTCCCTGGTGTTGGAGAATCCAGAACTAGAGGGCAGAGGTTCAGGGTGACAGGGGAAAGATATAAAAGAGACCTAAGGGACAACGTTTTCACACAGAGGAATGAACTGCCAGAGGAAGTGGAGGAGGCTGGTACAATTGCAATATTTAAAAGGCATCTGGATGGGTATATGAATAGGAAGGGTTGGGACGGATAAGGGTGAGGTGCTGACAAGTGTGATTAGATTAGGTTGGGATTTCTAGTTGGCACGGATGAGTTGGACCGAAGGATGTGTTTCCATGCTGTAGATCTCTATGACTCTATCTAATAAGTTCAGCACTTAAAACTTAACCTGAGCTTATACATGTAAACTCGAGGGATATTAGCTTGCTAGCAGCATTCACCACCATTGGATATCTAGGTTGATTCAAACTATCCATCACTTCCTTTATCCTTGACAAAATAGGTATTTTAACAAAAAAATGTTAATTCTTAGCATGTGCATCTATCACCATTGGGAACAAAGGAAGCAAAGCAGAGACAGTGATTAAAATACCATCACGCATTTTGATTTTCATCTTATCAGTTTACCAACAAACTCACAACAATGTTTCAAATTCACATGAATGTGAAAATTCAGATCACAGGCCTAAACATGGTGTCTATTAATCAATTTGATTTCTTAAGAATCAGAAATGCAATTAGCAACACTTGACTTCTCAATTAGCCCCATGTGGCTAATGGTTGATGTATTGGACAACACTAGTTTAGCAGGAGCTTGACTTTGTATCCAACCTGGGACCTTTGATGAGACAGTGTAAAGGTAGTCTGATTCTGATTCTAATCCATTTTGTATTTATGCCGTCTTGTACTTGACCTGGATGAGCGCTTTACAAGTATCTAATCTAATACGTATTAGAAGTGCTTTATGGGCAATGTAGAGGGAGTTTACCCTGCCTATCATTTTCCCTTTATGGGGCTAAGTGTGTGTTAGATATTGACTGAATTGCCTCTCTCACAAATTGTTAAGACCACACTGGTGAGTTTCAGCACATTGCCCAGTCTATCAGAGGCTTCAATACTGGTATTCTGTGAGCTAAAGACCATTGGTCGAATCTACTTGTGAGGGGATCCTGGGTATCTAACCTAATGCAACAATGCTTCTGTAGAGACCAGGTGTGAGTCTTCCGCTATTGAAGAATCCAACAGACATTTATTACAACTAACTATTTTGTACTAACAACACATTCCTCAGGTATGTTGGACAAACCCAAAACTATTGTTTTAAACAGAAGAGATCACTTGAAGCATGTACCTATGACTCTATGTTCTTGATTCCATTAGAGTGTCATGATTCAAGTAAATTAAAGGAAGATGGAGTATGAAATCTTTATACCCTTCAGTCACATGCTACAATACAATAATGCTATCGTGTGACTATCTCTTTCTGACCATGAGACAAAAACAAAAGCCCCCTTTTTCTAAAGGTAAAAGCAGATCTACAACAGATATGCACGATTATACATAGACATTCAGGTATTATGTTGTCCTCTGATGCACATGTTTGACAACTTGGTTGACAGTTGGCGGTTGCTGTCACTCACCATCACTGCACAAACATCATTGTCAGAGTATTATTCCTTACCCCCTTCATGCATGAATGCTATGTCCTACTATGATCTGACTGACTTCTGTTCCTCTGCAATGTAACACCACAATAAGTTATGACTTCCTCTGATGTGAGATGGTTGCCATTCTAGAAACCTTTGCTGGTATTAGGTATTTGTGTTTGTGTTTCTAACTCACACTTTCTACCCAGTACATAATTTTGGTAGTTTTCTACCTGCTCACTCATCATATAGGTCTTTCATTCTACTTTTGTTAGAACTGCGAGTTAAGTCCCCAGGTTCTGATAGATTTTTTTTCCTCAAGTTTTCAAAGATGTAGTGAGTGAGCTGGTTGATGCATAGTTTTTTTAATTTTTAGAAATTCATTAGGCTTGGGGATGATTCACTTAGATTGGAAAATAGCTAATGTAATTCCTTTCTTCAAAAAGGGAGAGGGGAATAAGTGGGAAATAACAGACCTATCAGGAGGAGACAACATGGTTGTTTTATTCAAAATGGTGGATTAAGGGGAATCAGTAGATGTGCATACTTGAATTTCCAGATGATATCTGGTACAGGGCCACAAATGTTATTGCAGGAAATAAACGTTCAGTGTAAACGGTAGCATATTGGCATGGATAGGTGATAGGAGAAAGTGAGGACGGCAGATGCTGGAGATCAGAGCTGAAAATGTGTTGCTGGAAAAGCACAGCAGGTCAGGCAGCATCCAAGGAGCAGGAGAATTGATGTCTCGGGCATGAGTCCTTCTTCAAGAAGGAGGGCTCATGCCCGAAACGTCGGTTCTCCTGATCCTTGGATGCTGCCTGACCTGCATGGATAGATAATATTCTGGCTAACAGGAAGCAGAGAGTAGGAATAAATGAGTCTTTTGCAGGATGTCACAAGTGATGTGCTGCAGAAGATGGTGCTGTGGCCTTAGCACTTTCGAACATATATAAATAATTTGGATGAAGGGACCAAAGGTATGGCAACTAAAAATGGGCAGGGAAGTGAGCTCGGTAAAGGACATATGGAACCTGAACAGTTAAGGGAGTGGGCAAATATCTGGTAAATGGAGTATAACAAATAAAGTGTGTAAATGTCCATTTTGGAAGGAAGAATATTTTAAGAAAGCATGATCTAAATGGTGAGAGGTTGCAGAGCTGGGAGATGCAGAGAAACTTGGGCATCCTAGTACATGAATCACAGATGGTTCATGTAAAAAGTACAGCAAGTAATCAGGAAGGCTAAAATAATCTGAATTATCGGAAAGGGAGCTGAACGGAAGCATTGGGAGGTTGTACTTCAGTTAGATAGGACATTGGTGAGACTACATGTGGAATATCTGGCCTTAATAGAAGGATGTTAATGAGTTGGAATGAGCTCAGAGAACAGAATATCTGGAAAGAGCAGATTGTCCTCTGAGGGAAGGCTGAACAGGCTAGGCCTGTAACCTCTGGAGTTGAGAAGAGTCAAGGGTGACTTCATTGAAAGATAAAATCTGGAGGAAATGTGACTCGGTCAATGTCAAAAAGATGCTTCCTCTTGAGGAAGAATCTAAAATTATGGATCATAGTTTAAAAATAAAGAGGGCACCCACTTAATGCAGGAATGAAGAAACATGGTTTCTCTCAGAGGGTAGGGAAATCCCTTCCTCAAAAAGCAGTGAATACAGAATCATTAAAATATTTTTAAGACGAAGAGAGAGAGATTTTCGATTCCCAAAAGGAATGAAAAATTATTGAGGGATAAGCAGCAGTGTAAAATTGAAGTTAAAATCAGATCAGCCATGATCTTATTGAATGGTGGAGCAGGCTTGAAGGGCATGATTGGCTGATTATTGTTCCTGGTTTGTATGTTTGTATGAAGAAAAATATCTTGTGCTTCCAAATGATTAGACATTTGCTTACTAGGGAAGGTAAGTCACAGTTACTTTCAAAGCATTAATGGTGCTGAAGATTGCAATGCCTACTCAATTGGTGTTGCAAGGAAATATAATAACACAATGAGAAAATCTTGTTTTGTTGCTCAACTTTCAATGATCATTGATTCGATGGTATGTACCATTCGTTCTGCTAGACTGTTTTGATATGGATAGCGGGGTGACTGTGTTATGGGTCATTCCCCAATTCGAACACATGCCTTGAAATTATTTGAACTGTGGTCCATTGTCAGACAGGATCTGATCCAGGATACCAAACAGACTCAGAATAGCCTGATGGTGTCAACACAGACCACACTCAATGTGTTGCAAAATTATATTTTAAAAACGGGAATCTCCAAAATGATACATTACAAGAACATAATAGTCCTTGTGCAGTGTGAATTGGTCTGTCGCCACTTTCATCCACAGCATGGTTGGAACAAGATTGAAGGTAAAGCCTCCCTCTGCCACTGGGGATTGTCTCAGAAGTATCTGCAAGTCATTGAATATCCTACTTTATTCCTGGCCAGTACACAGATTCACGTGTTTGCCATCTTGTGCATTCAATACCCATATGTCCCTAATCGAACATGGATATAATACTTTGAAGTAACAGTTCCAGTATTAGGATTTGAAAATGAGTTGTTGTGATATGCTGAGTTCATCCATGTATGACCAATCCACTAATCTGCACATCATTGGACTGTGGGAGGAAACTGGAGCACCGGGAGGAAACCCACGGACACAAGGAGAATGTGCAAACTCCACACAGACAATCGCGCGAGGCTGGAATAGAATCTGGGTCCCTGGCGCTGTGAAATAATTGTGCTAACTACGGAACCATTGTGCCACCTAGAATTATTTCTGAGAATCTTCAGCCAGAGGTAATGAGTGAGTGATACTTCTTGGCCTCAAAGAGAGTACCCAGCATCATAGATACCAGTCTTCAACCAATTCTATTTACTCCAGGTGATAATAAGAAATGGCTGAAGGCACTGAATACTGCAAAGGCTATTGGCCCTGAGAACATTCCAGGAATTGTACTGATAACTTGTACTCCTGAATATGTTATGTCCTTAACTAAGTTCTTCGAGTATGCAGTTACAACCTTGGTATCTGCTGGATACGGTGGAAACATGTCATGGTATGTCCTGCACACAAAAAGCAGGTCAAATCTAAGCCGGCCAATTGCCACCCCATCAGTCTATACTCAGTCATTCGTAAAGTGATGGAAGGTATAATCAACAGTGCTATCAAACAGCACCTGCTCAGTGATGCCCAGTCTGGGTTCTGCCAGGGCCACTCAGCTCCTGACCTCATTTACAGCCTTCATTCAAAATGAAGAAAACAGCTGAATTCCACGGATGAGGGGAGGGTGACTGCCATTAACATTCGACTGTGTGTGACATAAAGCAGCCCCAACCTAATTATGGCATTGGGAGTCGGGGAGATCTCTCCATTGGTTTCAGTCATACCAGGCACAGAGGAAAATGATCACAGTTGTTGGACATCAGTCATCTCAGCTCCAGAACATCTCTGTATCAGTTCGTCAGGGCAATATCTGAGGCTCAACCATCTTCAGCTCAGTCAATGACTTTCCCTCCACTACATGGTCAGAAGTGGGGATGTTCACCAATGATTGCACAATGTTCAGCACTATTCATGACTCCTCAGATACTGAAGCAGTCCATGTTCAAATGCAACAAGACCTGGACAATATCCAAGCTTGGACTGACAAGTGGCAAGCCACATTTGCATCACATTTGTGTTATGACCATCTCTACCAAAAAAGAATCTAATCATCAGCTCTTGACATTCAATGGCATCACCATTACCAGTATCAGCATCCTGAAAGTTACCATTGACCAGAAATTGAACTGGATTAGTCACAAAATCTGTGGCTACAAGAGAAGGACAGAGACTAGGAGTCCTGCAGCAAGCAACTCACATCCTGACCCCACCCCCAAAATCTGTCCTCCATCTACAAGTCACAAGTCAGTGTGTGATGGAATAATCCCCACTTGCCTGGATAAGTACAGCTTCAACAACACTTAGGTAGCTTAACACCATCTGGAGAAAGCAATCTGATTGATTGGCTCTTCGCCCACAAACATTCACTACCTCCACCACTGATGCACAGTAGCAACAGTGCTTCAGTGCAGAAATTCACCAGTGCCCCTTAGACAGTGCTTTCCAAACCCATAACCATATGATTAAGAAGGACAAGGGCTGCAGACACATGGGAACACCACCCCCAACTACGAGTTCCCTTAGAGTCATAGAGTCATATTGATGTACAGCACGGAACCAGACCCTTCGGTCCAACTCATCTATGCCGACCAGATATCCAAACCTAATTTAGTCCCAGTTGCCAGCATTTGGCCCATATCCCTCTAAACCCTTCATATAACCATCCAGCTGCCTTTTAAATGTTGCAATTGTACCAGCCTCCACCACTTCCTCTGGCAGCTCATTCCATACACGCACCACCCTGTGTGAGAAAAAGTTGCCTCTTAGGTCTCTTATATCTTTCCCCTCTCACCCTAACCTATGCCCTCCAGTTCTGGACACGCCCACCCCAGTGAAAAAAATTGAGTCTATTTACTCCATCCATGTCCCTCATGATTTTATAAACCTCTATGAGGTCACCCTTCAGCCTCCGACGCTCCAAGGCAGACAGCCCCAGCCAGTTCAGCCTCTCCCTAAAGCTCAAACCCTCCAACCCTGGCAACATCCTCGTAAATCCTTCCTGAACCCTTTCAAGTTTCATGACATCCTTCACATAGCAGCAAGACCAGAACTGCACATAATATTCCAACAGTGGCCTAACCAACATCCTGTACAGCTGCAACATGACCTCCCAATTCCTATAGTGAATGATCTGACCAATAAAGGAAAGCATACCAAACACCCTCTTCATTATCCTATCTACCTGTGACTCCTATCTACCTTTCAAGGAGCTATGAACCTGCACTTCAAGGTCTCTTTGTTCAGCAACACTCCCTAGGACCTTACCATTAAGTGTATAAATCCTGATAAGATTTGCTTTCCCAAAATGCAGCACCTCGCATTTATCTGAATTAAACTCCATCTGCCACTCCTCAGCCCATTGGCCCATTTGATCAAGATCTCATTGTAATCTGAGGTAACCTTCTTCGCTGTCCACTACAACCCCAATTTTGGTGTCATCTGTAAACTTACTAATTATACCTCTGATGTTCATATCCAAATTATTTATATAAATGTCAAAAAGTAGTGGATGCCATTCCTTCACTGTTGCTGAAACTTAAAGTTCCACAGTACAACATCAAAGAAGAACAAAGATAAAGTACTCCCCGGTGTTCCACGCTAATATTTAACCCTCAGCCTACACCCCCCCCCCCAAAAAGCCAAAGATTTGTTCATTAGAATATTGCTGTTAATGGGATCCTGCTCTGCAGAGGTTGGCTTGCATTTCCTACATTACAGCAGTGGCGACATGACAGAGAAGTACTTAATTGACTGTGTCGAGTGTGGGATAGTCCAATGTTGTGAAGGGTGCTATACAAATGCAAGTTCACCTCTTTTCATACGGATAATTAAAATTGCAATTGACCCAGAGTGAAGCAAGCGAAGAAAAAAAAGTGAACAAGACTCGTCAGCTCAGTTTCCTGCAGTTAACAGCAAGCAAATCGCCTATGCCCATCAATTAAGAATGTTAAAATATATTTTGTAATAGATAAATTAATTAAAAATCTTTAAAAGGAAAACCTCAGGAAGAACCTGCAATTATTAACACAGTCCCAGCTGCCTCAAAGCTCAATTAATCACATTCCATTCGGGGAAAGGTTAGGAAGCTGTTCAATGCCACAGCCAGGGGGCAACATGAACAATCTCCCTCAAACTTGACCCCACTGGCTGATAGATCCGAACATACCCATCGTGAGGTAACGGAGAGGAGTTGCAAATCTCTTACACTAAAAGTGTATTCTAAAATATTATTGTCACATTTATTCCCAATTGGACTAAAAGTGAAAATAAGATGCTTTCTTGAACCAGCATGCAGTCTGTGAAGGTACTCGACAATGCTGTTAGGAGGAGAGTTCCAGGATTCTTATAGTTTAGTTACAATGAAGGAATAGCCAATCTTTTTTTCCAAATTAAGGGGCTATGCAACTTTGATCTACAATCATGGAGGGGCATGGATAGGGTGAATGGTCAAGGTCGTTTCCCCAGAGTGGGGGAGTCCAAAAATAGAGGGCACAGGTTTAAGGTGAGAGGGGAAAGATTTAAAAGAAACCTAAGGAGCAATTTGTTTTTACACCAAGGGTGGTGTGAGTATTAAATGAACTGCCAGAAGAGGTGGTGGAGACTGAACATAGAACATAGAACATTACAGCTCAGTACAGGCCCTTCGGCCCTTGATATTGCGCCGACCTGTCATACCAAGCTGAAGCCCATATAACCTACACTATTCCATGGACGTCCATATGCTTGTCCAATAACAACTTAAATGTACTTAAAGTTGCCGAATCTACTACCATTGCAGGCAAAACATTCCATACCCTTACTACTCTCTGAGTAAAGAAACTACCCCTGATATCTGTCCGATATCTATCACCGCTCAATTTAAAGCTATGCCCCCTCGTGTTCGCTGTCATCATACTTGGAAAAAGGCTCTCCCTGTCCACCCTATCTAACCCTCTGATTATCTTATACGTCTCTATTAAGTCAACTCTCAACCTTCTTCTCTCTAACGAAAACAGCCTCAAGACCCTCAGTCTTTCCTCATAAGACCTTCCCTCCATACCAGGCAACATCCTAGTAAATCTCCTCTGCACCCTTTCCAAAGCTTCCACATCCTTCTTATAATGCAGTGACCAGAACTGTACACAATACTCCAAGTGCGGCCGCACTGGGACTGCCATAGTGTTAAAGGTTTAGGTGGAGAGGAATTTCTTAAGTGTGTACAAGACAATTTTCTGATCCAGTATGTGGATATACCTACTAGAGAAGGCGCAAAACTTGACCTACTCTTGGGAAATAAGGTATGGCAGGTGACTGAGGTGTCATTGGGGGAGCACTTTGGGGCCAGTGACCATAATTCTGTACGTTTTAAAATAGTGATGGAAAAGGATAGACCAGATCTAAAAGTTGAAGTTCTAAATTGGAGAAAGGCCAATTTTGACAGTATTAGGCAAGCATTTTCAAAAGCTGATTGGAGGCAGATGTTCGCAGGTAAAGGGACGGTTGGAAAATTGGAAGCCTTCAGAAATGAGATAACAAGAATCCAGAGAAAGTATATTCCTGTCAGGGTGAAAGGCAAGGCTGGTAACTATAGGGAATGCTGGATGCCTAAAGTAATTGAAGGTTTGGTTAAGAAAAAGAAGGAAGCATATGTCAGGTATAGACAGGATAGATCGAGTGAATCCTTAGAAGAGTATAAAGAAAGTAAGAGTATACCTAAGAGGGAAATCAGGAGGGCAAAACGGGGACATGAGATAGCTTTGGCAAATAGAATTAAGGAGAATCCAAAGGGGTTTTACAAACCTGTTAAGCACAAAAGGGTAACGAGGGAGAGAGTAGGGCCCCTCAAAGATCAGCAAGGCGGCCTTTGTGTGGAGTCACAGAAAATGAGGGAGATACTAAATGAATATTTTGTATCAGTATTTACTGTGGAAAAGGATATGGAAGATATAGAATGCAGGGAAATAGATGGTGACATCTTGCAAAATGTCCAGATTACAGAGGAGGAAGTGCTGGATGTCTTGAAATAGTTAAAGGTGGATTAATCCCCAGGACCTGATCATGTGTACCTGAGAACTCTGTGGGAAGCTAGAGAAGCTGGACCTCTTGCTGAGATATTTGTATCATCGATAGTCACAGGTGAGATGCCGGAAGACTGGAGGTTGGCAAACATGGTGCCACTGTTTAGGAAGGGTGGTAAGGACAAGCCAGGGAACTATAGACCAGTGAGCCTGACCTCGATGGTGGGCAAGTTGTTGGAGGGAATCCTGAGGGATAGGATGTACATGTATTTGGAAAGGCAAGGACTGATCCAGGATAGTCAACATGGCTTTGTGCGTGGGAAATCATGTCTCACAAACTTGATTGAGTTTTTTGATGAAGTAACAAAGTAGATTGATGAGGGCAGAGCAGTAGATGTGATCTATATGGACTTCAGTAAGACGTTCGACAAGGTTCCCCATGGGAGATTGATTAGCAAGGTTAGATCTAACAGAATACAGGGAAAATTAGCTATTTGGATACAGAACTGGCTCAAAGGTAGAAGACAGAGGGTGGTGGTGGAGGGTTGTTTTTCAGACTGGAGGCCTGTGACCAGTGGAGTGCCACAAGGATCCGTGCTGGGCCCTCTACTTTTTGTCATTTAAATAAATGATTTGGTTGCGAGCATAAGAGGTGCAGTTAGTAAGTTTGCAGATGACACCAAAATTGGAGGTGTAGTGGACAGCGAAGAGGGTTACCTTAGATTACAATAGGATCTTGACCAGATGGGCCAATGGGCTGAGAAGTGGCAGATGGAGTTTAATTCAGATAAATGTGAGGTGCTGCATTTTGGGAAAGCAAATCTTAGCAGGACTTATACACTTAATGGTTAGGTCCTAGGGAGTGTTGCTGAACAAAGAGACCTTGGAGTGCAGGTTCATAGCTCCTTGAAAGTGGAGTCGCAGGTAGATAGGATAGTGAAGAAGGCATTTGGTATGCTTTCCTTTATTGGTCAGAGTATTGAGTACAGGAATTGGGAGGTCATGTTGCGGCTGTACAGGACATTGGTTAGGCTACTGTTGGAATATTGCATGCAATTCTGGTCTCCTTCCTATTGGAAAGATGTTGTGAAACTTGAAAGGGTTCAGAAAAGATTTACAAGGATGTTGCCAGGGTTGGAGGATCTGAGCTAAAGGGAGAGGCTGAACAGGCTGGGGCTGTTTCCCATGGAGCATCGAAGACTGAGGGGTGACCATATAGAGGTTTACAAAATTGAGGGGCATGGATAGGATAAATAGGCAAAGTCTTTTCCCTGGGGTTGGGGAGTCCAGAACTAGAGGGCATAGGTTTAGGGTGAGAGGGGAAAGATATAAAAGAGACCTGAGGGGCAACCTTTTCACGCAGAGTGTGGTACATGTATGGAATGAGCTGCCAGAGGATGTGGTGGAGGCTGGTACAACTGCAACATTTAAGAGACATTTGGATGGGTATGTGATAGAAAGGGTTTGGAGTGATATGGGCCGGTTGCTGGCAGATGGGACTAGATTGGGTTGGGATATCTGGTCAGCATGGACGGGTTGGACCGAAGGGTCTGTTTCCATGCTGTACATCTCTATGACTCTATGTCTAGAGTTTTGTACAGCTCTAGCATAACCTTATGGTTCCAGAACTCAATCTCTCTATTAATAAAAGCTAAAACACTGTATGCCTTCTTAACAGCCCTGTCAACCTGGGTGGCAACTGTCAAGGATCTGTGTACCTGGATACCGTGATCTCTCTGCTCATCTACACTACCAAGAATCTTACTATTAGCCCAGTACTTTGCATTCCAGTTACTCCGACCAAAGTGAATCACCTCACACTTGTCCGCATTAAACTCCATTTTCCACCGCTCAGTCCAGCTCTGCAAGCTTATCTATGTCTCTCTGTAACTTATAACATCCTTTGTCACTGTCCACAACTCCACCGACCTTCGTGTCATCTACAAATTTACTAACCCACCCTTCTACGCCCTCATCCAGGTCGTTTATAAAAATGACGAACAGCAGTGGATCCAACACCGACCCTTGTAGTACATCACTGGTAACTGGACTCCAGGATAAACACTTCCCATCAACCAATACCTTCTGTCTTTTTTCAGCAAGCCAATTACTGATCAAAACTGCTATATCTCCCACAATCCCATTCCTCCGCATTTTGTACAATAGCCTATTGTGGGGAACCTTATCGAAGGCCTTGCTGAAATCCATATACACCATGTCAACCGATTTACTCTCATCTACCTGTTTGGTGACCTTCTCAAAGAACTCATTAAGGTTTGTGAGGCATGACCTACCCTTCACAAAACCGTGCTGATTATCCCGAATCAAATTATTATTTTCTAGATGATTATAAATCCTATCTCTTATAACCTTTTCCACACTTTACCAACAACTGAAGTAAGGCTCACTGGTCTATAATTACCAGGATTGTCTCTACTCCCCTCCTTGAACAGGGGAACCACATTTGCTATCCTCCAGTCTTCTGGCACTATTCCTGTAGACAATGACGATTTAAAGATCAATGCCAAAGGCTCAGCAATCTCCTCCCTGGCTTCCCAGAGGATCCTAGGATAAATCCCATCTGGCCCAAGGGACTTATCTATTTTCACACTTTGCAGGATTTCTAATACCTCCTCCTTGTGAACCTCAATCCCACCTGGTCTAGTAGCCTGTATCTCAGTAATTTCCTCGACAACATTGTCATTTCTAGAGTGAATACTGTCAAAAAATATTCATTTAGTGCTTCCCCTATCTCCTCTGACTCCACACACAACTTCCCACTACTATCCTTGATTGGCCCTAATCTTACTCTCGTCATTCTTTTATTCCTTCAATACCTATAGAAAACCTTAGGGTTTACCCTGATCCTATCCGCCAACAACTTCTCATGTCTCCTCCTGGCTCTTCTGAGCTCTTTCTTTAGGTCTTTCCTGGCTACCTTGTAACCCTCAAGTGCCCTACCTGAGCCTTCACATCTCCTCCTAACATAAGCCTTCTTCTTCCTCTTGACCAGAGATTCCACTTCCTTCATAAACCATGCCTTTCTCACTCTACAGTTTCCTCCCTGCCTGACAGGTACATATTTATCTAGGACATACAGTAGCTTTTCCTTGAATAAGCTCCACATTTATAACGTGCCTATCCCCTGCAGTTTCCTTCCCCATCCTATGCTTCCTAAATCTTGCCTAATTGCATCGTAATTGCCTTTCCCCCAGCTGTAACACTTGCCCAGTGGTAAACACCTATCTCTTTCTATCACTAAAGTAAACATAACAGAATTGTGATCGCTATCACCAAAGTGCTCACCTACCTTCCAAGTCTGACACATGGCCGGGCTCATCACCCAGTACCAAATCTAATACGGCTTCGCCCCTTGTTGGCCTGTCTACATACTGTGTCAGGAAGTCCTCCTGCACACATGGACAAAAACTGACCCATCTATAGTACTCGTACTATAGTGTTCCCAGTCAATATTTGGAAAGTTGAAGTCCCCCATGACAACTACCCTGCCTCTCTCACTCCTATCGAGAATCGTCTTTGCTATCCTTTCCTCTACATCTCTGGAACTATTCGGAGGCCTATAGAAAACTCCCAACAGGGTGACCTCTCCTTTCTTGTTTCTAACCTCAGCCCATACTACTTCAGTTGACGAGTCCCCAAACATCCTTTCTGCAACTGTAATACTTCCTTGACAAACAATGCCACACCTCCCCCTCTTTTACCATCTTCTCTGTTCCTACTGAAACATCTAAATCCTGGAACCTGCAACAACCATTCCTGTCCTTGCTCTAACCATGTCTCCAAAATGGCCACAACATCAAAGTCCCAGATACCAACCCATGCTGCAAGTTCACCCACCTCATTCTGGATGCTCCTGGCACTTCAAACCAACTTCTTGCTTGCTGGTGCCATCTTGTGTCCCTGAAACTTGATTTCGGACCTCCCTACTCTCAACATTTTCTATACTCGAACAACAATTTTGGTTCCCGTTCCCCTGCTGGATTAGTTTAAACCCACCCCAATAGCCTTAACGAATTTCCCCCTCGGGATATTGGTACCCCTCTGGTTCAGACGAAGACCATCCTGCTTGTAGAGGTCCCACCTACCCCAGAAAGAGCCCCAATTATCCAAGAATCTAAAACTCTCCCTCCTGCACCATCCCTGTAGCCACATGTTCAACTCCTCTCTCTCCCTATTCCTCACCTGACTAGTACGTGGCACGGGCAACAAACCAGAGACAACAACTCTGTTCGTCCTAGCTCTAAGCTTCCATCCTAGCTCCCTGAATTTCTGCCTTAAATCCCCATCTCTCTTCCTACCTATGTCGTTGGTGCCTATGTGGACCACAACTTGGGGCTGCTCCCCCTCCCCCTTAAGGATCCCAAAAACACGATCAGAGACATCACGAACCTTGGAACCTAGAAGGCAACACACCAACCATGAGTCTCTCTCGTCCCCACAGAACCTCCTATCTGTCCCCCTAACTATAGAGTCCCCAATGACCACTGCTCTGCTCCTCTTCCCCTTTTCCCTTCTGAGCAGCAGGGACAGACTGTGTGCCAGAGCCCTGTACCCCACTGCTTCCCCCTGGTATAATTACAGCATTTAAAAGGCATTTGGACGGGTGCATTAATGTGGCAGATAAAGTTTAACGTAGATAAGTGTGAGGTCATGTATTTTGGTCAAAAAAATGGGAAGGCAACTATTATCTAAATGGGGCGAGACTTCAGGGTGCTCTGGTGCAGAGGGATCTGGATGTCCTTGTTCATTAGTCCCAGAAAGCTAGCATGCAGGTACAGTAGATAATAAAGAAAGTGAATGGAATGTTAGCTTTTATAGTTATTGTCCCCATAGTGGAAAGTTGGTCTTGAGCCTAGTGACTTTAAAAAGGCTGCCCACCGTATTCTGCAGCAGAAATAATATCTGTAAGTGGCCTTAGTTGGCTACTAAAGAGCATCAATAGATCTAAGGATATGCATGCCTGGCTGAAACCTTACTCATATTCCATAATATTAGAGGCATCTCAGTCCTCAGCAGAAAGCAGGTGGCTTTCTACCCATTTTATTCTATATGACTCCCCTGGCCTTCAAAATAGGTTTTTGGAAGTGGAATGGATGGTGTAAAATCCCCCCCTCGCCCCCCCACCCCGCCCTTAAAACTAGGCTGTGTTCGCCCTATCAATGAACCTGAAAGATACCACAGCACTTTTTCCAAGAGCAGCAGGAGTTCTTCCTGGCCGGTATTTATTCCACAACCAACACCTAAAACAAATGCCTGATCATAATCACTTTGCTGCTTGTAGGAGTTCACTGCGGGCAAAATGATAGCTGCAGTCCTTACATTTAACAGTAACTTTTACTGTCATTGAGACATCCTGAGGTTACAAAACTGGAAGTGAAATCCAAGTCTCAAGACCCCACCATGCCCAAAGCCTAATTCTTTTGTGGTTAAAATTCCACTTGTTTTAGACAACTTTCACCCAGGCAGTCCCCTCTGTTATACAGCTACAGACACACATAGACACACATTACTGTTCAAGGGGCTGGCATTACACAAATGTCAACTAAGAAACTGGTGGCAGACTATTGTTCCAACATTTAACAATTCAAGAAATGCTTTGCTTATTGGCAGTGCTTGAAGTCCTCACAGAGCAATGATGCAAGGAAGGTCAGAAGATGAATGCGCATATCAGGAGACAGAATGCTGAAGTGAACGAGGGACTGTACTTATCATTGGAGAGACAGGTATCTGAGAGACCTTTGAACAAAGGTAACTAGGAAGTCAATGAAAGTGGTTGTATGGAGAGACCTTAAAAGAACAGAACACGAGGGGCTGAAAGGAGGATTGAGCAAGGAAAGAGCCAGTGATCCAGGGCTGGATGGGTGGAACCTATGAATTAATCAGAGGATTCCTGATTGCACAGGGGAGACATAGGAGCATTGGGGAAAAGGAGTAGGGCCTGGGGGAGCCAGTAGGCTGAGCTTGGATTGGAGCAGTTCGCACGTTAAGGTGGTGTTTGTGGGAGATTTTGTGCCAAAAAAACTTCAGAGCCTGGAGCTGAGATTTACTGAAGCTTGCTACATGGTGGTATCGGCAAGGAGAGATATGAAGAAATCACCCTGTGGGACAGTACCTTACAATCACCTGACACCGGGTTTAAAAAGAAGGCCCACTGCTACCATTTGAAGGACAACAAAAACATTAGACTACAAGAAATAGGAAGAGGAGTAGGCCATTCGACTCCTCAATAGGATCCTTCATTCCTCATGTCCACGTTCCTGCCCTTTCCCCATAACCCTGGATTTCCTGACTGATCAAGAACCTATGAGGAGAAAGTGAGGTCTGCAGATGCTGGAGATCAGAGCTGAAAATGTGTTGCTGGAAAAGCGCAGCAGGTCAGGCAGCATCCAAGGAACAGGAGAATCGATGTTTCGGGCATAAGCCCTTCTTCTGGAATGAGGAAAGTGTGTCCAGCAGGCTAAGCTAAAAGGTAGGGAGGAGGGACTTGGGGGAGGGGCGATGGAGATGTGATAGGTGGAAGGAGGTCAAGGTGAGGGTGATAGGCCGGAGTGGGATGGGGGCGGAGAGGTCAGGAAGAAGATTGCAGATTAAGCTCTGATCAAGAATCTATATTTTTTATCAGAGATGTTCTCATCCAGAGAACAAAACCTTTAAGACACTATATTTGGAGGGAATTTGAAAATGAAGAGGGGGAACCATGGAATGAAAAAAAGGATGAACAGAAGGAGGAAGAGCAGAGCCAAGTATTTAAATTTTGGATTAGAGGACATCCCAATCCCCTGAAATTCTTTTGAACTGGACTTTCTTTGGGAACATCTGAAGATGATTTTTAGGTGATAATTCTAAACAATTTAAACTTGTGGGAAACTTGTGGTATCAAATGGAATGCTGGTTTTACAACCCATTCAATATTACGTATCCACCTCAGTGGAGTTTAAAAATCAGACAAAGTTACGTTGCACCCAAACCTGCCAGTATTTCAACTGGGTTAAATCTGTGCCTACTGGGCAATGTTGAAAATCAGGGTTCAACCTGATGCTGCAGGTTTCCCAACCGGTGAACTGGAATAAAATAACACTATTAACGTCAATCTCAGGATGTTACAGTGAGGCCTGGAATTTGGTTGCTGAGGCAGATATCTCCAGTCAGACTTACTGGATCCACCGCAGTAAAAAGTACCCTGAACCGTGTGATTTTCACTCTGTCAAGGTGAGAGTATATTTGAGTAGAGTTTAGTCCTGCATGCCGACATTGGAAGCAGAGGATATATAGCCATGGAAGCAGCAGTTGTTTTAGAAGTTGTTAGAAACATCTCTCCCTCATCCCCTCCACCCTCACCTGCATGGCCCTTTTATTCCCAAGGCAATTCATGCCCCACATTTTACCCCATCCAACCCATGACCTCTTATACCCTCCATGCTAATTCATCCCTCACCCCTCACGACCACTTATACTCTCCATGCAATGTCCATAGCCACTAACTCAGTCTCCATCATAGCCAGGCTTCAGGAGTCATGTGTAGATGAGAAAACAACTCCTAACAATCTGTTACAGCTCTCACTCCTGCACACTCTTTAATGAAAAGAGATCACATTGATGCAAGGCTAATAATGCTCATGGAATTACTCGTTATAAAACAAACCTCGATTAAGACCCATATCAAAGACAACTTTCCTTTATCTGCCCCTTTTACCTGATTGGAAATATATATGGTTCTTTTCATGGACTATGTAAAAATATTGGAAGATTTGGAACAGTTTAGATTAGATTCCCTACAGTGTGGAAACAGGCGCTTCAGCCCAACCAGTCCACACTGACCCTCTGAGGAGTAACCCACCCAGAACCATTTCCCCTCTGACTAATGCACCTAACACTGAGCAATTTAGCATGGCCAATTCACCTGACTTACACATCTTTGGACTGTGGGAGGAAGCCGGAACACCCGGAGAAAACCCACACAGACACGTGGGAATGTGCAATCTCCACACAGTCACCTGAGGCTGGAATTGAACCTGGGACCCTGATGCTGTGAGGCAGCAGTGCTAACCACTGAGCCATTGTGCCACCCATCTGGATTGAAAACATAGTTTTCCATGCAGCTTCTTGGAAATTTTGTCAACAGTTTAATGTGTATGGGGAATGGTTTACCTGCTGATGACAGAAAGTCACGTGACTTTGGAGAACAGGCAAACAAAGCTTTTAAGTTGATAAGATATATAGCCTTTCATTGTTGGAAAACCTGACTTTGAAGAGACTGTGACGTCCTCTATGCTGATGTAACAGCCTAGCAACCCTCTCTGGACTCAGATTTTGGCTTTCTGTTAGATGAATGCTGACCTTTGCTGGGTGTCTTCACTTCCATAATCTGTCAAATTGATCAGAAGTTTTCTGGTGCTGCTTCAAACTAGTTCTCACCTAAGATGGCAGTTGGGATCATAATCACATCACAGAACTAATGATTTTCATATTAGAGTTGGTCTTAGCATCAGTAATGGGGGAAAAGCTGGAGTCTATTATAAAAGACATGGTAACAGAATACTTGGAAAGCATTAATGGGATATTCAGCATGGGTTTATGAAAAGGAAAACATGCTTAACTAATCAGCTGTATTTTTGTGGGTATAACTAGTGATAAAAGAGAACCGGTGGATGTGGTGTATTTGGATTTCAAGGTGGCTTTTGATAAGATCTTACATAAGAGGCTAGTGGGCAAAATTAAAACCCATAGGATTGGGGATTGGATAGATGCTTGGTTGTTAAGCTAGAAACAGAATAAATGGGTCTTTTTCCAGGTCAAAGGCTGTGTATACCACAACCAGTGATCCCTAAAACTTTCTTTCCGGTGCACTGGCCTCCAAGGTCAGTGTGCGATAGCGATTTCCGGAACTGGAAATCAACACTAATTGTTGCACACAGATCCTTGGAGCAACATCTTCCAGGTATCACACCTATATCTCACAACCCCATCATATCCCACATCCCCCTTTCCTGCTCAGAACAAGTTCAAAGCCAACAGATCTGAAGGATCATGTTCCAAAAGGAAAGAAAATCAGATTTAAAGCATTTCTGTAAAGTACTGACCCCTACCACAACTGCATGAAGCAGTGTGGTCTATTCCCAGTCTCGGAAAGTGATTAATTCCGTTTGTACGTGTTAACCTAGAAGGGCTGAGAATATATTCTGAACTAATGTTCCCTTCCCCCATCTGTCTCCCTGTCATGTGACCTGTCACCTGGTGAACGATATGACTCAGCCTGCAGCTGCCAGTCCCAAAAATAATGACAAAAACAATTAGCAATCCAAGCAGTAGCCTCTTCTTAATTATCTCCTTAGAGTTTAATTAACTAGCTAAATTATCAGCAGTAATGTAGGCATTAATTATGTCAAATTACAGTGTAAAAATCATGAAGTGTGGAAAATGTCAATTCAGCTGTGTTCACCTGCAGAGTGCAGGTGGTGACGTAACAAATAAAAAAAACCTAGGAATAAGAAAAGACCATTCTTTTTACCATAATTAAACATTGTGGAGAAGTGGGGGACAGGGCGAGACCTTGTTACCTGTGGCGAGAGCACATGCTGACACAGATGAAATGGATAGAGCAAGGGCAGAAAAGTTTTCACAGGCAGACCAAGCCTGATCTCACCTGGGATGGGATGCACGCAGGAACTAAAACAGGCTCCAAAGAAAGGGTGAGATGTGAAAGGTATAAGCATTCCCTCACCAGATGGACTCAGATACTGAATTATTAAATTATGAAGACTAATACAAATCAGACAAGAACGAGGTAATAATTTTGCTGCCCTACAGAAATAATTATCATAATTTTGATAAATTACATGATGGGAGCCTCTCAAAATTGAGGTAGATTTATCTTAATTAATATCTTGGACCTGTTCAAAAGGTAAATTGTTCCACTGGGGCTAGTGTTGGCTTTGTACACTTCTGTCGGAGAAATTCAGACCTTTTTCTGTGTTTTTGTTAGACAGCAACACTCTGAGCAAAGAGTCAGGAGTTTTCTAGACCCCCCCCCACCACCAAACAGCCCGAGCCACCAGACAACGGGAGACTCTTCAACTTCAACTTCAAACAGGTGGAATCTTACTCAGGTGTATGCTACATTCTGTTCTTCACCCCACCTCCCTGCGCACCCCAAACGCCGAAATATTCCAGGCCAATATCCCTCCCTCAAAATCTGCAGTAAAAACGAAAGACCGGATTAACTTGAATTCAGTTTACCTGCTACTGGGTGTAATTTTTCTTGTCTGAAGATTAGCCACTGCATTTGGCTAACAGTGACCACATGTTTGACCAGTTAATGATTTTCATCTGATCTATACTCAGCATTTAGAGTTTGTTTAAATTTCAATGCAAATGAACATAACCGCAGTTCACCTTCAACTGAAGCCCCTGACCCCTAGTATGTTGAAGGTACGTAGCACATTCTCAATGAAGCATCTAATTGGAAAACCAGAGAAATAGAACATATTTCAATTTTATAGCAATCATCACAATTTCATCCCAAAGTACTTTATAGCCAATGAAGCACTATAAAGTGTAGGGACTTTTGGAATGAATAAATGCAGCAACCAAATTACAAATGGCATGATTCCACAAAAACAAAATATGCAATAATAACCAGATAATCTAATGTTGCTTGAGGGCTAAATATTGGCAATGGATACTGGCAAGAAGCTTCCCTGCTTGCAGAATCTTTTCTTCCACTTGAAGAGGCCTTGGTTTAATGTGTGAACTGAAAGATGATTGAATCACCCTTGAATCAGGAAATACTTGTTACAAAATGCTCCATATTCTCCCACCTCCTAAACCTAGCTTGAATGGAACACTAAATGAGACCAAGTGAATATGTGCCTATTTCTGTGGTCAAAGCAATACACATTATTAACAAACAGCACTGTCAAGAATCTCAAATTTCTTTCAGCCAAGACTTTTCTGTCCCAGTGAGAAGAATCCCAACTCGTCAAAACTGAACTGCTCCTTTTAACTTCCAGTAATGAGAAAAGTTGGCTTGTTAATGATCAACAGCACCCTGATTTGCCAACTTGGCTGTGCTATCAGATTGCCCAGTCTGCCAGAAGGGATTGACTTGGTGCTAATCATCCATCTCCAGGCATCTCACCCTGGAGCAACCTTAGCCCAAGACAGATTCATTGTGGTGTTGGATTACATTGATACTAGAATCTAATATCTCACACCTGGATTACAGCTTAATTCCAGTTCATCAGTGAAAGATTCTAAGCAAAACTACAGGGTGGATCGATCGCCAGGTCATTCGTAGATAGACCAAGTAAGACAGTACCTGCGCTGTCTCACTGCTATCTGGAATAGTTATCTTTCACCCATTCAAAAGGCAAGAGGAAGCTTGAGGAATTTAACATGTCTGACTCAGACTAACTCTGACCTCATCTGTCAGCACAACAGCAACCATTCATCCACTGCCTTTAATGGGACCCTGCCTGTTTAATCACTGGAGCTCTTACCAAAATAGAAAGCTCTTTGTTGCTGTGTGTAAGCTTCCCTCCTTGTTGATTGAGTTTCAAGTGTTTGGTCCCTGAGATGCTAAAATAATTAAATTTGTAAATGTTTTGGGAAGACCACTATTCAATGAAATCACACTCATCTGTGTGCGAACTTCATTCACCTACCTCTGACGCCTTTGCCTCACACCTAGCAATCTCAGATTTGGAATTTTCAATTGCCTCCAGCCTCAACAAAGAATTGTAAAATAGTTCAGAACAAAAGAAGGCCATTTGACTTGGGGAGTCTGGAAGAGGAATAACGTTTGTCCTTTTCACCTTCATATATCCCTTTCAGGCATTCCAAATCTGAATCACTTGTTGCAGAAATAAGCTTTTCTTCATATTTCCTCAAGTGCTTTTGCTAGTCATTTTAAATCTTGGCTCCTGAAACTGTCTATGTGTTCAGAATTGCTTCCTGCATCTCTCCTGAACTATCAAGCTTCAATTTTACAACAGTAGCTCTGTACTGTAGCCTGTCCACCAGAGGATCTCTGTAGCCACCCTTCCCAGCATCCCCCCAATCAAACTCAATTCTCATCTTAAGCACCTCCAATGAAATCACCCCTTAAACCTAAAGGATACAATGTGTGCTGGGACTTGAAGTAAAAACAGCAAATGCTGGAAGCATACAGCAGACCGGGCTGAATGTGGAAGGAAAAGAGAGGTAGCATTTTGAACTCAGTACAACTGTTCTGAATACAAATGTTCCAAAGAGTCATATTCAACAGAAAACCAACTGTTTCACTCTCCTTACAAATGCTACTGGGTTTTGTTCCAGCATCTTCCGTTTTTTAATACCCTTGAGGGAAAACACACTAAAGGAGGCCAGGTCGAAAGGTCTGACAGCTTCTCTGAAGTTTTATTCAGCGCAGCGATGCAGTGCTCTGAGACTGCTGGATACTTCTGGAGTTGATGATGAAGGAGATGGTCCTCCTTGGCAGGGATTTTGTGGAGCTGGCCAGAGTCTCAGTCGTAGGCTGGAGAGCAGATGGGGCCCCAATACCGTCACATTTTGGGATAACCCACCAACTGGGTATTTAACATGGCTTCCCAGGCATAAGCCTATAAGATCCGACAGTCAGGAAAAGGCTGGCTGCTCTTATAAACTCAGCCATGCCACTGTGCAGTCAGGGTCAGCCACGGTTGTGACATTTGCTTAAGGCTTTGAATCAAGAAGGGACCCGAGCACTTGCCCCCTCCATCAGCCAGTGAGTGTCTCCCAGACCCCTCCCTTGGGAGCCCACTTGCATTTGTTTGTTGTGCTCCCAGCATGGTGTGTCCCCTGCCCATCACTGGGCTACTATCACAGAGAGGCTCTTAAAATGGGCAACAGTTATCCAACTGAATTGGCATGGACATGGGAAGGTTGTGAGTTTGCTGCCTAATGTATCCTGTCACCAACAGGTTTTTGCCACCCGATTATGCCCCTGCCACTCCTCTACTCAATCGCCACTCCTCTTGTGAGTCCTTCTCTCTCCTTTGCCAGTTCGGCACCACATTTACAGGCATGGTTATGTTCATTCAGCTGAACAGTACTGCAGTTGATCATCAGGAAGAAACAGCATTAATATCTGCCAATCTGAGTTGATCAAACCTAATTCCGAGTCAGGGGCAGTGGGGGGAGGTCAGGGGGAAGAAGAGGAGACAGGTTGCTAACCAAGCATGCCATCCAGGCCCCCAGTCAGTGATCCTGTCTCTTACTCATCTTTGCCTGTGACAATTTAAGTGTTAATTAAAAATAATTTCTCCCTAATGCATAGGCAGCCGGACAACAGACAAGTGGGACGATGTTCTAAATTGGTAACATTGATAGAACGTTACAATTATTTCACTGGTACAGCACTCCAGGGAAATATACTTGGTGCAGAAGGTACAGTACTCACAGTACCTTAACGCCAGCCATTCAGTCAAGTAGAATTTTTAATAATACCGCAGTTCTAGACTACCTGAGTCATAAATGTTGTCTTTCTTTGTGGGTAGGAAAATGATAATGATAGCACAGCTTAATTGTAAAGACCGCCAGTTATAATTATTAAACAAACCTAACCCACCCTCGCACTCCCTTTCTGTACCCCTAATCCCTGACCACAAAAAAGGTAGTCAGGATTCTCATCCCACTGAGAAACATCTTGTTCTAAACAACAGTAACCCAAAAGCAAGGTACTGGAGTGACAAAGAACAAAAATGATCTCCATTATATTCTAACTCTACTGCAATCTTCTTTCACATCTCTTTTGACAAGAACATTTTCTCAACTAAAAAGGAACGAGTACTTCTACTGCATCTTTCATAACCTCAACACTTTGCAGCCATATTAGCATTTTTGAAATGTTGGCGCTGTCATAAAAAAAGTGGTATCCAGTTTGCATAGAGCACTTTCCCCAATGCCGTAATGAGTAGATAATCCGTTGGTTGATGAATATTTTTCAGGATACAAGGAAGATCGCCCCTGTTCTCTGTTGAAGTAGTGCCGTGAGTCTCCTGACAGGCACTGAGAGGACAGATGGCCAGGTCATTGAGGATATTTAAGACTGAGGTAGATAGGTTCTTGAGTATCAAGGGGATCAAGGGTCATGGAGAGAAAGTGAGAGAATGGGGTTGAGAAACTTAGCATGCGGAGCAGACTCAATGGGCTAAATGGCTTAATTTCTGCTCTGATGTTTTATGGTCTTATGGCGCCTCAGTTTCACATTTTATTAGAAGGACAGTTCACTAAGAGTACAGCATTACTTTAGAACATCTATTGAGGTTTCAGCCTGGATTACTTGCTGAAATTTCTGGCATAGGTCTTTAATTCCTCCCCGTCTTTTACTTAAGTTTTAACTGTTGAGTTTAATGATTCCAGACCGTAAACATTGCCCCCAGTTTTCAGATAGCAGTTGTTGGTTTTAACATCTTAAACTCCCCTTCATTGTTTCCTTTCTTGTCCCATTGCAACCCTCTTTGGCTTCCATCATTGCCCCTTCTGCTATTAAATAACTCCTGCCCTCCACATCTTCACAGGGCTGCCCTTTTGTTCTTTCTTGCCCTATGCCTTTTCCTTGCTTCCATGCTTAAAACCTGTTACATTTCCAATGTTTTCTTTCTATGTTTTGATGAAAGGCCATGGATCAGAAATGTTAACTGTTCTCTCTCAACAGACGCTGCCTAACCTGTTGTGTAATTTCAGAGTCTTCACTTTATATATCTCATGCACCAAGTGTTGGGTGTGTTGATCTCAATCTCAAAGTTGCACCCAAGAGAAATTTCAACCTTTTCACATCAACTAAAATGGGACCCAAGAGGTCTGTATTAGACAAAGCAATGTAGATAAATAAGTTTGACCATGTTAACTTCATTACCAATCATTAATGCCTCATCTATTCCATTACCCCAAGGTAGTTTATGGAGTTAATGACTCAGAGTTAATGATATTGACAAATTTTGGCCTAATTACCCTGACAGGGAAAGCAAATACTCAAATGGATAAGTGTTAAATAATATATTATTCCATTCTATTGGTTCAATTCCAGAGGTGCTCAGAGAAAGAACCACAATCCCGAATACAGGACCGTAAAGGAGAAATGGAGCAGGAATGAGATAAATCAATCCTCCTTTTATACGACATTAACTAGAAGAAAATTCGTGCATTTTGTAGCTGCCTCACAAGTAGTATTTGGAGCTCTAGTCCATAAAACAATGCTAAATACTCTTGCTAGCATCTTTGAATGCAAGATTTAAATCCCTAAATTATACTTGAATTAATCTTGTAGAGCTGTTGGCATATAATTGCCTGTATTAACTGCCTTACAAAAGTGAGATTGAAATACATGGTCACCCTACATGAGTATTTGCTCTTGTTTCTGCTCTTTTTGGTGATCAAGTTTATTAACCAATAAAAGTGAAATTTTGTGAATGTTCTGGTGAGCACAGTTGGCTGAGATTTGAGGGAAGAGTGAATCAGCTTGGTCAACGGTGAGTCGGACTTTAACCTTTATATGCAAAGACCAGTTTTGAGAAGGGGCAGAGTATAGAATTGTACAACACAGGAGGAAGACACTTGGTCCATCATACCTGTGTCAATTCTTTGAAAGGGCTATCCGATTAGACCCGCTCCCTGTCCTTTTCATAAAGTGCTGCCACTTTCCTCGACTTCAAGTATGATTCCAACTTCCTTTTGAAAGATAAAATTCAATCCTCTTTCACTATCCTTTCAATTGGTGCATTCTAGATTACATTAACTCACTGCACAAAGGAATTTTTCGTCATGTGTCTCTTTAGAATCCAATCCATGCTGAGATTTTAATGTTTCATACCAACATGAGAACAAATGAATTAGCAACAGGAGTGAACCATTCAGTCTTCAGCTGCTGTACCATTTAAAAAGATGATTAATGATCTGATTATGGCCTCACCTCTACAGTCCCACCAATCTCCAATATCTTTAGGGTCTCCTGATAGTCACAATTCTACCCATGTCTGCCTTAAATATATTTAATGACTCTGCCCCACTGTTGTCTGGGAAGAGAATTCCAAAGACATATGACCCTCTGAATGAAGAAAGTTTTCCTCACCTATGTATTAAATGGAAGACCCCTTATTTTTTAAACTGCCTCCTCTGGTTCTAATCTCTTCCAAAAGGGGAAAACATCCTTTACGTATCCTGGCAAGTCCTCACATGATCTTATGTCTCAATAAGATCACCTTTTATTTTTCTAAATGCTAACAAATATAGGCCCAGCCTGTCCAGCTGTTGAGTGAACTTTCTCTGAATTCTCACCATGCTTAAGATTGGTCTTACCAATGCCCTGAATAACTATAGCAATATATCCCTACTTTTATACTCCATTCCTCTCACAATAAACAACAACATTCCGTTTTCCTTCCTAATGACTTGCTTCATCTTCATACTAACCTGCTGTGATTCATTGACTAGGATAGCCAGATCCTTCTGTTCCACAGAACTGTGCAATCTCTGTTCATTTAAACAATCAAATGGTTTTCTGTTTTTCTTTCAAAACTGGTCAATTCACGTGGTTCTACATCTGCCAAATTGTTGTCCACTCACTTAACTAATCTATATTCCTTTTGACCCTCCAGATGAATTTTTTACAACATAGTTTCCTAGCTATTTGGTGTCATCTCTAAATTTAGCAACCATTCCTCTGCTCCCCAAATCCAAGCCCTTGCTATAAAATTTCCATCTCATGGTGAGTTAAGGAAAAGGGGGGAGAATATGTAATGGGAGGACTGGTACTATGTATGAAGGCAATACATTTAAGATGTTGGGAAAGATTTCATTCCTTGTACATGAACATTCAGAAAAATGAATTGTTTCAGAATATATCTTAAGGTCAATCTTAAGTTTGTACAAGAAAATCAATGTTAAAGGAAAATTTGGTGTCAGGGATGAGAAAAATGTGGTGGCCTTTGGATGATTATCTCAAAGAATTAAGTAATAATTAAAGACTCTGGGTAAGGCTGTATTAATATTAGACTGGCCAATAATGGAATGCATTCAGGTTGTGAAGAGTGTCAGCTGATGGCTTAAAAAGAAGTAACAATCCAGGACCATTTCCAGTTGGTCCAGGGTCACGGTGTCAAATAACACCAAGGGGATTGACTCCACCAACCATGGTTTTGGGGAGGTAAGCCAGGTAAACATTACTATTTTTGGAAGAATGATACCAAAAGTGTGGGGATGTGGACTTGGTTTGGGATCTGGGTACATTCTATTTGAGTATTGTGAAGCTGAGAGGAGTAGAGAAAAATAAATTAAAGGATACTTGTTAATGTTGACACCTTGCTAGCCTACAGCTTATAGCACCAAATCCCAACTGTTCTTTTTAGTGTTGAAGAGCCTTAAACTTCCATTGACTTGTGCCAATCATCTAGTCTGATGCTCCAAAGCAGTGCTGAGGGAACGTAGCACTGCCATGGGTGCTACAATACTGATGTCCACAAAATTGTACATTAAAAATAAAGCAAGAGATTTCTCCCCAGTGCTCTGTCCAATATTATTCCTCAATTAACAACATACAAAACCAAATGACCCAGAATTGTTGTTTTTGTGTGCCTGGTGCGAGCATGTTCATTGACGCATTCCAATAGTGATCACATTTTGAAAGTATTTCATTAGCTACAAAGTCCTGTGGGATTTCCCAAAACCAGAAAACTCAATTGTTATGGTGCATAATTAGGCTATTTGGTCCATCATGTCTGCATCAGCTCCTTGACCATTTTGACTTAGGGCTAATGTCTTGGCTTTTCCCCCTCAACCCTGCACATGTTTCTATTTAAATAATCACCTACGTCCTCTTGAATGCTTTAATTAGACCTGCCTTCACCAAACTTCCAGGCAGTGCATTCCAGATCCTAACTGAGCTGAGAAATATTTCTATTGCCTGACATTTGCGATTTTTACAACATGTTTGAAATTTGTGCTGTCTGGTTTTTGATCCCCATGTGAGTGGGATGTTTCTCCCTATCTGGTCTATCTAGATGGTCTCGCAATCTCAAAAACTTCCAGAAGTTTTTTTAATTCCCCTTAGCTTTCTCTTATTCAAGGAAAATAGTCCAAACTTCTCCAACGTACCCTCATTACTCATGTTTCCTATCCTTGGAACCAATCACACAAACCACTTGTGCACTTTCACCACTGTGCTCATATCCATCTTAAGTTATGGCTCCCAAGTTTTACACAATACTACAGTTGATGTCTAATTAGTGCTCTATATAAATTCAGCATGAACATGTACCCTGTGCCCCTATTAGTAAAGTCTGGAATACAGTATGTTTTAACAGCTCTGTCTTACTGTCCTGCCATGTTTAATGAGATAATACACACATTCTTCCAGGTCTCTTTGCTCATGCACAACCTTTAGAATTGTACCCTTTGTTTTATACTGTTTCTCCAAGTACTTTGTACTAAGATCTATTGACTCACATTTCGAAACATCATCTGCCACCTATCCACCCACTTCGACTTGTCAATGTCTTTCTGAAGCTGAACGTCTCTTCCTCACAGCTTGCAATTTTTGTATCATTCTCAAAATTTGAACTTGTTCCCCAAATACCAAGAGAGATATTATGAGAAAGGTGGTCTCTAAATGCTAATTCATTCTACTGAAACAGATTTTAGATCTCTAGTTAGCATTTAGGAACAGTAACATAGTGATAATGTTACTGGAGTAGTAATCAGAAGCACAGACTAATCTCTTAGAGAAATGGGGTTCAAATCCTAATCATGCAACTGATGAAACTTGATCTTAATTGATAATGGAATAAAATAAATAGTCGTAATAATACTGGATTGTTGTAAAATATCTCTGAGACATTAATATTCTTCAGTTATGGAAATCAGCCACCTATATCTGGTTTGGCCAGCATATGAAATCAGACTTGCCAAAACTTTGTTGCCACTGGCATGGCCGAACAAGTCACTCAGTACATCAAGTGTATGCAGCAATTCAAATCAGAATAAAATAGAGCCTGCAACAGCAATCCAGATCACACTTAATCCATCGTAGATAATGCATCCCTATTCTTCCATGCTGAAGATCACTCTGAAGAAGCGTTGAGGGTGTGCCAGGGCAAAATGTAATCCCGCGTGAGGTAACATTAATGTGTTTGCAGAGAGGACTTACCAAGTTGGCTGAGTATTAGAGAATGAATCAGGTGGACTGGGCCTGCAGCAGGTGGTCAGAGAACAAATTGAGAAATAAACATAGTTGACCTCATTGTCTCCAAACTATGTGCCGCAGATGCATCTGTCCATGATAGTATCAGTAAGAATGATCACTGAATGATCCTTGTAGAGGCAAGGTCCTATCTTCCCATTGAGGATATCCTTCATCCACTCTACTTCATAAATTCAGAACAGAATTAGTAACTCAAAACTGGATATCCGTCAGTCCTATAGGTTAGCACTCGTGAAATTGCATTCAACCAGAATTTGGAACCTCATGATCTGTTATATTCCCACTCTGCCATTATCACCAAGGTAGGAGATTAATCCTGGTTCAAAGAGAAATGCATAAAGGCATCAATCATAACTAAAAATGATCGGTCAACCTGATGAAGCTACAACATAGGACAACTTGCATGCCAAACAGCGGAAGCAACATATAGTTGTCAAGCTAAGCAATCCCACCAACCAACAGATCAGATCTCAGCTTTGCAGTCCTGCCACACCAGACATGAAAGATTATGGACAATTGAACAACTTACTGGAGGAGGAGATTCTACAAATATCCCCATCTTCAATGGTGGAGGACACTAGCATAGCAATGCAATGGATAAGGTTAGAATACTTGCCAGTATCTTCAGCCAGAAGTGCTGAATGAACGATTTGTCTCATTTGCCCCTTCAGGATCCCAGCATCACAGGTGCCAGATTTCAGCCAATTCGAATCACTCCAAGCGATATAAAGAAGTAACTCACAGCACTGGATCCTGAAAAGCTATGGGCCCTGACAACAGTTTGGTAGTTTACTGAATAGTTTGCTCCAGCTGTAGCAATACCAGAACTAGACATAATGTTCTACTATAACACAATCTACCTGACAATGTAGAAAATTACCTTGCTATGTTCTGTCTACCAAAAGCAGGACAAATCCAAACAGCCCCATCAGTCAGCCCTTGATCATGAGTAATGTGATAGAAGACATCAACAAGACAATGAGTGACATCTACTCAACAACAACCTGCCTATCAATGCTCAGTTTTGGTTCTGTAATGGACACTCAAGTCAATACCTTGTAACAGCTTTAATCTAGTCATGGACTGAAGAGCTAAATTTCGGGTGAGGTGAGAGTGACTGTTGTTGATTAAAAGTAAGGATGTTATGCTTCAGTTACACAAGGCATGATGAGATCACATCTCAAGTATTATGTGCAGTTTTGGTCTGTCTTTTTTAAGGAAAAATACAAAAGCTTTGGCAATCCAGGGAAGTTTACTAAATTGATATCTGGAATCAATAGGTTGTCTAATAAGGAAAGACTAGACAGGCTTGTTGCACTGGAGTTTAGAAGGGAAAGGCGTGAATTAATTGAAGTGAATAAGATCCTTAATTGCCTTGACAAGGTAGATATGGAAAGGTTGTTTATTTTTATGGGTGAGTCCAGAGCTGGAAAATTGTCTTTAAATTAGAAGTTACCCCTTCAGGACAGGGATGAAGAGATTTTTTTTTCTTGGAGGGTTGTAAGACATTGGAATTCTCTGCCTTAGAATGTAGTGGAGGTGCAGGTCATTTAAACAGTTATGTTAAAACTTACCCTTTCAAAAGTTTAGATCATTCTCAGAGTAAAGTAATTGTCCAAAGCTTAAACAATATTTTCAAAAGTATTTGTACCTTCTTTACATTTTGGTGATTTATAACATCATCGCTGTAGGCCCTGTTGAATACTTGTTCAGCTTCCAATTTACCATCTAATTTTGAAGCAAATCTATATCTTAAGAATTGTTTTACCCAAGATGTCTAATCTTGTGTTCTGTTTGGTCCATTTCTGACATTATGTCAACAAGGCAGTATTATTTCTCCTGCCATATCATTTTTTCTGTGATTTTTATTCTTCTCCCTCCAAAAAAATCCATAGTATGTCAACGCTGTTTGTAATCTGATTGATTTGATGCAAGATCGAAGCATAAAAACAATCTTGCCGTGTGTCTGCACCCACAGAATTTGATAATTCAACACTTTAGCAACACTAATCCTTACTTTACATGCTTCCAAACTCTATTATAGTAATACGATTTATTCCTGTTTATGTATTATAGCAATGCTGAAGTAATCTACCTCTTTTAATATTTTAAGTTCTGTTGAACAGCAAAACTGTTATACTCCTTGGTATGGGTTTCCCAACTTAAGTTCAAAATGATAGTTTCCAGTTCCTAGCAGAGATTCTTCCATCCTATGCAGTCAAGGTGGAGGTGTCCAATATCTTTACAAGCAAACTAGAAGCTTTTTCACCTTCATAACATAATATACAATACAAATCTTTTTCCCCGATAATCAAATTTAATTCTGTGACTGCGGCTTGATTAAATCTTCCCACTAAATCCGCAATTTAATTTATGTGCCTCCTAGTTTTATTACAATCTTAAAATTCTTCCTTCTTCTTCTGTCAAACTCTATCTTCTAAATCTTTTAAATTCCCCTTTTATTGCCTTATGTCTGTTCCAAGACACACCTGATGCTCCAACCTCAGTATTGGTTAATTTAACAGCTCTTGATTTCACAAATGAAGCCATACCTCATGGCAACTACTCACAATGATGGTGAGACCCATTCTCCTTCTTCACTCCACAGCATGTTACTTCCTGCTATTAATTTAACTCTTTTTCCTCTTTGCCTATCAGGGACTTTTATATTTACTCTCAGAGCTCTGAATGGGTTACTTCCCAGACAAACCTTGAATCAGTAACGTCCTTACAGATCTTTCTGCACTGAAAACTCTGTAAATGCCAAATATGACTAGTTCTTTTTAACTCTTTTACCAGCCCACATGGTTTCTCCTGCACTTATTAGCTCTGAGGTGATGGTTTCACCTGGAATACCACCATGATCGTACAATTCACTCTCAGGTTTTGTTGGCTGCTCGTCTGTTTAAGCACTCGCAGCTACTGACTGACAGACTGAGTATTTTCAAAATACCAGTGCCTGTAAATAGGTAAACAAATTTGTGATCTGAAACCTTTATCTCCTGGAACAATTGGATGTTTACTACAATTGTTACTTTTGGTATTTAAGTAACTTTCTGACCACTGATCAGCCTGTTGTATGAGCTGCAGAACCAAACACTAACAGGTACTAGCTGGTGGTAGACTGCTGCCTCCAATCCTAATATCCATACTGGGTAATGTTTGGTTAACAGTGGTAGAGAATGAACCACTACTCAGTCTTGATAGTAAGAGACACTTGTCTTAACAATAAAATGTAGTTTATTGGATGATGGCAATAGGCACAAATTATATTGCCATGTCAAACATAATTATTAAGCCTGTCCAGGTGACACATATATTCCCATCAAGATCTCAAGCTAGATTGCTCATTCTCCACCCAAGGCGATATGACATCATCAGATTGGATGGAGCTTAATGCAGCTTCCAAAATTTGCGACAATGATCTTGAGATCAAAGCAGTATTGACCAGGAGCCCAAGTAAAATTAAAGTCAATGGTAATCAAGGGTAAAACTCTCCATTGGTTGGAGAGTTCCAGCACAAAGAAAGACAGTTGCGGTTGTTCCTTTTTTTATTGGCATGTTGTGAGCAACATTGGCTATTGTCCATCCCTAGTTGTCCTTGAGAAGGCTGTGGTGAGGTGCCACTTGAACTGCTGCTGTCCATGTGCAGTGGGTAACCCATAATGATCTTAGGGAGAGAATTCCAGAATATGGATCCAGCAACACTGAAGGAACAGCACTTTGTTTCCATGTCAGAATGGTGAGTGACTTAAGGGAGAACCTGCAACTGGTAATGTTCCTATGGATCTGCTGCCCTTGTCCTTCTCGATGCTAATGGTTTTGAGTGTGCTGTCAAAGGATATTTGATGAATTTCTGGAATGCTTTTTGTAGATAGTACACACTACTACTACTGAGTGTCAGTAGTGGAGGGAGTGGATGTTTGTAGATCTGGTGCCAATCAAGCGGCTGCTTTGTCCTGGATGGTGTCAAGCTTCTCATCCAGGCAAGAAGGGAATATTCCATCACACTCCTAACTTGTGCCTTGTAGATGGTGGACAGGCTTTGGGAAGTTAAGAGGTGAGTTACTTGCCAAAGTATTCCTAATCTCTGAAATAAACTTAGAAATTGTTGGAAAAACTCAGCAGGTCTGGCAGCATCCGTGAAGAGACATCTGAGTTAACGTTTTGGGTCTAGTGACCCTTCTTCAGAACAGTTCACAGAACCTGAAATATTAACTCTGATTTCTCTCCACAGATGCTGCCAGACCTGCTGAAATTTTCCACACTTTCTGCTTTTGTTTCTGATTTCCAGTATCCACACTTCTTTTAGTTTGTTCCGAGTCTCCTGGTCCAGTTGATTTTCTGGTCAATGGTAACACCCAAGATGTTGATAGTGAGGGATTCAATGATGGTAACATCAGTGAAAGTCAAAGGGCCGTGGCTGGGCTGTTCCATATTGAAGGTGGTTATTTCCTGGTATTTGTATGGTGTGAATGTTAATTTCCACCTCCCTACCATCAACCTGATTCATTCCTCCCATTGACCAATCAGGTCATGCCCTCTACATGTCTTCACTGCTCCCCACTTCATCACCCTTCCCCCACCACTCCCTTTAGCTGTAGCTACCCCACACCCACTCCCAGTCCTGAAGAAGGCTTACACCCAAAACGTCGATTTCTCCACCTCCTGATGCTGCCTGGCTTGCTGTGTTCTTCAAGCCTCCTGCCTGTCTACTTTGGATTCCAACATCTGCAGTTTTTTTTGTTTCTAATCAAGGGGAAAGTGAGGACTGCAGATGCTGGAGATCAGAGTCAAAATGTGTGGTGTTGGAAAAGCACAGTCAGTCAGACAGTGTCCTGCTCCTGCTCCTCGGATGCTGCCTGACCGGCTGTGCTTTTCCAGCACCACACTTTTTGACTTGTTAGCCCAACCCTGGGTGTTAACCAGATCTTGTTGCATTTGAACATGGACTACTTCAGTATCTGCGGAGAGGTGAATGGTGTTGCACATTACACAATAATAGGTGAACACCCCACCTTCTGACTTTATGATGGAGGGAAGGTCATTGATGAAGCAGCTGAAGATGGTAAGACCTAAGACACTACCCTGAAGAACTCCTGCAGAGATGTTCTGGAGCTGAGATGACTGACTGTTCAACAACCACAACCATCTTCCAATGTGCCAGGAGTGACTCCAACCAGCAGAGACTTTGCCTCCTGATACCCAATGCTCCCAGTTTTGCCGAGGCTCCTTGATGCCACACTTGGTTGAATGCAGCCTTGATGTCAAGGACTGTCACTCTCTCTCACCTCTGCAATTCAGCTTTTTTGTCTGTCTTTGAACCAAAACTGTAATGAAGTCAGGAGCTGAGTGGGCCTGGTGGAACCCAAACTGGGCATCACTGAGCCAGTTATTGCTGAGCAGATGCTGTTTGACAGCACTGTTGATGACACCTTCCATTACTTTACTTTGATCGAGAGTAGATTGATGGAGCAGTAAATGGCCGAGTTGGATTTGTCCTGCTTTTTGTGTACATACCTGGACATTTTTCCACATTGGGTAGATGCCAGTGTTGTATCTGTACTAGAAGAGTTTGGCTAGGGGGACATGTCGTCAGAATGTGTCAAGGCCCATAGCCTTTGCAGTATGCTAGCTTTACCTCTGAGTTAATCAAGAAACACAGGTGGTCTGATGCCTGCCTAAGGAGGTCACCTGCAACTCCAGGAATTGTCCACAAGCAATGTGTCTTCAGACATATCCTGTGTGTCCTCAGTTTGCAGAGCAGAGCTCCAGGAGATTGATTAAAGTAAAACACTGCGGACACTTGAAATCTGAAACAAGCACAGAATGCCGGAGCAACTCAGCAGGCCTGGCAGCATCAGTGGAGGGAAATAGAGTTAACATTTCAAACCTGGTATGTCTCTTTCTGATAAGAAGACTAGACTGAAAATTTAACTCTATTTCTGATGCTGCCAGACCTGCTGAGTTTCTCCAGCATCCTCTGTGTTTATTCCAGAAAATTGATTACCTGTTGTCCCAGCATTCCAACCTAATTCTGAGCATATCAAGGGTCAATTTCTATTACTTTATATGAAATTTTGATACATAGAAGTGTCAAGCAAACAGGTCAGTCAGTGAACAGCAGTTGACTCTAATACCTTTACTGTTCAAATCCAGTCAACGTAATGGAATAATTAAGAGCTGCAAATTGGTTTTCAGTAATCCATAATGAAATATTATTATCTCAAATGTCATTCATTGGGAAGCGATCTACTTTAAAAAAAACTTCTGATTTCAGAAGATTAGCAATGTCTTTAAATAGCCAACAGCTACTTTTTAATGTATCTGGTGACAGCATCAAGTGCTGACAGGTCAGGAAAAGAATTAGGAAGAGGGCGAGAAGTGGACTAGCGGGGAAAGGGGTTATGGAGAAGATCCTACAATTAGAACAGTTAGAAAATTTACCTTGCTCCAAATGTGCATGCACTAATCAGTTTCTACCCCACTGCACACAAAAATAATTAAAGTTGAATATTCTACTGTAGTCGGACAAATTTGGAGCTGTAAAAAATACCTATTTGGGCTCAGGTCTGAAGGTTACAACAATGTGTATAAATGCAATAATTGTATACTCCTTAGCAGCTGATGGCTGGGCTGTTAAGAGGAGCCGATGGTGCTGTCATAAACTGGGCTTTAGTTTTGTTATGTTCAGCGTTCTGAAAGCCATAATAAAACCAAGATTTCCGATTCCCAATGGTATTCGTGGTTAGGAGGCTGCAAACATTGTAATGTTCAATGAGCTATGATTGTATTAAATGGCACAGAAGGTGTGATGGGCCTGAATGGACAACTCCTGGTCCTGCATTCCGAAAAATTATGCAATAGGGTTAGAGTTATGCTAGATAACGCTAGATTTTGCCTGGTGAGGGTGAATGGGTTGGTTTGGGTTAATTAAGGTACTGAAGAATGGGATCATTCATAGGGATCATAACTGAGAATGAAAAGACAGGGTTTTAAACAGGAGTGTTATATTCCAGTCCATGTATGCCTGTATAAGGTGTTATAACTCAATTTCTTGTGTGCATTCTTGCATACAGTGTTGCACCTCAGCCATGTGTATGTTTGCCTGTGATATACCTCAGCTGTTAAAATCAGAGCTCTGTATTTTTGTGCTCTGTACACTACAAAACTCTGCATCCATCACAGAGCAGTTTGCAGGGTGGTGTTTACAGCTCAACTGTTAGAAGCAGCACACAGAGGGAGCTGTGCATCAGACTCCCATGGACTGCTCCTTTCAGCAGGCATTTCCAAATTGAAATATTTAATCTTCATTTTTTTTTTGCTGTGCCTTTTTTTAAATATTGTTTTCTTTCCCTGGCAGACTCCTGTTGACACCAATTTCATTCACCCCCACCACCATCCCCCCTCCCCCTCCCCCACCACCACGATGTGCACAACATGATGCTGTAGATTGTTGGAGTACTGCATCTTATGCCTGGCTAGTCAATAATTAAAACCAGGCAGCTTGTTTACCAGACAGGTGTTAATGAGCATACAGAATTACTACTGGGATCATAATTACAGTAAGTGACTGTCACAGTTGTTCGACATTCGGACTGGAAACTGAGGTCATTCCTGCCCATTTACCTCACGGCCCAGAATAAAACCATTGACATCAAAATAAGCATTAAAAAAGGCAAAATCAGAAAGGTGAAATTAAGGCTAGTTGTCTTACAGCCCAGGTTAGAGCTTCACACATTGTGTGGCATTGGGGAGAACAAACTGCAGCATATTCAGTAGACAGACACTTCTGCTTTTTATCCTCTGCATCTCATTCAGCAGGAGATATGTAATTCCTCTCACCCCACCTTCTAAATATTATTTGCTTCATGTTTCACCCCATATTTTAAAAGGGAACCTCAATCAGACTGTTTTTACAAGTCTGCTCAATTTAAAACAAACTTGATAAACGCGCCTCATCTTGCACATAACCCTGTCTCTGAGCTTATTCTTCGCCCTAAACTGCCTCGTGCAGTTTCAAGACATTGGCTCCCTCTAGTGCTGATAAATCAATGCTTCATATTGAAGAGATGCCAGTGAAACAACAAGAAAGAAAGTGCCCAAGATGCATATAAAGCCTAACCAGTGAATGCACCACACTCTTTTGTTATAACCGACCCGTCAAAATCAAGTGCTTCCCAATAATCATTCCTGAGTAAAAACTGAAAGAGCTGCAGATGCTGGAAATCAGAATCAAAAACAGAAATTGCTGCAAAAGTTCAGCAGGTCTGGCAGCATCTGTAGAGAGAAATCAGATTTGCTGTTTCAGGTCGGTGACCCTTCCTCAGAACTGAAGGGGATAATCATTCCTGAGTATTTGTCATAAAGGATAGAGTTATACAGTACAGAAGAGGGCCTTTGGCCCATCAAATCTGCTCTGACAAAAACTACTCAAAATCTACACCAGTCCCACTTACCAGTACAGAGGAACCTCGATTATCTGAAGGACACGGGCGGGGAGTATTTTGTTCAGATAATCGCATGTTCAGTTAATCGAATGCTGGATAACACAGTTCAGCCAGGCATCGGAACCTTGAGATCTTGTTTGGATAATCCAAAATTCCTTACAAGTATGGTGCACCAGAAAATGGAATTTTTTTATAAGGTGTGGTGGCCCTTTTTGAACTTTATTGTTGGCTATATTGATTAGGGCCTTTGTTTAGCCACAAGGACTGGGTCTGGTGGGCCAGGGAACCCTGAGAAGCAGAATCTCAAAATCGAATGCCGAATAATCAAGGTTCCTCTGTACTTGGTCCACAGCCTTGAATATAATGAGATTTGAAGTGCTCATCCAAATACTTTTTAAACATTGAGATAGGGATCTTGGGAACCAAAATCAAGGTAGCTCCGGTGTCCCTCCTCCTGGGTCTGCTGAATCTGCCTTCTTTAGATGAGCATGGGAAGAAACTGTTTAATATTCTGACATATTGTGCGAGGAAGGACATTCTGATGAACTGGAACTCCGAACGTTCCCCAGGCCTGTCAGAATGGCGCAGTTTAGTTATGGAACATGTCCACCTGGGCTTCCTTACAAGTATGGTGCACCAGAAAATGGAATTTTTTTATAAGGTGTGGTGGCCCTTTTTGAACTTTATTGTTGGCTATATTGATTAGGGCCTTTGTTTAGCCACAAGGACTGGGTCTGGTGGGCCAGGGGACCCCGAGAAGCAGAATCTCAAATCAATACAGGTATGTCAACTGATGCTCCTGATGATGGGAATCTTTGATGGAGTTGCGCTGAGTGGTGTAATTTAATTTACTTTTAACCTAATTTAATTTAACTTATTTTGTTTAATTATTTATTCAGTTGTAGTATGGGTAGATTTTTTTGGTTTCTTTTTATCTGTTTTGTTATTTAGAGTAGTAGTTAGTTTATTGTTATTGTTGTTATACTATAAGATTGTTATACTATTTTGTTGTAATTTTATAATTTTAAAAAAATTTAAAATCCTTTTCAATTAAAAATAAGGTTCAGATAGGAATTCGGGTAAAAAATGAGGTCTGCAGATGCTGGAGATCACAGCTGAAAATGTGTTGCTGGTTAAAGCACAGCAGGTTAGGCAGCATCCAAGGAACAGGAAATTCGACATTTCGGGAATAAGCCCTTCATCAGGAAGGGCTTATGCCCGAAATGTCGAATTTCCTATTCCTTGGATGCTGCCTAACCTGCTGTGCTTTAACCAGCAACACATTTTCAGCTTGGATAGGAATTCAGCAAATAAATTCTATGCTGACTAACTGATGGAGTTGCAATACAAAGAGAGTCATGAAGTTGAAAAGCAGGATACTGCGAATGCTGAAAATCTGAAACACAAACAGAAAATTCTGGAAATTCTCGGCAGGTCAGGCAGCATTTCTGGAGAGAAGAAAAGCAGTTGTTGACCAGATCTTCCGGTCTCTGGAGGACAAACACACAACCCAAGATGTCACCTAGCTCTCTGCCTGACCTGCTAACCTCTTCTGACTTCACCAAGTTACCCACCTCACCCATCTGCCACCTCTGTGGGCACTGACTTACCAATCTGTCTACCTACCCTCCTAGCCCCTTTACAGCACCCACCTTCCACCACCCTAAGTGACTATCAGTAGACGATGTGCTTTGCATGTAAGGAGGAGCCAGGCTCAGAGGATCCAATCAGAAATGTACAGCACTGTCCAGGCAGAGAAACATCAGGAGTGGAGCAGAAATCCAATGCTGGTGTTGCTCCATATAAGATTCAGGCTAATGTCTTCAGCTAATAAACTGGGAAAAGTTAGAGAGGGATCAGAGTATTTGAGCAAGGAGTCAATGAAACAAAGAGAGGCCTGTGATAGGGTGGATGAATTGAATGACACAAGAAGAGAATGATGTTTGCAAACAGCACATGGGGCTAGAACAGGTCACTACTGTCTGGAAGTGAAAACCAAAACATGTCAAGACAAGGGAAACAAAGTGTGGGCACCAGAAATTGACAGTCTGAAATTGGTTCACTCAATGTTGAGTCCGGAAGACTGTAAAATGCCAAATCAATTAAAAGGGCTGTTCTTCAAGCTTCATTGGAACAGTATAGCAGGCCAAGTACAGAGATGTCAGTGTGAGGGTTAAAATGCCAAGCCACTGGAAGACCAGGCTCATGTTTGTGGACAGGGTGAGCAGAAAATGGTCACCCAACCAGGGGCTTGATCTACCCAGTGAAAAGGGCAACTGTACTGTGAGCAGTGAATCCGTGAGAAACATATGTAATTTGCTGCTTCACTTGAAAAGTATGTTTGGGGCCATAGGCAGTGAGTAGGGAAGGGGCAAATGGAGCATTACATCTTGTGTGTGTCAACAGAAAGGTGTCAGGGGAAAGGGGCAGGGTATTGGGTTTGATTGAGGAGTGAACCAGCGCAAAATGGACGTATTGGTCCTTTCAGAAGATGTGTTTGACAGAGGCATCATGCTAGAGGTGACAGAAATAGTGGAAACTGATGGTAGGGTGAAACAGTGAGGATATGGCTCACCAGCAGAGGGCAGTTGCTAACAAAACTGGTTGATCACCAATCAAGGATAAAGCAGTAAGCCCTCAGACCTGTTCCTGATGGGGATGGAGGTGTCAAGGGATTAAGCATCCCCGCTCACCTCCGCCCCCATCCGTCCCCACCCAGAGAAGAAGAGACAGTCAGGGCCAGGAATTTGGAACTTCTAAAGTGACATAGCATGCCAGAAGACAAGAAACTGGACAAAGGAAGAAAGTATTGGAGTAAAGGAGGGAAGCAACCCTTTTCAATGGGTTAGGAGCAGTCTGAAATGATTCAACTACCTGGGCAATCTGGCTTACAGATCTTGAGAAAGAGGTGGAAACAAGCTGTATGGGGATTGAGAACTTATGAGCCACATTTCTCAAACTTCTGCTTTCACCCCTTCCCTTCCCTCCTCAGGTTGCTATCAGAGATGAACTGTTCAAGAAACGATAGCTCAATGTTTGGTACTGGAGTCATGGTGAAGAGGAAGGGTCAAAGAGTGACGATGAAGTTCCTTGGTGGGACTTCATTTCTCTTTGCAACCTCCCTTAGTCCTACATCCCTCCAACAACTCCGCACTCTTCAGTTCTGACACCATGCTCCAACAATATTTTTCATTCCACAATCAGTGGCTGCACTGATTCTAGAATTTGACCACTGACTTCAGCTACTGAGACACTAACCTCTGAAATCCCTCACCTCCCCTTTCTTCCATTCTCGTTTTTCCTTATATGTGTTCCTTAAACCTAGACCTTTTCACCAACTTTTTGGCCATGTTGAATAATATCTGTTTGTGTGGCCTGTAATTCGATTGTGACTGCTAATTACTCCTGTGAAGCATTTAGGGGAGTTTTCGTGCATTAAAGGTGTTACTTGAAATGGTGGATAAAGGGGTATCAGTGGATGTACTGTCTTGGACTTCCAGACAGCATTTAAGAAGGTCCCACATCAGATGTTGTTGTAGACATAAAAGCTCATGATTGGGGTAGCAATTGTAATTGGGTCGTCTTTGGTTTAGCAAAATGTAAAATATGGTATGCCACAGGGAATGCTAGGACCTTAATTGTTTTCAAATTATATAAATGAGTTAGATGTAGAGACAGAAGATATAGTTACTGAATTTGTTGAAAGGACAAAGATAGAAGAGTAAGAGACAACTTGATTGAAACACATAAGTTGTGAAAAGGATACAAGGAGGTTACAAAACACATAGGTAAGACACATGGGGCAGCACAGTGGCTCAGTGGTTAGCATTGCTGCCTCACAGCACCAGGAACCCAGATTTGATTCCAGCCTCGGGAGACTATCTGTGTGGATTTTTTACATTCTCCCTGTGTCTGCGTGGGTTTCCTCCAGGTTCTCCAGTTTCCTCCCACAATCCAAGGATTTGCAGGTTAGGGGAATTAGCTGTGCTAAATTGCCCATAGTGTCCAGGGTATGTAGGTTGGGTGGGTTAGCCATGGGAAATGCAGGGCTATAGGATAATGGAGTGGGTCTCATGGGGAATGCTCTTCGATACACTGACCAGGCAAATGGTAAAATATAGGAATGGTGAAATTGTCAATTTTGGTAAGAAGAATTTAAAAATAGCATATTATTTAAATGTTGAATAATAAAGAGCTCTGAGATGCAAAGAGATCTGGGAGTCCTTGTACATAAATCGCAAAAAGGTTAGTATGCAGGGAGAGCAAGTATTCAGTAAACCAAACAGAATTTTATCATTTATTGTGAGGGAAACTGAATACAAAATTAGGGAGGTAGTGCTTCAATTATACTGGGCACTGATGAGACTGCATTGATGGTACTGTGTGGCCACTTTATTTAAGAAATGATATAAATGTGTTGAAGGCAGTCCAAAGAACACTTATTAAACTAATACCTAAAATAGGAGGGTTGTTTATGAGGAAGGGTCAGACAAGAGTCAGACACATCTGCTGGAATGTAGAAGAGTAAGAGACAACTTGATTGAAGCAGATAAAACCCTGAGAAACCTTGAAAGGGTCGATGTGAAGAGAATGTTTCCCCATATGGGAGAACTTGTGGTGGATGTGCGTACAGTTACAATGTTGAAAAGACATTTAAATAAGTTCATGAATAAGAAAAATTCGGAGGGATATGGTCCAAGTGGAGGCAGGTGGGGCTAGTTTGGTTGGGATTATGGTTGGCATGGACTGGTTGCACCAAAGAGTCTGTTTCCGTAGCTGTATGACTCTGTGAGTCTATAACTTAGATCTAAGAGGGTCACTGTTTAAAGATCAGGTGTCACTCATTTAAAACCAAGATTAGGCCAAATATTTTCTCCTGATAGCCTCTGAGATAGCTTATTCTTGTGCTGCAACACTAAACCATTTCATTCCAAAATCTACCAGCAATTTGGTGCTCTGTAATCCTTGCTGGACTCGGGGCTTAATTTGGCCTATAGCTGTGTCTAGACACACATTGTTGATGTAACCACTCCAATTCATGTTTCTGAAGATGAGGCCAGTGACTGCTTCTGTCCCTGCTCTCCTGGTACATTTGGTCCTCGGCATCTTCCTCAGGGCAAGATTCCATCCTCCTTCCATTCTCACACCAGCTTTTCACAAATGTGATATTGTCTTGTTGCAGCAGTTATTTGACGAGTTAGCTGTGACTTTCAGCTTGAAAGCAGCTCCGTACTTCATTTTTTTTTTGCTGGTGGTAATTCTGTTGTGTTTGTCACCTGTTCAATCTCCTTTGTGTGACCATGTTTTAAATTCACTTGTATCTTTGCAGTACAGTTCATATCACTTATTTGACCTGACACACCGACTTCCAGATTAAAGTAAGTAAACATGCATTTCTGAGGTGAAACATAGAGGCCAGCTACTGCTGTGAGTATAGTGTAGCATTTTGTAATTCTAAAGGGGTTTCAAATATATCACAAAGTATAATAAGAAGCGTGATTCCAAAAAATAGAATAATCATATAAGCACATTCAATTCTCTCCGTGTCTGCGTATGTTTCCTCCAGTTTCCTCCCACAGTCCAAAAACGTGCAGGTTAGGTGAATTGGCCATGTTAAATTGCCCGTAATGTTAGGTGAAGGGGTAAATGTAGGGGAATGGGTCTGGGTGGATTGCGCTTCGGTGGGTCGGTGTGGACTTGTTGGGCCAAAGGGCCTGTTTCCACATTGTATGTAATCTAATAAGGGGCAGCACGGTGGTTAGCACTGCTACCTCACAGCGCCAGAGACCCGGGTTCAATTCCCACCTCAGGCAACTGTCTGTGTGGAGGTTGCACATTCTCCCCGTGTCTGCGTGGGTTTCCTCCGGGTGCTCCGGTTTCCTCCCACAAGCACAAAGATGTGTAGGTTAGGTAAATTGGCCATGCTAAATTGCCTGTAGTGTTAGGTGTAGGGGTATGGGTGGGTTGCTCTTCAGAGGGTCGGTGTGGACTTGTTGGGCCGAAGGGCCTGTTTCCACACTGTATCTAACCTAAACTTGTACATTATGATCTATAGGAATTGAATAGTTCTTTCATGGAGCAGGTATCGTCACAATGGCTGGAATAGCCTTTTTCCATGTTATAGAATTCTATAATAAGGTTTGCCTCTTTGGTTTGAAGGTAAGTAACATCCCTTTAAGCGAATTAGTGTTCGTGAGTGGGATTTGAATAATTAGTTATCAATCGATCTTTCTTACCATTAGAAGAGAAACTGTAACATGATTTTAATCTGTGTCTGCAGCTCAAATATTACTCCATTGTCCCTTTTGTTATTAATTTGCACAGAGAGAATCAGGGATGTGTAATGTTGGCAGGCAGATGGGGGAGGGCAATTAGTGACCATGGGAGGGTTAACATCGCAAATTTAATTTCAGTGTTAATTAGCTGCTGCAGATAGTTAGCTTAAAGGGATGGGGGGGGGGGGGGAGTCTGCTTTCACCGCTTCCAGCTGGGCTAAATCTTTCATTTTTATGAGTCACTGCAATGTCCCTTTAACAGGCCTCCTAGCAGAGCGCTTTAGGGAACATCTCCGAGACACCCGCACCAATCAACCACACCGCCCCGTGGCCCAACGTTTCAACTCCCCCTCCCAACTTGCCAAGGACATGGAGGTCCTGGGCCTCCTTCACTGCCGCTCCCTCACCACCAGACCCCTGGAGGAAGAACGCCTCATCTTCTGCCTTGGAACACTTCAACCCCAGGACATCAATGTGGACTTCAACAGCTTCCTCATTTCCCCTTCCCCCACCTCATCCTAGTTTCAAACTTCCAGCTCAGCACTGTCACCACGACTTGTCCGGACTTGTCCGACCTGCCTAGCTCCTTTTCCACCTATCCACTCCACCCTCTCCTCCCTGACCTATCACCTTCATCTCCTCCCCCACTCACCCATTGTACTCTATGCTACTCTCTCCCCACCCCCAACCTCCCCAAGCTTATCTGCCCACGCCTCAGTCTCACTGCCTTTATTCCTGATGAAGGGCTTTTGCCCAAAATGTCGATTTCACTGCTCGTTGGATGCTGCCTGAACTGCTGTGCTCTTCCAGCACCACTGATCCAGAATCTGGTTTCCAGCATCTGCAGTCATTGTTTTTACCTTACACAGTAATGTACTTGCTGTTAAAAGTAATCGAGGCCTGGGAAAAGTAGGAAATTGGACGTAGGGTTAGGGGTTGTTGGAAGGCAGTTAAGAATAAAGGGGAAGGAAAGGGTTTCCAAACCAATTGTCAATTTGATACACAGCACCCAGGGCTCAGCAAAAGTGACAAAGATTGGTGCTTGTTCTGTGTATGACTTGCCTGTGGTACATGAATTAAATCAGCAAGTTCTGCACAACTTTCCATGATCCCAGCCAAAACAGCAACTTGTGCCATCATCATTGGTCTCAGTTCTCCAGGCAATGTGAAAGAAAAGGTCCTTGGGAAATAAACCAGGTATATCATCGTCGCCTACCCATCCCATAACCATTACTACTGCTGCTTCATTCTGTCACTGACAACTGGCCCAGGCAAGGAAAGGAAGATGCTTGGTTGTGATGCAGCCATAAAGGCAGGAGGCATGGAACCTGCAAATGCCTATGGAACATTTCCCCGCGTAAAGAGGCTGCTTTTCGAAGCGAGGTAGTGAGAGCGGGAGAGTTGGGGTTAAGGAGTTAGGAGGTAATTTGAGGAGAATCTCCTATGGTATTGTTTGGGAACGCCTTCCTCCATCCCCAAAGAGATTGCTGGGAATCAGCTGAGCATCATAAAGATAGAATGAGATGTGGAGCCAAAAGAGATAAATACAGTTGAGAAACAGACCAACTTTCATATAAGAGCAGCACAGCCAGTTTGACAGGCTGAATGGTCTACTTCTTTTCCTCTATTGTCATAATTGGAAAGTCAGAAATCAATTTTCAATATTTAATTATTTTAGCAATGTTTTTTAGCAGGTTCTGCTCCAATCTGTGTGTTTTACAGTGGCAAATACAAGTATCTTAATTCACAAGGGCTGTGATTTTTGTTTCCTTAATATTGACAATTAATTTCTAACCTATTTAAAACCTTTGAGAACTGAGAAATTAATTAGTGCTTTAATTTAGAATGGAACAACAAACTGTCCGGATCTCTTTTATAAAATCTTTTTTATAAATAGTGACTTTAGACTGCAATTGTTTTGAAGTAACTACAGTAGGCCTGCACTGACGGACAATCAGAGCAGCCAATTTAGCTGTTTAAAAGCAAGGTAGGAGGGAGTGAAATGGTTGCCATAATGATGCAGGTGTGCTGCTCATCACACGGGGTCTGATGAGCCCGCTACAAATTCCTCACTTTTAACCAAACCATTCCTGCCACATCCGCCATTCAAAATTCAAGCACACCCCTGTTTGTATTAATATTTAAGTGCAAACAAACACTTGCATTATTAGCCATTGTCTGCAGAATAGCATTGCTCTTTCTCTCTTTCCTCCTACCACAGTGGTCTCTGTTCAAAACCCACTCCACTTCCCATTGCTTCACCCCCACACCCCTCATATTCCTTACTGGACAAAAGGTTCATAGACATGAAGCTGGAGCAGAATATTCATTATAGTTGGTCCTTAATGACAAACAGCCACAAGTCAACCAACCATGGGGGGACATTATAGAGATGATACTCTCCCTGTCTAGCTAATGGCAGGAATACCTTCTGGTAGGAGGAACAGAGCATGGGCTCCACAGAATGATTTGGAGAGGAGTGAATTCTTCCCTTCCCTAATCCAGAACAGTTCAGGCAGATTCCATTACCAGTGCTGGAGCTTTGGCACGGGACAGTTCATAGCCTCCCTCTCTCCAATCTTGCTAGTTCAAACTTAATTGTACCTTTGATGCATCAAAATTTCTTTTAAGTCTGGTCTTGCTGAATAAACAGGAAGTCCTGACAGTTACCAACACAGATGTGAGGAGAACTTCTAACACTAAATAAACAGGAACTAGGTATCATTACTCCTATAACTAATGTGACAAGTGATTATCATTTCTCCAGCTGAACAAACATTAACATCCCTACAGTTAACCAGCAGCATGTACCAAGATTAGGAACAGGACTGATGAGGGTTAGTGAGTATTACCAGACTGGCGTATTTTCTGTTTGTTACTTCCCACTTTTTGACATTCAATAGCAATACTGAATAATCTCAGATTTGTTGCAATGCTAATCAGAAGTGACATGTGCTCTGCTCCATCAATACCAAACCTGACCATCACAGATCAGCTCCCTTTGCTCGTATATGGTCCAGTGGGGCACATTCTTTCCCTAAGCCGGAAGATTCAAGTCCCACTGCAGATAATTGATCAATATCTATGCAGACAGCAGTGTAGTGCTGAGGGAGTGCTGGAGAAGGTGCGTTTTGAATGAAATGGTACATCAAAGCTATGCCTGCCTTCTCAGGACATTTTTTAAAAAGTGAATGTGTCGTCACAGGAGACCCACAGTGATTTATCTCTTCTCCCACCAACACCCATTGAAGTCAAGTGACCAACCAATGTTCACTTCCTTGGCATAAACGTAAAGATCGCTTTTCGGGCAAGGCATTTTAGGGGCAACCTCTCACATGCCCTTTCTCAAGGGTGATTAATGATGAACAACAAATGATGGTCTTGTCAGCAATGCTCTCATTTGTTAGAAGGGTTAGTAAAAAAGAAGCTGCTGACAGTGGAGAAAAAAAGGAAGATTTTTGGAGAAGCAGTCTATACAGTGAAAACTCTCTTCACATAGGATAAAATTTAAGATAATGTTGTATATTTTAAACACAATTCAAACTTTCTCTCCTCTCCGTTAGTACACACCTCAATTTTTAAAATATCTTTCATGGGATGTGGTTAGGCCAATGTTTATTGCCCATCCCTATTTGCCCTTAGCTTCTTTAACTGCTACAGTATATTAGAAGTAGGTATATCGACCATGCTGGGTTAGGAAGGAATTCCAGGATTTGAACCCCAGTGACAGAACAGTGACGTGTTTCCAAGGCAGGACGGTGAGTGGCTTGGAGGGTAGTAATCAAGTGGCAGTGTTCCCATGCCCCTGCTACCCTTGCCCTTCTAGATGGTAGAGGTTGTGTGTTTGGAAGGTGCTGTTAAAGAGGCTTTAGTAAGCTCCTGCAGGGCATCTGGTATATAGTGCTGCTGCTGTTGAAGGTGGATGGAGTGCCAATCAAAGGGACTGCATTGTTCTGGATTTGTGTCAAGGTTCTTGAGTGTTGTTGGAGGACTGCACTGCAGGCAAGTGCACAATGTTCCATTACACTCCTGACTTTAGCCTTGTAACTGGTGGGCAGGCTTTGAAGTATTAGGATGTGAGTTACTCACCGCAGACTCTCTAGCTTCTGACCTGCCCTTGCAGCCACAGCAGCTATATGGCTGATCCAGTTCAGTTTCTGGTCACTTGTAACCCTATGATGTTTAACAGTGAAGATTCAATGACAGTAATGCCATTGAATGACAAGCCAAAATGCTAGATTTTCTCTTGTTAGATTTAGCCAATAACCAGCTCTTGTGTGACATGAAGGTAACTTGCCACTTCTCAGCCCAAGCTTGAATGTTGTCCAGGTCTTGTTGCAGTATTTGAGAAGGATATTGTGAAACTTGAAAGGGTTCAGAAAAGATTTCCAAGGACGTTGCCAGTATTGGAGGATTTCAGCTACAGGGACAGGCTGAATAGACTGGGGCTGATTTCCCTGCAGCGTTGGAGGCTGAGGGGTGACCTTACAGAGGTTCATAAAATCATGAGCGGCATGGATAGGATAAATAGACAAGGCCTTTTCCCTGCGATGGGGGAGTCCAGAACTGGAGGGTATAGGTGTAGGGTGAGAGGGGCAAGATTTTAAAGGGAACTAAGGGGCAAATTTTACATGCAGAGTATGATGCGTATATGGAATAAGCTGCCAGGGGAAGTGGTGGAGGCTGGTAAATTACAACATTTAAAAGGCATCTGGATGAGATATGATTAGGAAGATTTTAGAGGGAGATGGGCCAAGTGCTGGCAAATGGGGATAGATGAGTTAGGATATTTGGTTGGCATGGGCGAGTTGGACTTGAAGGGTCTGTTTCCGTGATGTATGACTCTATGACTCCATAAGTTGTTAATTTTGTGCAATCATCCGCAAACATCCTGCCTCTGATGTTATGACTGACAGAAGGGGCCGAGAATACAGCCCCGAGGATTTTTGCAGTAACTTCCTAGAATGTTTGACCTTCAACAATCACAAGCGACTTGCTTTGTGACAGTGGGGAGCTCTTCGTTGATTCCCATTGACTCCAGGGTTTGTCCAGGGCTCTGTGATCCGCACTCGATCACATGCTGCCATGGTGCCAAGGGCAGTTCCTCTCACATAGTCTCTGGTGTTCAGCTCGTTTCTCCATGTTTGATCCAAGACTGTCATGACATCAGGAGTTGATTCGTCATGGCAGAACTGAAAATGAGTGTCAGTGTGCAGCTTGATTGAAGAGGAGGAGGTGAAGTGGATTTCTTCCTCTTTTGGGTTCCCTCACCACATGCCCAGTCCAGCAGCTGTGTCCTTTTTGACTCTACCAATGTGCATGATGATGCACATGATGACAGATATCAAAGTACTCATCCAGAGTACATTCTGTGTCCTTAACACCATAGTGCCTGTTGCAAGTGTTCAACAAAACAGAACTGATTCTTCACCTCAGGATAGTGGCAGGAGGTTTTTGTACCCTCTGATCTTCTATCACGAGACTTCAAGTGTCCAAACTCAATGTGAAGGGCTCCCAGAATACTCCCTCTTGACTGTGTACCATGGTGCTGCCACCACAGTAAGCACGAACATTCTTACACCCAGTGGTATCTGGGACATTCTCTTATTAATTCATTCATTCATAGGATGGAGGCTTCATGGACTAAGCCAGACTTTATTGCCCAAGCTTAAGTTGCAGTTAAAAGTCAACAACATAGTCATGGCTCTGGAGTCACATGTAGGGCAGACCAAATAAGGACAACAGTTTCCTTCTCTAAAGGACATTAATGAACCAGATGGGATTTTCTGACATTCGACAATGGTTATCATTAGACTCTTAATTCCAGATTAGTTATTGAATTTAAATTTCACATCTTGACTGTGAGGGGTGTTGAGGAGGAGGACCTGAGACCCCAGAACATCGACAGAATCTCCAGATTAATAGTCTATCAATAATACCACTAGTCCATTGCCTCCCCCAACTAGTCATTGTCTATGAGGGATGATTACAGGAGGATGACTAGGTTAGGCTGTTACTTGACTAGTCTGCAGGACAGCCCTTCACCCCTGTTAGCCTGAGCTCCCAGATGTTAGTAAGGAAAACTTTGCAGGGTCAGCAGGGAGGGCTGGGTTTTATTGTCATTTTCAGTGCCTTGATCGAAGCTTGGTGGTTCATCTGATTCATTCCTTTTAGACTTTATAATTGTTTGATACAACTGACCAGCTTCCTAGGTTATTTCAGAGTCAACCACAGTATTGTGAGGCTAGACTCACAGGACCAGGCCACAATAAAGTGCTCTTTCTCTGCAGGATATTAGTGAACAAGGTTGGCTATCACCAATGTCCGTTACTGAGGGCACGGTTGTGTTTCAGGTTTATCAACTGCATTTGAATTCCACCTGCTGCCATGGTGAAATTTGAATCAATGTCGGCTAAGCCTGGGTCTTCGGATTCCTGATGAAGGGCCTTTGCCCAATACATCAATTCTCCTGCCCTTCGGATGCTGCCTGGCCTGCTGTGCTTTTCCAGTGCCACACTCTCGACTCTAGACCACTGACATTACCACTACGTCAGCGTTCCCTGTACCAGTCCTTCATCACCTTATTTCATGCAGATGAATTAAATAATGGAACCTTCAAAAAAGTGAAGATTTTAGGACTGAGAAAAGTTGAATGGACAAAAGTTGCATATCATCCCTGTGGGTTTTGCAAGCCTTGTGCACTATCCAGGATGTTGTCCACAAGGGGGCGAGAAGCATCCTACAGCACGACATTCACCATCCACAGCAATCACTGTCCCAGCCACGTGACCTGGAAACTCAGCCGACAAAGTACATCTTCCTTCTCCCATTCAGCATCAAAAATATTCATTAAATTTTCATCTGGCAAGCCCCAATTCAATAGGGATGGCAGATGTAGGCACTGTCTCCATCTGCTGGTGGTGCTTTGCTTCGATAGAGGCTTAGGTTTTAAGAAATGAAAGCAGATGTGGGCTATTGAAATGTTGCTATCGTACCCTTCAGTTCCCTCCGTCCCTGAGGACTTCATCAATCCCAACAGATTCTTCAGCTCATTGACTAAAGAAGTCAATGCCTCCTTTGGATGCCCACAGGGGCCTCTTATCTCCTTTCCAATTCTATAAGCCCAGCTGTCTTATAACAAGTTGTTAATATTGGTTTTCCTTTTTAGCCTCTCAACAGGGGTGTTCCTAACTTACACTGTTGCCATACCATCAGTGTCACGGCAATCACAATGATGATCTCCAGTCCATAAGAGTTGTGGATCAAAGTGTACTATACTCTCAACAAGAATTTTTTTTTGTTTTTGGGGGCAGTAAGGTGGCTCAGTGGTTAGCACTGCTGCCTCACAGCACCAGGGTCCCAGGTTCAATTCCCGCCTCGGGCAACTGACTGTGTGGAGTTTGCACATTCTTCCTATGTCTGTGTGGGTTTCCTCCCACAGTTCAAAGATGTTCAGGTTAGGTGAATTGGCTATGCTAAATTGCCCATAGTGTTAGGTACATTGGTCAGAGGGAAATGGGTCTGGGTGGATTGCTCTTTGGAAAGTCGGTGTGGACTTGTTGGGCTGAAGGGCCTGTTTCCACACTGTAGGGAATCTAATGTAATCTAAAACAAGAAATGTGCAAAAGAAATAAATTCATTCATCAGAGTCAGCCTGGAAAATTCCACAGTGCTAAATCCTGTGGTCAGAAAGTGTTTCACCACAACCTGGGTTGACTTCACCAGGGGAGTGGGAGAGAAGGAAAAAAGAGAGGAGGAGAGAGAAAGGGGAGAGGAGGGAGGTGGGGGAAGGGACAGAGATTAGGGATGGCAGGAGACAAGTGGAGAAAGAGGAGGAGTGGCAGGAGGTGAGGGGAAGAGAGAGGGTAGGGTAGGAGGAGGGGGAAGAGAGAGGTTAGGGATGACAGGACGAGGGGAGGAGAGATGGGGTGGCTGGAAGAGAGAGGGTAGGGCAGGAGGAGGGGGAAGAGAGAGGTTAGGGGTAGCAGGAGGGGGAAGAGAGAGGTTGGGGTGGCAGGAGGAGAGGGGAAGAGAGAGGGTGGGGTGGCAGGAAGAGAGGGTGGGGTGGCAGGAGAGGTGGATGTTTGGGTTGAATCGAAGGAAGAGGAGTGAAAGAGATGATCACCCCTAAGGAATGAGAAGGGACAGTTGGAGGGAGGGATCAATTGAGAACAATCACCCAAGTCAATCTCAGATAAGCTGTAGTATTGAATCAAAATGTGAGAGGGAGATAGAGACAGATGGTCTCTCATACCTGACAGAAGTCAAACAATTCTGCAGTTTTCTTTCATAGATGTAGGTGTCACCTGATGGGCCATCCCTAATTACCCAGAGGGCAGTTAGGAGTCAACCACATTGCAGTGGATCTGGAATCACATGTAGGCCAGACCAGGTAAGAATGACACTTTCCTTCCCGAAAGGACATTAGTGAACCAGCTGTGGTTTTCCTGACAATTAACAATGGATTCATGGTCATCATTAAATCATTAACAAATTGGATTATTATTAAATTCTAATTCCACCACCTGCCATGGCAAGATTTGAACCCAGCTGCCCAGAACATTACCTGGGTCTCTGGGTTAATAGCCTGATGATAATACCACTCAACTATTACTTAGATGCAAGTCCTAGATTTCTGAAGGATTGATATCAGAGCTATAGCAGTATTCGCTGTAGCTGAGTTGATCACACTCTTGGCTCTGAATCAGAAAGAGAGGGGATGTCCTCCTGATATTATCATCAGACTATTAACCCAGCGACCTGGGGACTCAGGTTTGAATCCTGCCATGGCAGATGGTGGAATTAGAATTCAATGTGAGTCTCATAATAACTGTGAAACCGTTGCCATTTCTTGGGGGGAGTGGGGGAACACCCATCTGGTTCACTAATCTCCTATCTTTGCCTGGTTTCATCCACGTGACTCCAGTCACACAGCAACATGGTTCTCTTAACTGCATTCTGGGCAATAAATGCTGGCTTCATCGAGCCAGTGACTCAAAAATGTGAATGACTCAAAAAGCTTGTGGGTTTCATTCAAATGCTTAATCCAGGTTGATACTCTGGTACACTACTGAAGGACTGCTGCACGGTCACAGTTTCTGTCTTTTGGATATGGTCTAAAGCAAGGCCCCATCTTCTCTCTGCACTGGTTGCCAGAGATTCTATAATACGAACTTGAAGATGTTCACCTAGTTTCCTGGTCAATATATAATCCTCAACCAACACCATGAAACAGATCATCTGATCATTGTCACATCTTTTTGGGGATTTTGCTGTGTACAAATCGGCTTCCATTTTGCTTACATCAGACCAATGACTAAACTTCAAGAATGGCTATAAACCACTCTGAAGTCTTGATAGGTGCTACACAAATTCAAATTCTTCCTTTCAACAAAAATAGTTTATATATATTCCTCAATATAATAAAATTGTGCTCTGGAGCTAAATTAAATACTGAGTCACAAAAGGAAATGTTATAGCAGATGGCCAAAATGTTGACCAAAAAAAGTAGATTTTGAGGATTGTCTTAAAGAGAGAAAGGGAGCGGCTTAGAGGTTTCGTGAGAGAATTGCAGAGTCAAGGCCCATGTAACTGAAGGCACAGCGACCAAAGATAAAGTGATTAAAGCTGAGGACACTCAAGACAGCAGGATTGGATGAGCGCAGGTGTCTCGTAGGGTAATGGCCCTGGAGATATTACATGGGTAGAAGAGGGCAAAATTATGGAAAGGTTTATAAACAAGGATAGAAGTTTCAAAATCTGGCCATGCTCAACAGTCAGATTAATGTGAGTCAGCAAACACAGGAACGATAGGTGAACAGGACTGAGTGTACTTAAGGACACACGCAGTGGCGGTCAGGAATGACCTCCAGTTCATGGAGGGTAGATTGTGGGAAACTGGCCAGCAATGGAATGAAGATTTGAGCAGCATATCAGCTGAGACAGTGGCAAAGAAATGGAAGTGAAAATCAGTGGTCATAGTGATGGCACAAATATGTTGGAATCACATCCCAGAGTCAAATATAACACTAAGCCTACAAACAGACTGGTTCAGACGCCTGTGCAACAGCTGAAGTCATGAGCTAGCAATCAAGACTTTCAACAAGGGGTTAAAAACCATTGGCTTCTGTCTTCCTGATGTTTAATAAGGAGGAAATTTCTGCAAATCCAGTACTGGATGTCAGAAAATCCACCTGAATATGTAGTGTTAATGAAGGAGTGGAGAAAGTAGGGATAGTGTGCAACTGGGTATTATCAGTCTACACGTGAAAATTAACGCTGTGCTTTCAGGTGATGTTGCGAGGGGTAATCGTAAATGTGAGGTACCTGGATACACGTTGACCATAGGATATAAGATATAGGAGCTCAATTAGGCCATTCAGCCTATCCAATCTGCTCTGACATTCAATCATAGTTGATATGCTTCTCAATCCCATTCTCCTGCCTTCTCCCCATAACTTTTGATCCCCTTACTAATCAAGAATCTATCTATCTCTGTCTTGAAGGTACTCAATGACTTGTTCTCAACACCCCTCTGTGGCAATAAGCTCCACCGATTCACCACCTCCTGGCTGAAGAAATTCCTCATCTCAGTTCTAAAGGGTTGTCCCTTCACTCTGAGGCTGTGCCTTCATATCCTAGTCCCTTCTAAAAGTGGAAACATCTTCTCCATGTCCACTCTATCTAGGCCTCTCAGTATTCTTTAAGTTTCAATTAGATCGCCCCCCCCACCCACCATCCTTCTAAACTCCATCAAGTACAGACCTAGAGTCCTCAACTAATGGTGAGAGAACAGGAAGAGAAAACCATGCAATTGACTCTCTTAGATCAATATGAATGGAATCAGGTGAGAGCAGCCTGACACTGCTGGAGAGTGGACTGGCATTGTCAACTGTAGCAAAAGTTGCAGACAAGGTGAGTAACATGAAGAATGAAAGTTTACTTTTGTCAGACTTAATTGTAACTTTAAGAGCACGAGTTTTGAGAAGATTTGTAGCTCAGGTTGGGGTTCTGGATATAAGTTTGCTCACTGAGCTGGTAGGTTCATTTTCAGACGTTTTGTCACCATACCAGGTAACATCATCATTAGCCCTCCGGTCAAGCTTCACCAGACACTCACTGATGATGTTACCTAGTATGGTGACGAAACGTCTGAAAATGATCCTTCCAGCTCAACGAGCAAACTTACATCCAGAACTTTAAGAACAGTTTCAATAGCAGGGGCAGAATTTCAGTCAAAGTGGCTTAAGCATGGAGAGCTGGGTAAGTCGGTGCCAGATTTGAAAGCTAGCAAAACATTTAGGCACTTGAGAGCCAAGTTAGATCAGAGATAGGACCAGAGTTTGCAAGGACAGAGGAAATGAGGGTTGATTTTCTTTAAGTAAACAGTGATGATGGCAGATTTGAAAAGGGAGCAGGTTAACAATATCAGCTAAAACAGGAAACAGAAAGGAAGGTTGGGTGGTAAGCAGTTTTGTAAGAAAAGAAAATGGGAGGCAGTCTTCCTGGACATTAAATGGGGACTTTACAACAGAATTTAGCTCACCCTTACACAAACTCTTGCTGCTGACACTATAATTGAGCAATTTGACCTTATAAACCAAAAGCTGCTTCTTGTTTACTGATTCCTATAAGCACTATTTAGTCTCTTGATTCGACATGAGTTGTGTTATAGGGTGTTTCATGTTTTTCTGAAATAATGTTTCAATAATCTCATCCAAATCTCACAATGTGCCTGAAATATAACCCGAGAGAATTTGTTTTGAAACTGGATATAATGCAAAGCAGACTGATTGAAGCCTAATTCCCAAACAGATTCATTTTATGCAACTCCAAGTTGGCTAAAAGGCAAATAAACAAAAGTTGCTATTAGCATTGGTTGAGAGAAATTCAGTTAGAATGACTGAGAGGAGAAATGATAGTGTTTGTAAGCATGGATCTGGATTCCTTGGAAATGTCACATTGTTATGAATACATGGAGATCAGAATCTGGACTGAATTCAAGTGTAAACATAAATTCAACAGAAACTAACGATAGCAAGACAATTACTGTGAAAAATGACAACTGTACAATTTAGACCAACATCTTTTACATTTTTTCAGTTGTTTGAAATATCAATATTTATTCCAATGAAAATTATGTCACAGATTTGAAATTATTTTTATTTCCAGCAGTGTATACTTATGAAACACATGCTTTATTTCCCCTCACCCTGATACTGAAGTCTATCATATTTAATATGCCACAATTTCTTAGTAATTTGACATTAGTACCTAGTCTGTGATGGGTAAGAATTAGCTACCATAACACTGGTCAAATCTCAAAGGTAGTACCATTGGAACTTGATTAAACCATATCATCTATCATATTTGTACTGCTCCATTAGGAAAATTCATATCTCAGTTACAAACACCAATGCTCTCTCGAGGTAGCTTTCTATTACTCCTAGTTACTCTACTTCACAACTCCATTCTCCCCCCTCCATTCTACCCAGTGACCCACTACCTATACCAAATGTCTTCAGTTCTGGACCACAACAGGGGGTAAGTAACTGCAAGTTTGCAAAAGTTTAAGTCCTTCCAAGCCTTGCCTCTCCTCATCTCTGTAATTTTTCTCAGCCCTACACTTGTTTTTCAGTGTTCCTTCATCTGAAACCACTTTCTTTGTCCATCATTGCAGTTTGTGTCTATCGCCATCTAAGCTGGGAAGTCCCTCCTGAAGCCCTTCTGCCTCTCTTTTCTCCTTTCAGAATGTTGCTCAAAACCTGTCTTTCTGGCAAAACTTGTGGCTGCCTGTCCTCTTATCTCCTATAGCTTGGTGCCAACACTTTGTCCAATAGTAGAGGCTAACAGAGATGTAGTCTTTCAGATGAGATATTAAACAAAAGCCCTCTTTGTCCTTTGATATCAAAGATCTCATGGCACTGTTCCAAAACTGCAGCAGTGTGGCTCTGTCCAATCCTTGTTCCTCAACCAACATCACTAAAACAGATTGTCTGTTATTTATTTAATTGCCGTTCATGGAAATTTGCTGAATTTCCCACATTAAAAAAGATGAGTAAACCTCAAAACATTCTTCAATGGTTGTAAAACCCTTTGGGACTTCCAGAGATTGTGAAAGACAGTGTGCAAATCCAAGTCTTTCTTTCTCAACAGAACTTGCCTTACAGAACAGTACAACATGATGAAATGGTATAGGAAACAATGCAACATAAAGAAAGCTGAAAAGTATTAATGAAATTCCACAAAATGAAGGACACAATTCACCCCAAATATTTTACCAATTGAATCCAAAATCTTCTCCCTTTTTTCTCCCAAATATGCACCCAACTGGTGTAAAATTGCAAAGATTGAAGTCTGAGGAGACCGCAACCCATTACCTCAAGCAGTGTTTTTGAAGATGAATTTTGCAAATAGTCCCGACTGTGATGCAGAGCTGTTGCTCAGTGCTTTGATCGTCCAATGAACCTTCCCATCCCTCACAACAAACAGACACTGTCCACTTCCCCTAATCAGCTTTCCCATGAACAGAAAAACAGGGCAAAGGCTGCTCAGAGCACAACCTAATCAATGGTAACACTCAGAACGGAAATTAAACTGATCCAAAAGGGTGGAGGGAGAGAGAAGGACTGTACAGGTATTGGGGGACAATGAATGATATAATGAATGAACATCAATACCTATCTGGCAATTATAGATTAACATTGAAAGAAGTCATGGAGTGCATCTCAAGTCTGCCCATTTGACTGGTGAGAGTACATACTACTACAGATGCTTTGGAGTAGAGTAAGTTAGCATAAAATATTGCAAAAAGACTTTAACCAAGGAAGCATAGATCCCAATCATTTAGGTAGATTACTGAGCATCATATCCATTCATTCTTACAAATATAATGCTCTTGGGCTTTCCCCGTCAATTCTTTGGATTGAGACAAGATATTGAGGTGTCTGAACATTAACACTGCCCTCCTCCAACTCAACATGGTCATGACTGCCACTGCCTAGATTCTAAACTCTGGAATTCACTTTCTAAATCTCCCCACCTCTGGCTCATCCTCAAAACCTATTACTTTGACCAACATTTCTGGTCACTTGCCAAGGCTATTCCATACTTGGCTCAGTGTCAACTTTTGCCTGGCAATGTTCCTGAAAAGCACTGTCAGAAAGCTCTGCTGTGTGGCAGATGCTATATAATTGAAAATCTTTGTTGTTGTAGACACCATCCAATGACATGACCGCATCTCCCTTTATAAAGTAAAGGTTATGTCCAAACCCTTGGAGCTTAGAGGAGGACGACACCCACCCAACGCTGGTTCACTCCTCATCTTTCCAAGCACATTAGCAAAGTAGGGGATTTTGTTACTGCTGGTTGTTTTTTTTTGCCACAGAGTTCCATAGTAACAGGAAACATCCTGCTGCACAAGTCCAGCACAAAGAGCTTCCTTTATTCAGAGAACAAGGTTAATGCCACATAAGCATTTGAGAGAGTTGCCTTTGATTACAAGTCAGTAGCAGCTTGGCACTGAGAAAAGTCACTGCCTAGAGTACATGGCCATTTCTGAAGATACCAGCACATGGTTATTTTCCCTTTGGTTTGGCTGCAAGTCCCTTCAGAAACTTAAGTAGATTGAATTTGTTCCTCTTCTTCAAGTCTTGTTCTGTGTCCTTGTTCATGTCTGTCAGTGAGAAAAGAAACAGACAGAGTGAGAGGTGGAGGGACAGGGAGGGAGAAGATGAAATGGAGAGAAGGGGGAATGGGGCAAAGAGAAAAGAGGATGAGAAAACCAAAGGGACGTGGTTTCCAGAGGGGTAAAATGGGTAGGAAGGAGAGAAGGGGTGAAAGGGAAAGAAAGTAGGAATAAGAAGGAAAGAGGTTTGGAAAGTGGGGAAGAAGAGATTGTTTTTAATTTATTCACAGGATGAGGGCATTGTTAGCCAGGTCAGCATTTATTGCCCACCTCTTATTGGAAAAAGTGAGGTCTGCAGATGCTGGAGATCAGAGCTGAAAATGTGTTGCTGGAAAAGCACAGCAGGTCAGGCAGCATCCAAGGAACAGGAAATTCGACGTTTCGGGCATAAGCCCTTCATCAGGAACCTGATGAAGGGCTTATGCCCGAAACGTCGAATTTCCTGTTCCTTGGATGCTGCCTGACCTGCTGCGCTTTTCCAGCAACACATTTTCAGTCCACCTCTTATTGCCCAAAGGAAAGTTAAGTGACAACCACATTGCTACAGATCTACAGTGACACGTAGGTCACACCAGGTAAGGATGGCAGTTTCCTTCCCGAAAGGACATTAGTGAAAATATGGAAAGCAGAAGAGTATGAAATACAGTACTACTTTAGTTGTTATAAAAAAAAATTTAAATGTTTTTATTCCTACCCATCCTTTTAATCATGGCTTCCATCATCTGGTCTTCTTCCATTTCTCTGTAATGGGAGAATATGTCATAGAGTTAGTCTGGCTTATCAACAAAGCCTATTACTTTGACAAACATTTCTGGTTGCCTACCGTAGCTTCTCCTTACTTGGCTCTGTGTCAATGTTTAGGCAGCATCTGAGGAGCAGAAGGGTTGATATTTAAGGCATAAGCCCTTCATGTGATGCCCAAAGCATCGACTCTCCTGCTCCTTGGATGCTGCCTGACTTGCTGTGCTTTTCCAGTGCCAACACTTTTCGACTCTGATCTTCAGCATCTGCAGTCCTCACATCCTTCTATGTCAATGTTTGCCTGACAATGTTCCTCTAACATTCCTCTTTCTGCCTCTTCTGTTTTGTCGATCATTCTCAGATCCTTGGGTGTACCTTCACACTCAGGTGACATGTAGCACCATTTGTGGGTCTTCTTCCAAGTGGCAGGCAATGATTAGTGTGGCACCACAGGATGGGTGCTTGGGTACATATGTAAATAAATGACCTGGATGACGGAACCAAATGTAACTATTCCTAGTTTGCTGTTGACACAAAACTAGGCAGGATTCTGAGTTGTGTGGATGATCCAAGGAGGCTTCAAGGTGGTTTTGACAAGGTGAGTGAATGGGGAAACACATGGCAGGTGCAGTACGGTGTGGCTCAATGTGAAAACAGAAAGACAGGGTATAATTTAAAACTGATAAATAGAGAAATGTGTATGTGCAAAGGGATCTCAGTGACCTTGTAAACCAGTAGCAGTTATAGCAAGCAGTTAAGAAAGTTAATGGTATTCTGGCCTCCATTGGGGATTGGAGTTCAGAAGTGATGTTATCTCTCTGCAGTTACACAGGGCTTTGGTGAGGACATACCTGGAGCGCTGAGTGCAGCTTTGGTCCCCCTGCCTCAGAAAGAATATCCTTCCATAGAGGGAGATTCACCATGCTGATATAGGGCACTATCCTATGAGGAGAGATTGATTCAACTGGCCTGTGTTAATTACAGTTTGTAAGGATGAGAGGCGATCTCATTGAAACATAAAATTCCAACAGGGCTTGACAAACTAGTGCAGAGTAGACCATTTAGGACTGAGATGAGGAAAGGTTTCTTCCGAGAAAGGGTAGTGAACCTTTGGTATTCTTTACCCCAGAAGGCTGTGGAGGGCAAGTCACTACATATATTCAAGAATGAGCTGGATACATTTCAAGATTCTAAGGGCATCAAGGGCTATGGGTAGGAAGAGATAAATTTGCATTGAGATGGAACATTGGCCATGATTTTGTTCAATGGTAGAACAGGTTAGAAGGACTGAATGGCCTACTCTTCCTCCTAGCCTCTGTGTTTCCATATAGTTTTGCGACTATCTTCAATCCCATTCAATTTTATTGCAAACCCAGGATAATGATTAGAGAACTTTTTTTGCATTCCATTTTGCTGCTAGATTTAACCAAGCCACCACCTTTTTATAGACTCTCACAGCAGAGGAAGAAAGCATGAATGAATTATCCAATTCAAGCCACTTCCTTTTTCATTCCCCAAAGCCTCATAACCTTATCCCCTGCATATACATATGCACACACACACACTAAATTTTAAAAGTTATTAAATCTGCCTCCACCATCCTTTCAGACAGTCTTTTCCAGATCACAACAACAAACTAGGTAAAGCAAATAAAATCCTTACGTCACCTCGGTTCTATTGCCAGCTAATTTACATTGGTGTCCTTTAACAGGTCTCATCTTATGTTTTAAATGACAAACAAACTTATTGGATCTGAACAAGTAAATAGATTACAGTCGTGTATTATAATTGCAGGTGTCAATATTCAATACAGATTACTTAAAAAGTAAATAACAATTTGTCACAATTTCTACATCAATTTGACAGTAATCTATTTAATAGTTCACTTTTTAGTCAAATCAATTGCAGCAGTCAATCAACGTGAGCTGGTCTCTCCAAAAGCTCCAGACTGATTTGATAGCTAGATAATAAGCAGCTCCCAAAATAATTTTACAGTGGCTTGTTAAACTAGCAACTACATTCAAGATTCTTGCATCTTAAGCTAATTGATCAGCATATCTATATTTAAATTGTGTGGCTTAGTTCATCCCACAAGTCAGCAGTGAAATATTAATTGTGCAGCTTTTGAATGAAGTTAGACTGTAAAACTGTTTCCCAGTGCAGTGGGTTTTTAACTCCTCAGCGATCAAGACTAAATCTCGCTCCTCACGGACTGTCGCTGACTATTGAGTTGAAGAGAATGCAAACTTCTTCATTTCATCACATTTGAAAGCAGAAGTTCACAGTCTAGAAAACACTGGGCACAAACCAAGCTCACAATCCTCATGGTGTGGTGCACTGCAGCATTCCTGAGAGTAAATCTCAGCCACCATACTGCTGAAAGGGCAGCCATGAACCTCCAAGCCCCTGACTGTGATCAATAAGGTTTGAAAGTAATTTCTCCTCTCTTTCTTCCAGGTACCTTCCATAGCCACCAGGAGTAACCACTAGTAACAAACAGAGATAACTTTTATTTTATTCACTCATGGATGATCAACTAAATTATTCAAATTAAAAGGAAGTGACCTGCGATACCACTGAGAGTTGCCTGTAGTGAACTGAAAGGGAAATGGTTGCCCACAGATTTTATTTTTCCAACTTTAGACGATCTATAAAGTTTAGCACATTCCTAACTCTCGTGCCTATGGTGTAACACACCTCGTCCTGTTCCTCATCACTCCAATACTCAATGACCTACAAAAGACCTCCAGACTGACAACACTATTTTAAAATTTTCATCTGGGAGTTCAAGTTGGCTTTGCATGGTCTGGCCCCTCCCTATTTCTGTAACTCCCTACTGCCTTCAGAATCTCTGCAATCAGTCAATTATTCACATCATGCATATCCCTTTTACAATCAATTCACCACTACTGTTGTGCTTCCAGATGTGCAAGTCCTAAACTCTGGAGTTTCCTCCCTAAACCTCTCTGCCTTTTTCTTCCTTCTTTAAAGCCGATGTGTTTGACTGACCCCCTGGTTACCCCTTTTGATAGCTCCTTGATGTCAATTTCTGCCTGAATACATTCCTGGGAAGTACATGTTATGGTGTTAAAGCTGCCTGATAAAACAAGTTGTTAGGGAAGCAGCCACTTAATTTTCCTGGCACCCTGTCTTCCAGACAACGCACAGAGTCTTCAATGTTACTCCTCCCTGATGTTAGCAAGAAATCGATGAGAGCAGGAACCTGATACAGGGCAGATGGGCACCATGGACAATACAATGAAGCTTCCACAGAATTAAAAAGGGGGCATTCACTGAGTTTATTTCACATGGGAATTTCTCTTTAGATCAGCTGTGCACTTGCAGGCAGCAGTGAGTGGCAGTACGACAGATTGCCAGGATGGCAATCATCCACATGGCAGACACAGGGTGACAGATGGCACACACTTAACTATTCCTCTGTTTGCTGTGATTGGACAGCAGAGTTCAGTGCAAAATACTACGCCATGAACAGTTTAGCTAAAATTCAAACTGTTGGACAAAACCAAATCTTCTATTAAAGTGGTTCGTTCATTGATGACTAAACCCTCTCATCTCTGAGTTGGCAGCTTGAAGCTTTGAAATTCTCCTCTGACATTTTCTCGGAGGATCCCCAGTTGTTTTCCCTGGTCAACATTCATATGAATTAAGAGGAGTTTAAATGTGCTCAGTATTGGCACTAAGCAGTCAAGTCTCATCGTGAGGAGGGACAAAGACCTAGAGGGCATTATTCCCTGTAATCCAGTTCACTCTTTGTAAACTTGGCCCTGTATTGACACACAGACCTTTGAGATGATTCAAGATGTATTAAATCTTTGTGGGGAGGGAGGAGTAGGAAAGAAAGACTTTAAGGTCAGCTGAAATCATAGAGACATTACAGTGAGAATGGAGGCCATTCAGACCACTTGAGGTGTACTTGCTCTTCAGTTGTACCAATGAGATTTCCACCTGATCCTTGTGTAAGTTTTGCTGATTATGAGATAAGGTTGAATCCAAATTGCTCATTATTGGAAATTAGGGTCCCTTAAAAACTGAATACTCGTAGTGTCTATGTGGGATGGGATTTCATGTAACAGCTATTACAGCAGCAATTAACTTTCCAAATTTCCAAAATAGGAAAACAAAATGGGAGAATTAAGAAGAAACACAGAGGTTACAACGTGCATTGAACTAGCGTCAACAATTTACCTGGTGGCAAACGTACTCTCGTATTATGGTTTTGTTTTGGAAAATTAGATGGTTTCAGCCTTAGAATGAAAACTAAGCTTCAAATGGAGATGGGAAAAGGGACAGTGGTCAGCTGACATAACGAGTAGTGGTTCCATGGCCATAGGCCAAAAATCTTCAGACAATTGATTGACACAACATAAACTTCCTGGCCCACAAATATGATCTAACAATTAAGCTTGGGGCAGAAAGGCAGTCCCTTCAGGGAGCTCTCATTGAGGAGATCTCATTGGGCTGTCCTGGCTGTCTTCTCCAGATGGAAGATGGACCAGAAGAAATCAAGAAAGACCAAGGGAAGAATTCTCTGACACTTTGGCTGGACAGCAGGATGCTGCCCCTACCACTTTAACAAGATCAAATCATTCCGCACTTGACAACCTGTTTATCCTCTGGAATCAGTGGACCATCCCCAATTGTCACAGTTGTCACTTCCCTAATCTCATTAATTAATGCATCATCTCTAAATTGCTGCTTAACAAACTCAGTAAACTATCAGGAAATTGCTATAATTTTACTGCTCCTCAGATGCTGCCTGAACTGCTGTGCTCTTCCAGCACCACTAATCCAGAATCTGGTTTCCAGCATCTGCAGTCATTGTTTTTACCTACAAATCATCAATTGCCTATATTAGGTAACCATGATCATGAATCCCCTAAAATCAACATCATAGCGAAGGGTCAAAACACAAAGTTTAGAAGACAAAATGAGGGAGTTGGAAATTTTTCGACTGCAAAGGTAATAAGAGCTATGTGATATATAATAGAAAAGGTTGTTGGATTAAATAGTTTAGATCAGGATCTAGATACTATCAGAGACCATTCTGGAGCTCGAATAGATTGGGGATGTGGTGGCATTGTTATCAGTTACAAAGTGGAAGATTCACCATAGCAGCAGATCTTATTCTTGATGCTAATATTTCTGCTCTTCCCAATTATGGCACAAAGGGAAAAGTTGGACACTCCCCAGGACCCACCCCTCACGAAACAAGCTCTCCACAGAAACTCAGACAGCCACGCAGTAAAACTGGATTGCACATCTCATACCTCACTCTGTCTTCATCCAATCCATCAATGATTTCATTCCTGCCCTCCACTGTTCTTAGTAGCTCTTCCAACAGCTCCTTTTCACGAAGTCGATCTCGCTCGGTTTTACTGTCTTCTGTAATGGCAACACATGGGAACACAGAAAACTTTTGGTCAGCTGTCCTCATAATTCCATACATGGCTTGGGATCAATTTTACTTCAGTCATACTCCTGTGAAAGGCCTTGGGCCATTTTAATACATTAAACATCTTATGTATGTAGGTCGCTCTGCTATATCATGCATTCCGTTAACCCAAATTTGCTGTAACATGATTGATAAACTGTTTCTAATGCATTTATTTTTAAAATGTGTGTTGGCTATAACGTGAATACATCGCCAACATTTTAAGCATTGTTTCTAAAGTACGATTTTTCTATAATGTTGCACAAGAACGCAACTATCGCGTTACAGAAGAAATGCCTGAACAGAGGAACCTCGATTATCCGAACAAGTTGGGCGGGCACTATTTTGTTCAAATAATTTATTATTCGGTTCATTGATTTTCTTTGGGGCTCGGAATTTTTTATGAAGTCTGCTCTCCATTAAGGAGAAGTGCGCGAGCGTCCACACCCCCTATTGGCCCCCAACCCCGTGCACCAATACCCACCCGCTCCCAATCCCAGGTAGAAGATCAACGACAGTGTGGTCTTTATAGGTATTCTGAACCTGCTTTGATTTAGACATTGCATTCTATCCAACAATGGGTTCTACTCTGACCTGCTTTTTCCATCAACACTCGTAACTCCTCCAGGATCTGACCCTGATGGTCCTCCAGATTCTGTTGCTTTGATCTGTCAATTAAAACAAAGGTATAGTGTTTGTGCCAATCAATACCCGGATTCACAGTGAAAGTTGTAAGAAAATTCAAAGGCAACAGGCATATTCCCAACAGAGGTGAGTGTTGGGAGATGGAACCAGGCAACTGTTCACATAGGGAGGAACTGGAATGTAGCTACAAGAAACATAGGTAAATGTAGGAGGGGGAAAGGATAAGAAGGCTATGATGACTAGATTAGACAAGTTATGTTGGAAGCAAGCTCATGTGCAGTCAAAGAGTCAGACAGCACAGAAACAGACCCTTGTGTCCTACTCGTCCATGTTGACCAGATATCCTGAATTAACCTAGTCCTATTTGCTAGCATTTGGCCTATATCCCTCTAAACTCTTCCTATTCATATACCCATCCAGATGCCTTTTAAATGTTATAATTGTACCAGCCTCTACCATTTCCCCTGGTAGCTCGTTCCATACACGTACCACCTTCTGAGTGAACAAGCTGCTCCTCAGCTCCCTTTTCCCCTCTCACCTTGAAACTATGCCCTCTAGTTTTGAACTCCCCCACCCCATGGAAAAGTCCTCGGCTGTTCACCCTATCCATGCCCCTCATGAGTTTACAAACCTCTGTAAGGTCACACATCAGCTTCCATAAACACCAGCGTACACTAGCTGGTCTTTTGGCTGTAACATACTAACAAATATTTATGAATAAGCAAGAGATCTTCCATTTGCTATTTCACACAAAGAGTAATACAGAGACTAGCTGAACTGAGCAATATTGTGTGGCTGGCCAAAAAGCAAACAAGTAATTTACATGGAGGAGAAAAAGCATTGAAGGGCATGTTTTGGGAATTATACAGAACTGAAACATGGAAACAGGACATTCAGCCCATACAGTCCATGGAGCATTTATCTTCCATCTGTCCAGTATCTGAACCCAAATGTCTCTGCTCAGTGTGTACCCTTTCCTTCAACCACCAATCAAACCTGCTTTAAATAACAGCTTGGTCCTCACTCTAAACACTTAACTGTACACTTGATAGCCTCACAATCCTTCGTGCAAAAAGCTTTCTCCTGTTCGCCATCCCTGCCTCTTCTTTCATCTTCTATACACCCCGGTTCCATTAACCACTGCAATGCCAGTTTCCATCCACTCTATTCCATCCTATCACATGTTCAAATGCCTTACTCTTATAATTTGTTTAGTTGCAAAACTGCGACCTGATTTTTCCAAGTGTCAGTAGGAATGGAGGATTGGAAAGTCATGAAGGTAGGATTGAGGCGGCTTGATAAGACCATAAAACCACAAAACATAGGAGCAGAAATTCGGCCATTTAGCCCATCGAGTTTGCTCCACCATTCAATCATGGCTGATAGGTTTCTCAACCCAAATCTCCTACTTTCTCCCTGTGTTCCTTGATCCTCTTTACAATCAAGAACCTGTCTATCTCAGTCTCAAATGGACTCAATGGCCTGCCCTCCACAGCATTCTATGGCAGTGAATTACATCGATTCCCCACTCTCTGGCTGAAGAAGCTTCCCCTTCTCTCCATTCTGAAAGGTCTTCCCTTTATTCTAAGGCTGTGCCTTAGGTCCTAGTCTCTCCTACTAATGGAAACATCTTCCCAACATCCACTCTGTTCAAGCCACTCAGTATTCTGTAAGTCTCAATTAGATCCCCCCTCATCCTTCTCAACTTCATCGAATATAGACCCAGAGTCCTCAAACATTCCTCAGATGTTAAGCTGTTCATTCCTGTGACCATTCTCGTGAGTCTTGTCTGAACACACTCCAGGGCCGGTACATCCTTCCTGAGATATGGGGCCCAAAGCTGCGCACAATGCTCCAAATGTGGCCTGACCAAAGCTTCAGAAGTACATCCCTGCTTTTATATTCAAGTCCTCAAGAAATATCATTGCTTTTGCCTTCCTAACTACTGATTCAACCTGAGAGTTTACCTTGAGAGAATCCTGGAAGTGAGAAAAAGAGAGTTTTGCCAGGGACAGAGAGAGGGTTAGGAAAGCAATGTGCCAGTTACAATGTGTAGCATTGAAATTGCCTTGGTCCAGTCTCCCCCTTGCCCCTGTCCACTTACTACTCACATATAAACGAGCTCTGATTCCCGTCTCATCAGTAACTGCTTCTCATGGATTAGTTTGAACCACTCCACCATCAACTCGTCCTCGTTTTCATCTGTTTGTGTTCAATATAAGAAAAAAAATGCAGAGTTTCTAGAATCAGGTGAACTGACAATCAACAGAAATCCTCAAGCACACTGTTGTCAAATCACACACAGCATTGTTTGTTTACTGCTCCACATCAGGCTGACCACTAGGAGTCTGCACCTAGCATGACACAAGACATCAGCTCACATTGGTCAGTGGGACCAGCAAGCCTGGTCCACCTTCAAGGTGCCATAGTGAAGAAACGTATATAAGAGAAGTAGCAATGTGACATTTGGACTCAGTACCTCTAATCAGCACCATTCAATTAAATCAATTCCACTTTTCCACTCAATCTTAATATTCCGAGATTCCTTAAATGCCCAAAGATCTACTGATCTCTGTCTTGAATATATATATTTGTCAACTAAGCATCTGTAGAACTCATGGGGAGCAAATTTCAAAGATTCACATCTGTCAGAGGGAAGAAAGTTCTCCTCATGTCTGTCCTTAATAGCTAACCCCACATCTAATACTGTGATCCCCTCACTCTTGATCCAGGGGGACCATCCAAACCCTGCTTGCCTGGTGACCAGCAGGGGGCGAGACTGGGAATTTGGGTGGCAAGCGGACCCATGCAACACAAATCCCAAGTCATGTAAGTGGCAACTGGTAGAAAGTGGTAATTAAGGCAGGGATGAGGAAGACTTGGGAGTCAAGGGAGGCTCTAGGTTTGTGGTGAGACACAAAGAAAACCCATCTAGCTCACAAAAAAAAAGTAAAACGTTCAAGCCAAAGGCCCTTGTTGGCCCATGATACCCTCCCAGCACATCTGGCCTCATGAAAGAGGAAGCCATTTGTGGTTCCCCCTATCCCCTAACTCTCCTGTCCAACAACTCCACCTCCTCCCACCAATCCTGCAACTAATCTCTGTACTTAAGAACAATTCCAGTTGTTTTCCTGTCAGTGTCTCACTAACCTGCTTAAAATAACACCACAATATCAGAGAGGCAGGGTGACAAGGAGGATGTATGACTGACTTGAGTTTGATTTGTATAGGCTTCAAAGCAGGGCCTGAGAGGCCAAGACTGGGACCAAGCAGTCTCACTTTCTATCACTGGTGTTTTTTGATGTGATGACCTTCAACTTTCCCACAATTTATTTTCAGATTCCCAATCATCATAGTTTGGACTCAATGATACCTCACTTCCACTAGCTTGCTCTTCCATTTTCTATACTTAGTTTGGATAGGAACAAATGTAGGCCATTCAGCTTTGCATGCTAGTTCCACCATTCAACATATTCATGATTAACCTCCAACTCAACCTGACCTCTATCCAATCCCTATATCCCAGAGTTCCCTCAGTGTTCAAAGTGATAGTGACAGTGACTCTTCCTTTTAGACTCTCCAGCTTGGGGAAACATTCTTTCAAAACCCATCCCCTCAAGCACTTTGAGAATGTTCTACATTACATGAAACAATAGCCTGATCTAATCAATCTCTAGTTATAGGACAATCCCCTCATCTCAGGAATCATCCTCATGGACCTTCAAGTTTGCTTTATCCTTCCTTAGGAATCTCAGGAATCTACATGACACAACTCTATATAACTATGTTCAGACTTCCTTACTCTGACATCCCAAATCATTTGCGACAAAGGCAGACATATGTTTTGCTTTCCCAATTGTCAGCCGTAGCGACATGCTGAAAATGTGTTGCTGGAAAAGCGCAGCAGGTCAGGCAGCATCCAAGGAACAGGAGATTCGACGTTTCGGGCATAAGCCCTTCTTCAGGAATGAAGAAGGGCTTATGCGGAAACATCGAATCTCCTGTTCCATGGATGCTGCCTGACCTGCTGCGCTTTTCCAGCAACGCACTTTCAGCTCTGGTCTCCAGCATCTGCAGACCTCACTTTCAGCTGTAGCGACATGCTCAATTTCAGAGATTTTTATAGAAGCATGTGCAGATGCTTCAGTTTAATGCCAGCCTTAATTCTTTCCCCAATGTGACAGGGTGGGAGGTGCTCTTCACAAATGGTGGTGAATCGGACCCTTCCTGCAATAGGAGTAGGCCAAGGCAGCCTGGATGGAGATCCCAGGGAAGGATGGCAACCATTGGGTCCATCAAAGGTGCTGCATCTGGTCCTGTAAAACCATCAATGACTTCCTTCAATTCATCCAGGGGAATGGGGGAGATGGGACAATGAGAATCAAGACTGTACAACACTTAAGGCCAAAGATTGAATGGATATATAGAACCAAACACACTGATGGTGTTGAATGAATGATGGGGATGCATGTAGACAAAGTTCTCAGCTGGGATTTGTCAAATCACTAAACCACCACTTTCTCCTACAATCTGACATAACCTGAAGGAATGGTTGACAATGGGCAGAGGGATTCCCAATGTCAAAGTCCTCACATCAGCTGAGGAAGATCCCTTCAGACTGCTGGGGAACAGGCAGATAAAGCTGGAGTGATAAGGCAGCTACAATGAGTGATGCCACTACTATGGCACTCAGGACCACAGAAGGAATGGCTTTGTACTCATAGATTCTGTGGAATGTCAACATGTTTCTTTTAGTTTCCCTTTACAGGTGCCTGCAAACCTGACCCCAGAGGAAGTACCATGCCCTGTCTTTTCGTCACTCTCCACCAGCTCAGCTGTCCCCACCCAGACGGTGGAGGGGACTTGCATTAAGAAAGATGGCTATGTTCTGTGAGTACAGCATAACCACATCACAGCAGCTGAGGGAACCTGTGAATGCTGAGGTTCCTGATATTAAGTATTATTGGGCATCAGCTCATGATTGAATGCTGTCTGCTGGGCATGTGACAAAATAGAAGAATACATGGCAGATATACCTGGGTATGAGCAGCTTTGCACAGACTATGGAGGAGTGCATACATGCCTTAAGTTCTGTCATGTTTCAGACACATAAGCACATGGTTTCCTCTGTGGAGAGGTTGGCAACTACTGAAGAGAAGCAGGTCAAGCTGTAGGCCCAGAGGCGCTCTGACCTGTATTCTATCACTTGAATTGTTCACTCCATGCAGCAATCACTAGGAAAGAGATTGAGAGCTGAGGCATCTATTGCTTAGTTGAAACACCTGAGCCCTTGCTTGATGGACAGCTACAGCTTTCTGATTAATTCAATTTCACAACATTTATTTACACAAGTAAGAGATATTGAGTGCTTACAGTTACAGCTATTGATACTTTCAATGGTCAGGGAATTCTTTACAGTTTATTATCTACAGTGAAAAATAGTTTATTTTTTAAACATTGTGGTGAGTTATCAATGAATAAATGTTTAAAGCTTTTCGTAAGCATCCTCCTGTCACTAGAGCAATCACTGCTTCTGTACAGTGCTGCCCAACTTCTGACTTAACCCCAGGCCACAGACCCTAGTTTTATCTGTCCTTCTCTCTCTCTCTCTCTCTCTATCAATGGAATTGCACATGTTACTTTCAAATTGATGGGCACTGTACTACAATCTAGGAAAGATCAAAGGCAATGCATCCAATATCCCTCCAGCTATCTTTCTTAAAATTTTAGGATTTGACTAATCAAGTGCAGAACATTTGATGGCATTAATACCCATTCATTACTCCAGCACTATTTCTTGATTAATGATAATATCCCCTGCTTCTCATTTGCACTTGACTTTCAGTTCTCCACTATTCCCAGAATAATTTTCGTACAAAGTATTCATTTAATGCCTCACACGACTCTACTATTATTGATCTGGATCTAAGCTCTTAGTACACTCACACAAAAAAAACTCAAATCAACCTCCGTTTCCAACTTTAGGCCGGGGTGACACAGCCCAGTTTCTGCCCTGCCTCAGTTACCCACCTCCCTCACAGCTCCGAAGCTGAGGTTCCAGCTCCACCCCCTTCTGTTCCAGTGCGTCCAGCTTCTTCCCGATATCCTGCAGTTCATTCCGAATATCCTCTTCCGATATCCGCTGACTGGAGGGGCTCTGCAAAGTGAAGTGCAGAGTTCAAACGAAATGCAAACAGAAAAAACGATAAATGAACAAATTTGTTCCAACAGTCAACTAGATTTCTTTGCAAATAAAGACTCAGCGGCATCTTCTCAAGTGAACTAATGTTGGCCTTCTCAGGGAGGAATTAATAAAACTCATTCCCAGGGAAACATTTCTCTTCCCATTCCTGCTGCCTCCACCCTGGTCAGTTGCCTGTGAATCAGACTTGGCTACTTGATCATCTGTGCTGACCCCCGTGGCTAATGTCTTGCTTCATTGTGAATAAGACCAAAGCCAATGAAAGGAACACATTGTAGCAAGCAATCTGTCATCAGGATAAAGTGGAAGTCCTCAGACAGTCTCCCTGACACAACCTAAATGGGAAGGGAAGGTGATGAGCACACTGCAGGGCACCAGTCAACCAATGAACGCACACTGTGTACAATGACTGTGGATAGGACTGAGTGAATATTGAGATCACATGAAAAGGACTGTTAATGGGACAACAAGATTAAATACAGTGACTGTGCACACATGTACTAACACAAACATGCTTCACCCACCACAAATCCCTCCTTTTACCTCCCATCCTCATCCTCACCCATATGTGACTAGCCTTTTACTTTGTTATACTGATAATTTTCTTCATTATGGGGATGCAGTGCTGTAGTGGTAAGCAAATCAGACTCAGTAATATAGAATTCCAGGCCAATGTTCTGAGGACATGGGTTTGAATCCCACCATGTCGGACAATAACATTTATATTCAATAAACATCTCAAATTAAAGCTATGTGACCGTGTAACATTATCAATCTTAAAAACTCATCTGGTTCAGTAATGCCCTTCAGAGGAGAAATTTTTCTGTCCTTATCTGGTCTGGCTTATATGTGACTCCAGACCCACAGTAATGTGGTGGACTCTTAAATGCCCTCCAAAATGGCAATTAGGGATGGGCAATAAATCCTAGCCCAGCCAGCGATGCCCATATCCCATGAACTAATTTTTAAAACATTATTCATATTATTATGGAGTAAACTTCCTTCCTTCTCATTCGCTCACTCTCACCTTCTCAGGGCTAGTGGGAGAGTCACCATGACCTTGGATTTTCTTGGGATCTTCTGGAATGTAGTTGCTTTCAAAGAATTTTGCTCTTGCTGACTTTTCTGTAAAATTAAACCAGTGTCTCTTCAGAACTCTTGTAGTCAGACATTATCCCATCAAATAACTAACACAGAAGAAACACAAAGTGGTGAGTCATATAAACCTTTGATAACACCCCATTTGGACAATGGCTTTGAGTTGGGATACAGCTCCTCAAGGGAGGATATATCTACCTGGGAGTGGGGTGCAACCCAGATACGCCAGTGATACTGAGATTAAAGAGTTAAATTATGAAGTCAGGTGGGAGGATGAGTCTCGTATTCCCTCACGTACAGGTAATTGCTCAGAACTTCAAAATTAGAGCTGGACAATTCCAGATACTGCCAGGAATCATTTATTTTGTCTAAGGATATAGGAAAACTGCAACTCTCTTCTCATTGCAAAACCTAGGGCTTGGGTCAATTGAACATTCCAAATGTGTTACTTATTTTTCAATGTATTTTTGGTATGTCGGCAGCAGGGGCAAGGCTAGCATTTACTGTGAATCCCTCATTACCCTCAAGGGGTGGTGTTCAGCCACCTTAACGAACTGCTGCAATTCATGAGACAAAGGTATGTCCACGATAGTGTAAAAAAGGGAATTCCAGGATTCTGACCCAGCGACAGTAAAGAACCAGTGATACAAATCAGGATGCTATGTAGCTTGAGAGGGTAATTGCAGGGGTGGTGTTCCCTCACTTTTATCGCCTTATCCTACTGGGTAGTAGAAGTCACAGGGTTGGAAAGTACAGCTGAAAGAATGCATCTGTAGGTGGTAAGCTGCTACAGCTGTGAGTGAGTGATGGAGGGAGTAAGTGTTGAATGTGATGGCTTGGTATGTGGATCAAACAGGTTTCTTTGTCCTGGATATGATGTCAAACTTCTTTGAGTGTTGTTGAAAGTATGTGCATCCAAGCAAGTGCAGAGTATTTTGTGGCTTTGAGGAGTAGATAGATGAATTACTCACCACAGAAATAAAAGTATTGACCTGCTGAGTAGCCAGTGTTTATATGGCTGGTCCAGTTAAGTTTCAGGTCAATGGTATTATGGTAATCCACAATGGTATAATGATGGCAGGGAGAAATCAATGATGTTAATGCCATTGAATGTCAAAGGCACTTGGCTGAAATCTCTCTAGCTGGAGAGATGTTATTTATCACTCTTCAGTCCAAGCCTGGATATCAACCAGGAGAAAGTGAGTACTGCAAATGCTGGAGATCAGAGCTGAAAAATGTGTTGCTGGAAAAGTGCAGCAGGTCAGGCAGCATCCAAGGAGCAGGAGAATCAACGTTTCGGACATAAGCCCTTCTTCAGGAATGAGGAGGGTGTGCCAAGCAGGCGAAGATAAAAGGTAGGGAGGAGGGACTTGGAGGGGGGTGTTGGGAATGCAATAGTTAGAAGGAGGTTAAGGTGAGGGTGATAGGCCAGAGAGGGGGTGGGGGCGGAGAGGCCGGGAAGAAGATTGCAGGTCAAGAAGGCCATGTTGAGTCTGAGGGCTGGGACTGAGATAAGGTGGGGGGAGGGGAAATGAGGAAGCTGGAGAAATCTACATTCATCCCTTGTGGTTGGAGGATTCCTAGACGGAAGATGAGGCGCTCTTCCTCCAGGCGTCATGTTGCCATGAACTGGCAATGGAGAAGGCCAAGGTCCTGGAGTGGCACCAACCAACCCAATCGCCCTGTGGCTGAACACTTTAACTCCCCCTCCCACTCCACCAAGGACATGCAGGACCTTGGCCTCCTCCATTGCCAGACCATGACAACACGACGCCTGCAGGAAGAGCACCTCATCTTCCGCCTAGGAATCCTCCAACCACAAGGGATGAATGTAGATTTCTCCAGCTTCCTCATTTCCCCTCCCCCCACCTTATCTCAGTCCCAGCCCTCAGACTCAACACGGCCTTCTTGACCTGCAATCATCTTCCCGGCCTCTCCGCCCCCACCCCCTCTCCGGCCTATCACCCTCACCTTAACCTCCTTCCACCTATCGCATTCCCAATGCCCCACCCCCAAGTCCCTCCTCTCTACCTTTTATCTTAGCCTGCTTGGCACACCCTCCTCATTCCTGAAGAAGGGCTTATGCCCAAAACGTCGATTCTGCTGCTCCTTGGATGCTGCCTGACCTGCTGCACTTTTCCAGCAACAAATTTTTCAGCTGGATATCAATCAGATCTTGTTGCATTTGGACATGGGCTGCTTCAGTCTCTCAGGTGTCAGGAATTGTGCAGTGAACATCTCTGCTTCAGATCTTACAATGGAGGAAAGGCCATTGATGAAGCAGCTGAAGATGGTTGGGCCCAGGGTTCAGTACCCTGAGGAACTCCTGCAGAGATGTTCTGGAGCTGAGATGGCTCATGAACAAAACTCTTTTGCACAGCAGGTGGTTAAGATCTGGCATGCCCTGTCTGAAAGTGTGGTGCAGCAGTATCAAGGAGGTTTTGAAAACAGAATTGGACTATTATCTGAAGAGAAAAACATTGCAGGGCTGTTACAAAATGGCAGGGGAGCAGGACATACTGCGATGCTCTTGCAGAGGGCCAGCATGATCAAATTGGGCTGAATGACCTCCATAACTATTGCATGATTTTATAATTGGTTTTCGACGTGACAACCATCTTCCTCTGTGCTCAACGTGACTTCAACTAGTCGGGAGTTTTCTCATGACTCCCATCAAGTTCAGTTTATCAAGAGTCCCTTAAAGTAATACTTGGTTACATGCTGCTTTGATGCCGAGGGCAATCATCCTCAACTCAGCCAGTTTTTAGGAATAAAGGACCCAAGGTATGGTGAAGGAATTAAGATACACGGCAACCATTATCTCACTGAAGACTCCTATTCCAGTAAATCCTGCCAGAATGGAATGGGAAAGGTCAACAAAGCTCTGTAATTTTACACTTTTCTCTTGGCCTTGCCCTCCACTCCCCTTAGCTCTGTAATTTCTTCCAAATGTGCAGTCTTCCAAAGGTCTCTCCATCCCTCCAATTCTATCATCTTGTATCTCCTTAACTTTAATCACACCACCATTGGTGTTCATGCCTTAATCTTCCTTGGCCTAACTTTACACCTTAAATCACCGTTATGTTTCTCTACTTCCAAGACACTCCTTAGATGCTTCCTCCTTTGTTGCAGTACGTCTTGTGGCTTGGTGTCAAATTTTATTTGAGAATCGCTCCTCAGGAGGTTCTACTATGTTAAAGTACTCTACAAATGCAATGTCGTTGTTGAGCTTTTTAACTGGTACTGAGGTTTCCTTAGTAACCGACCTGATCTTCATTCAACAAGAGTAATAACACAAAAGCAATCAGGCTCTCTAATTTTTCCTTTAATCCTGTGACATAGCATTGCTTTGAGTAAAATGTGTAGCATAATTATCACTGCTTAATTATAAAATAAACGCCAGGCATACCCTATAAAAGCTGAACTGCACTCATTGAAAGAAAGAGATTTAAGTATGAAAATGAGATTTGTTAATAAATAGCTTCCCCAATGATTCTCTTGTTGAAGATCAAAGGTGTCGGCATTGTGCTTTAAGAAATATTACCAAAATATGCCAATTTTCATGTGCAGATTAGCTCCATCATCAAATTGACTTTCTGTTATAATCTGTACTCCTGGTATAATGAAAGGTAATGAATGCAGAGCAGTATTAGCTGAGGTGCAGCTTTTGGCAGTAGAATTTTATGCAGGGACATACTGACCTGTCTCAGTGGCTGATTTGCCTTGGACCCAGCTCTGTCTCCCTGGTGATTCCTCCGTGACCTGGTCTAATACAGGTTGATGGCTACTCCCAAAACCCTGTGGCCTCCTTGTGTCCTTCTCAAAGGGGGACACTGCGGCAGGGCTCTTGTCTATTGGAGACTGGATGCCATCCTTTACTCCTGCCAACAGTTCTGCGGCTGGTTTGAGCACCCTCTTCTGCTGTGTGGAGTGGAACGTTTTGGCTTCTGTCCCAGAGACCCCTTTAGCGGGGGAAACAGGAGAGGTGGAGACTGTTGTGTTGCTGGGATTATGGAGAGAGAATGTAACCGCTATCTGTTTCCTTTCGCCTGTGCTGGGTGAACTTGGAGTCCAATTGCTGCCTGCAGCTGTCTTGGGTGTAGAGGGAGTGTTTCCTGTGTTGCCAAATGCACTTGGCTTTTTAATATCCACGTTAATGGATGAACTGTGCATTTGTTTGATGTCTGTGGATCCAAAGCTAAAAACAAAAATATCAAATTTAAATTGGTTATGTAAATTCTAATAACGCACACATCAGGTGTCAAATCACACTGCACACATCACACCTCGCCATAGGAATCTACAGGCAGGGCAAAACCACTCAGCCTGAAATCTGTTTCACCATTCCATCTCGACATTAATGCCACATATCCCCTTTGGTTGCAGAACCCTGAAACTGCAAGCCTCACAAAATCTTGTCTGTCTCGGTTTGAAATATGTTCAACGATCCCTGGAGCTCAGCAGCTTTTTGGGGAAGAGTTCCAGATTTCCACTACCTCACTCCTGCACAATCTGAACCGAGACAGAAAAGAAAAGTAGAGCCGGATTTTCCGAGGAACGGTAACCAGAGGCTCTGCATTTCTGAGAGAATGTTCCGATCAGGACCATGTCAAAAACACAGAGTCAGACGTGCATTCTGATAGTTGTGCAGAACTGGAGAAAGCAAACCATGCTCCCTTCTCACAACAATCAGCTGCTGTTTCCTGAAACGTAAAGCTCTAGGATCACAGACGGGCCCTTTGTTAACTGCTATCAAAGGTTAAGTACATAAGCCAAGTGTGAGGCTAAGGTGCTAGATATGTAGGGAGCCACTTGAAAGAGGTGCCAGAGTGCCAATGAAATAGAATAGCAATTAAGTAGGGTGTCAGTTGGGCAAGGAATACTTTCTTTCTTTATTCATGCATCACGGGCTGGGCCATCTCTGGTTGCCCTTGAGAAGGTGCTGGTGAGTTTCTTTCTCGATCTACAATGCCGTTACAAAGGGCATTCCACACTGGGTGCAGTGGAAGGGATGGAGGGCAGAGGAAGGGTAAAATGGATGCAGCGGAATGGAAGATGTGGTCAGCGCTTCCTGGGTGGGGGAGGGGAAGGATAGAGTCAGGTCCAGTGGCAGAGATGATGGGAAGAAAGCAAGAGATGGGAGTGTCAACCCAGACTGCTGGGAGGTAGGGTCAGTGTGGAGTGAGGGGAGTATCAGGTCAAGAGTTAGACTATATGTTTAATATTACAACTTTTCCTGAGTAACTATTTACTTAACTTCGTCTGAGCCCATCAAAGTCACCAATTTAAATGGAGACTTCCGGAGGATTCTAGGTATGGAGGAACTGCCCAGTGCATTCTTAAATTTCCCGGCCAATTCCTTCAGAATCTGCACAATGAGGATTCCGCAGGGTCCCCATGATTAACTTCCACACACATTGGAACGATGGAAAATCTCAACCGTCAGGATTTAAAGCTCAGTTCCTCTGACGAGGAGCCAGCAACTTACAAATAGCTTCAATTAACCTCTAAATGCCCTCAGAGAGATTTACAATGTGCCTGGAATTGGGAGTTCCAACAGTCACTCACAGAAAGGAGAACAGTGACCTTAATAATCACAGTGCCATTTATCATGTTCCATGTCTCAGAATGTGCCTAACTCCCTTAGGAAAGAATCTCCAGTGTCACTTGACCCTCTGTTACATGGCCTTAGGCTTTGTCACTTGATGTTCTGCCTGGAACCACCCCACCCACACCTCTAGTATTGGTTGATCCTGGAGGTCAACCTGGAAGAGTTGACAAGTCTATGGGCCGAAGTTCTTTAACAAATCCTATATACATGTAATTGGTATGCTGAGAAGGCAATGAATCAGTCTGTCCTTTTCTGTATAACTGACCAGGAATGTGAGCCAAGCTTTGGATTAGGAATTCAAGCAGTATTCACTGCTCAAATGGAAGCCGTCAGTACATTACACAGTAGCACTCCATTTCAATAACACCAAGTTACAGATCAGTGTTAAAAGAATAGTTAGAAGCTAAACTCTAATCTAGCAAATGTTATTCAACCATCCCTTTAGTTTTAGGAATCATCCAGTTACAGTGAACTCTTGGGTCCTGTTCAAATTAATGAAAACACGAAACATTAAGCCATGGCTCACTCTCAGTGGAATGTTGATGCTCTTCTCCAGAGAGCTGAGCACAAGGTCTAGATCAGGATTGCCACTGACAGCACAGGCCCAATTGAATTAAGCACTGACAGTGAAACAACTTTTATTCCTCATTTTTAACATGTTAATTTAAGTGTTAAAAAGTGCAGTTATCAGAGTCTTACAGTGTAATGCGATGTTTGTCTTCTATAGACTGAGAGAAAGAAACATTCCTGCAGAGCTGTGAGGTTCTCCTTCGTTCTGTCAATTATAGTTGAATTGAATGAGTCAGAGTGACTTGCAACAATGCATCAGTTATGTCGTTTACATGGTCTGGTGGCCATAAAAAACATTTCTTGAGTACACCTTCCAGCTGGTCTTTCTCTGTCTTTCCATTTGTATATTTGTTTTAATGATTTATGATCTGGAAATCACTGCCTGATTCAGCAGTAATTTCTAAAAGGAATCTGAAGGGAAATAAATATGCAGAAATGCAGGGAAAGATCATAGGAGTGTGAGCATTTGAATCATCCTTTCAAAAATCTATCACAGACATAATGGGCTGAAGGACCTCCCTATGTGTGATTCTTTGATTCCATATTCAAATTTCTGGGAATAAAATAACTCTGGATTTTTCCAGATCTGAAGCTAAGAATTGTAACTAAGCAAACAAACTTGTACAATTGCTGGCATAATCTGACTGCTGACAGGAAAATAGTGAGGATCACCCTTTTATAAGGACATGACTCAATGGCTGAGTATTAAAGTAAAGGGATGATTAAAGGACATATACTACAAATGCAAGAGATAAAGCTAGTACACAGCTGTCAGACTATTTTGCTAGTATCTTAACATAAAATTAATCTATCGACAGATTGAGATGATAGTCTTTCAGCTCCTTCCCTGAACGTTGGATTCACATTGCACTTTTTGGGAAATCTAGCTGGCATTTCTTTAAATAAATATTTAAGAAGGATTGCCTCAGTGTTGTCAGTGAAACCCATCCTCTCCACATCACCCTCCCCCAAACAATGCCCACTCCACCTCCCACTTTTCATTTAAAAGGAAATTCAAATAAAGAGTACAATTCAAATATGAGATTCAAATAAAGGGTACAATTTCAACAAGAATAAATTATAACATATTATAATTATATAATTATTATAATTGTTCTGTAATATGATAACTTAGCTCTCTGGTACATTCAACTCTTTGTAAGGCCTACCTTATTGCTACAGTGACATGCAAGCACTCTGTGCTTCCTCTCTGAAGCCACCAGGGTGCAGAAGAGATGCAAAAGCCAGAGGCTACAAACATCGGTTCCACAATGGTGTCAGCACCACAGGACCTGAAACAGATGACCTACGATGGTGTAAAAGAAGTATTTCATAGGGGTGAGGAGAAACAATGGTCAGCATGTCAAGAGGGGCTCAACCAAATTCGACAAGAATAAAAAACTGTGACCAAGGATGCGCTACTATTCATTAGAACGCTGTGGCAGGATGGCCAGACCAAAGATTCAGTGAAACGGTCAACAACACAAGATGGAGAAAGTCAGGATTGCAGATGCTGGAGAGTCAGAGTCAAGAATGTGGTGCTGGAAAAGCACAGCATATCAGGCAGCATCTGAGGAGCAGGAGAATCAACATTTCAGGCATTAGCCCTTATGCCTAAAACATTGACTCTCCTGCTCCTTAGATGCTGCCTGACATGCTGTGCTTTTCCAGCACTACACTCTTGACAACAACACTAGATGTATTTCAAAAGAATACACCAGAGACACTTAGATATTGTCAGGAGTACAGCCAGGACTCAGTCAACAATGTCATAGTCAGAGGTCTCAAAGAGAGATGGAAAATCTCATAACTTCTTGTGAAATCTGCTATCTTACAGGATTGTCCGATCTGGAAAACACACTTGTCAACACTAAATATAGATTAGAAGACCACACTCAGCAAAAAGAAGCAAATACTGTGAACAAGAATGAGCAGGACAAGCCGTTTGAGCCCATTCAGGATATTGATAGCAGCAGAACTATCTGGTGAACAAATGTAAATAAGGTAGAACAGTTAATGTCAATGACAAAGCTACTGCTTCCATTGGAGGATGTGAAATAATCGTAACCAGTCAAATAATCACAGAAGGCAACTGATATTATACAACCTAATCAATAAATCAAAATGAAATGTCTGTACATTTCAACCCAGATATACTAGCAGGTTGAGACGAAAGATGCTTCAACAAAATGGAGAGTAGCGACTCAGTAAAAACCAATCCAACATCCACAGATTCAGGATACAGTCACAGATAACATGGCTTGCTTTAAGCATCTAATACACAGCAAAAAAAAGTATCTCTTCTAATTAAAAAAAACACATTGCCTGGTCCAGAAATCCAGGATGCTACAAAGGGGAAAGTGTTGTTTCAACACAGCAGCAGTCTTCCATGATGGATATTACTAAGGTTAAAGATTCTCCAGAGGGCAACATGAAGTTAGCAGGGAAGAAATCCTCTGCAAAAGTATTTCAGGAGAATAAGATTCCTCCAAGTAAGGTAGTTGATCCATGACTAGGTCTACTAGGAAGAACTTTCTCGGTGAAGGATATTCAAGAAAAACGATCCAAACGTCAGAATGGAGCTCAATCATTCTGGAGCATTCAACCAACCTTCTTCCATGTCTGAAAGCGTGCATTCTGGGAAAAATGTGAAGCATTCAGACCACTTGCTTTTACCAAGTCACAGTCATGGTGGGGTCAGATGGGAATGTGGAGATAATAATACTGTAGATACCCAACAGTTAAGGGCGGACAAAAGGACAGACATGTAGGTAAATCACAGAGAAACGCTGAAATAATAGGATAATAAAAGTCGTGTATTCATTGTCCCCAATCGTAATTGTGATAGACAAAATGTGAAAGGCTTACAGGGGGCAGAATTCCTAAACTTTCTCCAGGACAGCTTTTTAAGCCAGCACATAGAAAGAGTGGGGGTAGCGCTGGACTTAATTTCATGTGGCAGTGGGGGAGCATGGTAGTGATGGTGACCATAATTCAGTAGGATTTAAGGTAAGTCTGGAGAGGAATAGGGATGGACTGGGAGTAAAGGTTGTGAATTGAGGGAAGGACAATGTTAATAAGACAAAATTTGGCCAAAGTGGACCAGGAGCAACTACTTCCATTAAAATCCACATTAGAGGTGAAGGAGGCATTGCAAAGCTAACAGTGAGAGTGTAGGGCCAATGTGTTCCTGTAAAGGTGAGTGGGTGGGACCAACAGATCAAGAGAATCCTGGATGTCAGTGAATGTACGGAATTCATTCAGAGATTATAAAAAAAGAAACTTCTGGTAGATGCCAAAGCCGCAAAACAGCAGATGTCCTAGAGGCATAGAGAAAATGCAGGGGATTTCTTAACAAATATTAGGAGGTTGAAGAAGGCACATGAAAAGACACTGACAGGTAACCTTACATTAAATTCAAAGAGTTTTTGAAGTATTTTAGAGACAAAAGACTAATCAGGGAAAGAAACATTAGGGACCAAAGTAACAATCTGTGTATGCAACCAGAAGACATAACCACGGTTTTAAAAGAGTACTTTGCATCTGCAATCACGGACAGAGAAGGACAATGTAGGCATAGAGTTCAGGGAGGGCGCTGTGATATACTTGAACAAATTAGCATTGAGAAGGAGGAGGTAGTATTGTTCTACCAGGCTTGCTAGTGGATAAATCCACAGGCCTAGATGAGATGTATCCCAGGCTGCCTTGGGAGGCGATTGCAAGGGCTCTGATACTAATTTTCAAATCTTCTCTGAACACAGGAGAAATGTCAGAGGATGATACGACAGCAATGTAGAACCATTAGTCAAGAAGAGTGGTAGGGGTAAACCAGGATAGGCCAGTTAGCAATAGAAAATCTGGAAAAAATTCTCAGGAATGGAATTAACCTCCACTTGGAAAGGCAAGGATTAATCAATGATAATCGACATAGCTTTGTCAGAGGGGCATCTTGTCAAACATATCTGATTGAATCTTTCCAGGAAGGGACTGGGTATATAAATGAGGGTAATGCAGTTGATGTAGTCTACATGGATCTCAGTGAGATGTTTGACAATGTCTCAGAAGGCAGACTGTTTAAGAAGCTAAGAGCCCAGGGGATCCAGGACAATTTGGCAAGTTGGATCTAACAATGACAAAAAAAAAGTGGCAAGAAGCACAGGATGATAGTCAAAGGGTATTGTTGTAACTGGAAGCCTTTCTCCAGCAGCCTACGATAGAGTTCAGTGCTGTTTGTGTGTACAGCAATGATCTAGTCATTAATATAGGAGGTATGGTCAGTGCATTTGCAGATGACATGAAAATTGTTGAGTGATAACAAGTGAGGAGGAAAGCCTTAGCTGACAGGATGATATAGATGGGCTGGTCAGATGGGCTGAACCATTGCAAATGGAATAAATCCTGAAAAAAGTAATTTGATGCATTTAGGAAGGACTAATGAGGCAAGGAAAATGGTAGGACCCTATAAAGTACAGAGGATCGGAGGGATGTTGGCATGAATTTCCATAGATCACTGAAGTCATCAGAAGAAGCAGAGAAGGTGGTTAAGAAAACATATGGGAGTCTTGCCTTTATTGATCAGGTATTGATCACAAGAGCAAGGATGTTACAATGGAGCTGTGTATAATGTTAGTTAGGCCACGATGGAGGAGTGTATGTAGTTCTTGTCACTACACTACAGGAAAGACGTGGTTGTGCTGGAGAGGAGATTCACCGTGATGTTGCCAGGTTGGAACAATTCAGCTATGAAGAGAGATTGAATAGGCTGGAGCTGTTTTCCTTAAAGCAGAGAGGGGGACCTGATAAAGATGTACAAAATTATAAAGAGCATAGGGTCGACAGGAATAAACATTTCCTATCAGTACATATAGTCAATAACCAGAGAGAACTGTTTTAAGGAGCAAGAGAATTAGAGAGCATTTGATGAAAACTATTTTTTTCTCCCAGAGGATATGGATATCTGGAACTCACTGTCTAGAGACGGCAACCCGCAGGACATTTAAAGATTATTTAGATGGTCACTTGAAACTCCATAGCATACGAGGCTACAGACTACGTGCTGGAAAATGGGATGAGAACAGATGAATGTTTGATGACAGGCAGGGACCTGGTGGCTAAAAGGCGTCTTTCTATGCTGTAAAAACACAATGACCCTCTGACCTGTGCTCCAGTACTCACTGAGGGATGTTTACACGTTTGTAGTCGTTTGCCATGTCATCCATGAAATGGTTCCCTTTTGGCACCTCCCTTCCCTCCAGGTCTCCAGAGGGACAACTCAGGAAGAGGAAGGGAGGTAGCCATGGATCGCTTTGCTATGGGTGGGATGTCAGCGAACAACTATACAGATTCCAGCTCCAGGAAACTTCAATGCTATTTTACTGTAGCTTCACAATTCCTGACCATCCCATCCTTCTTCTCTGCACCAACACAGCAACCCCTTGGTCACCTGTCACGCTACGGGGCATGCCTCGAGAGCTTTCTAGTCTCCTGTGGAGGCAAAGGCCTGGACTTCAAAGGCCCCTTCAGACCAAACTACCCATCGAAGGAACTGGGGGCAGGATCAATTTGAGCGCACCAATTCCAGAAGACACATGCTCGGCAGGCCATTTAGAATGACCCATCCTACTCCATTGGCAATCATTCCAGTTGTTTGAGAAGCTGCACCCCTGTTGGACATGTGGCCAAGCAGCAGTACATTTCACAACGGGCTGCACCCTCTCATCAAGTAGATAAGCAAGTTGTATAAAGTTTAGGAGCAGAGACTGGGTGATTCCATATCACAAATCCCTAACTGAATAATGGACCTAATTGAATTCTTCCTCCCAGAGTGAACCCCTAATGCAGCTCATTGGCTGGCACAGACTAAACATCCAAACACTCAGCAAGCCTAATTCTGTTCTAGCATCAGGCATCTTTATTTTTATTAAATGTGCTTTACATTTATTCAATGTAAAGCACATTTACAACATCATTTGTGCCACATAATTATGCTGTTACCAGTTTTTAGCTACAGGAATTAAAGCAGTCATTAAAGACATTAATAGCATTGTTATTATTCAGTTATGCAGTAGTCACTGCTAATTTCTGCAGCTAATAAATGGTGAAGGGTTGACTGTACAATATAACAGAATGATAACAATGTTGTTAATGTCTTTAATAATGACTTTAATTTCTGAAACTAATAAATGGTAAAGTTCAAATAGTCGCCCATGATAGATATGAATCTATTGCATTTCAAAACTGGTCATAAAATGCCATCCTTAAATTTATTTCTGAGTAGCAAATCCACAAAGTCTGATAATACGCTGTGCACATCAGCCGTGGTGCCTGCTTAAAAGTGGTTCTCAAAGCTCAGGGCTAAATAGTCCTCTGGTTTGCAGCCACTTCTACATTAACGTCAAAGTCAAGGCCACTTTCCTCGAAACAACACAAGTACTGGGGGCAAAAGTCTAAATGGAGTGAGAAAAGCAGTACAAAATCATTCAAAGTCATGGGACTTCAAAGGAAAATGGCCAAACTCTAGCTGCTCAGCACAATCCTCCACATCTTTTTTTTTCTCCAATTTAAAGATTTTAAGAAAGGGCGATGTTCTGATCACTGCAGACGGGGTAACAAAAGCGATTCAGGCTGCAGCAATCTGAGGATTCAGGCCTGCAGAGATTTCCTTCAGAATTAAATCAGATACAAGCTCCTCATTAGCTGAATAAAATGGGAATCCTACCTGCAACGCATGTGTAAAAAGGAGGGAAGATCTTCTGCAAGTTATACAAACTAACCAATTTTAATGATCATAATTGTTAACAGCATTGGCCTGAAGACCAGGTCAGTCAGTCCCGATGAGATTGGGTGGGGTTAAATGGAGCTGATCATTTGAATGTTTTTCGGGTACATCCATCTGAGCCACAATTCAGTAAGCCTTGAGTTAATATATCTCATCCAAAAGGTGGGAGTTCCAACAGTATACCATTCTCTCAGTACTGCACTGAAATGCCAGCCTAAGGATGTGCTGGCAAAGGGTTAGGGTTAGGGTCAGAGATGACCTACATGGTGTTAAGTCCATGTAAACTGGATGTAAACCCACAAAGAAAATATTTGCAGAGTCATATGGAAAGATCAAGGGAGCAGGACTCATAAGGCAGCTCTTCCAAAAATCTAGAATAGGCATGATGGATTGAATGGCCTCCTCCATGCTACATCATTTTTAGATTAGATTAGATTAGACTTACAGTGTGGAAACAGGCCCTTCGGCCCAACAAGTCCACACCGACCCACCGAAGCGCAACCCACCCATACCCCTACATTTACCCCTTACCTAACACTACGGGCAATTTAGCATGGCCAATTCACCTGACTCTAAGATTTAAAAAATGCAATTAAGAGCAAGACAAGGCTACAGTGAGTGGGGAACACAGATAAAATATTTAATACAGGTTTAAATTATTGGTTTTGAAGGTTCTGAATGATTCCAACTCTTTCTCAGAATGAAGAGGTTAGAGACCTTGCTGATTTATTGGAAAACTGCAGCAGGCCTGGGATGGAGATGTTAGCATGGGATGGTCCCTGTGTAATGCTGCCATTGGAGGGGAAAGGTAGAGTTTCTTTGGTAGCAGTTTCCTGCTGGAGATAGTGTAAATGGGAAGGAATGCTCACCTCCAGTACGATATGACCACCAAACATATCTTCCCCTCCCCTATCTTGTCAGCATTCTGCAGGGACCTTTCCCTCTGCAACACCCCTGGTCCACTCTTCCACCACTCTTAATGCTTCCTCACCCTCCAATGGCACTTTCCCATACAGTCGGAGGAACAGTACCACCTCATCATTCACTTCCACTCTTCTCACTGTCTCACCCCCAAACACACCGTTCAGGTGAAGCAGAGTTTTATTGGTACATCTTTCGGTCAAGTCTACTGCATTTGCTGCTCACAACCTTTCCACTGGTGACACCAAACATAGACTAGGTTTACCAAATGCTTTGCAGAACACCTCCACTCTGTCCATTGGCATGTCCTGGATCTCCCAGCTGTCTTCCATTTCAACAAACCACCTTGCTGTCTTGCTAACATTTCTATCTTGGGCCTGTGGCAATATTCCAATGAAGAACAAGACAAGTTGCAGGAAGAATACCTTATTTCCCATTTGGGCACCTTACAGCCTATAGCACTCAATATTGAGTGCCACAATTTCAGAACATGACCTTTGTACTCCATTTTCCTTACACCTCCACCACTCCACCCCCAGCACTTGCATGCCTGCATGCCTTGTTATTTTTGTTGTGGACAGAGTGGACCCATTTCCTCCTTTCCACATCTTACTTTACACCTTTTTTTTTAGATCTCTAATTATCCTTTACACCATTTGTACTCCCCTTGTTATGGGCACCCTCACAGCCTGTTCCATTTGCACCTCCTCCCCCTCTACCTGTAGCATAAAAAACTGCACTTCCCAGCCCCCTGAAAAAGAGTTGCATTGGACACAAAATGTTAACTCTTACTCTCTCCATGGATACTGCCAGACCTGCTGAGTTTCTCCAGCGTTTTGTGTTTCTGTTTTACCGAGGACAAAGGGGCTTTTGAAAATTTCAAATAATTTTGGTCAACTCAACATTGTCCAAATGTTGAGCTAGAACTTCTCAAGAATGTTTTTGATGAAACAAATCAAATGCGTGTCATACAATCCTAGTTTGACCACTCCAGTGACCTGACCCCCAAGAAACAGATGTTACATATGACTGGATGTGGAGATGCTGGAGTTGGACTGGGATGGACAAGATCAAAAATGAAATGACACCAGGTTATTGTAATAACAAATAAACCTGTTAACTATAACCTGGTGTTGTTGGATTTTTGACTTTACATATGAATGGAGCACACATTTACACATCTTGTTGCAATAACCCATTCTACTCTCTCAATACAGGAACATCAGGAAGTTCATATCCCTCCCCAGGGTTCCGTCACTGAGTCAACAGGCTGGAGATTCACTAGCACCCATTGTATATCCTCCCACAAAGTACAGATTTACCCCCAGAATGAACGCAAGAAATCCAGAAAAGTCAATATTCATGATGTTGACATTCAGGTTTATCAACAGCCAGTATTGCAACACATGGACTATTTGCAAGTAAACAGACTGTCGTTGTGGCAGATGAAAGCTGGTTGCAGTCAGCTGCACAGACAATAACAAGGAGAACGTGCTTGTTAGCACCTTTAATATACCAAGCTGTTCCAAGGTGGTTTATGGGAACATCGTAAAACAACTTTTGAGCCACATAAGGTAATATATTATGAAAAGTGATCAAACATTGAGTATAAAAAGGCAGGTTTTACAGAACATCTGAAAGAAGGAAAGGTGCTAAAATGTTTAGTTTAGGACCTAGACAGCTGATGGCACAGATATTACAGGGCATGGAGATGCCGGTGTTGGACTGGGGTGTACAAAGTTAAAAATCACACAACACCAGCTTATAGTCCAACAGGTTTAATTGGAAGCACACTAGCTTTCGGAACACCACTCCTTCATCAGGTGGTCTCCACAACCACCTGATGAAGGAACAGCGTTCCAAAAGCTAGTGTGCTTCCAATTAAACCTGTTGGACTATAACCTGGTGTTGTGTGATTTTTTTATCATTACAGGGCAAGTGATTAAAATGGGGATTGCTCATGAGGTCAAAATTGGAGAAATACAGTGATCATAAGGAGCTGAAGGGCTAGTGGTGGGTGTGGATATGAAGAGGAATTAAACCATCGAAGGATCTGTGAAAAAGGTTAAGAATTTTAAAAATAAAGACATTATTGGACCGTGTGCACTTTAAACTCATGACTATCTTTCTACTTAAGGCCAAAGGGAGGCAGCAAGAACTTGGCAAGGAACAATGATAAAATGGAGCGAATGTGTGTTTTTATATTGCATTTTATTGTTTTCATTGTCTTCCCTCAAGGCCAACTCATACTAAATGCTTTAACATGGCAGATGGTGGCCATCTAATGGGCAACCTACCCCCCCAAGTAGTCAATCTTCATGTACAACTCTAGATGGCACACCATTCCATTGCAACAGTAAGTAATTTATAATCTAATCCTATCAGAATAACCCTCTATTACTTTCTGCCTCATGTGCTATCTAGCTTTCCCTTAAACGCACCTGTTATTCATCTTAACTGCTCCACATGGTAATAAGCTGCACATTCTACCAGTTTTCTGGGTATAGAAATTTCTCCCAAACACATATTTAATTTATGAAGGGTGCATTATGTCTTCTGAACTTCCTTACAAGTGGAAACCATTTCCACATCAACCTCAAACTCCTTCATAATGTTAAACAGCTCTCTCTCAACCTTCTCTTTCTAGAGAAAGGCATCCCTACAATATCTTTCACTGATCGAGCAACTTCAAATCACAGTAAAAATTCACATAAGTTTAGTCATGCAATTTTTTAAAATGAACCTTATTCTGAAAAGTAAGCTTTCCTCTTGATTCTACAATAATGTTGAATAAAATATGTAAGCTTGCTTCAATTGCCCATTGAAGAACCAATGAGTTTAGTTTGACTCTCAAGTGCCTGCAGAACTGAATATAATGGATGGGCACAAACTAACACCATGCTGAATCCAAATTTATACAGTGGCCTCAACCAGGAATGAGGCTTCCTATTCATAAATGCAAAGAGCTTACCACTGTGTGTGTCAGGCACACATTCTGAATATCTATGAGGAAGCCTTTAACAATATGGCAGGCAGCTCACTTTCAGTGTACAATAAGCAGGTACAAAATGCCACCTACCATACTGAGGTTTCAGTGCCTGTAAAACAAGCACAATCTACATTTTACAACTTGAGACAAATAATACAAGAATCAAATCTAATTTCCAAAATGAACATTTCTCCTCACAGCACTGAAGCTTCAGCCAGGGCATGGATCATAGGCCAAATCCAGAACACCTCACTGTCGTTCTTCAAAGGCTCAGTTGCCATTCATACCTGTGATGGAAACTCACCTGTGATGCTTTTGGACTGGCTTCAATTTTGACCTCCAGTCAGAGGGAGAGTCTTCTGCCTCTTGCCGAGTAATGATTTGCGGACTGTAGGAAAAATTCCCTGAAGAAGAAACAATAAGTGGCTTGGGTTAACCAACAATCTACAAGTATGACTATTATCTATTCTGTTCTGGAGTCACTACATCCAAAAGAATGCAATCGCAACATTTCACCAAACTCTGCCTGCTATTGCTGCCATCCCAAAATATACTCCCAAGTTCTACAGATTGTTCATCAGAGCTGTTCTCCTCCCCATTTGTTTTGGCTCATATTTTCTTACCCATTTCTCAGGTGCTATAATGCAGGTATCTTATTTTCTCTTTACAACGAAGCAGAATTCAACATTTGACTTAACCTTCTATTGTAATTCACGATTTCTCATTACAGCTTCAGAAGGATCACTCCTCCTACTAATCATTCAAAGAAATATATTTTGATAACAACCTTAAATTAGCCTGTTACTAGTCACTATACTTTCCTCTTATTCATTGTTGTGACACAGACATCCACAGCATTTAATTGCCCATCCCTCATTGCCCCTTGTTTGATTTAGGTTTAAAACCTTACATGTAATGATGAATTGTGCTAATGTATAATTGTTCTCAAGTTGCTATGAAGTCAATAAGTAAAAGCACAATGAAACAGAAGAGTTCACAAACAGCAGTTAAAATATTTAAAAAAACCCAAAAACATTATCCAGTCACAATTCATAGGACTAACAATGTGATTCTACACAACACCGATGCAGTCATTGGTTTAATTATAGAATGTTATTTATGAGTTGCTTTGGTCACTTTGGCAGGAACTAAAATAGCTTCACTCATCCATCAACTGATGGTGAATATTCTACTTGAACTTCTGCCTCCTGTGTGATCAATGTGTTCCGAACATTGCCGTTAGGGAAGAAAGTTCAGAAGTTTGACCCAATGGCTTGAAAGGAGTGGCTGACTTCAGGATAGTGGGACTGCACTGAAGGGAGTGGGATGTTGATGAATGCTATCATATTGTTCTCTCTTTGGACTACATTTATTATATAATTTGCAATAATGTTGGAATAATTTTTTCCATTCCACTTAGTGACTTAAATAACTATAAATAGTCCAGAGAGTTTTTCCATCACTTTGCCATACAGTGAAGTCGAATCTTATCATCTCGGTATTCCTAAATGTGTGGCCAACTCATCACACTGCTCTGTAGCCAAAACTTGGTGACCAGAACTCACCACAGTTTTCAAAGGCCACCCTAGCCAGATCTGCTGTCGCGGGATCATGATTTTACTTCAAGATTCCATCTTCAGCCTCTGTGCAATCACTGTCTCAACACCAGGATTGTCAGGACAGAATCCAAAGTCAGATATTGGATCATAATCACTCAGTCAGAAACTAGTCTGTACCAGTAGCTCTCTGTTCCTGCACTGACATGCTTCAGACATAGACTGCCACAATCTTGCACCATCTAAATTTTCATTAATCTTCAGTCTGATCTTTAACAAATAGCTCCTGTTGCTTATTTCCAGAATATATCATGGCAATGCCTTGCATGTCAATGTTGAAATGAAGCAAATAGGTGCATTCAGGATTGTAACTGATGATCATGGAGCCTTTTGGTCATCCATAGGTATCAATCTCAAATACTAACATTTATGCTTCGTTTCAACCTCCTTAATGTTATTTCAATGGCCCATCCAATTTTCTCCCTTTCTGTTTTAGGGACAGAAGCAGGCCACTCAGCCCCAATTCCCTTCTGTCTTCAATAATGTTATGACTTCAAACCTGCACTTTAACTTTATCCACCTTCCTAGACTCGCTATTCTTTTGTACCCTTGTTTAACAACAATCTGTCAATCTCAGATTTAAAGTTATTATTTGAACACATACTGCTTTTTGTGGATGAGAATTCCACACTTCTACCACCGTTTACATGGAAAATAGTATTTTGTAACTTCTCTCCCAAGTGGTTTGGCTCCAATTTTAATGTTTAATCTCTTATTCCAGACTGTTCCACCAGCAGATTTTTTTCCCCAATCTAGTCTATCTAATTGTTTCAAAATACTTAACTAATTCAAACAAATCACCCGTAAATTTTTAAATTCTAGAAAATACAGATTTAGATAAGGTCTCCTTATAATGGGTTCCCTAGAACTTAGTGATGAATCTGCACCCCTTTCAAAGCCAATATGGTCCTTTCAAAAATATGGTGTATAGAACAGGATATAATACTCCTGATATGATCTAACCAGGGCTTTGTATATCTGTGACAAAACCTTCACCTTTCAAATTCCAGTCCTTTAACTATAAATACAAACATCCCTTTAGCTGTTTGATTGTTTCCTTTTGTACGTGACGAGTATATTTTAGTGATCTGCCTACTTAAAAAACCCAAGACTGTTTGGACTTCCCCATTTCTAGCTTTTTCAGTTCAATAAGGTTTATCTGTATTTGGTCTGACCATCAGGTTACAGTGAGAAAGGATCCAGTTCCTCTGCAAAGGGAGTGACGCAGCAAGATCTGCCCTCCAGAGAACTCAGCATCTCACCCAAACTCCCATTATTCCCAAGTGATCTTACACTATAAGAGTCAGACAACTGGTTAATGACTGGAGCTCATTGCAGAGCTTCCTTCCCATTTGTTCTTCATCCACTTTTCCCAAAAGCATCATTGGATCGAGATGAGGAATGGGAACCCCACTTATTACCTCTCTCTCTCTGGCCTAGAGACACCAAAGAAATCTGTCGTCCAACATCCTTTAAGTTATACATCTGTCATTCTAAGAGCAGTATTCAACAGAGGCAACAGGAATCTAAGCTGTCAACTGGACAACCATCAGAACTCCACAGTGGTCATCTGTTTTTTTTTGCTGAGGTTAAATCAGGCATTTAATTAGACAGAGGGGGGTCCTTTGCCTGGATGGAGAGAGAATGTGATAGCTCCACCCACTGGGAGCTGCCAGCCAATCAAAGGCCTGCAGCTCTTCCTTGATCAGCAGTCCCAACTGAGGAGATTGTGGCTGCTAAGAGTACTGCAGCTAAGACCCAGAATTATCTGTGGATCAGGCACATATAACAGATGGCTGGAAGGTGATTTTTGAGATGGGAATGGTAGGGTAGAAGACAAGGGGACTGGCATAGTTCTCAGCAGCACTAAATCCTCCTCACCCAACTCTCTCTCTTCCTATATATTAATTGGGAAGAGTTTTTGAACAAAGAGTTCCCTCAACCACCAGAGGGCAGTGGTTGGTGTTTGGGCTTCCCCCTATTCCAAGTACCCTGGCTAGCACTGGATGAATAACTGCAGCAATGGGATGAGGCCCTTGAGAGCTTCAATTGTTAGCTCGGTAGGAAAGCTGTTCACAAGCCTTTTCATGACAGAATTAATCAGTGTAATGATGGAAAGCTGGCAGGGGCCCAACATTATCCTCCCACAATCAACACCCCCACACACTCTCCCCCCACAGAATAGGGCAGTTACATTTGAGCATAAGTTCAGTTCTGGCTCATGTGATAGCTCTCTGAGTTAGAAGGTTGTCGGTTCAAATCTTAGTCCAGGGACGCAAGTAAACTCCAGGCAATGATCAATTGTTGCAGAGATATTGCCTCTCTCAGTTTAATGCAAAAGGTCCCACAACCATGTATTCAAAGAAGTGGGCAGTCCAACTGTCAATATTTATCCTTGAATTGATGTAACTCTCATAAAACAAAATGCCCTCCTGTTTGTCAGAGCTTGCGTTGTGCAGATTTGCTGCCAGATTTCCTGCATTACAGTAGTGACAATGCTTCAGAAGTACTTCTCTGGCTGTAGAGTGATTTTAATTGTCCTGAGGTCATGGAGGGCACTGTTGAAATGCAAGTCTTTCTTGGTTCTCTACTTTGCAGCCACTTTTAAAGTTGAACAGTGTATGGAGTTATTTGGGACACAAAGATGATGAGTGCATGGTGTCCTCACAGTAGCAGTGAGGACACCACCAGTGCAGAAAAACATCACAGGTCAGCTGCTTAACATTTAGACAAGAGGTATCGCAGAAGTATAAAACCTGACTGGATCACAAAATAGTATTTAAAAGACCAGACTAGTCAAGTCATTTACAGAGCAGCTAAATGTCATAAAATAAAGATAAAGAACAGACATTCCATGGGATTATAAACTGAATCAGTGCCAAATCACTGAACATTTAACAGGTTAATCATTTTGACTGTCCTTCCCACACTTCAAGAATTGGTTACTCAACATATCAATCCTTAGAGTGCTATATCCTCCCAGTAAAAAGTGAGGTCTGCAGATGCTGGAGATCAGAGCTGAAAATGTGTTGCTGGTTAAAGCACAGCAGGTCAGGCAGCATCCAAGGAACAGGAAATTCGACGTTTCGGGCCAAAGCCCTTCATCCTCCCAGCCAATTTAAAAGCAAAAAAATTCCTCAGCTCAACTGAAAAATCCTTGACTGTGAATAAAACATCTCCCCCATCTTCAATATATTTACAACCAATAACCCAAGTGTTCAAAGATACATTTTAGAAGGATTCTTTTTAATGCCCATATGTTTGATAGGACTGCCTCACAGCAGGTCTGGAAAATTCAATTATTAATTCCTAGAAACTTACAAAAAATCTTGGAGGACTGAGAATCTTTTCCTGTTCATAGCATCCTCACATTCTTGCAGGCGTGGGGGATTTTTTTTTTCCTTAAGATTGTACACTCTTACCAAAAACATCATCAAAAGCAATTCACAATAATTTAGATAAGGATAAAAAAAATTGAACTTCCTTTTAAAAAGGAGGCAAGTGTTTGTTTCAGTTCAATAAGTTTTCTACCTCTTTGGGGAAAGGGTTGGCACATGAGAAGCATGTACCAGTGAAGAGTTAACTCGTGACAGTGGAATGTTTACTAAGTACCAAGTCATACTACTTCCAAAGAAATGATCTGACTGGGCTCCTAGCCAAAGGCAGTTTGAATTAGCCAAAACTGCACAGGAGCCATTGCACAGCCAAGCCAGAGCATAGCCTAACATGATTTGGAACAGCCAGCAGGGAAAGACACAGCCTTGTCCACCCATTGCCTAATGTCTGGACTAGCTCATTATAAACCCAATGTCCAGAAAAGATTTACTGGAATGTTGCAGGGAATGGAGGGTTTGGGGAACAAACATAGCTGGACAGGCTGGGACTGTTTTCACTGCAGTGTAGGGGGTTGAGAGGTGTCCTTAGAGGTCTATAAAATCATGAGGGGCATAGGTAAGGTCTTTTCCCTAAGCTGGGGGAGGTCAAAACTAGGGCCTATATTTTTAAGTGAGTGGAGAAAGTATTAAAAAGCACATGAGCGTCAACCTTTTTTTTTACATAGACAGTGGTTTGAGTGTGGAATGAACTGCCAAAAGAAGTGGTAGATGCAGGCACAGTTACAACATCTAAAAGACATTTTGATAAGCACATGAATAGGAAAGGTTTGGAGGGATATGGGCCAAATGCAGGAAAGTGGGACTAGTTTAGGTTGGGGACATGGTCAGTGTGGCCTGGTTGGTCCGAAGGGTCTGTTTCCATGCTGTTTGACTCTGTAACAATATATGTTACTGTAGCTCAATGGTAACATTCCTGCTTTAGGCGTTGGAGACCTGGGTTCAAACCCTATTCTCCCGTCTATATCGTGGTTCAAATCTCACCTGCTCCAGCAGTACAATCCATCAGATATGATATTATATATGTTATTATAACACCTCTCTACCAGCCCAAATACTGCCCCATGCCCCAGGGGGCCAACAATCCCTGCCAAATATTTCCTCTATTCTTGGAATCTAATGCCCAATCCCATCCTGGACCCCAACCTATTACTTCTTGTTCCAGACCTATGCCCTCTCCACACGGCTCTGGTTTTGATCCCTTCCACATCAGATTGGATAACTCTATCCCACTGTAAGAACTGACAGCACCATTCCCCCTCCTTTCAGCACCTTAACCCCTCCCCACCCCACCAACAGCCCCAGGGTCAAAAGCTCCCCCCTCCCTGCAGGGACTAGTACTGCCACCCGCTGGCCTATCCTAAACTCTGCACTTATCTAGCCCCCTCGCCATCTTGCATTCTGTAATGTCCGGCATCCTACCCACCTGGCATCCTACAATGCCCACCCACCTGGCACTGAATGGCAGTCTGACAGCAGCTGTCAGCGTGGCTGTCTGGGATTTTGGACCTTTATATTTCAGAATACAGCAGCTGATTGCTGTGAGAAAGTTGGAGGGGGGCCACAATTTACCTTCCTGCCAAGTCCTGAGTGGAATGGAAGTACAGCCCTGCGATTCTGAAGGAGATATGATCAAATCTCCTGTCAGATATGTGGAGTTCTTTCATTGTATAAAACACCATGCAGTGGCAATGTGCAAGAAATCACTGGTCCTTGGAAAATTCTAGCCCAACACAACTAAACCTCCCACTGACTTGCTCGACTTCATTGAGGAGACTGCAAGCTTTCCTTAATCACACCACTTAAATCACACCACGAGATTCGATTAAATACTTTCCAATAACTCAGTTATGTAGGATAAAATGGCAACTAACTGTTCCCAGTCAATGCCACAAACAACAATGACAGAGATGATTGATTAACCCTTTCACAGACATGTGGTTTGAGAGATGGGCATTGTCCATGACAAGGGAAGTATATTCCTCTGCTCTTCAAATAGCTCCCAGGGAAATGGATATTTCAATACATTACACTACATAAATGCAAAGTTGTTGTACATTAACCTGAACATGCAGATCTCAGCATTACACCTCATGGAAAGAGGGCAGGCTGACTTTGTGACACCACCTCAGCACCCTGTCTGACTGCGAGATTAGGTGCTGTGTCCATGTTAGGGATAGCAGAGCTGACTGTCAGCCAGTGGGTGGTGACATGTGAAGCTGCAGCTACCTCAGAGAGTGTACATGCCGGTATAGCCAGAGAACTGACCTTTACTGGTTGTCTGCTGGGTCAAAGTTGATCCACGACCCGTCGCTTCATTCATGCTGGCAGCCCGGTTTAATGTGCCTCGTGAGGAACTTCCAGTTGAAGGACTGAGCACAGCCTCAGGGCTGGCAACACCTTTTGTGAGCACAGGACGGGATGGTAGTTCCAAAGCAGATGCCGGTCTCCATTTGGGGGCTTTGTCCTGTGGATTGCTGGGCTCGCCCCTTTGCTCTGGTGACGTAGATTGCCTGGTTCCTGGCTGGATATTTTTCTGGTCACTTACGTTCAGAGTTATAGTCTTGGTGGTCTGGTGATTCATGGGCTGTGTTCCTGAAGGCTTGTCCATGTGAAACCGGGAAGACGAGGCGACACCTTGGTTTAGGTTGTTATTCTTGTCAAAGGGCAAATTCTTCTGCAGGACCAAGCGTGCCTTGTCTTTGTCCGTGTCAGAACTGGACTTGGTGGTTGCAGTCGGACTCTTCAACACGTTGGTGCCCTGCTGGTTCCCAGGTGACCAAGGCCTCTGTGTTATCGTTTCTGCACCACCATACTGCCCTCGCGCAGAATCGGGAGTACGCAGTGCGCTCGCTGGAGATCCCAAATCTCCAGACAAAGGCGGCTTTTCAGGTGTCCCCGAACTCATGAACTTTTGCCTTGCAGCTTGCATTCTCTCCGTGTGAGTGCCCCCTGGTTTGAAAGCTGTTGACGAGACCTCTGCCTGCCTGGGGGTGTTTGTCACTGCAGTGGGGCTGGTCACATGGCCCACCACCGGCTTGTGGACTGTTGGCACTGACTCGTCTGCTTTGGGGCTGGGCTTCTGTAACTTGGAGCTACCAAAGCTGCTGCTGCTGCTGCTGTTGTTTTTGTTCTCACCAACATTGGCTTGGTGGTTGGTGCAGATGAAAGTCCCGGGTATCGGCCCAGTCTTGTATGCACCAGCCATGAGGGTATTGGAGCACTGCTTGCACCTATGGCAGATGAGAAGGATAAAGAAAAATACAGAAAAATGAACCCTTGAACAAAGAGCATGACTGGTAGTTTTAAAGCTTGATTAACACATTAACAGTACATAATGAGGCTATATGGACAGCCCAGACATCTATTCAAGTACTGAAATAGCTGCCCTGGGTCTCTGGTTTAATCTGTCAATTGCACAAAGTATGTTTATACAAGATAAAGAGATTTTGGTGCTTACAGTGTCTGTGACTGATACTTTAAAGGGTATGGACAACTGGAACTTTTATTGGTCTGTAGTCAATTAAGATTTGTTTTTTGTTTAAGAAAACGGAATGGTCTGAATGAATTAGAAAGTGTTTTTTGAAAACACATTCTACTGTCAGTATCTGGGTTCCTGATTCAACACAGAATAATTGTTGTGAATTGGAATAAAAACATCACAGCTCGGCACAGAGTGTATGAGAATCCATGGAGGAGCAGGTGAGAGCATGAGGTTTCATGGATGGGAAAGGTGTAGTGTGTCGGGTGAGAGTACCAGAGATGAGGGCCTTACTGCCTGTATTATCATTGGGACATGGCCCCACATATGCAAGGTGGACCTTAGAGAGGAGGCCTTCCATACCCCAACCCTGTAGCTGCTATTGAACTCTTGCTCACATCTGCACCACACCCGAAACAAAAATCTGTCTGAGCAGGCACTTTCTCCTGAGGCAAACACGCAAGCAAGCCAGGAAATTGCCCAACTTCCTCTACCCTGCTGCTAACATGAGAAAACATGATAATGACAGTGCTACAAACTCAAATAACTGGCTGTAAAGCACTTTGAGCTGCCTCAAGGATGTCAAAGGTCCAATTGTATCATTAAAATTTTAGACCTGCGTGGAATTCCTGTCAACTTTCCAACATTGTAAATCCTTTTGGCCACATCTATAGTTGAAATGTGCCATACTGTAATTAAAGCTTCTCAACAGAGTAGGAATTGTCGAGTTATTGGGAAAATCACCTCTTACAGAGATAGATCCTATTCCAAGTATGAACAATGTGATCTATCTTGGAAAACATTAATAACATTATAACTTTAAAATGCCAACTACATTACTGGGTACCTGAACTTTTGCAAAGGCAGAATAGGGTCTCTTGTGCAACCAAGTGGCACTGGAGCCCTGACTCCAGATGTTCTGCTCTGAACATGCTTTCATTGTCGGGTGGATAATGGGCATGGGTTGTAATTTGCTCATTCATGGTTTATGCAAGTAGCTATATATGTAAAAGTGCCTTCAACAAATGTCCAATACTGGGTTACTTCAAACATGGCTTTAACCTTTTCAAAAGAAAGTCTACATTTACCGCAGGAGATGTAAGGTAGGTTGAGGGCACTTCTGGGAGACGTCAAGTTCCCTTTGAACTTGTTAAAAGTAGACATGGGTATGCTTAAAATGCAAATACACTCATTACATGATCAAGCATCAAGGCTTTTAAATCTCATTTTAAAACTGAACATATAATACTTTTCAATTTTAAAAAAAAAATCAATGCTTGTTATTTAACTCTGACCATTGACATTAGCCTGAGGGCTAGAATTATATGATTTATCATTATCACAGTGGGATACCTGTCAGTTTGCAGTTTGATTAACAACTCTAAATGTTGTCACGTCTTTGATATGGAGCTGCACAATTACTTACTTATAAAAGTGTTTATATAGTTTGAAGAAATGCAAATATAGTAATTGGATTTTTATGAGAGTTTTGTTTCATGAAATTCTGTACCAGTCAGTTAAAACTTCATTACAATTCCACGTGAACGCCAAGGTGTGCCCATGGAGGGGAATATGGTGTAAATTGGCACCAGGTTGGACATCAAAAGGCTGTTGCTTGGCAGACACAGTTTGGTATAAGTTGGCAGAGTTGACTACGGGTTTTGGAGCTGTGTACAGGGGAATGGGTTGGCTTGGATGGGGCATGGGGAGTGTGTGGAGGGAGAAAGGCTGGGAGGGCTGTTTTTTGTGTGTTTTGTTTTACAACTGGAACTATGTCCTGTATCCCCATGGTCTTTGCAACAGCCCACCATGGCACTCAGTGGCCCTTGTGGCTGCCTCTGAACTCTTCCCATAAGTGCCCAGCCAAGGTCCAGTTAAGGTCCACACTCCGCCCAAGAAACAAAATAGGAAAATCTAAGGTACCTTCTCCTGAGCACTATTTGCTCAACCTGGATTTTTCTGGATCCATGACTTCCACTTGGCAACAGAAGTCTGGCCTAGGTCTCCTTTTATGCTGTCAGACTTCTATGATTTTGTAATTCTGTTGCCACATATACCACTTTGCAGGCAGTGATTTTTGATTACTCATAGTATACACAATCTCTTCCTCACAGCCCTCACCTCTTGTCCGAAACCCTAACTTTGTACCCCCTGACCTTGTGTATTGAGCCAATGGGATCCCAAGCGAGTCATAATCTTGTGTATTTCTATCAAATCTTCCCTCAAACATCTTTGCTATGACCCCAGCCTTTCCAACCCAACAATTAAAAAGGTGCACCTTTGGAGATATTCTGGTAAACGCCCTCTACACCTTGTCCCGGGCATTCACATCCTTCCCGAAGTCGAATGACCACAACTGGATTATCCTTTATACTTCTTCTCAGTCTTACTCTTCTCCCCTTAGCCACGACATTAACTGGCAATATTTAAGACCCAGCTACATAAGGAGACACTAGGACAGATTTGGTCACAGTGGTAGATTTTAAGGTGTGTCTTAAATTAGGATGGCAAGATCAGGAAGTGGAGGGATTTAGGGAGAGACTACAAGGGCTTAGGACCTCAGCAGCTGAAGGCAAAGACAACACATTCACTCTTATATCTCACCTGAAACAGTTCCTGTGATAGAGTTTCCCATCTACTAAGTACCGCTGAACCAACAGAACGTTTTTTTTGCAGATGGCACAGCTACTGGACAATGTCCCTGATTTATTGGATCTGTCACCAGCATCAGCAGCAGGAACTTTGTTCTAGAAGAAGGGAAAAGTGTACAATTATTTTGCTCTCATTTCTCCAACTAACCAAGAGTGGTTCACAAGAGTCCTCCACCAATTGTAATGCCAACTTGCTACAGTGGCCAGATGCAATAATCATTCCTCAGATGGCACACCGCAGAGATAGACAGCTGGTGAATCTTGAATGGAGCAGCCCAGTGTGTGATTTGTAACTCTCCCACAAAGGACGGCACGGTGGCTCAGTGGCTAGCACTGCTATCTCACAGCACCATGGACCTGGGTTCAATTCCAGTAAAAAGTGAGGTCTGCAGATGCTGGAGATCACAGCTGAAAATGTGTTGCTGGTTAGAGCACAGCAGGTCAGGCAGCACGCGAATTTCCTGTTCCTTGGATGCTGCCTGACCTGCTGTGCTTTAACCAGCAACACATTTTCAGCTGGGTTCAATTCCAGCCTTGGGCGACTGTACGGAGTTTGACATATTCTCCCCATGTCTGCATGGGTTTTTCTGAATGCTCTGGTTTCCTCCCACAATCCAAAGATGTGCATATTAGATAAGTTGGCCACACTAAATTGCCCATAGTGTTCAGGAAAGTGTAGGTTAGGAACATTAGTCAGGGGAAAAGTGTTGGGGAGGGGAATGGGTCTGGGTGGGTTACCCTTTGGAGGGTTGGTGTGGACTTGTTGGGCTGAAGGGCCTGTTTCCACACTGTAGGGCTTCTATGAAACGCAACAAAATAGTGTAGAAGGGAATAGAGCCGGGCAGAACGATTAATACTCTCTGGCAAAAACAAATGATAATGGGATAAATGAAAAAGACGGGTCTAAAGGAAGTGTAATGGGGATGGTTACAGGGAAGCCAGTTAGTTCAGTTGGCTGGATGGCTCACTTGTCAATCAGATGGCACCAACAGCATAGGGTTTGGTTTCCCCAGTTTGACTTATTCACTCAACTCAGTCATAATAATGGCCATTCATCAGCAAATAATCACCAACGACCTGCCTTTGGCAAGGAAGCAGCAAGGGAATAGTAGAAATTTCACTACTTTCTGTTCTCTGACAGACACAGGTCTTTCCTTTCACACCACCCTCCCATCCCCACTTTGTGTCTCCCCGTATTTGCTTCACATTTCTCACATCTCTACACTTCCCCAGTTCTAAAGAAAGGCATTGACCTGTAATGTTAACTTTCACTCTCGAAAAATGCTGCTGAGGGTTTCCTTTTTTTTTAAACAATGAGTGAAAGAAAATGTACTCTACCAGTTTAATCACATCACAGAGACGACATCTTACCGTTGGTGCAACCCGAGAGGTTGGCACAGCAGTGGGAGTCACTGCCTTCTTGGGCACTTTACGTTGGGTCTCAGGAGTTGACTTCTTCCGCACAGGTTCCTCAGCTGAATCAGAAGCAGGTCTCTTGATGTGAGCCATACCACCAACTGCGAAACAGAAAAATGGCATTACGTTAGCATGATGGAATACTGGATGAGTGCAACTCCAACAATACTCAAGAGCTTGACACCATCCAAGACAAAGCAGCTCATTTGATTGGCACCACATCCACAGGCATCCACTCCCTCCACCACTGATACTTAACAGCAGCAGCGTGTACTATCTACAAGATGCATTGCAGAAATTCACCAAAGATCTTCAGACAGCACCTTCCAAACCCACAACCACCTCTATCTCGGACAAGGGCAGCAGATACATGGGAAGACCACCCCCTGCAAGTTCTCCACCAGGCCAGTCACCATCCTGACTTGGAAATATATCACCATTCCTTCACTATCGCTATGTCAAAATCCTGGAATTCTCTCCCCAATGGCCTGTGGACTGAAGCAGTTCAGTTCAAAAAGGCAACTCACCACCATATTCTCAAAGGCAACTACAGACAGGCAATATATGCTGGCCCAGCCAGCAACGCCCCACGTCCCTCATATGAATCCAAAAAAAAACAGAATTTAAAACAGAAGACCCACAGTCCTCTTCACGGAGAGTGTGGAACATTACACCTAGTGTGCTGCAGATGACCCAGTGCCTTCCATGATTCACAAGGCACATTGCAGCTTGACCCTTTCAATTGTCAAAGTCAATTAACCCTTCCCTCCCATGAACGCGGCGCGAAACACTCCAAACAAATCTCACTCCGTTAGCACATAATGCAGCTGGGCAGCGAGAGTGATCACAAGAAAAGCTAATGCAAAATACTTCTGAAATCTCAGTACCTCAGTAGCTGAACAGATAGTTTTGTTGGGTTATGGCACTGGATTCGTAAACACAGCGTGAGAGTTCAGATCAAGATGTCAAGTTAGGACATTTAATCCAACAAATCATCAAGGATCAGCATCAGAAAATACAATGTTAAAATCCAACTGATTTATTCACATCCTTCAGGATGTGAAATAAATATTACCATCCATCGTGTGTGTCAACTATGGCTCAGTGCTCACTTCAGCATCAGAGTTAGGTCTCAGATTACAGTTGATCATATTATTAGATTAGATTAGATTACTTACAGTGTGGAAACAGGCCCTTTGGCCCAACAAGTCCACACCGACCCGCCGAAGCGCAACCCACCCATACCCCTACATTTACCCCTTACCTATCACTGCGGGCAATTTAGCATGGCCAATTCACCTGACCCGCACATCTTTGGACTGTGGGAGGAAACCGGAGCACCCGGAGGAAACCCACGCAGACACAGGGAGAACATGCAAACTCCACACAGTCAGTCGCCCGGGGTGGGAATTGAACCCGGATCTCTGGCGCTGTGAGGCAGCAGTGCTAACCACTGTGCCACCGTGCCACCCACCAATTATCTAAGGGCTTTTGCCTGAAACGTCGATTTCGCTGCTCGTTGGATGCTGCCTGAACTGCTGTGCTCTTCCAGCACCACGGATCCAGAATCTGGTTTCCAGCATCTGCAGTCATTGTTTTTACCATATTATCTAAGTTCCTAACACAAGCTCAATGGGCAGAATGGCTATCATCCTGTACTATTCGTCAAAGCTCTAGCGTCTTGCCAAGTGAAGGTGCTATTGAAGATGCTAACTTTTGAAAGAAATGTTAATTTGCTGTCCCATTTATATTTAAAAAAGCATTTTTTTCCCTTAAGGAAACCAAAACAGTTGCGTCATATTCCAGATGTGATCTCACTACCAACCTATACAATGATAGTAAAACATTCCTACTTTTATATTCCATTCCCTTTGCAATAAGCGATACCATTCTATTTGCCTTCCACATCACCTGCTCTACCTACATACTGAAAGGAGCAAGAGAAAGGAATATGGGAAATTTGCAATGTGGTCCTGCAAATATTTACTCCTTAATTACAATGAAAAGATGAAATGATCATTGCTCTCTGTGCGCATGGTGATGCACAAATTGTCCGTGGCATTGATCTGACATGACAGTAGTGATTACACTGGTCAGAAGACAAACTGGGACATGGAAATACACTTTAAAAATCGAGGTCTTTCTTTCTTCAAGCCAGACAGTTGTAAAGACAATCAGAAGAAATTCCACCTTCTTAGAGTAACCAGAGATAAGCAATAAATACAGCCTTGTCAGAATCACCCACATCCTTTTAGTGATTAAAAAACACCTTTTTCTTTTTGCACAAGCAAGGGAGGTAATTAAAGAGGTTTGGGAGGTGACTAATGTGGAGCACCAGCCTGTTCCTCAGCTGTAGACTCGATGCAATGCTATGGCAGAGGGTAGTAAACACAGATGTGAATGGCACAGCAGAAATGAATGGCAGCAGCCCATCTACCCTGCTGCTCCTGTGGGATGATATCACTGTTGCATCCCAATTCTTATTCATACTAGTCATCAAACTGGTTTCCACATGCCACAAAGTTCAAACACTGGGGCAACGTGTCCTTACAAGCTCGGGAAACAGGTTCAGTGTGGTGTAGCATGCTCACTGGATAGGGCCTTAAAGTGAAAGAACAACATTCTGAAGAAGGGTCACTGAAGCATTAACTCTGATTTCTCTCCACAGGTGCTGCCAGATCTGCTGAGTTTTTCCAGAAATTTCTGTTTTTGTTTTTGTTTCTGATTTCCAGCATCTGTACTGCTGTTTGTTTTTTTTTTGAGCAAAGATCAGGCTACTTTTAATCAAGTCATTTGCCAATGGTTGCTGATTGAAATGTTATATGATATGAACTTGGTGATGATGCTTTGTTATCGCATTCTCTGTTGATACTGAACATCTGGGGTTTTTGATGATTATTAACTGTTTTGCAACATCAGTCCTTCATTGTCACAGAGTCAGAATCTTAGAGCTTCACAATGACACTGTGGGAGGACGTTCACCACCACAGAGACTGCAATGATTCATGAAGATGGCTTGCCAACACCTCTCAAGGACAGCTATGATTGCCCTCCCCTTGGTCGCTATGCCCACATCCCAAGTGTGAATTGAACAGCCACTTGAGCAGGGCAAGTGCCAAAACCTGTTGTGCCGCTCTTGACCACTTTGAAGGGGTATTTTCCAGACAAGGAACGCTACTGATACCATTCCAAGCCCACACACTCTTACCTCTGCTGCCTTCCTATAATAGAACACAGACAGGACAACCAATAGGGTGGCCAAGTTTGTTTGGGGTTCCTCTGGATATTTTGGACCATCTGCCACAAAACAATGATCAATCCCTGCCGCCAACCCCCCCCCCCCCCCCCCCCCCCCCCCGCCACCCCATTCCAGCCATCATCCACTCTTCAAACGTGTTGCTGATTGGAAAGCAATTATTATTTTTCAATTGAATTCATCTTGGACTGTCTCTCAACCCAATGTCTTTTTAAACCAGGCTTTCAAAGAACATATACAAATTCATTAATTTTCTCCCTGATTTCACTGACAGTTCTCTCCTGGAGATGAGTCTCCAATTATGGGGCGAATGACAGTCAATGTTGCCCCTAAACCATGTGGATGTGCAGCTACGAAGCCCAAAGGCCAAATAAGCCACACAGTAGAAGTGATGTCTTTGAGATGTAAATGAGTGGCCAGGCTGCAATCACAAAAGGACCACTCAGTGGACTCCACGTGGGAAGGGTATAAAGAGATTATTGTTAGAAACCCGAAAAACAATGCAATTTTAAACTCTCCAAACTATGCAAACACCGTCTACATCACACACAGCAGCCTAGCAAAAACCTTGTACACAGTTGGAAACAAACAGCTCCCTTTGACATCGAAATTGATGGGACATTGAGCCAGACAAGTCCCAACATGCAATACTCATATGCCAATGAGGTCACTTGTTGCCATAGTTACAGAGCAAGGAGACCCCCACCCCATCACCCCCCGCCCCCAACCCCCACCTTTCACTCACCTCAGACAACAGGCCATAACTTTGTTTAGAAAGTCTTTATGTTTGATTTAGTTCTAACAGAAAAACAAAATTGAAAGCCACAGCAGATGGAATATGAGCTCGGAGAGAAACACTGCTGGATTCTACAGGTGCCTTTACAACAGGTTGGTATTAAGAAAATGACAGTGCAAGGATGAACAGAAGGCCAGTGATCACTCTGAAACAAGCCCTTCCCTCCTGGTACAGTGGATGGAACAGAACCTGATCAAATAAATTATCTGAAGATGAGCAGGGGAGCTCTCCTTGGTTTCTTGCAAAATACTTCTTCCTCAAATGACACAACTGAAACTAGACTATCTGGTCATTATCACCTTGTTAATAATGGCAACTGGCTGGGAGCACATTCCAATGTAGAAGACAAAGGCAACCCATGAACACTACATTTGAAACTTCATTGGCTGTCAAGTACTTTCAGGCAGCCTGATGATTTGAAAGATGCTGTAAAAATACAATTCCTCTCATTTGATATGTTTTTGAGGTGGCCATTATCTTCCCGAGAATGCAAATTGGACTTGAGTGCAAAAATGGCGATAGGAAGCTTTGACAAGGTATTTACTAATCATTGTAGCATGTGAAGAATTGTTGAGGAATGGGGTGGAGAGTGTGTTTTAACAGGAGGCAGGAAGGCTGTGAAGAGTGGATGGAAGAGCAGAAATTACAGCCAGAAGAGATGCTGGCCAAAGGGGACACAGCGATTCACTCTTGAAACTTCTCATTACTGAGGAGTTGAAATAAAACAAAACAACGGAGTCAGATCGGCTTGAACAGCTGCAGGCGCAGTCCAGTTATAAGGCCCCTTCAAAACAATGGACGGTTGATACTGAAGCATTGATTGCAGAATTGGCAGATGTTAACGACTGGGCTCAATTTCAACAACACAAGCCACTTGCTCTGGAAAACAGTAGCTAGCCGGTTTTGTGACAGGGTCAGATGGATTCCAGGAAAGGCCAACGTTGGTTAAGCCCCCATCACTGAGAATGCCCCCCAACCCCAAGTCAAACTGAGGAGATGGAGGGGGTAAAGGGAAGGATGACAGGTTACAGGAAGCCTGGGGAGCAAACCTCAAAAGCAGCACCCTCCCAGTCCACAGGAGCATTGTCCTCATTCTGGCAAGGTATTTATTTAGAGAATTTCACTAGCTTCTCGATGGATGTTTCACTCAGGAATAGGTCAAAATGCCATTGAGATGCCTCATATGCTCACAACGATTGGTGTGGTTCTCATGGGAAATTCATCCAGAAGCTTTTAAATACTGTAATTGTACCAGCCTCCATCATCTCCTCCGACAGCCCACTCCACACACGTACTACCCTCTACGTGAAAGCGTTGCCCCCGAGGTATCTTTCATATATTTCCTCTCTCACCCTAAACCTATGCCTTCTCGTTCTAGACTTCCCCACCCCAGGGAACCAGCCCTGTTCATTTGCCCTACTCATGCCCCTCATGATTTTATAAACCTCTATAAGGTCACCCCTCAGCCTACAAGACTCCAGGGAAAACAGCCTCAGCCTATTCAACCCCTCCCCTACAGCTCAACCCTCCAACTCCAGCAACATCCCTGAAAATCTCCTCTGTAACCCCTCCAGACCCACAATATCTCTCCAATACTAAGGAGACCAGAACTGCACGCACTACTCCAAAAGTATTACTAACCAACATCCTGTACAGCCCCAGCATGACCTCCCAACACCTACACTCAATGCTCTGACCAATAAAGGAGAGCATATCAAACGCCTTCTTCACTATCTTATCTACCTGTGACTCTACTTTCAAGGAACTATGAACCTGCACTCCAAGATCTCTGTTTAGCAACACTGCCCAGGACCTGACCATTAAATGAATAAGTCCTGTTCTGATTTGCTTTTCCAAAATGCAGCACCTCGCATTTATCTAAATTAAACTCCATCTGCCACTCCTCAGCCCATTGGCCCAGAGGTCAAGTTCTTGGAGAGTTATCAGGGATGGAGCAGAGAAGGAGGGACAAAACCATAGACAAATTTGAAAAAAAACGAATTAAGGATTTTAAAATCAAGCTGTTGCTGTAACAGGGAGTTAATGAATGCCGGTGAACACAAGAAATAGGAAACTGAGGATTGAAACCATTTTGTCAATTGTTTCTTGCTTGGCCGAAGACAGAGTTAAAAAGGAACACCCCTAATTCGCATCAAAGCAGTTGGCTTCCTGTGAACAAAATGGGAGATGACCTCAAGCTGGCTAACTTAGAGCCGTAGAGATGTACAGCATGGAAACAGACCCTTAGGTCCAACCCGTCATGCCAACCAGATCCCAACACAATCTAGTCCCACCTGCCAGCACCCGGCCCATATCCCTCCAAGCCACTCCTATTCATATACCCATCCAGATGCCTCTTAAATATTGTAATTGTACTAGCCTCCATCACTTCCTCTGGCAGCTCATTCCATACACGTACCACCCTCTGCGTGAAAAAGTTGGCCCTTAGGTCTCTTTCATATCTTGCCCCCCTCAGCCTAAACCTATGCCCTCTAGTTCTGGACTCCCTGACCCCAGGGATAAGACTTTGTCTATTTATCCTATCCATGCCCCTCATGATTTAAACCCCCCCCACCTCACCCATAAGGTCACCCCTCAGCCTCCGATGCTCCAGGTAAAACAGCCCTAGCCTATTCAACCTCTCCAACTCTAGCAACATCCTTGTAAATCTTTCCTGAACCCTTTCAAATTTCACAACATCTTTCGAATAGAAGGAGATTAGAACTGCACGTAATAAACCAACTGTGGCCTAACCAAAGTCCTGTACAGCCACAACATGACCTCCCAATTCCTGTACTCAATACTCTGACCAATAAACGAAAGCATACCAAATGCCATCTTCACTGTCCTATCTACCTGCGACTCCACTTTCAAGGAATTATGGACCTGCACTCCAAGGTCTCTTTGTTCTGTAACACTCCCTAGGAAATTACCATTAAGTGTATACATCCTGCTAAGATTTGTTTTCTCAAAATGCAGCACCTCACATTTATCTAAATTAAACTCCATCCGCCACTTCTCAGCCCATTGGCCCACCTGATCAAGATCCCGCTATAATCTCAGGTAACCTTCTTCAATGTCCACTGCAGCTCCAATTTTGGTGTTATCTGCAAACTTACTAACTGGCTTGGACTGGAGGGACTCTCACACCCACCCTCTTGCCCCACAGCCCCCGTACAGTTTAAGCAGCTTCAATCCATCACGTCGGATATGTTATTACACAGGAGGTTACTCACTTGGTGATCGGCCTGTGAAATAGTTGTAATACTGCGAGACATAGGTCAGGATACTCAGTCTGTCTGGGACTCTCAGTGCCACCATGTCCTCTGCATCCAGCAACGCTGGGATTCCCAGTTGCTCCTCTGCCACCTGGAATGCCTGAAACCGAGAGCGAGAGTTCAGGAGACAGTTTTCACCAAGTCTGCCTCCGAATCAGTTCCTTCAGAACTGTTTCCTTTTGAAACCTTAGCAGCAAAGCAGTCACCGAAAGAAGAAATAAATAAAGCTGCCCAGCAAACACCTTAAATCCAGAGTACACTCATGCAGGTTGAAATGGGAGAAAGAGATTCTTATGAAATGAGAAGGAAATGCTGATTTAGATTACCTACAGCGTGGAAACAGGCCCTTCGGCCCAACAAATCCACACCGACCCTCCGAAGAGCAACCCACCCAGACCCATTCCCCTACGTTTACCCCTTCACCTAACACTACGGGCAATTCAGCATGGCCAATTCACTAACCTGCACATTTTTGGACTGTGGGAGAAAATCGGAGCACCCACAGGAAACCCACGCAGACACAGGAAGAATGCACAAACAGTTGCCTGAGGCGGGAATTGAACCTGGGTCTCTGGCGCTATAAGGCAGCAGTGCTAACCACTGTGCCATCGTGCCACCTGTGCTCTTTCAAAAAAAAATCAGCTGTCAGCTGTGACACAGTGCATTCTGTCAGGGTCAGAAACAGCAGGATTGAATTTTCCCAGCCTCATGGAGGTAGGGGAGCTGAGGGAGCGGTGCTAAGAAACACAGGAATGTTGAAAATGTGAGCAGAAGGCCATTCAACCCCTTTACTGAGCTAGATGTCTGGCCATTTATTCTGATTATGGCCAGACATCTAGCTCAATACCCCAATCCTGCCCTCCCTACGTACCTCATGTACTTTCTGGGTGCATTGCCCTGCCCGGGAAGGCTCTCAGAGACAGGCAGGGTGTGGACCTTCTGCCCCATGATGGAGATGGACCATGAACCACAAACGAGGGCTCCCAGTTACAGGCACTTCTATTCACTGGCAGAGCAGGCCTTACTCAAATCTGAGGGAGCCATCACTAGTAAGAGGCTTCATTCCAGTAGCTAACACTAACCCTATTGCAGGCAATGCTGACACCGGGGATGGAGGATAGCAGGAGCCAGGGTGGGGTGGGGGGGGTTCGCCTCCACTGAAAGTCTCATCCCTAAACTTGAATTGTAATCCTGTCCTCAAGGTTTCCTACCTTCCTCGGGAGCACTCTTCACTCTGGTGGAGCTGCCCAGAGTCTTCAGCTGCCAGTCCTCTGGGTGGACTACAAGAATCGTGTGCCATTCACCATCCTTAACCAAATAGTGAATGCGAAGGTGGCAATTAGGAGACAGTCTCCAGGAAAATAACTTCCCGAATCTAGCTCCCAGCAAGGGCAGCTTCGGGCCACCTTCTGGTGAGATCCCAAAGCCTCTGGGCAAATCCTACCTTCAAGCAGCAGAAATCAAGACTTGACATTCCACAAGGAAGGTGCTGCACTGTCAGAGGTACTGATTTTGAGGTTAGATGGTATTTTTGTTTTATGAAGCCAAGTACCTCTCACAAAAGGCAGTGATCCTGTTATCCAGGCTAATATTTATCCCTCAACCAATGCAAATAAAAAGGTAATCTCTTTACTATCGCATTCAGATTGTTGGGAGTTTTCTGTGTTCAAACTGATTGTCAGATCTTCTACATTACAACAGCTCAGAGAAAGTGAGGCCTGCGATGCTGGAGAGTCAAAAGTTGAAAGGTGTGGCGCTGAAAAAGCACAGCAGGTCAGGCAGCATCCAAGGAACGGGAAAGTCGACGTTTCAGGCATGAGCCCTTCATCGGGAATGTGGAGGAGGAAGGGGACTGGAAGATAAATAGCCCCCTTCCCCCTCCTCATTCCTGATGAAGAGCTTATGCCCAAAACATCAATTCTTCTGTTCCTCAGATGCTACCTGACCTGCTATGCTTTTCCAGCACCACACCTTTCAACTTTACATCACAACAGGAACTAAGTTTCAAAAATACACTATGAGCTGAAAAGTGTTTTGATATAATTTAAAGTCCTGTTGTAAAAGGAAGGAAACACCGTAAATTAAAATGAAATGCTCTTCCATTACACAAAAAAGGCAGCAGCTTCCACTTAGAGAGATTAACAAGATGTTCAAGAAGACATGAAGCTGAAGGCGTCCAGTGGTAAAGGTAGTTTCAGACACATTATTGCTATTGATCTCCAATCACTAACATAGCTGCTGCAGTCAGTTACAGGAAATAAATATTGAAAATGCACAACAAATCAGTCAACAGCTGGGGAGGAACGAGAGGAGAATGCATCACACCAGTTCTCCAATCAGAAATGGGTCAGCTTTCTTCCACTACCACCTCCCAGCTCTCTCTGCAAAACTCATTTGAGGAGTAGAGGTGAGAGAACTCTGCTGTGGGAGTTTGAAATGCAGAGGTTCTCTATCAATGACAGACATGGCTACACCACTGGGTGAGCGGGCCACCATGTGGGTGAATGGATATAAATGGCCACTCGGCTCTTGCTGAGGACCGTAATGGAAATAACAGCCTGGGAATACTAGATACTGCAAGACCTTGATTGACACTCCAGCATTCCTCCGTCAGAACACCCTGGAATAAAATACTTCACCCAGCAACTGCCCTCCCCAACCCTTGAACCACCTCCTTCCCAGCATCCCTTTGCAGACTACCACCTTCCCAGCAACCCCCAGTGAACTACACCCGTCCCCAGCACACCTCATGAATTACCCACCCACCAAATGGAATTACCAATCCCCAGTATCCGCAGTGAAACAACCTCTCCCCAGTGAAATGCCCCTCCCTTGCCACAGTGGTGAAGAGCTCTGAGAGTTCGCACACCCTCCCCCCAGTATCCCAGAGTGCACCCTCCATCCCAGTTGATGGCCAATTAACAAACTGACCTCGGATCAGGGACCTGACTTCCTGCTTCGTAGCATTCCTGGCAGGCAGCATATTCTTCACCTGAGTCCCTGAGCCATCACAGTCGAAGGTTCATTGGCCAAAATCAAGTGATGTTTAAGCATACCAATTTATGTTCCCTATTATATTTTAACTAACGACTAAGGCAAAGAGGCCACTAACAATTACAGAGTAAAATTTCATCTTTAAATCCAAGCGAGTTATTTAGAAGTAGGAAAACAAAGAAAGTAATTGATTTACAAAGCTCAATTCAGAACTCTGCCAGAAGTGTTCCCTTCACACTGACAGACAGTATACACATTGAAATGTCTCCTGACTCCACACTGACGAACTCAGAGTAATTGTCACCTCTAGTATAGTAAAAAATTAATAACAAAATTGTACTTACTTTAATATGCAGTATAATTAATATTGTGATTATCCAGGGCGCTTTTATAATGATGTTAGAATTCTTCATTTGCCAATCACGTTGCTTAGACTTAACAAATATTTATGGAACTATAAAACTCATCACTTACCAAATTTCATATATTCCCAGCATGTATTCCAATCTAATAAATGAAAAGTTCTCATTTTTCTTCAGAAAATTTGTTTTCAAATGCTAAAAAGCTATAATTTTGTAATCTAGAAGGACCTATATTCATTTTTGTGACATTAAAAACTGTATTATGAGCTGAATATGTATCAGACTATAAAATGGTAACAGTAGGAGGAGGCTATTTAATCCATTTGTCCATGCCAACTCTCTGCAAGAGTTCTTCAAATAGCCCAACTTGCCTTTTCCCTGCAATTCACAAATTTTCTTTTCGGATAGTTATTAAAATCCCTTTTGATATATATAATGCTGACTCTGCCCCCACCACAATCTGAGGCAATGCATTTCCAAATCTAAACTGTCACTGTGTCTCAAATATTTTGTTCATGTCACTTATAGTACTTTTGCCAAAACACCTTCAAATAATATCCTCTGATTTGTGATCTTCCATCAAACAATTGTTCTCTCTGTCCAGATCCATCATAACTTTCAGCATCTCTCCTCAGTCTCCTTTCCGTTCTCAAAGCAGACCAGCCCCAGCTTCACCATCCACCCAAGTCTCTCACTCTTGGAAGCCTTTCCTCCACTCTCTCCAATACCTCCACACTCTTTTCCTAAAGTGCAGTACCCAACACAAAGGCACAATACTGCAGCTGAATCCAAACCAGTTTTTGTAAAGGTTCCCCATAACTTCCTTGCTTTTGTCCTCTGTAACACGCAAGCTTCTCTTCTTTGTTTTTGAAGTGAATGAGGTGGTGCGTTTTTCTGGAGAAGGGAATGAAGACAACACAGTGCATTTGAGAAGACCCGCACATGTGGTTTCCAGGAAGAAAAGGGATTGATGGATGGTTGCAGAAGTTACATTGAGTACGACACAGGCTTGTTTACATTTCTAAAAAAAAACTTTACATTGCAGTCCTTCAAAAAATTGAATGCAGCATACCAGCCTAGGATTGGGCTAGGCGGGAGTCAGTGTTTAAGAAGTAGTCCTGACAATGATTCATTGACCCAGAGATTGTGGTACCTGTTCGGCCAGCTCATTGAGGATCTGTACTCAGAAACTGGACAAGAGAGGGGCAAAGCTAAATGATAAGAATATGATTGGCCCAGCCTGGAGCAAGGAGAATAAGCTGCTCACTGTCAGGAATTATGAAGACAGTGATTGTAATTCAGACCAGTGAAACGCAGATGAAAGGTCATCATATTCTCAACTTATAGTGCTTGGAGACAAGCCCTTGATGTTCACAAGACAAACTCCTCATGACTTTACACAGGAAGTGTCACATGGAAAAAAGACCACCTTTGATTCCTGAGGATCCCGTTACTTTGGGGTCTAGGTTCCACCCACACATCCAGGTGATCATCTTCTCAAATATACGTGAACTTTAAGCCGAATCTGTGCAGTCTCAGTTAAATCACTCACTTACTCAGAATGCCCTAGCGATGCGATGAAATTATAACAGTGATCCATGCCCAGATTGTAACATATTAATGCCAGATTGAAGACAAGTTAGATTACTTCTGACTTACCTGAAATGAACTATCTTATGAACTGAGAGGCAAGGATGGATGGCTTGCCCTGAGACTTCACTCTCCATTGTGGAGACTTGATCAAGGTCTTTCAGAACTATGCTGGAATTGGAGTAACATTTATCCTCCAGGCACCAGATTCGATAAAACAGTACTCCAGCCAAAAGCCACGGAAGTCAAAAGGCCAGGGGAAAGTTAAGCAAAATTTTTCCAAAGGGATAGCATTCCCCAAGTGTCAAATTTCCAAACCGGTGCTTATTTCACCCTTGGCTGTTTGCAAGCTGTAACTATCAGGGTTTCCACATCCCATCTCCATATCCAACAATTCAAGAAGGAACATGGAGTCACGGGCAAGGCCAACATTTATTGTCATCCCTAAAGAATCCCTTGAAACTGAGTGGCTTGCTCGGCCATTTTAGAAAGCAGTTAAGATTGTGAATTTGGAGTCACATGTGACCCAGAATAGCTAGGGTTGGCAGATCTTCTTCTCTAAAAGTTGTTAAGTGCGTTAGGTGGTTTCTTCAACAATCACTGACAGTTGTTACAGTCACCATCACTGAGATGAGCCAATAATTCTAAATATTAATTCAGCATAATTAGAAAATTGGGGGAATCCATGTCCCAAAGCATTCGTCTGGGCTTCTGGATCATTAGTATAATGATGCTATCACTTGCCACCATTTCCCTATCCAAAGGGTTTGTGATTGGACTCATTTCTAACCTAAAATCTCCCCCAATCTTCCCCTGTATTGGAAAATTAAACATCAAAATTCTGGAAATGCCTGAATTAAGTGCCCCTCTTGCAGTTTATTCTGTTCCTTTCCCAATGTTCTCAATTAACCTTAACCATTCAAATAGCAGAGGTGGATAAGGACAAGGGCCTAGGAACAGAGAATTGTTCTGATAAAGTTAAGGAGGGTGGGAGGGATTCATCTGTAGCATTGCTCCTCTGTGTGAAATAGTTGGCCAAATGGCCTTTTTCTATGCAGTATGATATATGTAATTTAGGGTGTAGGTTTGCTCACTGAGCTACAGGTTTGACATCCAGATGTTTCATTACCTGGCTAGGTCACATCATCAGTGGTGACATCCAAGTGAAGCAAAGCTGTTGTCTCCTGGTTTCTATTTATATGTTTGTCCTGGATGGGGTTCCTGGGGTTTGTGGTGATGTCATTTCCTGTTCGTTTTCTGAGGGGTTGGTAGATGGTATCTCGATCTATGTGTTTGTTTATGGCGTTGTGGTTGGAGTGCCAGGCCTCTAGGAATTCTCTGGCATGTCTTTGCTTAGTCTGTCCCAGGATAGATGTATTGTCACAGTCGAATTGGTGGGTTTTTTCATCCGTGTGTAGGGCTATGAGGGAGAGAGGGTCATGTCTTTTTGTGGCTAGCTGGTGTTTGTGTATCCTGGTGGCTAACTTTCTTCCTGTTTGTCCTACGTAGTGCTTGTGGCAGTCCTTGCATGGAATTTTGTAGATGACGTTAGTTTTGCCTTTATATGTAATTCTAGATAACCACAATTCATTATCAGTATTCTCCATAACTGTGACCATGGTGTGTTATCATTAAAAACCCTCCTGCAGCCTTTGACAAAGTTGACCACACCTTCTTCCTCCAAATCTTGTTCCCTGGGTTGTTTTGGGCATGCAGAGAAGTGAATGAGAAAAGACATTGGCTTTTGAGGTCAAGTGCTCAACTTGTACAATTTCCCTCATGTTGTGCAACAGCAGTGACCTTGTACTGGCATCTGACAAGATCAGAAGTTAAAACTTGCTGTTCAAAGTCGGTTACGAAGTTTACTTTCAGTTTCAAGAAAACTCTGCAATTTCCATTTGCAGGCTCTGTACGTGACTGAATTCAGCTACTTCAATCTATCAGCTCAAGATCATTGTTCACTAATCTGGTAAAAATGAAGGAATTAAAAAAGTGGAGAATGAACCAGGTATCTGGAGTTTTCTTGATGAGACTTGAATTATCGAAAGTGTTTGATATGTGATGTTCATTAATGCAAAATGCAGCACTTTCTGTTTCAGGTGTTCAGTGTCAGCAAACAATGCTGATTGTAATCAGTCATAAGGTGGAATGCAAATGATGAACATGCCTAGGAATCGTGTCATAAAACACGCAATTTCTTTCCTTAAGTCAACTTCCTTATATAATTCTTCATGTAATTAACCATTCACTTTACTAGTTCACAATTAGAATAGAGGGAACTGCCCCTTTTATTAGGATTGTAGGATTGTAGGGTGTTTGATTCACAACAGGAGAGATTGTGAAACCCCACAGTGCTGTGCAAAGCTGAAACACCCATAAACAGTGGAGAATAAATATTCCGCAGAAGTGCCCACTGGCATTTTGTTTGAGGCACTGATGACACTTCACGTTGCAGTTTGTGGGATCTTGCTGTGTTCTTGTAGAGTTTGCTACATTACTGTTGTGACTCTACTTCAAAAAACCTTCATAAATACCTTAAACATTCACCCCCTCCACCACCAACATAGAGTGGCAGCAATGTGTACCATCTACAAAATGAACTCTGGTCACTTGGAAACTCCTTTGGCATCAGTTTCCAAACCTTTAATCTGCACCACCTCGAAGGACAAGGCAGCAGATCTATGCACACCCACCCTCTGCGAGTTTCCCTCCAGGTCACACAACCTCCTGACTTGAAACTCTATTGCTGTTCCTTCACTGATGCCAGGTTAAAATCCTGGGACTCCCTTCCTACCAGCATGGTGGGTGCACACACTGCACGGACTACAACGGTTCAAAGCAGCAACTCGCTGCTAATTTCAAAAGCTGTTAGGGTTAGGCAATAACTGCAATGCTCAAATTACATGAGCAAAGAAAAATATCTGGTTACAAAGCCTTATGAAAGGCACTATAACACACTGTACATTTTCTCTGTTAAAATGGGTGGCATTCACTGAATTAGCATCACCAATGATCATGTTGAATGGGGTCAGACTCAACAGGCTTAACAGCCTACTCCTGTTCCTATGTTCCTAAAGCCCAGCATCGTAACGGCTGGACTGCATCCACTAACCCTGGTCAGAAGATCAAGTGAGAAAAAAGAATTTCAAAAAGTTAGGACCAACAGGCATGCACTGAAATGCTGACTGCCTGCGAAAAACATCTCTCAAAATTATTAAGGGATAGTGTATTAGGAAACACTTCCTCACATAAAAGATGTTAAAATCTAAAACTTTCTTCGCTAAAAGAAAGCCACAACATTTAAGGAATATGCAACCAAGGCTGGTAGATAGACATTATCTAATTAACTGGCAAAACCAATTCAAGGAGCTGAGACCTGAAGCTAAGTTTCATTATACACAATGCAGAATATGAAAGGTACATTTGAGAGTTACTTTGTTCTCTAAACACAGTTACTGAGGGTCTACAGTTGCTGCCTTGCAATAAACGAGCAAAGCTTCTGTTTTGTGTGTTGATTGAAGGATCAGCGTGAGGCAGGGCACCAGGGAGAACTCCTTTGCTCATCTTCAACATAGTGCTTCGGGATCTTTGACATCTACCTGAGAGGTCTTGGCCTTAAGACAGCACATCCAGTGCTGCAGCATTCCCCAGTCTGCAAGAGCTAACTTAGAATTGTGCTCAATTCTCCAGAGGGTAACTTGAACTCACTACTTTCTGACTATGAGGTGAGAGGGTTAACCACAGAGCCACAGAATTAGGTCACTTTTGCAACAATGCCCAGAGCACAAAGTGTAATGAACTGGCGCTGTCCCGAGCCGATGTGTGTGACTAAGAACACAGAAAGAGACATTTGAGAGGATGGAATTTGCACACTAGGTTTTGTTTTGTTACCAAGGCAGGTAGATTTAATCAGGAAATTTCACACCTTAGCAGATTCGCTTTGATCTAAAAGACCTGATTGGACCTAATGTTTATTCCAGGGAGGTGCGGGCACGATACAGTCAAGCCTGCTGACTCTAGAAGCAAATCCTGTATGGACCATGGGGGATGGGCGAGTGCCAAGGTGGACTATTTTGAAGGCCTGCATCAGTTTTCTGGGTCTTCATCCTGGTTATTTTAAACCTTGGTAATGCCTCTCGCCCTCACCCCCTTCAACTCTTCACCCGGACCTTATGTACCTCATACCCCCCACCATGTGCTTATTTTCTATACGACTTTAGCAAGACCTTAAACAAGGTTTCGCACGGCAGACTGGTTAGTAAAGCTAGATCACATGGGAATCAGGCAGAGCTTGCCAACTGGATACAAAATTGCTTTGATAGTAGGAAACAGAGGACAGTCCGGGACAGTTGTTTTTCAGACTGGAGGCCTGTGACCAGCGGTGTTCCTCAGGGATCAGGGATGGATCCACTTTTGTTTGTCATTTACATAAATAATTTGGATGAGATTGTCGGAAGCATAGTTAGTAAATTTGCTGACAATACCAAAATTGGTGGTATAGTAGACAGTGAAGAAGGTTATCTAAGACTCCAGAGGGATGTTCATCAATTGGGCCAATAAGCTGAGGAGCGACAGACGGAGTTTTAATTTAGATAAATGTGAGATAATGCACTTTGGTAAAAGAAGCAAGGGCAGGACTTAGACAATTAATGGTAAGGCTCTGGATAGTTTTGTCAAACAGAGAGATCCAGGGATTCAGGTATATAATTCTGCAAAATTTGCATCACAAGTAGATTAGATTACTTACAGTGTGGAAACAGGCCCTTCGGCCCAACATGCCCATACCGACCCTCTAAAGAGCAACCCACCCAGACCCATTCCCTTACACTTACCCCTTCACCTAACACTACGGGCAATTCAGCATGGCCAATTCACCCAACCTGCACATTTTTGGACTGTGGAAGGAAACCGGAGCACCCGGAAGAAACCCACGCAAACACGGGGAGAATGTGCAGACTTCACACAGACAGTTGCCCGAGGCAGGAATTGAACCCATGTCTCTGGCACTGTGAGGCAGACGGCATTTAGCACATTTAGCTTCATTTCTCAGACTTAGAGTATTGAAGTTCAGACGTCATGTCACAGGACATTGGTGAGACCACTTTTGGAATACTGTGTGCAGATCTGGTTGCCCTACTATAACAAGGCTATTATTAAATTGAAAAGGATACAGAAAAGATTTACCAGGACATTGCCTGCAGATCTTTTCCCTGCAGTAGAAGAGTTCAAAACTAGAGGGCATAATTTTAAGGTGAAAGGAGAAAGATTTAAAAGGGACCTGAGGGGTAACGTTTTCACACAGAACGTGGTTTATAAGTTGGAATGAACTGCCGGAGGAAGTGGTAGATGCAGAAATAGTTACAATATTTAAACGACATTTGGATAGGTACATGAATAGTAAAAGTTTAGATGGATGTAGGCCAAGCACAGGCAAGTGGGACTAGTTTAGTTTGGCAAACCAGGTTGGACCGAAGGGTTTGTTTCCATGCTGTATGACTCTTTATGACTCTTTATGACACTGTAACATTTCCAACCATACATCTTCACAAAAAGGCAGCGTTGTTGGGAAAGAGCAGGGCTAGCTCTTTCAAAACTGAGCTGAAATCCCTACTTCTCTGCTGAAAGATGTTTGATTTTAAAATCTCCTTGGACCTATTTGTTTCCAAGACCACCCTTGACTCGTCCCATGAGGTAATTGGGCCTCAGACTCCCCAGGTGTGTTTTTGCACACTCCACTTGTGACCAGCAACTCCTACCAAGCAAACCCCGTACGGGAGCAAACCAATGGGCTGTTTATACCCCAATTCACTTTACAGAGCTGAATTAAACCAAAATAGAGCACTATGTATTTTTTTCAAAACAGGAATTCATTTTTTTTTATTTTAGCTCAAATTCCTGGTGCTTAAAATCATCTTCAAAGCTGGAGCCAAGGGCAGTGATATCCTTCCTGTGCTGAAGTGACTGTAGCCCAAATAGGATCAGGAAAGCTATCAGACAGCTGCTTTTCATTTACTTGCTGAGCAGTCACATCAATAAAACTGTAAAAGGGATTGAAAACAAAGTTCAACCCACAGTTGTGCAATAAAGCAATCAGGAAAAGTATCTGTCAAACAGGTTGTCATGCATTTTCACAAAGATATGGATTCTGCTTGAATACAGCATTAACTCCCAGCACACAAAGAGCATCACCCGAACCTTTCCAAAATATATCTGCCACACGGGTGGAGTGAACATACAGACATGCAGATTCAGAGCAAAAGCAGGCATGCTAATCAGATGGGTTGAATAATAAGAAAATAGAATTTACCCCTGAAAAGTGTAAAGTGATACGTTTTGGGAGGACTAGCATGGCAAGGGAGTGCACAATGAACAGGAGGACCATAGGAAGTACAGAGGATCACAGAGACCTTGGTGTGAATGTCCACAAATCATTGACGGTGAATGAGGTGGTGAAGAAGGTATATGGGATATTTGCCTTTATTAGTCAATGCATTGAATACAAAAGCCATGAGGCTAATGCTGGAGCTGTATATAAAATTCGTTAGACCACAACTGGAGAATTGTGTGCAGTTCTGGTCAGCACACTACAGGAAGAACATGATTACACCAGGGACGGAGCAGAGAAGATTCATCGGGATGATCCTGGGGAACCTGACTGTAGTGGTCAAAATTATAAGGGTCAGAGACAGAATAGGTAGGAAGATACATTCGCCTGTAGGAGTGGGATCAATATTTAGGATGCATAGTTTTAAGGCAAAGGACAGGAACTTTGGAGGAGATTTAAGAAAGAATCCTTTCACCAAAGAGTGGTGGATGTTGGGAACACAGGGCCTGAAGGATAGCAGAGGTGGGACTATCACAATATTTAATAAGTATTTAGATGATCATTTGAAGTGCCATAACATACAAGGCTGGAAAAAAGCCAATAGGTATTAGACGATTGATGTGGGTATGATGGGCTGAAGGGTCACTTTCCATGCTATAGAATTGTATGATTCTATGCCTCCAAGTAAGCCATTTGGCCCTCAAGCTGGCTTCACCAATCAATAAGACCATGGTAGATCTGTTTCAGCTCCAAATTCCACATTCCCTTCTTTTCATGATAACCATCACTTCCTCTGCCTAACAAGAGCCCATCCAACTCTACTTTCAAAGTATTCAATAACCCCACCTCCAGTGTTTTCTGGGACAGACTGTTACAAGTCACACACTCCTCTTCTCTGTCTTAAAAGGCAACATCAAATGTTTAAACTGCCTTTCCTAGTTCATACACAAAAATAAAAATCCTTTCCACATTCACCATGTCAAGGCCATTGTGAATCACATAAGCTTAAATCTAAACACCCCTCAGTCTTCTGAACTCTAGTGAAAAGCCTGTACAATCTTTTCTGACAAGACAATGTGGTCAAGTCTGGCATCAACCTAATAAACATCTTCTGAACCATCACTACTAGCATCAATGCATTGACATCATTCCATAAATAAAGAGACGACTGTACAAAATATTCAAGACATAGTTATACAAGGCACTGGTGAGACCAAAACATAACATTCCTTATGTTTATCTTTTTTCTCTCATAATAAAGGCTAGTACATAGAACCTACAACACAGGAATGGGCTCTTCAGCCCACCATGTCTGTGCCAACAATGATGCCATTCTAAATTACTCTACCTTCCCACACATGGTCCATATCCATCTCCATTTCTTCATGTGTCTGCGAACCTATCTGCTTCTACCACCTCCCCGGCAGCGCATTCCAGTGATTCCTAATGACAGGCTTTTGCCTGAAACATCGATTCTCCTCTTCTCAGATGCTGCCTGACTCGCTGTGCTTTTCCTGCACCACACTCCCGACTCTAATCTCTAACATCTGCAGTCCTCACTTTCTCTGAGCGCATTCCAGACACTACCACCTTCTGAGTAAAAAACTTGCCTCACACATCTCCTTTAAATTTTTCTCCTCTCACCTTAAACCAATGCACCTTGGGAAAAAGACTTCAACCATTCACCCTATCAATGTCTTTCATTATTTTATATACCTCAGTCAGTTTGCCCCTCAGCCTCCAAAGCTCTCGTGAAAATAACCCAGTTTCTCCTTACAGCTAATACTAGGTGGGTGAAAGTGAAAGATCTTGTAAGGTGGCAGTTTGATGGTGGTATAATGGTGAGCATGGCTGGCTTCCAAGCAGTTGGTACGGGTTCGGTTCTCAGCCATCGCACAGTGGCACCTTTTAAGCAATTTTCAATGGAGATGAAGTCAATGAGATCCATCTATCAGAGGTTTTCCAAATGCTTTAAGTTAGCACTGCTGGGTGCTCCGGTTTCCTCCCATATTCCAAAAGATGTGCAGGTTAGGTGAATTGGCCATACTAAGTTGTCCATAGGGTTAGATAGTCAGCATTAGTCAGGGGACATGCAGGGAAATGAGCCTAAGTGGGTTACTTTTCAGACAGTTGTTGTGGACTTGTTGGGCCAAAGGGCCTGTTTCCACGTGGTAGGGAATCTAATCTAATCTGCATTTGAGATAAAGACAGGAAGGTGGAGTGCATCCTTTGGCAAGTACCTTATATGTAATGGGGTACCCATAAGATGATTCCCACTTTGATGTCTCCCCAACTGGTCTCCAAAATCTGTCCCTTCCCTAATCCAGGGTGCCTGAACTTGCCCAACCTAAAAATCCCAGGCTCACTCGAATCCAGGATGTATTGCTCTCTGTACTGTGGGACTGAAGGGCAGGAGCCCCACTCTCTGCTGATTCAGACATTGGCAGTGACTCGCTGGTTAGTTCACAACCGACTTCCTAAGAGGGGAATTTGGGAATGAGAGAGGTGAATCAAGAAATCCATGTCCCTGTCTTGTGAAATCCAGGCCTCAATTTATAAACCTCATTCATGGCTTATTTAATCACAAACAGCTCCAAGTTCTTCACAAAAGAAAATTACTGCTTTTAAAAATGCAATATTTTACAAACTAAATCTTTGTTAAAAATCCTATCTATTCCCCCTACATATCCTCAAGGATCCATCACCATGCCTATTGATTGAAAATACTATCTCCTAAAATCTAACTTACATGTTCCACCTTAATGAATTAATTAATGAATTAATAACATCTACATTTGAGTCATTCAAAACATAATGGGTACAATTACAACATTTAAAAGACATTAGGATAGGTACGTGGATGGGAAAGATGGATATCGGCCAACCGCAGGCAAGTAGGACTAGTTCAGTTTAGGAAATCTGATCAGCATGGATGAGTTGGACCGAAGGGCCCGTTTCCATGCTGGGTGGAAGTGGATACTGCAGATGTTGGAGAATAGAGCCAAGATTAGAGTAGTGTTGGAAAACCACAGCAGGTCAGGCAGCATCCGAGGAGCAGGAAAATTGACGTTTCGAGCAAAAGCCCTTCATCAGGAATGATGCTTCATCAGGACTAATGCATCAGATTCCTGATTAAAGGCTTTTGCCTGAAACGTTGATTTTCCTGCTCCTCGGATGCTGCCTGACCTGCTGTGCTTTTCCAGCACCACTCTAATCTTGACTGTTTCCATGCTGTTGGACTCTATGACTCTGTGATGAGGGCAGTAACATAGTGTCCCACAAGATTGTTACCTCTCTGAAAAACTGCCTAGCAGTATGAAGTTAATAATATTCAAATAATTAATCACTCATTGTTGATTAGTTTGGGTTAGTTTATTTAAGAAAGTGAGACACATTTTGTACATTATGAAGCTGGTGTTACAGCTGGCTTCTTTCTGTACAGTTTGCAAACTTGCAAACATTGTACACACACTTTAGAATACACCCATCTGTTCTGCCTGCTTTTGTTTTCACTCTTTCTCTGCTTTCACAGGGCTGTAATGTCTAACTTTTAACTTTATCTCTCTATTTTTCTGTTTTATGCCAAAGAGTTTTGTATCTAGACACCTTTGTACCCAAGATGGTGCCAGAAATAGCGACTGATTACACTTTTCGCTGTACTCATGTCTTCCTGTACTTGAGTACAAGTGAAAATAAAACCTAATTCTAATTCTAAAGGCAAGTTCTCTCAAAGGCAAGGATCACAGACAACAAACAGCAGCTTCTGTCTGTAACCAAACCAAGGAATCAGTAGACAGTGAGTGCGTTAACGCAGCTCTGCAAATGTCGGCAGCAGAAAAGTTACAAATTTTCAAGGCTCTCCCATGAGATCATGGGATTATAAGTGAGGATAATTTGCTATGTCCAGGATCCCGCAAGCAGCAGTGATCTAAATGCCCAGTATATCTATCTTTGGTGTTTGAGGGCAGAATGGTGGCCAGGGGTATCAGGAGAACTCACTGCTCTTCTGCTAATACTATCACAGATTTTCTACATTCAGCAGAACCAGCAAAGGGTTGGATTAGCATTGCATTGGAAATGTGTAAAGCCATTCTGTAAATGTTTCATTGCCATAAATTTACCCACCCAGCATCCAACATAAAACTAACCATGAAAGGGAATTTAACAAGAAGGGTTTTTATGTCTGACAGAGTTCTACTTACCAATTTATTATTCTCATAGACATTTTCTTTCTTAAGAGAATCAAAATCTCTGCAATTTAAACAGAAACAGAACAGTTATGTTTACATATAGCCACCGACACAAGTTAAAATATCGCCAAGTCACTTTACAGTAGTCAAATTTAAATTGCTACAAGTACAAAAGCAGTTATGTTATTGGACTACAAACCTGGAGACACAAACTCAAAATCCCAAAATGGCAGTTGAGGAATTTAAAACTTAATTAATTGAACAAAACCTGGAGTAACAAGTTAATAACGGTAATAAAAAAAATAGCCACATTTCAAGGAAATTCAGCCCCAAGTGTCGATTTCAGGGAGTTTGTGGCATGAAGAGTTTTAATACAAGTAGTCGATCATATCCCATGTTTAACTATTCTGTGTGTTCACACACTTAGGTGCCAGCAAAAATGGGCAAGTAGAACCGGTTTAAATACATAAAAAGGAATTGTTAATGTCCAAGCTGTGGAAAGCATGAAAGACAACCTGATGCAATACCTCCAATAGGCTCGAATTAGCAGGAATTCTGTAGGCACATGTGTAAATAGAAGGCAATGTTAATAAAAGTATTCTAAATAGGCCTGAGAGAGAAGAATAAAAAATGAGGTCTGCAGATGCTGGAGATCACAGCTGCAAATGTGTTGCTGGTCAAAGCACAGCAGGCCAGGCAGCATCTCAGGAATAGAGAATTCGTCGTTTCGAGCATAAGCCCTTCATCAGGAATAAGAGAGAGAGCCAAGCAGGCTAAGATAAAAGGTAGGGAGGAGGGACTAGGGGGAGGGGCGATGGAGGTGGGATAGGTGGAAGGAGGTCAAGGTGAGGGTGATAGGCCGGAGTGGGGTGGGGGCGGAGAGGTCAGGAAGAGGATTGCAGGTTAGGAGGGCGGTGCTGAGTTGAGGGAACCGACTGAGACAAGGTGGGGGGAATGAGGAAACTGGAGAAATCTGAATTCATACCTTGTGGTTGGAGGGTTCCCAGGCGGAAGATGAGGCGCTCCTCCTCCAGCCGTCGTGTTGTTGTGTTCTGCCGGTGGAGGAGTCCAAGGACCTGCATGTCCTCGGTGGAGTGGGAGGGAGAATTAAAGTGTTGAGCCACGGGGTGATTGGGTTGGTTGGTTCGGGCGGCCCGGAGGTGTTCTCTGAAGCGTTCCGCAAGTAAGCGGCCTGTCTCACCAATATAGAGGAGGCCACATCGGGTGCAGCGGATGCAATAGATGATGTGTGTGGAGGTACAGGTGAACTTGTGGCGGATATGGAAGGATCCCTTCGGGCCTTGGAGGGAAGTGAGTGTGGAGGTGTGGGCGCAAGTTCTACATTTCCTGCGGTTGCAGGGGAAGGTGCCGGGGTGGAGGTTGGGTTGGTGGGGGGTGTGGATCTGACGAGGGAGTCACGAAGGGAGTGGTCCTTGCGGAACGCTGATAGGGGAGGGGAGGGAAATATATCCTTGGTGGTGGGGTCCGTTTGGAAGTGGCGGAAATGGCGGCGGATGATACGTTGTATGCGGAGGTTGGTGGGGTGGTAGCCGCCAAGACAGAACCCCACTGGTTCTCACCTACCACCCCACCAACCTCCGCATACAACGTATCATCCGCCGCCATTTCCGCCACTTCCAAACGGACCCCACCACCAAGGATATATTTCCCTCCCCTCCCCTATCAGCGTTCCGCAAGGACCACTCCCTTCGTGACTCCCTCGTCAGATCCACACCCCCCACCAACCCAACCTCCACCCCCGGCACCTTCCCCTGCAACCGCAGGAAATGTAAAACTTGCGCCCACACCTCCACACTCACTTCCCTCCAAGGCCCGAAGGGATCCTTCCATATCCGCCACAAATTCACCTGTACCTCCACACACATCATCTATTGCATCCGCTGCACCCGATGTGGCCTCCTCTATATTGGTGAGACAGGCCGCTTACTTGCGGAACGCTTCAGAGAACACCTCCGGGCCGCCCGAACCAACCAACCCAATCACCCCGTGGCTCAACACTTTAATTCTCCCTCCCACTCCACCGAGGACATGCAGGTCCTTGGACTCCTCCACCGGCAGAACATAACACGACGGCTGGAGGAGGAGCGCCTCATCTTCCGCCTGGGAACCCTCCAACCACAAGGTATGAATTCAGATTTCTCCAGTTTCCTCATTTCCCCTCCCCCCACCTTGTCTCAGTCGGTTCCCTCAACTCAGCACCGCCCTCCTAACCTGCAATCCTCTTCCTGACCTCTCCGCCCCCACCCCACTCCGGCCTATCACCCTCACCTTGACCTCCTTCCACCTATCCCACCTCCATCGCCCCTCCCCCTAGTCCCTCCTCCCTACCTTTTATCTTAGCCTGCTTGGCTCTCTCTCTTATTCCTGATGAAGGGCTTATGCTCGAAACGTCGAATTCTCTATTCCTGAGATGCTGCCTGGCCTGCTGTGCTTTGACCAGCAACACATTTGCAGCTGAGAGAGAAGAAGGCAAAGAGAAAGAAACAGAGAAAAGTAGAGGAAGAAACTGAGACAGACAGAACGAGAGAGAAACAGAGAGAAGTAACATTAATAAGGAAGGCAAAGACAGCAGCATCCAGGATAAAGATTGATTACTCTCTGACTGGGTGAAGGAGAGATTACATCTACCCAAAAACTGGAATGGACACTTCTGTTCTTTTTTTGTATGAAGGAAGATTAGAATTTGGATAATGAGACGATTATAGTATAAAGGTGCTCAACTTTTCTGAAATGGTTAAGAATTTCACCTTTTATCTAAGGCAAATCTCTCCCTTTGCCACTTGAATAAAACAATTGTAAAGCCAGTCTCCAGCAATCTATTAAGTCATGAAGATAACAGAACCCATCCACCATGTTAAATGTTCACTGGCTGCTCCACCAGAAGAATGAGAACTGTGTAGCATCTACAAGATTCACTGACGCAACTCACTAAGGCTCCTTCAACAGCACTTGCAAAACCATGGCATCTACCACCGAGAAAGACAAGATGCATGGAAACACCACCAGCTTCAAGCTCCCCTCTCTGTCACTCACCATTCGGATTTGGAACTACAATGCTATTCCTTCATTGTCACTCCTGAGCTTCCTCTCTGACAGCACTGTGGCTGGCTCTATTCCACATGGAGTGCAGCGGTTCAAAGCAGTAACTCACCACACCATGTCAAGGGCAATTAAGGCTGGAACCTTGCCAGAAATATCCAAGTTCTAACTGCAAATATAAAAATGAATTTTAAAAATAAAATGAGAATAGAACAAGAGGCAAGTTCTCGATCAAAAAGATAAGTCTTACAAAGGAAAAGGTGGAAAAGTTTAGGGTAGGAATTCAAAGTTTGTGAGAAGATTTGTAGCTCGGGTGCTCGTTGTTGTTCACTTCTATTGACAAAACCCTAGCCAGAGAAACAATATCCAACTTGCTGGACATACATAACAGACAACAGGAGGCTGAACCTATTAACAAAGACGGCATACTTAAACTACTAGACCTGTGCCTCGCAACACACTTCAAATTCAACAACCAGATATATGAACAAATTAACGGAACACCCATGGGCTCACCGATCTCCGGACTGATAGCAGAAGCAGTTATGCAAAGGTTAGAAAAAACAGTTTTACCGCAACTACAACCCAAACTATGGATCAGATACACGGACGACACCTTTGTAATCATAAAAAACACAGACATAGAGCACACACACCGGATCATCAACGCCACACTCACAGGAATCCGATTCATGAGAGAGGAAGAAAATGACAACCAGCTCCCATTCCTGGACGTAATGGTACAAAGAACACCGAACGGAGAATTTACCACAAAGGTATACAGAAAAGCCACACACACAGACCAAGTCCTGAACTATGAAAGCAACCACCCCAACACACACAAACGAAGGATATTATTCAAAAGGGCCACAACACACTGCAGCACCCCTGAACTACAAAAAAGAGGAAGAAGAACACCTATACAAGGTATTCAACAAAAACGGATACCCCCGCAATTTCATTAACAGATGCCTCAGGGAAACACAACGAAATGAGGACATGCCACAACCCAAAGGACTGGCCACACTCCCATACATTAGGAGCATTTCTGAACTGACAGCCAGACTGCTGCGACCACTAGGACTCATAACAGCACACAAACCAACAGCCACTCTCAGACAACAACTCACCAGGACAAAGGACCCGATTCCCAGCATGAGCAAAACCAATGTGATTTACAAAATCCCATGCAAGGACTGCACAAAACACTACATAGGACAAACAGGAAGATAGCTAACAACCCGCATCCATGAACACCAACTGGCCATGAAACGACACAACCAGCTATCCCTAGTAGCCGTACACTCAGATGACAAACAACATGAATTCGATTGGGACAACACCACCATTATAGGACAGGCCAAACAGAGAACAGCCAGGAAATTCCTAGGAGCATGGCACTCATCCACGAATTCGATCAACAGACACATTGACATAGACCCTATATACCGGCCACTGCAGCGGACAGCTACTGACAACTGGAAGTGGCAGATTCAAACCAGTATAAATGCCGGAGGAATCAGCACAGAAGCGCTTCACAGGAGGCTCCCAAGCACTGAAGATGTCACCTAGAAAGGGGATGAAACGTTTACAAGAAAAACTCCCAGCTCGGCGAACAGAACCACAATTAGGGAACGAATTTCAGGGATTAGGGCCTATATGGCTGAAGGCAGGGTCTTCTACAACAGAATAACAAAAACCAGGGCCACGCAACAGAACCAGAAATGAGGAATGCGAAAATCTTCAAGGTTTGTACAGTTTCAGAAGATAAGAGAGGTCAGGAGGGGCAGGCCTTGAAGGGATTTGAATGCATAGTTAAGAATTCTAAATTTGTGCCATTGCTGGACTGGGATCCAATCTGAGAGAGTGGTCAGAGGAATGATAGTTAAATAGAACAGGAGTAGTAATACAGCTTTAGAATTAAAAGTTAATACCCAGACTCAATAAGTAATATATCAATCGCTCTTGGGTGTCTGAGCAGATAATTTTTTGAATTAACCCACATTATACAATTAGAACCATGACACACACAAGTCAATACTGAAGTAAAACAGATTATCCTATTAAAGTGTGAAGCAGAGCATAGCAAAAATGCATCACCACCAGGCATTTTCCAGCTCCACTACATTCAACATACAGTTGACCTTCACAGAGTGTTGGTTAGCCCAAATCCTCTGTGCCATTGTTTCTCCTGCTTCCCACAGATATCAGAATTACTCTGTGGAGCAAGGGACACATGACTCAAACAGGGAGGGCACGCCCACTAAAGGGCAGCATTCCAAGTTGGATACTGGAGTCAACTGCCGCTCAAAAGATGAGTAATGACATTGCAGAAGGTAATTAACTTGTTGTAAGGTACTTTGGGACATTTTGAGGTCCTGACTGATTCTATACAAGTAGAAGATCCGTAAGAATTAACACACTTTGGCAAATGCTGGGAGATCCTTAATTCACCACCCAAAGATGTCCCCCATCACCATTAATACATTTCTCTTGATGACACTGCCTCCATCTACAACCATATATGGAAGGTCAGAATGACTAATTGAATTAATAGTAATTGAGTGTTGTTTTACTGGGACCCTATTATTAGAAATTTCACACAGCTATCATTACACTTTACTGAAATCCGGGAGATGGAAGGGAGCCAGGGAAAGGCTGCAGGTGAAGACTCATTGATCCATGCCAGGCTCATGTACTTTTTCCTACTGCCAAGCAACAGCACGGGACACGGCATTGATCAAAGATCAACTGGCTGACTTAAAATGCAGAAAGGATTGCCGCATCAGATAAAGACCACAAACTGTATCCACATTCACATGCACATCCATATTTAGCAGAACAGAGCAACAAAATTATCAGTGAGTGGCTCCCAAAGCAGTAGAACAAAGACCATAGCAGGAACTGGCCAGTGAAGGCATTCAATAGCAGGAAACATCACCTCCATCCATGACATATCGCAGGTGTCCATTTGCAGTAAGTTCATTGTTTTTAGCTACAATACAGCCAAAGATTGCATCATGATTGACAATTATAGCTGCACATAATCATGGTTCACCATTTCCCCTCTCAGTTTAACAAGAGGCACACAAAGGGTCTACTTACAGAAACATTTCACCATGTGTTGTTCCAGTTTAAGCATATTCAATAATTATTTTGCTAAGAGAGCAGTAAGCTTTATTTATTTACCTGCGATTTACAATTTAGAAGGGGCCAGACAGCAAGGTGATTCCAGAACCCAAGCCTGATTATCTTCTCACGCAATGACCTTCCAACAGATAGGCACTGACTCATGATCAGGATCAGGAAGTACCTACATTTCCACTAGTCACCTCAGTTATTAGCAGTCAATACCTAGTGAGAAGCCAGAGGTTTGCACGAACTTGGCTGGACCTTTCAGAGAGCAGTGAATTCAAACCCCACTTCAAGGCGTGAGGTTATATTCTGGACTGAGAGAAAGTGCAGTCCTGAGGGATTGCATTAATGTCAAGAGATGTCAACTTGGATTGTGAACTTTCTAGAATTTTTTTTGACGTTTCCAAGAATTAAAGACTAATCTTCAGGCTTCCGCTGTGAGAAACACTTTAGCAGAGAAGACCCATTTTCTCCTTTTCACAACTACTGTTACACTTATTTTACATCTCTATCACTCCTTTACCACCATACACACTTCCTATGTCTTTTGCTGTGGGCATAATGTGTTCCAATCTTGCTTCCCTCCTTCTCTGTCACTAGTACAAAAACCATAATTTTCCAGTTTCTTTCAGTTCTGATGATGAGTCAGACTAGATTCATATGCCTATGTTCTGCCTGCAAAAATAACCCTGAGCTTCCAGTTGCCTGCCACTTTAACACACTACCCTGTTCCCTGGTCAAAATCTCTATCTCAGGCTTGCTGCAGTGCTCCAGCGAAGCTCAGCACTAGCTGGGAGAACAGCACCTCACTTTTTACTTGGGGACCCTCCAGCCCTCCAGACTCAATAATTCAATAATTCAACTCGAGTTCAATAATTTTAGGGCCTGAACACTCGCATATCCTAGTGCCCTACCCCACACACCAGGCCTTATAATCACATAGTCTGCCTAGCGAAAGGATGTTGTGAAACTGGAAAGGATTCAGAAAAGATTTACAAGAATGTTGCCAGGGTTGAAGGATTTGAGCTATAGGGAGAGGCTGAATAGGCTAAGGCTGTTTTCCCTGGAGCGTCGGAGGCTGAGGGGTGACCTTATAGAGGTTTATAAAATCATGAGGAGCATGGATAGGATAAATAGACAAGATCTTTTCCGCTGGGGTGGGGGATTCGGAACTAGGGGGCATAGATTTAGAGTGAGAGGGGAAAAATATAAAAGGAACTTTAGGGGCAACTTTTTCACACAGAGGGTGGTGCATGTTTGGGATTAGCTGCCAGAGAAAGTGGTGGAGGTGTACAATTACAGCATTTAAAAGGTATGTGGACGGGTATATGAGTAGGAAGGGTTTAGAGGGATATGGGCCAAGTACTGGCATATGGAACTGGATTAGGTTAGGATATCTGTTCAGCATGGACGGGTTGAACTGAAGGGTCTGTTTCCATGCGGTACGTTTCTATGACTCTATGACACACAATCCATTGTTAGCCACTAACAGTCTCTGTGAAGAGCTGTTCACCCTCCCAGCCACTCCTTTGTCTGTCCAACTGTTCTCTCTCTTTGGGCTTTATCCCCACCTATCATTTACTCCTTACACCCTTCCCCCACCCTATCTTCTGCCAATAAACCGACATCTTCCTAGCTACCATCAGTTCTGTGGAAGGGTCACTGTACCCGCAATGTTAACTCTGATTTCACTTCACAGATGCTGCCAGGCCTCCTGAGATTCCTGGGTTTTTTTTTCAGCTTTCCAGCAATGTGGAATGCCAGCAACCTCAATACTTTGCTTTTATTATAGTTAGATGTTCCACTGATTTCCTCTTGATGAACTAATCAAACACAGCTTGTGTCTGAAGTGTTTTGTCAACTGCTTGTTTCTCGACCAATTATTCTCTTGGATATAGTGAGACTCCTTTTGACGGCTTAAGGAGGTTAATGTCTAATCGTGCATTTTAGCTAAAATTTGTCTGCAAACAACTCAAATATTTTTACCTCTCTGCGGCTTCTTACTTTACAGCATAGCCTGCAGTAAGCCTGGGTACTTGAAAGTCATTCTACCACATTTTCATTCTTTGTGGGATGTGAGTATTGCTGGCTGGCCAACACATATTGCCTGTCTCTATTTCCCTCCTTGAGAAGGTGGTAGTGAGCTGCCTTCTTGAACCGTTGCTGTCCACCTGCTGAGGGTTGAACCCAATGCCAGTTCGAAAGGAATTCCAGGATTTTGATCCAGCCTCAGCAAAGGAACGGCAATATATTTCCAGGTCAGGATGGTGAGTGGCTTGGACATGAATTTAAAGGTGTTGGTGTTCCCATGTATCTGCTGTCCCTTGTCCTTCTAGATGGAAGTGGTCATGGGTTTGGAATATGCTGTCTAAGGACCTATGGTGAAATTCTGCAGTGCATTTTGTAGATAGATGCTACTGAGCATTAGGTGTAGGGATGGATGTTTGTGGATGTGGTGCCAGTCAAGCGGGTTGCTTTGTCCTGGATGGTGTCAAGCTTCTTGAGCGCTGTTGGAGTTGCCCCCATCCAGGTAAGTGGAGAGTATTCCATCACATTCCTGACTTGTGCCTTATAGATGGTGGATAGACTTTGGGGTGTCAGGTGGTGAGTTACTCGTCACAGTATTCATAGCCTCTGACGTGCTGTTGTAGCCATTGTGTTTATGTGGTCCAGTTAAATGGTAACCCCCAGAATTTTGAAAGCGGGGATTCAGTGGTGATAACCACCTCAAGAGGAAGCGGTTTGATTGTCTCTTTTTGATGATGGCCATTGCCTGGCACTTGGGTGGCGTGAATGCTACTTGCCACTTGTCAGCCCAAGTTTGGATACTGTCCTGATCTTGTTGCAATTGGACACAGACTGCTTCAGTATCTGTGGAGTTGCGAATGGTGCTGAACATTGTGCAATCATCAGCGAATGTATCCACTCCCGACCTTATGATGGCGGGAAGGTCATTGATGAAGCAGCTGAAGATGGGAGGGCCTAGGTCACTACCGTGGCGAACTCTTGCAGAGATATCTTGGAGGTGAGATGACTGGTCTCCAACAAGCAGAGAGTTCGCACCCGGATATCCATTGATTCCAGTTTTGCTCAGGCTCCTTGATGCCCTATTCAGTCAAATGCAACCTTGATGTCAACGGCTGTCACCCTCACTCCACCTTTAGAATTCAGCTCTGTGTCCATGTTTGAACCAAGGCTGTAAGGATGTCAGGAGCTGAAGGGCCCTGACAGAGTCCAAACTGGGCATCACTGAGCAGGCGCTGCTTGATAGCACTGTTGATGACCTCCTCCATCACTTTTATGATGATCGAGAGTAGACTGATTGGCTGGGTTGAATTCGTCCTGCTTTTTATGTACCGGATATGCCCAGGCAATTTTCAACACTGTTGGGTAGATGCCAGCGTGATAACTATACTGGACATCGGCAAGGGGAGCTGCAAGTTCTGGAGCACAAGTCTTCACTCCTACTGCTGGAATGTTATCAGGATCCATAGCGTTTGCAGTATCCAATGTCTTGAACTGTTGCTTGATATCACATGGAGTGAAACAAATTGGCTGAAGACTGATATCTGTAATGCTGGGGACCATTAGAGGAGGCCAAGACAAGTGACCTCATTTCTTCAGGTCTAAAACACTAAATACTTACTTCAACACAATTTTTAAAGTAAAAGTCAGTGGCCAAAGCGTCCATAAATCACCTTACCAAAACTGCAGCTTAATTCCTGAGTACTAATTCTTTTAATTTTTCCTGACTTTCCTTCTTCTGCAAACATTTTCACTAGATTCCTTTAAACTGGATTATTTTCAGCTCAAAGTTTCATCTCTTGAGGCCTTCTCTATTCTGTCGGCTGATTCAAAGTTTCTTTTCTGCACCTTTCATCCATACAGTTCAAAGCCAATGGTGGTGATGCTCATTAGGAGAGATGAGAAATCTCCTTTACACTCCTTTGCCTTCCCTTTCTGGTCTTTGTGCTACCCAGTTCTTCGCTTTTCCTTTACGGATCTCTTAACTTTATCTCCTGGATCCTTTACTTGCTCCTTTGCCGAGCCTTTTTCACAGAAAGTCTCTCTATTTTCTACTCATGGCTGCCTCCTCTCTTGCTTTCTAGCCATACTCTTTTTCTAGCACTTCTTACCAGCTTATGGATGGTCTATGCCTTTGAGGGCTCAGCTTGCCCGTTGATGTTTCTACAGCTGTTGAAGTTTCTCACTGCAGCTCTCCTTTTAAAAGGGTAAGCTCACTTTTTTCTTTTTGTTTTTTTTCTCCTCATAGTGTAGATCTTCACCCTTGCAACCATGTGGCATTTTCCAAGATGACTACCCCTGGTGCCCTTGTGGTATTTGATATTTGCTACCTCTGCCAGTATGTGGTACTGGATAAGCAAGGGTTGTTTGAGTTAGTTCACTGACATCAATCCTCTTTTGTCTTGAGCTACCTAGTAAATAGTAGCAGAGGAAACACTGCTGTAGAGTAGATACACAGCAAGAGCTGTTCTATAATAATACGGTCCGTTAATATCAATGAGTACAATTACATTTAGTAAGGCATAATTACTGAATCCTTAAAGAGCTGGAGCGCATGCATTGTTCTCTCCAAAAGCGAGAGTTGAACTCTGTATCTCTGCCCAGACTGTGTATAATCTTAGCATAATGGGTGAAACCAATGTAATTTGAACATTAACCCCTTCAGAACTCTTGCCTTTTACAACAGGGAGGAGGGACTGAATAGGAATTTATACTGACAATTAATAATCATCCAATGGGCTAACACTATACCTGGTTGCTTTCTATTTACTGGGAGATGGGAGTTGGCCATGATCATGGCTATGGTGAGTGACCAATGGAAAAATAGTCAAAGGACAGGAAAGTTAGAAACAGAATGTCTTTTTGATAAAATCTCTAGGAATACTCTGAACAGAGTTGGCAATTCCTCAGTGAACATTCAGTGATCTGAGGAACCCATCCAGCCATTCAACGTGCTGGTCAAAAATCGCTCTCATGAACAACTTTTCTCCCTTAACTACAGAGTAACTCATCTCAATTTGTTGTGGGATCTTCCCATATTTCACATGGTAGCTCTGCTTGGCCAAACAAGTCATGGCATTTCTGAAGTCACTCATCTTGTCCACGCCACATCTAAAAGCATACTGTGTACCTTGCATGTTTGAGGTTGAAAAGCAAATACCCAAGATGGGAAAAGGAAAATGTGCTACTGTTTAAATTTTTAGACTGAATCAGTTAATGTTTCCATTAATCATTAGCTAATCCTGTAAGGAACCTATGCAAATATTAGGTACCAAAGTGTTTAAACTGACTCTTGTTTGAAAAAGGATGTGTGAGCACACATTTAGGTGTGGTTCTACTGAATTTACACCCACCAACTGAATTTCGTAGAAAGCACATGTGGAAACAGTGATCAGTACACAATGAATTAAAGCAAAAACCTAGTGAATGATGCATTGTGACTGCACAACAGTCAGACAACTGCGGCCAGAGTTGCTGTGGGCAAAATAACCATAGCAACCCAAAACTGAAAAGAATGATGCAGGAAGTGTGCAATAAACACATTTGTGATGATCTTTGTAATTCAACAGTGCCTTTCAAAGAACAGCATAGACATTTTCTCGGGTTTTACATCCAATATTTGCCTCTTAACCTAAATTACCAAAGTAAAACATTACAGTTTGTAGGATTCTGCCCTGCATCAATTGACTGTTGCATTTCTTGCGCTGTAAATAGTGTCTACTCTTCAACAAAGTACTTCCCTAACTGTGAAGCATTGGGACATCAAGGAGGGGTGAATGGGGTGAACAAATGTAAGCTGTTTCTTTCTAAGTTGTCTGTGTTTTACAGAAAATCTTTCAGGTTGCGGTTAACTAAACTATAATAGGACTCCTTGTAAACATCAATACTGAGAAGTCTCTTTGATTTCACAAAAGGACATTCCCCACAGGACAGAACTATGCAAGTCCAGAGAATGTGGGGAATGAGGAATTTTAATTACTGCCCACAGATGTACACAGGATGAATGCTAGCTCAGTGCAATCCATCTCCATCTGTTAGTTTCAAAACCAGGGGCGAATTAAATGGATGCAATGTTCCTTTTAACGAGCTTCTGTCTTCTCAAAGAATCATATTACTGCTTACAGTGAGCAGTTTTAATGGTCACACTTGAAAGTAAGTCTAAAACAGCATTGAACTAGCTTTCACAGCCTGCCGCTGAAGTGGGAACAGAGGAACAGGAAGAGGCAGCCGGCCTCTCCAGTTTATTCACTGCGTAATTAGACCACAGCTGATTTATGTCATAACTCCATCCATGTCACCTTTGGGTGCGCAAACCTTAACACCCTGTCTAACAAAAATATCTGTTTTAACATTTTTAATTGAGCAGTTTATTTTCAAAGGATTAGTCTTAAGGGTTAGGTTTCCAGTACCCCTTAGAGAAAGGGGGAGCAGATGTCAAAGAGCAAGCCACACATTTTGGGGCTGGATTAACCACTCACCAATGATGTTTCAAGGTGAGAGAATGATGCCAGATTGTGGAGGGGACGAGACTGTCACACACCTCCTTCTGGAATGTGCCTACACAAAGGGAGTCTGGAGAGGAATGCAGTGGTGTTTGTCGAGGTTCGTCCCGAGCAGCGCCGTGAGGCGAGACTCCGTGCTCTACGGTCTGTTCCCCAGGACGCACACCGAGACGAACATCAACTGTGTCTGGAGGATCATCAACTCAGTGAAAGACGCTCTTTGGTCTGTTCGAAACCTTCCAGCTGAAGGAGTTGACCCTGACTGAATGTTGCAGACTGGCACATTCCAAGGTCCAGGACTATGTGCTGAGGGATGCGCTGAAGCTTGGGGCAGCTGCCGCCAAGGCGCAGTGGGGAAAGACCACCGTTTAACATCTGCCTGTCTAACGAAGAACAGGGGGCCCACTCAGAAATCAAGCCCTGCTGATGCCTCAGCTAAATATCTGGATGGTCAGTGTCCAGACTTGTATATACGAATGATCAATTCCAAGCTCTGTATGTAAAGAGATGCAAAGTGTGCATAAAATGGCATGACCAATTGTATAGATATCAAAATAATTTTATGAAGAAAGTATATTTTTGAAATTAAAAACATGGTGCCGGAATATGAATGGGTTATGGGAGTGATTGAAGGAGGAACAGGAGGAGAAGCACTTAGTTATCCAGTGAGCTCCCTTGTCCCCACTACCTAGATGCATCATGGCTTGGTGCAGCGACTGCTCTACCCGGGACCGTAACAAACTCCCGAAAGCTGTGAACACAGCCCAGACCATCATGCAAGCCAAACCCTCCATCCACTGACTCCATCTACACTTCTCGATGCCTCGGAAAGGCAGCCAATATCCTCATAGACTCCTCCCATCTTGGTTAATGTCTCTTCCAACCTCTTCCATCAGGCAGAAGATACACAAGCTTAAACACATGTCCCATCAGGTTCTAGAACAGCTTCTTCCCCGCTGTTATTAAACTTCTGAAATGGACCTCTCAAATTTCAAACTTAATGTTAATCTTGTTTTTTGTACACCTTCTTTGTAGCTCTAACTTTGTACAGGAACCTCGATTATCCGAATGGGATGGGTGGGTACTATTTCGTTCGGATAATCAATTAATCAGTTAATCAATTAAATGCCTTTCCTCTGGGGCTCAGAGTTTTTTGTTAGTCTGCTCCCCATTCAGGAGACGAGGCAGCAGCACACCATGCGTAAACCCCTGCCCCCCAACCCCAGTGCGTGCTCCTCCCCCCACGTCCAAGACCGGCCTCCACACAACACTGCTGCCCCACCCCCGTCCAACACCGTCTGTCCGTGCCCCCTCACCCCCATCCACCCCTGCCCCCTCTCTGGGGCAGCCAGACTGGACACCAACAACAAGGCTGCTGCTGCTGCCTTTTGAGGATTGAGTCTCCAAACAGCGCACACACACACACACACACACACACACACACACACACACACACAAAACTCTTTGACCGTTTCAACCTTTGTCCTGTACAGGGCAATGTTGGAGAGATTATCTGGGGAAGGAGGGTTTAAGGTTACACCCCTCTGAAGAACTTCATGGAAAGTGTGGAGGGAGAGAGGGTGGGAGGTCAGTCATTTGGAGATGGTGCCTGTTTAACCACTGTAAGCAAAAGACACGATCACTGTTGGAAACACGTCTTTGATGTAATGTTTCCACCTGGTTCTCACTATCTCCTTTGGATAATCTAATATTCGGATAATTGATATTCAGATAATCAAGGATCCTCAGTATTCCTCACTCTGTTCAATCACCCTATGATCTTTGTGTTTTTGTACATTATGATCTGCTGTTCTGCATGCAAAACAAAACTTTTCACTGTACTTTGGTACGTGACAATAATAAATCAAATCAAATCTCTATGACTCTATAAATCTCTTCCACCAAGTCACGCAGTTTAGCAGAGAACACAACTGGGATTGAGAGAATGCAGTTTTGGCCAAGTAGCCTTTCCAAACCTGGAGTGCAAATTTTACTGTTTAGCCACTGTGTTGAGCTCCCTGCCACATATTCAGGGCAGGCCTGGATGTTGCCTTGCTGATGCATATCTGGGAGGGACAATCTCAAAGGTAGAACATCTGGAATGTCTCTGAGTGACTGGTGGGGCCTATTACAAAAATAAATTAAGATCCTATTCATGAAAATTATCCCAACACTTCCATCTCAGAGGGATATAGAATCCCTACAGTGTGGAAACAGGCCCTTCAGCCCAATGTGACCCTCCAAAGAGTGTCCTACTCAAACCCATTCCATTACCTTACATTTACCCCTAACCTACACATCTCTGAACACTATGGGCAATTTAACATGGCCAATTCACCTAACCTGCACATCTTTGGACCGTGGGAGGAAACCAGAGTACACCCACACAGAGAATGTGCAAACTCCACACAGTCACCCAAGACTGGCATCGAACCCAGATTCCCCAGCACTGTGAAGCAGCAGTGCTAACCATTGAGCCACTGTGCATCTATGGGCATTGCCTGTTCCTTCTGCTGTCTAAGACTTGGAGAATGGTCAGATTGTGAGTACCTGGGAACTGGCAGCCTCCTGCAGAGATTGGCCTGCAATGACATGATGGAGTCTCACTCTGGTATTGAGAACTAAAGCAATGTCAAAGGGATATAACTATCTATAAACGATAGTTGTAGAGGTGTGGGAGGTTCTGGGAGGTTGCGAGGAGGGATTAAAGCCCAGAATTCCTGCACTGAGTAACGATTTTCAACAGGGGTTGCTAATCATTTGGAAATGCCCTGCATTATCCAATGAACAAAGATTAATTTCCTGGACACTGTTTTCATTAAACCTGGAGGGGACATTAATCTTATGCGGGAAATAAATAATCATGTGCATTTCTTTTCTTCACTTACCTTTTAACATTTTTGCTTATTGGCTTAAAAATTATTGCAGTTGAGAGAAATGGCTGTCTGACTGTGAGTGACATTGGAGCTGGGAGTATGACCAAATAGAGTTGGCACCCAGAGTGCCCAAGCTATTTCAGTTTCTCAGCTGCTGAACCAGTGGAGAAAGTCTGCAATAAAATGAGAAAATGCTGGAGAAATGTAGTAGGTCTGGTTCTCTCTCCACAGATACTGTGGAGTTTCTCCAGTTTCCTCATTTCCCCTCCCCCCACCTTGTCTCAGTCGAATCCCTCGAACTCTGCACTGCCTTCCTAACCTGCAATCTTCTTCCTGACCTCTCCGCCCCCACCCCACTCCAGCCTATCACCCTCACCTTGACCTCCTTCCACCTATCACATCTCCATCGCCCCTCCCCCAAGTCCCTCCTCCCTACCTTTTATCTTAGCCTGCTGGGCACACTTTCCTCATTCCTGATGAAGGGCTTATGCCCAAAACGTCGAATTTCCTGTTCCTTGGATGCTGCCTGACCTGCTGCACTTTTCCAGCAACACATTTTCAGCTCTCCACAGACACTGCCAGACCTGCTGAGTTTCTCCGAGCATTCTCTCATTTTATAGCAGATTTCCAGCATCCACAATGTTGGTTTTTATAAGAATGCCTATATGTCAGTATGATTCCACCCTTTATGGTGAATTGGACTGTATGGCCACTCGGATAATCCCCATGTCTACATGAATCCAGCCTGATAGTCATTGCTGCAGATGCTTGTCATAGAATAAAATGCAGCTTATAACAGGAATTGATATCTTCCAGAAGGACTAGAACCAATGAGCTGCACAATTTATTCTGACATTATGGGAAACTCAGACATTCCTGATTCCAAGCAGAAACATTGTTTATTCGCACTTGGCATTCCATACCTGCGAGTTCATGAACTGTTTATCACACCACCTACCAGCTGGTGGTAATACTGGTTTGTTTCAGTGCTAACTATCAACCCTTTCCTGAACCCCATCTCCTCCCTTTCACCATCCATCTCCAAGACACCCATTTCCTCTTTCCTACTGTCCTTCTCTTGCACCCACACCTCCTCCCTCCCACCCTCCCTCTCCTGAATACCTATATCCTTTCACCATGCCTGTCCTACACCCCTCATCTCCTTCCTCTCACTTTCTCTCCTGCACCTTGAGCTTCTCCTCTTCCCTCTCCTTCTCCTGAATCCCCATCTCCTCCCCATCACCCTCCTTCTTCTGAATCCCCATCTCCTCCCCTTCACCCTCCCTCTCCTGAATCCCCATCTCCTCCCCCTCACTCTCCCTCTCCTGAATCCCCATCTCCTCCCCCTCACTCTCCCTCTCCTGAATCCCCATCCCCTTCCTCTCCCCCCCCCTCTCCTGAACTTCCATCTCCTCCCCCTCACTCTCCCTCTCCTAGCCACCCATCTCCTGCCCCTCACCATCCCTCTCCCATACACCCATCTCTTGCCCCTTACTGTTTCTCTCCTGCATCCCCATCTCGTCCCTCTCACTACCCCTCTCCCATACTGACAGCAGAGGTTAGATACGGAGGAAACTGTCCTATGCAAATCCCATCATACACTCTTGAGACACAACGTGGATTAGATACAGAGTAAATCAGCACACTGTCCATTTAAAATGTCCAAATAATGGTAAATCTCCCATCAAATCAGAACTACAGTTGAGATTTTGATCTACTATCACATCTTGAGACAGGGATCAGAGGACCTCTCTCAAACCCATGCAATAATCACCTTCCACAAAGTCTGCTTAAACATTACTACCTCTGTTTTAAACAGGGAACTTTCTTTAAAGGGGATGTGGCATTGTCTGCAGTGTTATGCTCAAAGAGTGTCTCTCTCTGGCTGACATTGGTCTTTGATGCAGATTGCTGTCTGAGACATCACTGACACTGAGCTAGGAATTCACTCTTTACAGTTGCAGTATCAACTAACTCACCATCAATAAATCAATGAATGTCACTGAAATGAAAATGGGAGGGTGGTGAAATGGGAAGTGGGAGCTAAGACCAATGGCACTGGTCACTGGATCCTAAAACAAGCCAGCAATCCAACTCCACTTCCGGTGTTCAGGATACAGATCAGGATTTATGACCACCAGTGTCACAGCTTTAGGCCCCAGAGTGAACATGACATGGAGTGAAGGAACGATTGAGTCAGGAATTGTGCTTTCCATTTAACACACTGACCAGCTGCCTAGTTTAGACACTGTCAATGGCATCAGAGCTACTCACTGAATATGCCATGTTTGATTACAAAGAGAGGGAGCGAGACTGAAAGATACATCTGTGGAGGAGAGACAGAGAAAAAGAGAGTGTGAGAAAGGGACAGAGTTGGAGTGCGTTCAAGGGGAGAGAAAATGTCTTGTGGAAGAACAAAGGGCTGGGGGAGAGAAAGGGCTGTGGAAGAAACACAAAGAACAGAGACAAAGAGACAGAGGAGGAGGCAGAGAGAGATAAAAGGGGAAGGGAGGCAGAGAGAGAGAAAGGGGAAGGGAGGCAGAGAGAGAGAAAGGGGAAGGGAGGCAGAGAGAGAGAAAGGGGAAGGGAGGCAGAGAGAGAGAAAGGGGAAGGGAGGCAGAGAGAGAGAAAGCGAGGGAGGGAAGAGATGTGAATGAAGTTCAGAAAGTAGGGAGGTGGAACAGGGGCAGAGAGAGGTGGAAAGGGAGCCAGAGAAAAAGGAGGGTGGGAGATGGACAGGGTGAGGGTGAAACAGAGGTAAAAGTGGAGGTAAAGACAGGGAAAAGCAGAAACTGAAGGGAATCAAACAGACAGGGACAGAGGCAGAGAAATTAGTTTTAGTCTCTTTAGGTTGATTGATTATCAATTTTTTTTGTTTAAAGGGTTGACTGACAATTGGGCAAGTGGCCTATGTACGTTAACAAGCACAGTGGGTGATGAGTGAAGGGGTCTTCGTGTGAGCTAGGTTACTGCCATTAGAGGGAAGTACTGCTGCAAATATTTACTCTCTATGTTTCGTGTTCTGTGGCACAGCTGTTATGTTTCGAGTGTGGGATATGCTGTGAATCAAGGAGCTGCTGTATTAGACACGCAACATCATGTCTTTGGCACTCTCCACATTGCCATCTGTACTGACTGGCTGTTCTAAAAAAATAATTTTGTTTGTTTTCTCTCAGTAGGTTAGTCATGAGTGTGTTTCCCCTTCAAGTCCACCAATTGGACTTCTAAACTTGTCCGAGACCAATTACAGCCATGGGATCTGTTCCCTGTCGTGCTCAATTTTCTGTCATTTCACTCAGAGACCTATTGCAGTTTGGAGTCAGCAGCACCTCCATTCACGAAAGACCATTAGACTGTTCCAGGTTACAGTTCATTGGTCAGGATTCGATTTTGATGGAAGAGGCTCAAGGGGCTGAATAAGCTCCTTTTCTTAATAAACTAATATAGTAGCATTGATAGATGCTTGGTTAATAAACACAAAGCAAATAGTAGGAACACTCTGAAATTGGTTTTAGCTAGCGGAAGGTCACAGGAGTCAGTGCCTCGGTTACCTGTAACCAATATTAATGCTTGCTGAAGGTACAAAACTGGATGAGAATGTTAACTGTGAAGGAGCTAAAGAGGGGCTGCAGAGATAATTTAAGGGAGTGGGCAACAAGATGGCATGTGGAGTATAATGTGGAGAAATGTGAGGGTATTCACTTTGACCATTAGAAAAGAAAAGCTGAAAAGACATGAAACTACTGAATGTTGATGTCAATTCAAGGAACTCAGTAAATAAACATGTGGGTCCAGTAAACAACCCAGAGGACAAATGTTTTACTGGACTTTATTGCAAGGAGATTGGAATACACGGTTAGGAGATAGGGCTTTGGTGACACCATACCTGGAATATTTCAGTCTCCATATTTAAGGAAGAAAAGATTTGCAATGGAGGTTCAACTGAATGGGAGAAGGATTCACATTTTTGGATCATTAGAATCTCTTCTGGGATAGAATTGACCTGTACAAGAATGATGGATTGCACCTGAATTGGAAAAGGACAAATATACTGGCAGGGAGATTTGCTAGAGCTGCTCAGGAGGATTTAAACTATTAAACTGGGGGGGGGGCACGGTGGACGGGCAGTGGGACCGAAGGAGATAGTGAGGAAAGAGATCAATCTGAGACTGGTACAATTGAGAAAACTAGCGAGTCAAACAGTCAGGACAGGCAGGGACAAAGCAGAGAACAAGGCAGGACTGATCAATTAAACTGCATTTATTTCAATGTAAGAGACCTAACAGGGAAGGCAGATGAACTCAGGGCATGGTCAGGAACATGGGACTGGGATATCATAGCAATTACAGAACCATGGCTCAGGGATGGGCAGCACTGGCAGCTTAATGTTCCAGGATACAAATGATACAGGAAGGACAGAAAGGGAAACAAGACAGGAGTGGGAGTGGTGTTTTTGATAAAAGATAACATTATAGCTGTGCTGAGGGAGCATATTCCCGGAAATATATCCAGGGAAGTTATTTGGGTTGAACTGAGAAATAAGAAAGGGATCATCACCTAAGTGGGATTCTATTATAGACCCCCTAATATTCAGAGAGAAATTGAGAAACAAATTTGTAAGGAGATCTCACTTATCTGTAAGAATAATAGGGTGGTTATGGTAGGGGATTTTAACTTTCCAAATATAGACTGGGACTGCCATAGTGTTAAGGGTTTAGATGGAGAGGAATTTGTTAAGTGTGTACAGGAAAATGTTTTGATTCAATATATGGATACACCTACTAGAGAAGATGCAAAACTTGACATACTCTTGGGAAATAAGGCAGGGCAGGTGACTGAGGTGTCAGTGGGGGAGCACTTTGTGGCCAGCGACCAGAATTCTATTAGTTTTAAAATAGTGATGGAAAAGGATAGACCAGATCTAAAAGCTGAAGTTCTAATTTGGAGGAAGACTAATTTTGACGGTATTTGGCAAGAACTTTCGAAAGCTGATTGGGGGCAGATGTTCGCAGGTAAAGGGACGGCTGGAAAATGGGAAGCCTTCAGAAATGAGATAACAAGAGTCCAGAGACAGGATATTCCTATTAGGGTGAAAGGGAAGGCTGGTAGGTGTAGGGAATGTTGGATGACTAAAGAAACTGAGGGTTTGGTTAAAAAAATGAAGGAAGTATATGTCAGTATAGACAAGATAAATCGATTGAATCCTTAGAGAGTATAAAGACAGTAGGAGTATACAGTAGGAGTAGAGAAACCAGGAGGACAAAAAAGGGATATGAGATAGCTTTGGCAAATAGAGTTAAGGAGAATCCAAAGGGTTTTTACAAATACATTAGGGGCAAAAGGGTAACGAGGGAGAGAATGGGGCCCCTCAAAAATCAGCAAGGCAGTCTTTGTGTGGAACCGCAGGAGATGGGGGAGATACTAAATAAGTATTTTGCATCAGTCTTTACTGTGGAAAAGGACACGAAAGGTATAGAATGTAGGGAAACAGATGGTGATATCTTGAAAAATGTCCGTACTACAGAGCAGGGAGTGCTGGATGTCTTGAAATACATAAAAGTGGATAAAGCCTCAGGACCTGATCAGGTGTACCCTAGAACTCTGTGGGAAGCTAGAGAAGTGATTGCTGGGCCTTTTGCTGAGATATTTGTACCTTGATAGTCACAGTTGAGGTGCTGAAGACTGAAGGTTAGCTAACGTGGTGCCACTGTTTAAAAAGGGCGGTAAAGACAAGCCAGAGAACTATAGACCAGTGAGCCTGACATCAGTAGTGGGCAAGTTGTTGGAGGGAATCCTGAGGGACAGGATGTACATGTATTTGGAAAGGCAAGGACTGATTAGAGATAGTCAACATGGCTTTATACATGGGAAATCATGTCTCACAAATTTGATTGAGTTTTTTAAGGAAGTAACAAAGAGGATTAATGAGGGCAGAGCGGTAGACGTGATCTATATGGACTTCAGTAAGGCATTCGACAAGGTTCCCATGGGAGACTGGTTAGCAAGGTTAAATCTCATGGAATACAGGGGGAACTAGCCATTTGGATACAGAACTAGCTCAAAGGTAGAAGACAGAGGGTAGTGGTGGATGGTTGTTTTTCAGACTGGAGGCCTGTGACCAGTGGAGTGCCGCAAGGATCGGTGCTATACGTTATTTACATAAATGATTTGGGTGTGAGCAAAAGAGGTATAGTTAGTAAGTTTGCAGATGACACCAAAATTGGAGGTGTAGTGGACAGCGAAGTAGGTTACCTCAGATTACAACAGGATCTTGATCAGATGGGCGAATGGACTAAGAAGTGGCAGATGGAGTTCAATTTGGATAAATACGAGGTGCTGCATTTTGGGAAAGCAAATCTCGGCAGGACTTATACACTGAATGGTAAGGTCCTAGGGAGTGTTGCTGAACAAACAGACTTTGGAGTGCAGGTTCATAGCTCCTTGAAATGAAGTCGCAGGTAGATAGGATAGTGAAGAAGGCGTTTGGCATGCTTTCCTTTATTGGTCAGGGTATTGAGTACAGGAGTTGGGAGTTCATGTTGTGGCTGTACAAGACATTGGTTAGGCTACTTTTGGAATACTGCGTGCAAATCTGGTCTCCTCCCTATCGGAAGGATATTATGAAACTTGAAAGGGTTCAGAAAAGATTTACAAGGATGTTGCCAGGATTGGAGGATTTGAGCTATAGGGAGAGGTTGAATAGACTGGGGCTGTTTTCCCTGGAGCGTCGGAGGCTAAGGAGTGATCTCATAGAGTTTTATAAAATCACGAGGGGCATGGATAGGATAAATAGACAAAGTCTCTTCCTTGGGGTGGGGGAAATCCAGAATTAGAGGGCATAGGGTGAGAGGAGAAAGATATAAAAGAGACCCGAGGGGCAACTTTTTCACACAGAGGGTGGTACGTGTATGGAATGAGCTGCCAGAGGAAGTGGTGGAGGCTGGTGTAATTGCAATATTTAAGAGGCATTTGGATGGCTATATGAATAGGAAGGGTTTGGAGGGATATGGGCCGGGTGCTGGCCAGTGGGACTAGATTGGGTTGGGATGTCTGGTCGGCATGGATGAGTTGGACCGAAGGGGCTCTTTCTGTGCTGTACATCTCTATGACTCTAAATTATTACCTGAGCTGAGAGGGATGTCCTGCAATGACATGAGGAGTCTATGAACTGTGTCTGTATAGTCTGGTGTGGAGGGGCCTGTGTTGGACCGGGGTGGACAACGTCAAAAAATCATACGGCACAGGGTTACAGTCCAACAGGTTTATTTAATACTGCAAGCTTTCAGAGACCCTGCTCCTTGGTGTCAGGTGTTTTTTGACTGTATTCTCAGAGTTTAGGAGAATGAGAGATGATATCATTGAAATGTATAATATTCTGAAGAGGGTTGACAGGATAGGCATAAAAGTTGTTCCTGCTGGCTGAGAAACGTGGAACACATTACTGGAAGAAGACATCGACTGTTTCGAAATGAGATGAGGAGAAACCTCCTAAAGGGTTGAGAATTTTTAAAAATTCTTTACTTTAGCGGGTTGTAGAGACTGCATTGCTGGAAATAGTTATGGCTCGGACAGACAAAGTCTTGGTCTCTCAGGAATGCACAGGATCTGAGAAGCATGTGAGCAAGGGGCACTGAAGCCCAAACCCAGCCAGAATCATTCTGAATGGGGGAGCAGGCTCAATGGGCTGAACGGCCTGCTCTTGCTCCATCCACTGAGTTCTTGTGATTCATTGGTAGCTCTTAATACTCAAGTCTAAGAGCTTGATCAGGCTTACTGTCCATGGAAAATAGGGTCACAAACACAGCCAGTGTTCAAGTGAAAAATTGTAGCCAATCCCAAAACTTGACACTGGACACCACTTTGCAACCGTCAATTAGAGATTAATTCCTGGTCCAACAATTCCTGATGCTGCACACATCTCTTATGGCACTGGTTTGTTTTTGAAAATCCCACCCCGTTTTTGGTCAGTATGATGACGCTCAGCCACAATAGCAGAAACATAAGCTACAGTTACAATGTCCCAGGGAGACATAACTGACCAATCATAATTTCTTTCAGTGCACCATGGCACTGACAAATAATGGGCTCAAGGTCCCACGAGGAAAACAACACCCTGGAGTGGACAGTTAGCCTTGCGGCCGATGAGCAGTAGGACCTCCAGGGAAGCAAAAATGGATATAAGCCCTGAACTCATCCTGGTCAAACCTTTGCGAACTATCACTGAACACACTGGTGTGCAATTGCATTATCAGTTATTTCAATCAGAAGTATTATTTCATTTAGAAGTAACAAACATTACTAGCTTTTGTTTTGTGAAATTGTCAAACAGATAAAACTTGTGTCCACTAAGATTGGTACAACATCACTTTACAAGTAAGGAGAAAATCTTAATTCCAGGAAACAGGTGGGTATAGGGTGCAAGATTAAAGTGTGAAAATCTGTCTTCTGACTCAATCCATTAATTTTGGGTTTTAACGGAAGTGGATTGAGGCCAGACAATGCATCAGTCCAAATCATAGCCTCATCTCGATTCTTTATTTCAAATATAACTCTGGCTGGACCTCAGTTGCTAGAGAAAAGGGTATTGCCGCAGGACCAGGGGACGTCAAGAGTGTTCCCACTGACCCTGCTGGATCTGACATTGCTGCCTGGTCAAACACAGTGTGCAGACACCCTGATCTCCCTCTCCCGTTAAAGCTTCTCATCACACAGCCTGAGCCTCCAATCCCTCCCTCCTGTCACAGGGATGATGTATCCATTGACAGCCAACCTCCCAATCGCCCGGTTGTGACTGAGAAAACAAGGGAAACAATTGCTAATAAAGCCCAGCCATGACACTTGATCAGGCTTGAGAGAAATCTGTCCATCTGAGATTCTTGATCACATTCTCCCGATCACAAGAAGGTGAGTCACCGTTTCCTTCTCCACAGCAATTAGCGAAGGGCAAAAATGCTTGTCTAGTCAGCCACGCCCACATTGCAGAAACAAATTAAAACATTTATCCCCACCTACTCTTCGAGTAAACATCCAGCCTCAATGAACTGAAAACCTCTGCAGGTTCTCAAGGACCTGTTCAAACACCTCCACCTCCACATATTGTCCCAAAGAACAATGACCCCATTTCCATTTATTGATCTGCACCCATAACCCATGCCCAAATCACTCACCCCCATTGCAGCATGCCAACTCAAACCTACTCCCTTATCACCACAATCCACCTCCATCCCAAAACACTCTATCGCAAACCCATTCCCCCAGACCCCTCACAAACCCACTTGCCCATCTCCAGCATCTACACCGTTCCAATCGACAGCAATCATACCTTAGGCCCTGTAAGTACTGCTCGCCCACTGTCTCCACAAACTCCAATTGGCTCCCTGTCCTTTGTGGGATCTTGCTATGCTAAAAATAACTGGCACATCTGTCCAGATGCTGACGGACATTCCAGTTGGGGAACCCAATTCATGGCTGGACAGATAGTTGCTTTCCTGATCAAAGAATGCAATGTTGTTAAAAGCTGTTTTTTTTTCCCACAGACATTACTAAAATTGTCCATTGTCAAAAACTCCCAGCTACCAGATGCTGTCCGGAAATCCTTCCTCCAGCTGCTTACCATTAGCAAGACTACTGGGCGCTAACACCGTCCTTTCAAAAGAAACTCTATATACATCAGAAACATCTGCAGCCCATGAATCAGAAGCTAACTCTGGAACAGTAAGAATATTCCTACTGAGACAAACACATACATCTGCCCAATCTGATCAACTCGGTGTCACTCTCACAAGCCGTGCCACAAACTACACAGAAAATTGAGAATTTCTCTTCGTTTTCTTCCCTTAGCTTCATCCCTTCAAAACGTAGATTGTGCATACTATACTTTGCAAAGTGCTGGTACCGAGAGAAAAGCTTCAGTATCGTCCCTACCTCTAGGCTAGATGAGACCCAGGTTCAAGCCTGATCTGCTCCAAGAGGTGTTTAATAAAACTTCGGAGCAGATTAATTAGAAAGTATCTGCTTTTAAAAAAAGCAGCGCTGAAATCATGGCAACAGCGATAGGTTACCGAAAAGCAAGGTGTGTCTGTTTGCAAACCTGCAACACAGGGGACTTGATGGGTCCACAAAGTGCTCAAGTCTGGGTCAGATCTGGACTGCAGTGTTCCACTCTGCCTGAGCTAGGAAGCTGCCTGCTCTGCCTTGAACACACAGACACACACACACACACACCAGCCGCTCGTCCCCTGCTTGTTAATTTGTGGCTTACATGAGATCGGGTCTGAAGTGGTGCAGGATCGCACAGAAAGCGAGCCCGTCCCGCCACGAGGTCGTCATGTTGGTAATCTCCACGTTCCGATAGCCCTCACAGTGTTTCTTACACCATTGCTGCAAGGCTTTGGTCGCGGCCATAGCGAGTCCGGAGAGAGACACACACACACACACAGGCAACGTAGAGACAGACACCGGGCATAAAACAACCAGGAAATCCGGGAGAAAGAGATGAGAGGGGAAAAACAAAATCAAAGGGGAGGGAGAGAAATGAAGAAAAGGACAGAGAGGAGAGAAAATGAAAATGAAAGGGAGGAGAAAAGGGGGAGGTGTGGAATAAGAACAGAATACAAAAGGTTATCGTGTCATTTTTTAAAACATGGGAGACGGAGGAAACAAGAACTGGAACAGTTTTAGAGAAGTGGGAGGTGAAGCCTCTATACAGTTTGAAAAACAACTTGAGAAGAGATGCAAAGGGAGAGAGGGAGCGGGCCCGGGACAGATGAACCGGACTCTCCCGGAGTTCAGCCACACTGACTCAGAGTGAGCCAGCAGCAAGGGATGTGCCCGGACCAGGAGCCACAGAGAAACTGAACAGCAACCCCAGGCTACACGAACAGCACAGGACAAACACGGGCACTTTCCATTTTCAAATCACCAGCCGCCAGAAAAATACAAATCCGCACTTTCGCATGTCCCTCAGAATAAAGGACAACCACACCTGGGAATAAACCCCACCCATATCTGGGATAAACCTCCCCAAAATTTGGAAAAAACCACACCCACATTTGGGAATAAACACGACCTATTCACGGAATAAACCCTAATCATACCTAAGAACAAACTTCTCCCACACCTTCCTTATATCTGAAAATAAAACCATCCCACTCCGAAAAGAAAACCCCGCCCATGTCTGAGAATAATCCCCGCCCACACCTGGAAACAAACCCGTCCCACACCTGAGAATAATCCTCACCCACACCCGGGAATTAACACCACCCACACCTGAGAATAATCCCCATCCACACCTGAGAATAATCCCTACTCACCTGAGAATACTCCCCGCTCACACCTGAGAATAATCCCCGTTCACACCTGAGAATACTCCCCAACCGCACCTGAGAATAATCCCCACTCACACCTGAGAATAATCCCTGCTCACACCTGAGAATAATCCCGCCCACACCTGAGAATAATCCCCACCCCACCTGAGCATAATCTCTGCTCACACCTGGGAATAATCTACGCTCTCACCTGGGAATAATCCCCGCCCACACCTGAGAATAATCCACACTCACACCTCAAAATAATCCCTTCCCCCACCTGAGAATAAACCCTGTCCACACCTGAGAATAAACCCCTCCCATACCTGAGAATAATCCCCGCTCACACCTGAGAATAATCCCCACCCACACATGAGAATTTTCCCCGCCCACACCTGAGAATAATCACCATCCACACCTGAGAATAATCCCTGCCCACACATGAGAATAATCCCCGCTCACTCCTGGAAATAAACTCCTCCCACACCTGAGAATAATCCCCGCTCACACCTGAGAATAATCCCTGCTCACACCTGAGAATACTCCCCACCCACACCTGGGAGTAATCCCCACCCTCACCTGAGAATAATCCCCACCCACGCTTGAGAATAATTCCCGCTCACACCTGAGAATAATCCCTGCTCACACCTGAGAATAAACCCCTCCAACACTTGAGAATACTCCCCGCGCATACCTGAGTATACTCCCTGCCCACACCTGGGAATAAGCCCCGCCCACACCTGAGAATAATCACCGTCAACACCTGAGAATAATCCCTGCCCACACCTGAGAATAATCCCAGCCTACACCTGGGAATAAATCCCTCCCTCACCTGAGAATAATCCCTGCCCAGACCTGAGAATAATCCCTACCCATACCTGAGAACAATCCCCGACAACACCTGAGAATAATCCCCGCGCACACCTGAGAATAGCCCCCACCCATATCTGGGTATAATTCCCGTCCAAAACTGGGAATACACCCCACCCACGCTTGAGTACATTCCCTGAACGTACCTGAGAATAGTCGCCTCCCAGTCCTGAGAATAGTTCCCGCTCGCACCTAAGAATAATCCCCTTCCACACTTGGGAATAATCCCCAACTACATCTGAGAATAAACCCCTCCAACAGCTGAGAATAATCCCCACCCACACCTGTTAATCATACCCGCCCACACCTGAGATAAATCCCCACCCACACCTGAGAATAATCCCCGCTCACACCTGAGAAAAATCCCCACCCACACCTGAGAATAATCCCTGCCCACATCTGAGAATAATCCCTGCTCTCCCTGAGAATATTCCCCATCCACACCTGAGAATAATCCCCACCCTCAGCTGGGAATAATCCCTGCTCACACCTGAGAATAATCCCCACCCACACCAGGAAAAAACTCATCCCTCAACTGAGAATAATCCCCAAACACACCTGAGAATAATCCTCGCTGACACCTGAGAATAATCCCTGCACGCACCTGGGATTAATCTCTGCTCACACCTGAGAAACATCCCCGCTCACACCTGGGAATAAAATCCTCCAACATGTGAGAATAATCTCTGCCTACACCTGGGATTAATCCTGCTCACACCTGGAAATAAACCCCTCCCAAACCTGAGAATACTCCATGCCCTCAGCTGAGAATAATCACAGCTCACACCTGAGAATAATCCCCACTCAAACCTGAGAATAATCCCACCTACACCTGAGAATAATCCCCGCTCAAACCTGGTAATATACCCCTCCCTCACCTGAGAATACTCCCTGCTCACACCTAAGAATAATCCCCGCCCACACCTGAGATTGCTCCCCACTCACACCTGGAAATAAACCCCTCCCTCACCTGAGAATAATCCACATCCACACCTGAGAATAATTCCCGCCCACACCTGGGAATACTCCCCACCCACACCTGTGAATAATCCCTGGGAATAAAATCCTCCTACACGTGAGAATAATCTCAACCTACACCTGAGATTAATCCTGCTCACACCTGGAAATCTCTCCCACACCTGAGAATAATCCCCGCTGAAAACCTGGAAATATACCCCTCCCTCACCTGAGAATAATCCCCACCCACAATTGGGAATACACCCTGTCCACAGCTGAAAATAATCCCCGCCCGCACCTGAGAATAATCCCGGCCCACACCTGAGAATAATCCACGCACACGCTTGGTAATAATCCCCACCCACACTTGAGAGTAATCCACGCACACGCTTGGTAATAATTCCCACCCACACCTGAGAATAATCCCCAACCATACCTGGAAATAAACCCCTCCCACACATAAGAATACTCCCTGCACACACCTGAGAATAATCACCACCCACACCTGGACAAAAACCCCTCCCACACCTGAGAATAATCTCCACCCTCACCTGAGAATAATCCCTGCCCACATCAGAGAATAATTCCTGCCCTCACCTGAGAATAATCCCCATCCACATATGAGAATAATCCCCACCCACACCAGGAAATAAACTACTCCAACACCTGAGGATAATACCTATCCACACCTGGTAATAAACACCTCCGACACCTGGAAATAAATCCCTCCCACAACTGAGAATAATCCCCACTCACTCCTGAGATTAATCCCCGCCCACACCTGAGAATAATCCTCGCACACAACGGAGAATAATCCTCACCCACACCTAGCAATAATCCCAGCCCACACCTGGGAATAATACTGGCCCACACCTGAGAATAATCCCTGAACTCACCTGAGAATAATCCCCACCCACACTTGAGAATAATCCATGCACACATATGGAAATAAACCCCTCCCACGCCTGAGAATAATTGCCATGCACACCTGAGAATAATCCCCGCCCACACTTGGGAATAAACCCCGCCCACACCTGAGAATAATCCCTGCCCTCACCTGCAAATAATCGCCGCCCACAACTGAGAATAATCCACGCCCACACCTAGCAATAATCCTGGCCCACACCTGAGAATATTCCCTGCACACAACTGAGAATAATCCACGCACACACCAAAGAATAATCCCCTCCCACATCTGAGAATAATTCCCGTCCACACCTGAGAATAATCCCTGCCCTCACCTGAGAATAATCCCCACCCACACCTGAGAATTATCCCTGCCCACACCTGGAAATAAGCCTCTCCCACACCTGAGAATAATTCCCTCCCACACCTGAGAATAATCCCCGCCCACAACTGAGAATAATCCGCACACACGCTTGGTAATAATCCCGACCCACACCTGAGAATAATCCTCACCCACACCTAGAAATAAACCCCTCACACACCTGAGAATAATTCCCGTCCACACCTGAGAATAATCCCAGCCCAAACTTGGGAATAATCCCCGCCCACACCTGAGAATAATCCCTACACACACCTGAGAATATTCTCCCACTATACCGGAGAATAATCCCAGCTCACGCCTGAGAATAATCCTCACCCACACCTGGGAATAATCCCTGCTCACACCTGGGAATAAACCCCTTCTACACATGATAATAAACCCCTCCCCCACTTGGGAATAAATACCATCCACCCTTGAGAATAATCCCTGCCCACACCTGAGAATAATCTCTGCCCACAAATGGCAATAAACCACACCCACACATGGAAATAAACCCCTCCCTCACCTGAGAATACTCACCGCACACACCTGGGAATAATTCCCTCCCACATCGGAGAATAATGCCTGCCCACACCTGAGAATAATCCCTGCACATGCCTGAGAATAATTCACGCTCACACCTGAAAATAATTCCCGCCCACACCTGGAAATAAACCCCTCCCACACCTGAGAATAATCCCCGCTCACGCCTGAGAATAATCCCCGCCTACAACTGGAAATAATCTTCGCTCACACCTGAGAATAATCCCTGCCCACACCTGGGAATAATCCCCGCCCACAATGGGAATAAACCCTACCCACACCTGGAAATAAACCCCTCCCTCACCTGCGAACACACCCCGCTCACACCTGGGAATAATTCCCTCCCACACCTGAGAATAATTCCCACCCACATCTGAGAATTATCCCCGCCCACCCCTGGAAATAAACCCCACTCACACCTGGAAATAAACCCCTCCCTCACCTGAGAATAATCGCCATCCACACCTGAGAATACTCCCCGGCCACACCTGGGAATACTCCCCACCCAAACCTGAGAATAATCCCTGGGAATAAAATCCTCCTACACGTGAGAATAATCTCCACCTACACCTGAGATTAATCCTGCTCACACCTGGACATAAACCTCTCCTGCACTTGAGAATGATCCCCACTCACGCCTGAGAATAATCCCCCCTACACCTGAGAATAATCTCCGCCCACACCTGAGAATTATTCCTGCCCACACCTGGAAATAAACCCCCTCCCCGCAACTGAGAATACACCCCACCCACACCTGAGAATAATCACCACCCACACCTGAGAATACTCCCCTCCCACAACTGAGAATAATCCACGCACATGCTTGGTAATAATCCCCACCCACACCTGGAAATAAACCCCTCCCACACTTGAGGATAATCCCTGCCCACACCTGAGAATGATCCTGGTCCACACCTGAGAATAATCCCCACTCATGCCTGAGAATAATCCCCGCTCACACCTGAGAATAATTCCTGCCCACATCAGAGAATAATTCCTGCCCTCACCTGAGAATATTCCCCATCCACACATGAGAATAATCCCCACCCCCATCATCTGAGAATAATCCCCACCCGCACCTGAGAATAATCCCCGCCCAAATCTGGAAATAAACCCCTCCCACACCTGAGAATAAACCCCGTCCACAACTGAGATATATCCCCACCCACACCTGGGAACAAACCCCCACCATACATGAGAATAATCCTCGCCCACACCTGAGAATAATCCTGCCAATACCTGAGAATAATCCTCGCTCACACGTGAGAATAATCGCTACCCACACCTGGGAATAAACCCCTACCACACCTGAGAATAATCACCACCCACACCTGAGAATAGTCCCCGCTCACACCTGAGAATAATCCACGCCCACACCTGAGAATAATCCCTGCCCACACCAGGAAAAAAACTCCTCCCCCAACTGACAATAATACCCAAACACACCTGAGAATAATCCCCACTGACACCTGAGAATAATCCCAGCCCACACCTGGGAATAAATCCCTCCCACACCTGAGAATAATCCCCACTCACACCTGAGAATAATCCCTGCACACACCTGAGATTAATCCCCGCCCATACCTGGGAATAAAATCCTCCCACACGTGAGAATAATCTCTGCCTACACCTGAGATTAATCCCATTCAGACCTGGAAATAAACCTCTCCCACACCTGAGAATAGTCCCTGCCCTCACCTGAGAATAATCCCTCTCACACCTGAGAATAATCCCCGCACACATCTGAGAATAGTCCCTGCCCTCACCTGACAATAATTCCCACCCACAAATGAGAATAATCCCCACTCACACCTGATGAATAATCCCCACCCACACCTGAGAATAATCCCCGTCCACACCTGAGAATAATCCCCAACCACACCTGAGAACAATCCCTGCCCACAACTGGGAATACTCCCTGCCCACACCTGGGAATTATCCCCAACCACACCTGGAAAAAATCCCTGCCCACACCTGGGAATTAACTCCTCCCACACCTGAGAATCATCCCCGCCCACAGCTGGGAATAATCCCCACCCACAACTGGAAATAATCCTCGCGCACACCTGGAAATAAACCCCTCCCACACCTGAGAATAATCCCATCCCACAGCTGGGAATAAACCCCACCCACACCTGAGAATAATCCCCACCACACCTGGAAATAAATTACTCCCACACGTGAGGATAATCCTTACACTCACCTGGTAATAAACACATGCCACACCTGAGATAAATCCCCACCCACAACTGAGAATAATCCCCACCCACACCTGGGAGTAAACCCCTACCATATATGAGAATCATCCACGCCCACACCTGAGAATAGTCCCCGCTCACACCTGAGAAAAATCCCCACCAACACCTGAGAACAATCCCTGCCCACACCAGAGAATAATCCCCGCCCACACCGGGGAATACTCCCCACCCACACCTGAGAATAATGCCTGCCCACAACTGGGAATAATTCCTGCCCACACCTGGGAATAATCCCCAACCACACCTGGAAAACTCCCTGCCCACACCTCGGAATTAATACCTCCCACACCTGAGAATCATCCCCACTCACACCTGAGAATAATCCCTGCACACACCTGAGATTAATCCCCGCACACACCTGGGAATAAAATCCTCCCACACGTGATAATAATAACCTGGAAATAAACACCACCCACACTTGAGAATAATCCCAGCCCACAGCTGGGAATAAACCCCACCCACAGCTGAGAATACTCCCCGCTCATGATTGAGAATAATCCACGTCCACACCTAGCAATGATCCCAGCCCACACCTGAGAATAATCCTGGCCCACACCTAAGAATAATCCCTGCACACATCGGAGAATAATCCCTGTCCACAACTGAGAATAATCCACGCACACGCTTGGTAATAATCCCCACCCACGCCTGAGAATAATCCTCACCCACACCTGGAAATAAACCCCTCCCACACCTGAGAATAATTCACGCTCACACCTGAGAATAATCCCCACTCACTACTGAGAATAATCCACGCCCACAACTAGCAATAATCCCGGCCCACACCTGAGAATAATCCCTGCACACAATTGAGAATAATCCCCGTCCACAACTGAGAATAATCCACGCACACGCTTGGTAATAATTCCCACCCACGCCTGAGAATACCCTCACCCACACCTGGAAATAAACCCCTCCCACACCTGAGAATAATCCCAGCCCACACCGGGAAATAAACACTTTCCTCACCTGCAGATAATCCCAAACCACACCTGGAAATAAACCCCTCCCACACGTGAGAATAATCCCCGCTCACACCTGATAATTATCCCTGCCCACACCTGGAAATAAACCCCTCCCACACCTGGGGAATACTCCCCACCCACAGCTGAGAATGTTACTCGCCCACACCTGAGAATAAACCCCGCCCATGCCAGGAAATAATACCATCCCACACCTGAGAATAATCCCAGCCCACAGCTGGGAATAAACCCCACCCACATCTGAGAATAATCCCAGCCCACAGCTGAGAATAATCCTGGCCGACACCTGAGAATAATTCCTGCACGCACCTGAGAATAGTCCCGCTCACACCTGAGAAAAATCCCCACCCACACCTGAGAACAATCCCTGCCCACATCTGACAATAATCCCTGCCCTCCCCTGAGAATATTCCCCATCCACACCTGAGAATAATACCCGCCCACACCTGAGAATAATCCCCTCCCACACCAGGAAAAAAACTCCTCCCCCAACTGAGAATAATCCCGAAACACACCTGAGAATAATCTCCGCTGACACCTGAGAATAATCCCAGCCCACACCTGGGAATAAATCCTTCCCACCCCTGAGAATAATCCCCACTCACACCTGAGAATAATCCCTGCATACACCTTGGGTTATTCCCTGCACACACCTGGGAATAAAATCCTCCCACACGTGAGAACAATCTTTGCCTACACCTGAGATTAATCCCACTCACATCTGGAAATAAATCCCTCCCACACCTGAGAATACTCCCTGCACTCACCCGAGAATAACCCCCGTACACACCTGAGAATAATCCCCGCTCACACCTGGGAATAGTCCCTGCCCTCACCTGAGAATAATCCCCACCCACATCTGAGAATAATACCACCCAAATCTGGAAATAAACCCCTCCTTCACCTGAGAATAATCCCCGCCCACACTGGGGAATACTCCCCGCCCACACCTGAGAATAATCCCTGCCCACAACTGGGAATAATCCCTGCCCACACCTGGGAATAATCGCCAACCACACCGTGGAATACTCCCCGCCCACACCTGAGAATAATACCCGCCCACACCTGAGAATAATCCCCGCCCACACTGGGGCATAATCCACACCCACACTTGGGAATAATCACCGCCCACACCTAAGAATAATCCCAGCACACACCTGAGAATAATCCCTGCCCAAAACTGAGAATAATCCAAGTACATGCTTGGTAATAATCCCCACCCATGTCTGATAATAATTGCCATGCACACCTGAGAATATTCCCCGCCCACACCTGAGAATATTCCCCGCCCACACCTGAGAATAATACCCGCCCACACCAGGAAAAAAACTCCTCCCCCAACTGAGAATACTCCCCAAACACACCTGAGAATAATCTCCACTGACACCTGAGAATAATCCCAGCCCACACCTGGGAATAAATCCTTCCCACACCTGAGAATAATCCCCACTCACACCTGAGAATAATCCCTGCACACACCTGGGATTATTCCCCGCACACACCTGGGAATAAAATCCTCCCACATGTGAGAATAATCTTTGCCTACACCTGAGATTAATCCCATTCACATCTGGAAATAAACCCCTCCCACACCTGAAAATACTCCCCGCTCACACCTGAGAATAATCCCCGCACACACCTGAGAATAGTCCCTGCCCTCACCTGACAATAATTCCCACACACACCTGAGAATAATCCCCGCCCAAATCTGGAAATAAACCCCTCCCTCACCTGAGAATAATCTCCGCCCACACAGGGGAATACTCCCCACCCACATCTGAGAATAATCCCTGCCCACAACTGGGAATAATCCCTGCCCACACCTGGGAATAATCCCGAACCACATCTGGAAAATTCCCTGCCCACACCTGGGAATTATTCCTCCCTTACCCAAGAATCATCCCCGCCCACACCTGAGAATAATCCCCGCCCACAACTGGAAATAATCCTCGCGCACACCTGGAAATAAAAACCTCCCACACCTGAGAATAATCCCAGCCCAGAGCTGAGAATAAACCCCACCAACATCTGAGAATACTCCCCGCCCACAACTGAGAATAATCCATGTCCACACCTAACAATAATCCCAGCCCACACCTGAGAACAGTCCTGGCCCACACCTGAGAATAAACCCTGCACACACCTGAGAATAATCCCCACCCACAACTAAGAATAATCCACGCACACGCTTGGTAATAATCCCCACCCATACCTGAGAATAATCACCACCCACACCTGGAAATAAACCCATCCCACACCTGAGAAAAATCCCCGCCCACACCTGAGACTAATTCCTGCACACACCTAGCAATAATTCCTGCCCTCACCTGAGAATAATCCCCACCCACACCTGAGAATAATCCTTGCCCACAACTGAGAATAATCCACGTCCACAGCTAGAAATAATCCCTGCCCTCACCTGAGAATAATCCTCGCCCACAACTGAGAATAATCCACATCCACACCTAGCAATAATCCCAGCCCACACCTGAGAATAATCCTGGCCCAAACCTGAGAATAATCCCTGTACACACCTGAGAATATTCCCCGCCCGCAACTGAGAATAATCCACACACACGCTTGGTAATAATCCCCACCCATGCCTGGTAATAAAACCCTCCCACACCTGAGAATAATCCCAGCCCACAGCTGGAAATAAACCCCACCCACATCTGAGAATACTCCCCGCCCACAACTGCGAATAATCCGCACCCACACCTAGCAATAATCCCAGCCCACACCTGAGAATAATTTGGCCCAAACCTGAGAATAATTTCTGCACACACCTGAGAATAATTCCCGTGCTCAGCTGAGAATAATCCCCACCCACACCTGAGAATAATCCGCGTTCATGGCAAGCAATAATCCCTGCCCACACCTGAGAATAATCCCCGCCCACACCTGAGAATAATCCCCGCCCACACCTGGAAATAAACTACTCCCACACCTGAGGATAATCCTTACACACACCTGGTAATAAACTCTTCCTACACCTGAGATAAATCCCCACCCACAACTGAGAATAATCCACACCCACACCTGGGAGTAAACCCCTACCATATATGAGAATAATCCCCGTCCACACCTGAGAATAGTCCCGCTCACACCTGAGAAAAATCCCCACCCACACCTGAGAACAATCCCTGCCCACATCTGACAATAATCCCTGCCCTCCCCTGAGAATATTCCCCATCCACACCTGAGAATAATCCCCGCCCACACCTGAGAATAATCCCCACCCACACCAGGAAAAAAATTCCTCCCCCAACTGAGAATACTCCCCAAACACACCTGAGAATAATCTCCGCTGACACCTGAGAATAATCCCAGCCCACACCTGGGAATAAATCCTTCCCACACCTGAGAATAATCCCCACTCACACCTGAGAATAATCCCTGCACACACCTGGGATTATTCCCCGCACACACCTGGGAATAAAATCTTCCCACAAGTGAGAATAATCTTTTCCTACACCTGAGATTAATCCCACTCACATCTGGAAATAAACCCCTCCCACACCTGAGAATACTCCCTGCCCTCACCTGAGAATAATCCCTGCTCACACCTGAGAATAATCCCCGCACGCACCTGAGAATAGTCCCTGCCCTCACCTGACAATACTTCCCACCCACACCTGAGAATAATCCCCGCCCAAATCTGGAAATAAACCCCTCCCTCACCTGAGAGTAATCCCCGTCCACACCTGAGAATAATCCCCGCCCACACCGGGGAATACTCCCCGCCCACACCTGAGAATAATGCCTGCCCACAACTGGGAATAATCCCTGCCCACACCTGGGAATAATCCCCAACCACACCTGGAAAATTCCCTGCCCACACCTGGGAATTAACTCCTCCCTCACCCAAGAATCATCCCCGCCCACACCTGAGAATAATCCCTGCCCACAACTGGAAATAATCCTCGCACACACCTGGAAATAAAAACCTCCCACACCTAAGAATAATCCCAGCCCACAGCTGAGAATAAACCCCACCAACATCTGAGAATACTCCCTGCCCATAACTGAGAATAATCCATGTCCACACCTAAGAATGATCCCAGCCCACACCTGAGAATAATCCTGGTCCACACCTGAGAATAAACCCTGCACACACCTGGGAATAATCCCCGCCCACAACTGAGAATAATCCACTCACACGCTTGGTAATAATCCCCACCCATGCCTGAGAATAATCCACGCACACAACTGAGAATAATCACCACCCACACCCGGAAATAAACCCCTCCCACACCTGAGAATACACCTGGCCCACACCTGAGACTAATTCCTGCACACACCTAGCAATAATTCCTGCCCTCACCTGAGAATAATCCCCACCCACACCTGAGAATAATCTGTGCCCACAACCTGGAATAATCCACGTCCACAGCTAGAAATAATCCCTGCCCACACCTGAGAATAATCCCTGCACATACCTGAGAATAATCCCCGCCCACAACTGAGAATAATCCCCGCCCACAACTGGAATTAATATTCGCACACAACTGGAAATAAACCCCTCCCACACCTGAGAATAATCCCAGCCCACAGATGGGAATAAACCCCACCCACACCTGAGAATAATCCCTGCCCACATCTGAGAATAATCCCTGCACATACCTGAGAATAATCCCCGCCCACAACTGAGAATAATCCCGCCCACAACTGGAATTAATATTCGCACACAACTGGAAATAAACCCCTCCCACACCTGAGAATAATCCCAGCCCACAGATGGGAATAAACCCCACCCACACCTGAGAATAATCCCTGCCCACATCTGAGAATAATCCCTGCCCACCCCTGAGAATATTCCCCATCCACACCTGAGAATAATGCCCACCCACGGCTGGGAATAATCCCCGCTCACACCTGAGAATAATCCCCGCTGACAACTGAGACTAATCCCAGCCCACACCTGGGAATAAATCCCTCCCACACCTGAGAATAATCTCCACTCACACCTGAGAATACTCCCTGCACACACCTGGGATTAATCCCCGCACACACCTGGGAATAAAATCCTACCACACGTGAGAATAATCTCTGCTACACCTTAGATTACTCCCACTCGCACCTGGAAATAAACCACTACCACACCTGAGAATACTCCCTGCCCTCACCTGAGAATAATCCCCGCTCACACCTGAGATAAATCCCCACCCACAACTGAGAATAATCCCCACCCACACCTGGGAGTAAACCCCTACCATATATGAGAATAATCCCCACCCACACCTGAGAACAATCCCTGCCCACATCTGACAAAAACCCTGCCCTCCCCTGAGAATATTCCCCATCCACACCTGAGAATAATCCCCTCCCACACCAGGAAAAAAACTCCTCCCCCAACTAAGAATACTCCCCAAACACACCTGAGAATAATCTCCGCTAACACCTGAGAATAATCCCAGCCCACACCTGGGAATAAATCCTTCCCACACCTAAGAATAATCCCCACTCACACATGAGAATAATCCCTGCATACACCTTGGATTATTCCCCGCACACACCTGGGAATAAAATCCTCCCACACGTGAGAACAATCTTTGCCTACACCTGAGATTAATCCCACTCACATCTGGAAATAAACCCCTCCCACACCTGCGAATACTCCCTGCACTCACCTGAGAATAATTCCCACCCACACCTGAGAATAATCCCCATTCACACCTGAGAATAATCCCCGCACACACCTGAGAATAATCCTTGCCCACAACTGGGAATAATCCCTGTCCACACCTGGGAATAATCCCCAACCACAACTGGAAAAATCCCTGCCCACACCTGGGAATTAACTCCTCCCTCACCTGAGAATCATCCCCGCCCACAACTGGAAATAATCCTCGCGCACACCTGAAAATAATCTCCACCCTCCCACACCTGAGAATAATCCCCGCTCACATCTGAGAATTATCCGGGCCCACACCTGGAAATAAACCCCTCCCACACCTGAGAATAATTCCCATCCACGCCTGAGAATAATCCCTGCCCTCTCCTGAGAATAATCCCCACCCACACCTGAGAATAATCCGTGCCCACACATGGAAATAAACCCCTCCCATGCCTGAGAATAATTGCCTTGCACACCTGAGAATAATACCCGCCCACACCTGAGAATAATCCCGCCCATGCCTGGAAATAAAACCCTCCCACACCTGAGAATAATCCCAGCCCACAGCTAGGAATAAACCCTACACACATCTGAGAATACACCCCGCCCACAACCGAGAATAATCCATGTCCACACCTAACAATGATCCCAGCCCACACCTGAGAATAATCCTGGCGCACACCTGAGAATAAACCCTGCACACACCTGAGAATAATCCCCACCCATACTGAGAATAATCCACGCACACGCTTGGTAATAATCCCCACCCACCCCTGAGAATAATCCTCACCCAAACCTGGAAATAAACCCCTCCCACACCTGAGGATAATCCCTGCTCACTCCTGAGAATAATCCTGGCCCACACCTGAGAGTAATCCAGGCACACACCTGAAAATAATCTCCACCCTCACCTGAGAATAATCCCTGCCCACATCAGAGAATAATTCCTGCCCTCACCTGAGAATATTCCCCATCCACATATGAGAATAATCCCCACCCACACCGGGAAATAAACTTCTCCAACACCTGAGGATACTCCCTACCCACACCTGGTAATAAACACCTCCGACACCTGGAAATAAACCCCTCCCACAACTGACAATAATTCACGCTCACACCTGAGAATAATCCCCACTCACTCCTGAGAATAATCCCTGCCCACACCTGAGAATAATCCCTGCACATACCTGAGAATAATCCCCGCCCACAACTGAGAATAATCCCCGCCCACAACTGGAAATAATCTTCGCACACAACTGGAAATAAACCCCTCCCACACCTGAGAATAATCCAGGCCCACAGCTGGGAATAAACCCCTCCCACACCTGAGAATAATCCCTGCCCACATCTGAGAATAATCCCTGCCCACCCCTGAGAATATTCCCCATCCACACCTGAGAATAATGCCCACCCACGGCTGGGAATAATTCCCTCCCACACCTGAGAATACTCCCTGCACACACCTGGGATTAATCCCCGCGCACACCTGGGAATAAAATCCTACCACACGTGAGAATAATCTCTGCTACACCTGTGATTACTCCCACTCGCACCTGGAAATAAACCACTCCCACACCTGAGAATACTCCCTGCCCTCACCTGAGAATAATCCCCACTCACAACTGAGAATAATTCCCACCCACACCTGGGAATAATCTGTGCCCACACATGGAAATAAACCCCTCCCATGCCTGAGAATAATTGCCATGCACACCTGAGAACAACACTCGCCCACACCTGGGAATAATCCTCGCCCATGCCTGGAAATAAAACCCTCCCACACCTGAGAATAATCCCAGCCCACAGCTGGAATAAACCCCACCCACATCTGAGAATAATCCCCGCCCACAACTGAGAATAAACCGCACCCACACCTAGCAATAATCCCAGCCCACACCAGAGAATAATTCTGGCCCACACCTGAGAATAATCCCTGTACACACCTGAGAATATTCCCCGCCCGCAACTGAGAATAATCCACACACACGCTTGGTAATAATCCCCACCCACGCCTGGTAATAAAACCCTCCCACACCTGAGAATAATCCCAGCCCACAGCTGGAATAAACCCCACCCACATCTGAGAATACTCCCCGCCCACAACTGAGAATAAACCGCACCCACACCTAGCAATAATGCCAGCCCACACCTGAGAATAATCCCTGCCCACACCTGAGAATAATTCCTGCCCTCAGGTGAGAATAATCCCCACAACCCACTGAGAATAATCCGTGCCCACAACTGAGAATAATCTGAGTCCACAGCTAGCAATAATCCCTGCCCACACCTGAGAATAATCCTAGCCCACACCTGAGAATAATCCCTGCACATACCTGAGAATAATCCCTGCCCACAACTGAGATTAATCCCCACCCACAACTGGAAAAGATCTTCGCAACACCTGGAAATAAACCCCTCCCACACCTGAGAATAATCCCAGCACACAGCTGAGAATAAAACCCACCCACACCTGAGAATAATCCCCGCCCACACCTGGAAATAAACTACTCCCACACCTGAGGATAATCCTTACACACACCTGGTAATAAACACCTCCTACACCTGAGATAAATCCCCACCCAAAACCTGAGAATAATCCCCACCCACACCTGGGAGTAAACCCCTACCATATATGAGAATAATCCCCGCCCACACCTGAGACTAGTCCCGCTCACACCTGAGAAAAATCCCCACCCACACCTGAGAACAATCCCTGCCCACATCTGACAATAATCCCTGCCCTCCCCTGAGAATATTCCCCATCCACACCTGAGAATAATACCCGCCCACACCTGAGAATAATCCCCTCCCACACCAGGAAGAAAACTCCTCCACCAACTAAGAATAATCCCCAAACACACCTGAGAATAATCTCCGCTGATACCTGAGAATAATCCCAGCCCACACCTGGGAATAAATCCTTCCCACACCTGAGAATAATCCCCACTCACACCTGAGAATAATCCCTGCATACACCTTGGATTATTCCCCGCACACACCTGGGAATAAAATCCTCCCACACGTGAGAACAATCTTTGCCTACACCTGAGATTAATCCCACTCACATCTGGAAATAAACCCCTCCCACACCTAAGAATACTCCCTGCACTCACCTGAGAATAATCCCCACCCACACCTGAGAATAATCCCCGCCCACACCGGGGAATACTCCCCGCCCACACCTGAGAATAATCCCCACCCACACCTGAGAATAATCCCCACCCACACCTGAGAATTATTCCTGCCCACACCTGGAAAAAACCCCTCCCACACCTGAGAATAATTCCCGTCCACACCTGAGAATAATTCCCGTCCACAACTTAGAATAATCCCCACCCACACTTGGGAATAATCACCGCCCACACCTAAGAATAATCCTGGCCCACACCTGAGAATAATCCATGCACACACCAAAGAATAATCCCCATCCACACCTGAGAATAATCCCCACCCACATCTGAGAATTATCCCTGTCCACACCTGGAAATAAACCCCTCCAACACCTGAGAATAATCCCCACCCACACCTGGAAATAAACCCCTCCGACACCTGAGAATAATCCCTGCCCACATCAGAGAATAATTCCTGCCCTCACCTGAGAATATTCCCCATCCACACATGAGAATATTCCCCACCTACACCTGAGAATAATCCCCTCCCACTCCTGGAAGTAAACCCCTCCCACACATAAGAATACTCCCCGCCCACACCTGAGAATAATCCCCACCCACACCGGGAAATAAACTACTCCCACACCTGCGGATAATCCCTACCCAAACCTGGTAATAAATGCCTCCCACACCTGGAAATAAACCCCTCCCACACCTGAGAATAATTCCCATCCACACCTGAGAATAATCCGTGCCCACACATGGAAATAAACCCCTCCCATGCCTGAGAATAATTGCCATGCACACCTGAGAATAATACCCGCCCACACCTGAGAATAATCCCGCCCACACCTGGAAATAAAACCCTCCCACACCTGAGAATAATCCCAGCCCACAGCTGGGAATAAACCCCACCCACATCTGAGAATACTCCCCGCCCACAACTGAGAATAATCCGCACCCACACCTAGCAATAATCCCAGCCCACACCTGAGAATAATTCCTGCCCTCACCTGAGAATATTCCCCATCCACATATGAGAATAATCCCCACCCACACCGGGAAATAAACTTCTCCCACACCTGAGGATACTCCCTGCCCACACCTGGTAATAAACACCTCCGACACCTGGAAATAAACCACTCCCACAACTGACAATAATTCACGCTCACACCTGAGAATAATCCCCACTCACTCCTGAGAATAATCCCTGCCTACAACTGAGAATAATCCACGCCCACACCTAGCAATAATCACAGCCCTCACCTGAGAATAATCCTGGCCCACACCTGAGAATAATCCCTGCACGCACCTGTGAATAATCCCCACCCACACCTGAGAATAATCCATGCACACACATGGAAATAAACCCCTCCCACGCCTGAGAATAATTGCCATGCACACCTGAGAATAATCCCCGCCCTCATCTGCAAATAATCCCCGCCCACATCTAGCAATAATCCCAGCCCACACCTGAGAATAATCCTGGCCCACACCAAAGAATAATCCCCACCCACAACTGAGAATAATCCACGCACACGCTTGGTAATAATCCCCATCCACACCTGAGAATAATCCCCACCCACACCTGAGAATAATCCCCACCCACACCTGAGAATTATTCCTGCCCACACCTGGAAATAAACCCCTCCCACACCTGAGAATAATTCCCGTCCACACCTGAGAATAATCCATGCCCACACCTGAGAATAATCCATGCACACGCTTGGTTATAATCCCCATCCACACCTGAGAATAATTCCTGCCCTCACCTGAGAATACTCCCCACCCACACCTGAGAATAATTCCCGTCCGCACCTGAGAATAATCCCTGCTCTCACCTGAGAATAATCCCCACCCACACCTGAGAATAGTCCGTGTCCACACATGGAAATAATCCCTTTCCACACCTGAGAATAACCCCAGCCCACAGCTGGGAATAAACCCCACCCACATCTGAGAATACTCCCTGCCCACACCTGAGAATAATCCCTGCACATACCTGAGAATAATCTCCGCCCACAACTGAGAATAATCCACGCACACACTTGGTAAGAATCCCCACCCACCCCTGAGAATAATCCCTTCCCTCACCTGAGAATAATCCCCACCCACACCTGAGAATAAACCGTACCCACACATGGAAATAAACCCCTCCCATGCCTGAGAATAATTGCCAGGCACACCTTAGAATAATACCTGCCCACACCTGAGAATAATCCCTGCCCACACCTGGAAATAAACCCCTCACATGCCTGAGAATAATCCCAGACCTCAGCTGGGAATAAACCCCACCCACATCTGAGAATACTCCCTGCCCACATCTGAGAATAATCCTGGCCCACACGTGAGAATAATCCCTGCACACACCTGAGAATAATCCCCGCCCACTCCTGGGAATAAACCCCTCACATGCCTGAGAATAATCCCAGACCTCAGCTGGGAATAAACCCCACCCACATCTGAGAATACTCCCTGCCCACATCTGAGAATAATCCTGGCCCACACGTGAGAATAATCCCTGCACACACCTGAGAATAATCCCCGCCCACTCCTGGGAATAAATCCCTCCCACACCTGAGAATAATCCCCGCTCACACCTGAGAAAAATCCCCGTTCACACCTGAGAATAATCCCGGCCCACACCTGAGAATAATCTCCACCCTCACCTGGTAGAAAATGGAGTTCAATGTAGGTAAGTGTGCAGTGATTCACTTTGGTAAGAGTAACAAGAAGATGGGGTACTGGGCTAATGGTCGGATACTTGGTAGTGTGGATGAGCAGAGGGATCTTGGTATCCATGTACACATATCTCTGAAGGTTGCCACCCAGGTAAATAGTGCTGTGAAGAAGGCATATGGCGTACTGGCTTTTATTGGTAGAGGTTAATTCAGTAGGGTTGGGCTTGCGCTTATTAGTGTTTAGAGGAATACGTGGAAATCTTAATTAAACTTCTAAAATTCTTAAAGGAGATTGGCAGGGTCGATGTGGAGAGGCTGGTTCCTCTTGTGGGAACAGAGGGCTTCATCTCAGAGTAAGGAGTCCCACCCTTAAAATGAGATGAGAAGGAATATTTTCTCTCAGAGAGTGGTGAACTGTACCAATGAGAGCTCCCAAGGCTGAGACAGACAGATTTCTAATCATTAAGGGATTCAAGGACTTTGGGGATAAGGCAGGAAAGTAGAGTTGCGGGCCATCCTGTTTATAGAGGTCCCACCTTCCCCAGATACCGGAATCCCTCCCTCCTGCACCATTCCTGTAGTCACGCATTTAACTGCTCTCTCTCCCTATTCCTTGACTCTCTATCATGTGGCACGGGTAACAAACCAGAGACAACAATTCTGTTTGTTCTAACTCTGAGCTTCCACCCTAGCTCCCTGAAAGCCTTCCTAACATCCTCATCCCTCTTCCTACCTATGTCATTGGTACCAATGTGGACCACGACTTCGGGCTGCTCCCCCTCCCCCTCAGGACCCGGAAAACATGATCAGAGACATCACATACCTGTGCACCTGGGAGGCAACATACCAAACGTGAGTCTCTCTCGCCCCCACAAAACCGCCTATCTGTGCCCCGAATTATCGAGTCCCCAATAACTATTCTGTTCCCTGAGCAACGGGGACAGGCTCCGTGCCAGAGGCCTGAACCCCATTGCTTACCCCTGGTAAGTCGTCCCCCCGACAATTATCCAAAACGGTATACTTGTTCTTGAGGGGAACGGCCGCAGGGGGTCACTGCACTGTCTGCTTCCTCCCAGTCCCCCTCACTGTCACCCATCTGTCTGCAATCTTTGGAGTTACTACTTCCCTAAAGCTCCGATCTATGACTCCCTCTGCCTCCCGAATGATCCTAAGTTCATCCAATTCCAGCTCCAGTTCTCTAACACAGTCTTGGAGGAGCTAGAGATGGGTGCACTTCCTGCAAGTGTAATCAGCAGGGACGACCATGGCATTCCTCACCTCAAACATGATGCAAGAGGAACATTGCACTGCCTTCACTCTCATCCCTCTAAAAGTAACCTTTAAAAAAATCTAGGTCTAAACAATAGAACAAGTAAAATGCAGCACTTACCTGCTTACCACAATGGGTCTTATTATTAGGTTAGAGGAGGAGGGTGGGTGGGAGGCACTACCCCTGTAGTGCCTTGGGTTCCTCTCCTGCCCGCCTTTATAGGAAAAAACAATTTACCCAGGTAAGCTTACGCTACACCAGCTTCCGGGTCCACTCCGCGCTTTTTTACAAAAAAACGTTCAAATTTAAACCATTAAACAAATGTCACCGAGCCTTCAAGCAGCCACTGCCTAACAGCCCTTACCCGCTCCGCTGAGAGAGTGGCCCTTAATAAAAAGTTGCTTCAGCCTCCAGGAGAAACAACTTCTCCACATCTGGCCGAACAAAACCTTAAAAATGTTCTATGTCACAAAAAGGCCTCCTCTCGTCCTTTTCACTTTAATTAAGTACAAGCCCAATCTATTTAACCTTTCCTCATATGAAAGTCCCTTCATATCTGGGAATCAACCTAGTGAACTTTATCAGTACTACCCTCTTTCCTTGGATAAGGGGACCAGAAATGTTCACATTATTCCTGCTGTTATCTGACCAGTGTCCTGTATTGTTTTAGAAAAATCTCCCTATTTTTATATTCCATTCCCTTTGATATAAAGTCAACATTCTATTTGGTTTCCCTGTTACCTGCTGAACTTGGGATGTGATCTGTTTGTGATCCCTGCACTAGCATCACTAAACCCCTGTATGCTGCAGTCTTTCCCCATTTAAATAATATTCAGCTTTTCCATTCTTCCTGCCAAAGTGCATAACCTCATACTTCCACATATTATATTGATATGGACCAGACCAAAACCTCAAAGTACATTGAGAAGATAGCCTAGATCCCAACTTTTCCTTATTTTTTAAAGGCAAGTATAGGGCCTTGTGCTCTGAATGCTACTCAATTGATCAAACGACCAGGCTTGAAACAAAACACACTTTATTCTTGTACAGTTAAAATACAAGCACAATAAAGAAGAATTGGAATAACTTAATTCTATTGGAAAACTTAACAGAATAATAGTAAATTTAACTATTAAACAGCAACTGTTCCAATATAGTAACATCCCATCAACACATCTTTAGCAAAGGTAAATTCAGTAAAATAAATTGTCTTGCTGCAACATTTCTCCAATCCAGGAAGAAAGAACATCGAGAAAAAGCTCAGTGTGTGTGTGTGTGTGTGAGAGAGAGAGAGAGAGAGAGAGAGAGAGAGAGAAAGAATGCATTTTTCTGTAGCAGGAAGAGATGTATAGCAGCTTCCAAACCCCAAAATTTTTTGAAAGTTAAACTAAAACCCTGCATCTGTGGGAGGTTGACCCAACCCCTTTGTTGCTCTTCCATTGCTCCAACTTTTAAAATACTTCCTAAGGGCTCACAAGCTGTTCACTTTATTGGCTTGGGACAGACCACTCAATCGTACTGTCTCAACCTTTCTTCATAAAAACTAGGGCAAAATACACCACTCAAAGCCATAATATTATCACAATATGCCATCTGCCAAATTTTTGCCTACTCACTTAACCTGTCGATATCCCTTGTGTCATAAGCTTTCCCAAGCATTTTTTTGAATCTCAACATACATACCTCCTCCTGTATGTTTTAAAAGGGATAATTTTAGTTTAGTTACTTTGGTGAGCTCACTTTATGTAAAAACTCAAATTAGCACGTTCAAACTTTGTTGTTCAAATGCTTCGAGGCCAACATAGATATAGCATGTGGCAAGTTTAGGGCACTCAGTGAATGAATAATATCAATATAATCAATTAAGAACTGTTTAAGTAATCAATTCAAAATTGTACTCATCAGGAGTACAAAATACACTTCAAACTGGATCCAAGTCCCAGCTTTCAGACAGGAAATCCTTCCTTCCTCAAGACAAAACACGTTTTCATGTTGACCTGAGTCACTGAATAACTGTGCCTGAAAATTGCTAAAAATATTGGATAGAAGCCGGTTTTGAGTCCAGTCTCAAGTGACTGTCTGTGTAGAGTTTGCACATTCTCCCCATTTCTGTGTGGGTTTCCTCTGGGTGCTCCAGTCTCCTCCCATAAACCAAAGATGTGCAGGTCCAGTGAATTGGCTGTGCTAAATTGCCCAAAGTGTTTTCAGGGATGTGTAGGTTAGGTGCGTTTGTCAGGGGTAAATGTAGAGTAGAGGTCGGGGGTGAGACACTCTTCTGAGGGTCAGTGTGAACTTGTTGGGCCGAAGGGCCTGTTTCCAATTCTAATTCTAAAGTCACTGACTGACTATCCTGACCTTAAATTCTCATATTGACAAGAGGTCCCTGGTTGGTTTTAATGAAACAGATATCTTTAGATAAACTTAATGAAACAGATATCTTCAGATCAATTTAAAACAAGGGGCAGATCCACACTTCATCTACTCTCAAGAAAAGATGGCAATCAGCACACCTGCTTCATCATCCCATCTGAGAGTAACCCCTCTTAATGATAAATTGTTGAAATCCAATTCGCTTATAATGTCATAATGGTTAATTGGATCTTTCTATGTATACATGATTTCTCTTGCTCTAAGATAATGGGGTTCTCAGTGTGTACGCTGATCTTAAAAACAAGCTAGTGTTCTTAAGCTTTTTTGTCAAGATCAACACCACTGTTAGGACACCCAGAGATCTTTTTCTGAACCCGTTCCCAAAGTCTGCTCTGAGAATACCATTTGGACATATTAATATTTATTAGTAATTATTAATTAAATAAAGTCTTCATTCAGTACTGATTATTAATTACTTGCTCTTCAATTACAGCATAATTGAGGTGCATCTTCTAACACTTGTTTCTGGCACTGCTTAATTTAGTGTGGAATTGTTGAGTATATCGATACAAAAATAGCCTCTTCCCCTTCTTAGGCTAACAAAATACATGTGTTTGTAAAAAGTCTCGAAGAATATCGAATTAAGTAAATCTTAAACTAAAATTTAAAACTCAGAATCCACCCTTCAATCTCGATGGTGGTCCCATAACGGTAGATGGTTTCATTCATCTTCTCCGTGCACGTCCTCCTTAACCTTTCAGACCTGCTTCTCATTTTGACAACTCACTCGTACCCCGTGCCCTCCCTTTTGATGGTGTCGCATGATTGATGGCTCCATCCCATGCCCCATATCCAGGCCCTGCCTCCAAATATATCTTGGATCTCCTCTCGATAATGTCATGTTTGGATGGTTGATAGCAACTTTGCACCCTCTCTCAGCTCCTGCATCACCATTCAACATCTTCCCTTCAATGATATATGAGCGAGAGAGAAAGAAGGATAGTGGGAGAGAGTGAGCAAAAAGGGGTAAGAGAGAGACTGAGACTCAGTGAAAAAGAGAGTCCGAGGGAAAGGGATCTGAATGTAGTTGATGGTAATCAGAAAGTGTCAGAGCATAAGTAATTAGCTTGTAGCCTAATTTGAGGATGGTGACTCCCTGCAGCCGATGTAGAAAGAAGCACTTCTGGATCACAAAACAAAGGTGGGAAGGTAAGTGGTGGGGATGAGACAAAGAGTCTGCAGAGGCATGTAGACAGGCTCAGCAAGTGGGCGAAAACTTAGTAAATGCAATTTAATGTGGGAAAATGGTGGTCATGTACTTTTGCAGGAAGACTAGAAGAGGTGTATTTTATTTAACTGGGGAGGCATAGGATAAAACTGCAGCACAGAGTGATTTAAGGGTCTTAGTACATGAACCACAAAAAGCTAGCACCCAATTTCAGGGAAGGCAAATGGAACGTTGGCTTTTATTTCAAAGGGAATGGGGTACAAAAATAGAGAAGTCTTGGTCAAACTATGCAAGACACTAGGTAAGAACACATTTCGGGCATAAGCCCTTCATCAGGAATAAGGCTGGTGGGCCAAAGGACTGAGAGATAAGTGGGAGGAGAGTGGGGCTGGGGAGAAGGCAGCTGGAAATGCAATTGGTATATGAGGTTGGGGGCGTGATGGTGATAGGTCAGGTAGGAGGATGGAGCAGATAGGTGGGAAGGAAGATGGACAGGTAGGATCGTTCAAGAGGGCGATGCCAAGTTGGAAGGTTGGGACTGGGATAATGTGGGAGAAAACAAAACTGGTGAAACCTACATTGATCCTGCACGGATAGAGGGCCCCAAGGTGGAAGATGAGGCATTCTTCCTGCAGAAGTCAGGTAGTTAGGATTTGGTGTTGAAGGAGGCCCAGGACCTGCATGTCGTTGATGGAGTTGGAGGGAGAATTTTAGTGTTCAGCCACAGGGTGGTGGGGTTGGTTAGTGCAGGTTTCCCAGAGATGTTCCCTGAAATGATCCATAAGTTGGCGTCCTGTTTCCCCAGTGTAGATGAGACCACATTTCTGGTACACCCGCACTAATCAACCTCAGCACCCTGTGGCTGAACACCTTAACTCCCCCTCTCACTCCGCAAAGGACATGCAAGTCCTGCGCCTCCTCCATTGCCAAACCCTAACCACCCAACGCCAGGAGGAAGAACACCTCATCTTCTACCTTGGGACCCTCCAACCTCACGGGATCAATGTGGATACCACCAGTTTCCCCATCTCCCCTCCCTCCACCTTATCCCAGTCCCAACCTTCCAACTTGGCACCACCCTTTTGAACGGTCCTACCTGTCCATCTTCTTTCCCACCTATCTGCTCCACCCTCCTCTCCAATCTATCACTTCTACCCCCTACCTTAATCTACCTATCACATTCCCAGGTACCTTCCCCCAGCCCCACACCCCTCCCATTTATTTCTCAGCCCCATTGACCCACCAGCCTCATTCCTGTTGAAGGGATTATGCCCGAATCATCAATTCTCATGCTCCTTGGATGTTGCCTGACCAGCTGTGCTTTTCCAGCACCACACTCTCGACTCTGATCTCCAGCATCTGCAGTCCTCATTCTTTACTAAGAACGCATCTGGAATACTATGAACAGTTTTGGTCTCTTTGTCTAACTAAAGGTATATTGGCATTGGAGACAGCCCAAAGAATGCTCACTATATTGTCCCCTAGGTATGGCGGGATTTTCTTCTGAGGAAAGGTTAATTCAGTAGGGTTGGGTTTGCGCTTATTAGTGTTTAGAGGAATACGTGGAAATCTTAATGAAACTTCTAAAATTCTTAAAGGAGCTTGGCAGGGTCAATGTGGAGAGGCTGGTTCCTCTTGTGGGAACAGAGGGCTTCATCTCAGAGTAAGGAGTCCCACCCTTAAAATGAGATGAGAAGGAATATTTTCTCTCAGAGAGTGGTGAACTGTACCAATGAGAGCTGCCAAGGCTGAGACAGACAGATTTCTAATCATTAAGGGATTCAAGGACTTTGGGGATAAGGCAGGAAAGTAGAGTTGCAGATTATCAGGAAAGCCATGATCTCTTCGAATGGCAGAGCAGAGTTGATGGATTGAATGGCTTCCTTCTGTTCCTATAACTGATGGTCTTAACCTTGTACAGTCTTTCCTATCACATTTACTTATTACATTATTCCAATTATATAGATATATTCGAAAAGGGATGACATTTGGGGATATATACAGAGTTGTTGATGTTTGACAGTGCAGACTTTTCTCCAATTTGATTTTTTTTATTCCTTAATGCCAAACCAAAGTCTAGTAAGGCAATTGCCTCAATGCAGAGAAAATCTCTCTTTATTGTCCTGATTCCCAACAGTCCCAGCTCCTCAGTCCCAAGGTCCTCACCTAAACATTCATATATCTCTTGACGTTATTAGGATTTCCATTTCCTCATGCTTCAACTTATTGTAGACTCACAATTCTACATAGGGTTAGACAGGCAGACAGTCATTTCAAAAACTCACAACATTTTGTAAAATTACAGCTCATTTATCCTGTCCAAGATTTAAGGGGATTAGTTCTCGAGGTTAAGGATTTTCATAATCAGAAAAACAAATATAGCCACTAAGATGAGTGTTTTTTCTCTCTCTCTCTCTCTCTCTCTCTCACCCCTACTCTTCTTGTAGCTTCCCCTTCCTTTTTCTTTATTTTCCCCTATTGTTTCTCTCCCTCTCCCCTTCAACTCTCCTCCTTCCACTTCCTTATCCTTCCCATCCCTTCTTCCACTATTCCACCCCTTTTCCCTGCTGTAGCTGGATTTTTTAGTTGGTGAAAGGAGAGGGGATAATCTGTCCATGTGAATATTTGGTATCCCCATCTGTCTGTAAGGACCAGTGATTCAGGCTATGGTATTCTGTTCAAGAATCTCTTCAGATGTATTATCACCAGACCAATGCTTAACTTCCTCCAGCTCACTGCTATGTGTGGGAGTATGAAAGGATTGTTTGTTATAGTCTCTTTCATAATCTCAGGACATCCTAAAGCACTTTACTGGTATTTAAATACTTTCGAAACGTCGTTGCTGTTATCTTGTAGGAAATTTCAGAAGCAGGCATCCACACACGGCAGAATGATAATGGCCAAATAATCTGGCAAATTTTATTGAGTTGGGAACAGAACTGCATGATTGGCAGGCAAAATCGTAATGGAACAACGGGCTGCCTTTAATAAGGAATTTGTTCAGGGACAGTTGTGATAGATTCCAACTTGGACGAGAGGTAGAACAAACAAAGCAAAGCTCTGTGGATAATGAAGAGATGACAGAGAGTAAGATGAAGATGAAAGTGAAAATGGAAATGTGTATGACAAATGTGAGGCTGTTAATACAAGTGAGGGCCAAGCTGAGTGGTAAAAACTCAGACGAGTACCTAACATAAAAGAGCAGAAGTTTAAAGCTGGTTAGGGACATCAAAGGAGACCTATGCAGGAAGCAGTGGGCCTGGTTGAGATATGAAATGAACATTTTACGTCTACATTTACTGAGAAAGAGGCTGCTAGCAAAGTCATAATGAAAGAGGAGGTCACTGAGGTAGTAAATACGCTAACAATTGATAAAGAATGGGTACCAAAATGGCTGATTGGACTTAAGGTTCAAAGTGCTCAGGACCAGATGAGATCAAACTCTGTAGTCCCAGCAACATCCTCGTAAATCTTTTCTGCACCGTGTCAAGTTTTTATTTTATTCATTCATAAGATGAGGGCATCGCTGGCACTTATTGTCCATCCCTAATTGCTCAGAGGATAGTTAAGAGTCAAACATATTGGTGTGGGTCTTGGAGTCACACGTAGGCCAGACAAGGATGGCAGCTTCCTTCCCTAAAGGCCATGAGTGAAATAGATGAGTTTTTCCAACAATCAATTCATGGTCATCATTAGACTCTTACTTCCAGAATTTACTAGATTCAAATTATGCTGTCTGCTGTGGCAGGGTTTGAACCTGGGTCCCCAGAACATTACCTGAGTCTCTAGATTGACAGCCTAGAAATAATACCACTAGGCCACTGCTAACCACCCCTAAGCAGTCCTTGGCTTTTCAAATGCACATAAATCCTGTCCCTCAGAATCCCCTCCAACAACTTACCTATCACTGAGGTCAGGCTCACCAGTCTATAGATTCCTGGCTTTTCCTTATCATCTTTCTTTAAAATATGGCACTAAATTAGCCAATTTCCAACTTTCTGGCTACTCACCCATGGCTATTGATGACACAAATATCTCAGCAACTGGCCAGCAATCTCTTCCCTAGCTTCCCCCAAAATTCTGGGAAACACCTGATCAGATCCTGGTGATTTACTGACCTTCATGTGTTTTCAGATCTCCAGCACCCCCTCTTCTGTAATAAGAACTTTTGTCAAGACATCACTATTTATTTTCCAAAGTTCCTTAGCTTCCATTTCATTCTCCACTGTAAATATTGATGCCAAATATTAATTTAGTATCTCACCCATCTACTGTGGTTCCACACATAGACAGCCTTGTTGATCTGTAAGAGGCCCTATTCTCTCCCTAGTTATTCTTTTGTGCTTAATGTACTTATAGAAGCATTTGGATTCTCCTTAATCCTATTTGCCAAAGTTATTTCATGCCCCCTTTTCCTGCACTCCTGACTTCCCTCTTGCATATACTCCTACACTTGTTATACTCTTATAGGGATTCACTCAACCCCAGCTGTCTATAGCTGAAAATGTGTTGCTGGAAAAGCGCAGCAGGTCAGGCAGCATCCAAGGAACAGGAGATTTGACGTTTCGGGCATAAGCCCTTCTTCCATGCCCGAAACGTCGATTCTCCTGCTCCTTGGATGCTGCCTGACCTGCTGCGCTTTTCCAGCAACACATTTTCAGCTCTGATCTCCAGCATCTGCAGACCTTACTTTCTCCTCCCAGCTGTCTATACCTGATTATGCTGCCTACTTTTTCTGGACCAGAACATCAATTGCTCTTGTCTTCCAGCATATCCTACACGTACCAGCCTTATCCTTCACACTAACAGGAACAATCTGTTTCTGAACTTTTTTAAATCTCATTTTACAGGTCTCCCATTTTAAAATCATTCCTTTACCTGTGAATAGTCTGTCCCGATAACCTTTTGAAAGTTCCAGTCTAATACTATCATAACTGACCTTACTCCAATTTGGAACTTTAACTTTTTGATCAATCCTATTCTTTTCCATAACTATTTTAATTCTAATAGAATTATGATCACTTTCCTCAAGTGCTCACCCACTGATACCTCAGTAACTTGCCTTGCCTTATTTTCCAACAGAAGGTCAAGTATTGCTCTTTCTCTAGTAGGAAGATCAAGCAGAAGCAATAAAAACTAAAGGGCACAATTCTAAAATCTGTATAGGAACTTAGCTACCTGAACACAAATCATCACACAGGTTGAGAAAATGGCCGAAGAGCATATATGATCCAGAGCATTATTAATCGGACAATACAGAATGTTTTAATGAATGTTTAAAAATCTCTGGTTTGGCCTGAGTGAAACTCTCATGTCTAAGACTGGGAACCACACTTCAAAAGACATGTGCGGGCTCTAGAGAAGGTGTAGAAAAATATGTTGTAGGAATGAGGGATTCTAGATATGAGGGTAGATTGGAGAAGCTGGGTCTGTTTTCCACGGGGAAGAGAACACTGAAAAGAGATTTGGTAGATGTGTTCAAAATCATGTAGACAGAGTAGATAAAGAGAAACTGCTCCCATTGGCCTTGATCTATCTGACTCAGAGATAACAGTGCTACCAATTGAATCACGGATAACATGACAGGCATAGAAATCTATCCAATTTGCCGATGCAAGAGACACTGTGTTCTAAGAGTAATAGACACTGAGTCAGGTGTAAAACCATACAATCTGTAAATACTTGCTTTCTGAAGTTAAGCAGACACAAGCCTGGTTGGTATCTAGATGGGAGACTGCATGGGCCGACCAGGTGCAGTGGAAAGAAGGCTCTTGCGGTGCAGTGCTAAAAAAATGTGGTGCTGGAAAAACACAGCAGGCCAGGCAGCATCTGAAACGTCGATTCTCCTGCTCCTCGGATGCTGCCTGGCCTGCTGTGTTTTTCCAGCACCACATTTTTCAACTCTGGTCTCCAGCATCTGCAGTCCTCACTTTCTCCTTCTTGTGGTCCAGTGGTAATGTTCCTACCTCTGAGCCAAAAGACCCACCTGCTTCAGAGGTGCACAATAACATATCTGAGCAGGGGAATTGGTTTAGCTCCGTTGGCTGGATTGTTGGTTTACAAAGCAGTGCGATACCAACAGCGTGGGTTCAATCCCCGTCACCGGTTTGAGGTTACCATGAAGGACTGTTCTTCTCAACCCCTTCCCTCACCTGAGGTCTGGTGGCCCTCGGGTTAAATCACCACCTGTCGCTTGTCTCTAAGGAGAAAGTAGCCCCTATGGTCTTGTAAGACTATGGCGACACACATAACAAACTCTAGACCCTAAGAAGTGCTTTGAGATAGTTCAATACGTTGAGGTGATTCTGAAATATGAGAATCAGAGCTGTCACAATATCCTACATGAATCATGCAAATACTGTTGTTGGGTTTCATAGTTCAGCCAGTAATTGGACTGGAGGATATAATTTCTTTAATTATGAGTACAGGTTACATAACCTTGATTTGTACTCATTTGAATTTGGAATATTAAAGACTAGTCTAATTGAAATGTTTAAAATTACAAAAGGATTTGATGGTGTTGGTACAAAGAACCAACTTCAGCTGGTTGGGAAATGTTAAACAATGTTAAAGTTAGAGCCAAATTATTCAGGAACAAAATCAGGAACCATTTTTTCCACAAGACAGCATCGGAAATCTCTGCTGTAAAAGGTTGTAGCTGCTGGGAGTCTGTCAAAGCTTTCAAGACTAAGATTGGCTGATTTTTAATCGTTAAGAAAAATGGTGTTAATGGGGATGAGATAAAAACTAGCCTTGAATTGACTGAATAGTAAACAATTGTAAACAATTCAATGGTTGATTCTAATTCGTACATAATTTGAACTTTATTAGAAATATTTAAAATATTGGCCAAGAGGGAGTTTGCAAGCTAATGTAGAAGGTCCACTAGGTGGTGCTCTTTCCTCAAATTGAATTACATTAATGGAAGGCACCAAAAATGTTGGAGCGTGAATTTCACGTGTTCTTTAGGACAAGAGTAACAAGTTTCATATCTATATTCATTCAGTGTTGGATGCTTAAATCTTTGCACAGATTAACATTAGGAGAAAGTGAGGACTGCAGATGCTGGAGATCAGAGCTGAAAATGTGTTGCTGGAAAAGCACAGCAGGTCAGACAGCATCCAAGGAACAGGAGAATCGACGTTTCGGGAATGAGCCCTTCTTCAGGATTCCTGAAGAAGGGCTGATGCCCGAAATGTCGATTCTCCTGCTCCTTGGATGCTGCCTGACCTGCTGCACTTTTCCAGCAACACATTTTCAGCACACATTAAAATTAATTATTTTGCAAGAACAGTCCCTATAGTGGTTCCATGTGGACGCCATTTCAGTGCCAACATGAAACATTGGGTTATGCTTTAGAGAAAGAAAGCTGCTGCTTTACCCACCCTGGGCTGATGTATGACTCCAGGCCCCACTGTCTCCTGCAGTAATCAAGAACACCACAATTTCAGATCAAAAACACTGTCCATTATGAGGGTCAGTTGGCTGAATGGCTGGTTTGTAATATCGGGTGATGCTGACAACATAGTTTCAATTCCCACACTGGATGAGGTTACCATAAAGGACTCTCCTTCTGATCCTTGCCCTTTGCAAGGAAACGTGATGACCCTCACATTGAGCCACTACCAGTCTCTATCTAATGAGAGAGCAGACCTATGATCTTGTAGGACTATGGTGACATTATCCTTACTGCCTGGACTAATCCGGTATGTAATCCAGACCAGACAAGCTTCTACCTTTAAGATGGCTCAATGAAATTCTGACATGCAATCTTCCATGCCTTGCCTGATCACACCATGTTTGAGTAAAAAATGAGGTCTGCAGATGCTGGAGATCACAGCTGCAAATGTGTTGCTGGTCAAAGCACAGCAAGCCAGGCAGCATCTCAGGAATAGAGAATTCGACGTTTCGAGCATAAGCCCTTCATCAGGAATAAGATGAAGGGCTTATGCTCGAAACGTCGAATTCTCTATTCCTGAGATGCTGCCTGGCCTGTTGTGCTTTGACCAGCAACACATTTGCAGCACACCATGTTTGAGTCAATGTAGTCAGTTGTGTGTAATGTTCAGTAATATCAGTAAATAATTGCATTGTAAATAATTAGCATTGCAAATAAATTTCATCTACCTCACAGAAGAGGGACTACACCGTCCACATTATTTTGTGGAATAATGCATAAAGAACAACAAAAGGTATCATTGTGACTGTTTGTGGGTACAATACAATGGCGACAGCAAACATATACTAAATATTCATTGCAGCGAGTGGTTCAATAAAACCTACTCCTGACGGCTAGTTAGTGGGAGCAAGTGGACAGTAAGGGTTGAAAAGGAGATGGGGTAGCATTGACAGGTTTTGCCTTCTCCAACATTCATCCAACAATCTGCCCAGGTTCAGAGCTAAAGTTATAACTATAACCAAACTGAGAAAACTACAACCAAACATTTGGTTTTATTGCCAGTGGAATCAAATTTGAAAACAGGGACATTATGGATTAGGAGGATATAAATTCAGCTAGCATACTCAGTTTGACCGAGTACTCTGTGCATGCAGTTGTTGGTAAAAAAGAATAAATTATTATTTTGTGCAAATCGAATTTAGTTCGTAGTTTCTAGTTGACATTAAGCTGAAATCTAGTTTAAATTCTGTACTTGCCAAACTTCAAAAGTGCTTTTTTTGAGGGTTCCAGCGAAAAAGCAGCTTAACAAAGAAGCAGCGAAAATTAAATTCTCATTCAGTCAGTCAGACTGGCCTTTAGGAACATAGAAAATAGGAGTAGGAGTAGGCCATTCAGCCCTTCAAGCTTGCTCTACCATTCATTACGATGGTGGCTTTTGTGTTGGGACATATAAAAGCTAACCAACTCAGTGTGACTCAGCGCTTGAGTGTGACTTGAATAGAATGCCAGAGTTCATTGATCCAGAGAGTGAAGGAATAGAAGGGATAGATATGTTATATTGACTAAACCTTTTCAGCCTCAAGGAATTCACATTCTGCTACAGGTTATTGGTTATTTGGTGAGTATCTCTTACATGGGCTATTAGCATCACCTCAGGATGCTGCCTGACCTGCTGTGCTTTTCTAGCACCACACTCTTGCTTCTAATCTCCAGCATCTGTTATCCTCACTTTCGCCTCACTGAATTTATTGCCCATCGCTAATTACCTCTCTGGACAATTTCACAGGGTAGTTAAGATTTAATCATATTGTTGTGGATTAGAGTCACATGATTGGGTAAGAACTCAAATTTCCTTCTCTAAAAGACATTAGTGAGTTTTTTCAACAATAGATAATGTTTACATAGTGGTCATTCCACTAGTTTTAAATTCCAAGTTTCTACTGAACTCAAATTTCACAATCTGCCATGCTGGGTTCCAAACCAAGGTCCCCAGAACATGAGCTGGAGCTCTGGATTATCTCCCCCTACCCATCCCCCCACACCAATTCAGGTAACTCCTACTCAAAACTGGAGAGAAACTTGCTGTGGAGGAGTTTGGGGGGAGGGCTGATGGGGGTATATGTCATTGCGGTCTATGTAGCTGGCAATAACATAGGCAGGACAAACACAAAGATTTCACATCAGGGACAGCACAGTGGCTCAGTGTTAGCACTGCTGTCCCAGGTTCAATTCCAACCTTGGGCCACTGTCTATGTGAAGTTTGCACATTCTCCCTGTGTCTGCGTGGGTGCTCCAGTTTCCTCCCACAGTCCAAAGATGTGTAGGTTAGGTGAATTGGCCATGCTAAATTGGCCATAGCATTAGGTGCATTAGTCAGAGGGAAATGATTCTGGGTGGGTAACTCTTCGGAGGGTCGGTGTGGACTGGTTGGGCTGAAGGGCCTGTTTCCACACTGTAGGGAATCTAATCTAATTTAACCAGTATAAGGAGCTAGTGTTAAAGTAAGATACTCACCACAAAAGGTCTAATTTCTGCGGTCACATGCAAATTGGTGAAGGGCAAATCAGATTAGAGTTAATGGGACTCTGGTACCAACACTGAGGAATGTGGGATCTGTACCGATGGGACCATCGCCATTTGAAGCATGCTAGCTTCTATATTCTCGCTAACCACAAAACTATGGAAGCAGAGAGAATTTTAAACTAAATTGTGGGGGGAAAGGGATCAAATTTAAGTATATATAGTAAATCAAAGTATCAGATCAAGACCGAAGAGAAAGTTATTAATACAGGAAATGATAGAGTATGACAGGAAAGGGTGAGAGTATGAATGTAAGAGACAACCAACTGAAAATTTACAAAAAGAGTAAAAAGATTTTGTAGAGGTATAAGACAGTGCTATTTTCTGGATCTGTACATTAAAAGAAGCAAAACTGGCCTTTAGTAGAATGATATGTTCTTCTTGTCAGCTGTGGGAGTTTGGGGAGAGTTTAAGTGTTACTGAGGATTACATCTGCAATAAATGCCGCTAGTTGCAAATCCTATCAGATCGAATGGATCAGTTGGAGAGACAGAAGCAATGAGGAATTTACAAGAGCAAGAGGATGTGATCGAGGGCAGGAAACATTTCTGGCTGCAACAGACTGCTCCTTTTTTGAGCTATTTTAGGTGTTGGAGGTGATTTCCTCAAATTCCAGGAGCAGCCATTCCAGGAACAGACAAAGGCAGCACAAGGTGAGGTCAGTGCAGAGGAGAAAGAGAGAGAGAGAGAGAGAGAGAAAGAAAGAAAGAGAGAAAGAGAGAAAGAGTGAAAAATAGAAAGATCATTGTACACATTAGAAACAACGACATAGGAAGGGGAAAGGATGAGATTCTGAAGGGAGAGTATAGAGAGTTAGGCAAGAGCTTAAAAAGGACATCCTCAAGAGTAGTAATATCTGGACTACTCCCGAAGCTGCGAGCTAGTGAGGGTAAGAATATAAGGATAGAACAGATGAATGCATGGCTGAGGAGCTGGTGTATGAGAAAAGGATTCACATTATTGGATCATTGGAATCTCTTTTGGAGTTGAAGTGACCTGTACAAGAAGGACACATTGCACCTGGATTGAAAGGGGACTAATATACTGGCAGGGAAATTTGCTAGAGCTGCTCAGGAGGATTTAAACTATTAAGGTGAGGAGACGGGACTGAAGGAGATAGTGAGGAAAGAGATCAATCTGAGACTGGTACAGTTGAGAAAAGTAGTAAGTCAAACAGTCATGACTGGTAGGAACAAAGCAAAGAACAAGATACGACTGATAAATTCAACTGCATTTATTTTGATGCAAGAGGCCTAACAGGGAAGGCAGATGAACTCAGGGCATGGTTAGGAACTTGGGACTGGGATATCATAGCAATTACAGAAACATGGCTCAGGGATGGACAGGACTGGCAGCTTAATGTTCCAGGATACAAATGCTACATGAAAGATAGAAAGGGAAGCAAGTGGGGAGGGAGAATGGAGTTTTTGATAAGGGACAGCATTACAGCTGAGGGAGGATATTCCCGGAGATACATCCAGGAAAGTTATTTGGGTTGAACTGAGAGATAAGAAAGGGATGATCATCTTATTGGGATTGTATTATAGACATCCTAATAGAGGGAAATTGAGAAACAAATTTGTGAGAAGATCTCACTTATCTGTAGGAATAATAGAGTGGCTATGGTAGGGGATTTGAATTTTCAAAACATAGACTGGGACTGCCATAGTGTTAACGGTTTAGATGGAGAGGAATTTGTTAAGTGTGTACAGGAAAATGTGTTGATTCAATATGTGGATGCACCTACTAGACAAGATGCAAAATATAGCCTACTCTTTGGAAATAAGGCAGGGCAGATGACTGAAGTGTCAGTGAGGTAGCACTGTGGGGCCAGAGACCAGAATTCTGTTAGTTTCAAAATAATGATGGAAAAGGAAAGACCAGATCTATAAGTTGAAGTTCTAAATTGGAGAAAGGCAAATTTTGACGGTATTAGGCAAGAACATTCAAAAGCAAATTGGGAGCAGATATTTGCAGGTAGAGAGACAGCTGGGAAATGGAAAGCCTTTAGAGATGAGATAAAGAGAATCCTGAGAAAGTATATTCCCATCAGGGTGAAAGGGAAGGCTGGTAGGTGTAGGGAATGCTGGATGACTAAAGAAGTTGAGGGTTTGGTTAAGAAAACGAAGAAAGTATATGTCAGGTATAGACAGGATAGATCGAGTGAATCCTTAGAAGAGTATAAAGAAAGTAGGAGTATACTTAAGCGGGAAATCAGGACGGCAAAACGGGGACATGAGATAGCTTTGGCAAATAGAGTTAAGGAAAATCCCCCCAATGGGTTTTTGCAAACACATTAAGGATAAAAGGGTAACTAGGGAGAGAATTAGGCCCCTCAAAGATCAGCAAGGCAGCCTTTGGGTGGAGCCGCAGAAGATGGGGGAGATGCTAAATGAATATTTTGCATCAGTGTTTACTATGATATGGAAGGTATTGAATGTAGGGAAATAGATGGTGACATCTTGAAAAAATGTCTATATTACAGAGGACGAAGTGCTGGATGTCTTGAAATGCATAAAAGTGGATAAAGCCCCAGGATCTGATCAGGTGTACCCTAGAACTCTGTGGGAAGCTAGAGAAGTGATTTCTGGGCCTCTTGCTGAGATATTTGAATCATTGGTAGTCACAGGTGAGGTGTATGAAGACTGGAGGTTGGCTAATGTGGTGCCACTGTTTAAGAAGGGTGGTAAGGACAAACCAGGGAACTATAGACCACTGAGCCTGACGTTGATGGTGGGCAAGTTATTGGAGGGAATCCTGAGGAGCAGGATGTACGTGTATTTAGAAAGGCAAAGATTGATTAGGGATAGTCAACATGGCTTTGTGCGTAGGAAATCATGTCTCACAAACTTGATTGAGTTTTTTTAAGAAATAACAAATAGGATTGATGAAGGCAGAGCGGTGGACATGACCTATATGGATTCAGTAAGGCTCTCGAAAAGGTTCCCCATTGGAGTCTAGTTAGCAAGGTTAGATCTCATGGAATACAGAGAGAACTAGCCATTTGGATACAGAACTGGCTCAAAGGTAGAAGACAGAGGGTGGTGGTGGAGGCCTGTTTTTCAGACTGGAGGCCTGTGACCAATGAAGTGCCACAAGGATCGGTGTTGGGTCCACTACTTTCCGTCATTTACATAAATGATTTGGATGTGAACATAAGAGGTATAGTTACTAAGTTTGCAGATAACACCAAAATTGGAGGTGTAGTGAGCAGTGAAGAAGGTTACCTCAGATTACAACAGAATCTTAATCAGATGGGCCAGTGGGTTGAGGAGTGGAAGATAGAGTTTAATTTGGATAAGTGCAAGATGCTGCATTTTTGGAAAGCAAATCTTAGCAGGACTTATACACTTAATAGTAAGGTCCTAGGGAGTGTGCTGAACAAAGCGACCTTGGAGTGCAGGTTCATAGCTCCTTGAAAGTGGAGTCACAGGGAGATAGGACAGTGAAGAAGGCGTTTGGTATGTTTTCCTTTATTGGTCAGAGTATTGAGTACTGGAGTTGGAGGTCATGTTACAGCTTTTCAGGACATTGGTTAGGCGACTTTTGGAATATTGCATGCAATTCTGATCTCCTTCCTACTGGAAAGATGCTGTGAAACTTGAAAGGGTTCAGAAAAGATTTATAAGGATATTGCCAGGGTTGGAGAATTTGAGCTATAGAAAGAAGTTGAATAGGCTTGGGCAGCTTTCTCTGTAGCATCGGAGGCTGAGGGGTGACCTTATAGAGGCTTATAAAATCATGAGGGGCATGGATAGGATAAACAGACAAAGTCTCTTCCTTGGGGTGGAGGAGTCCAGAAGTAGAAGGCATAGGCTTAGGGTGAGAGGGGAAAGATATAAAAGAGACCCCACAAGGAACCTTTTCATGCCGAGGGTGATACGTGTATGGAATGAGCTGCCAGAGGAAGTGGTGGAGGCTGGTACAATTGCAAATTAAAAAGGCATCTAGATGGGTAAGTGAATAGGAAGGGAGGAATTTGGAGGGATATAAGCCAGCTGCTGGCAGGTGAGACTAGATTGGGTTGGGACATCTGGTCTGCATTGACGAGTTAGACTAAAGGGTCTGTTTCTGTGCTGTACATCTCTACGACTCTATCTACAACTCTATAAAGCTAAAGATGAATGCACATCGTGTTCAAAACAAATTGAAAGATTGACAGCATACATTGAAACGCATTAGTACAATCTGGTAGCCACTACAGAGAATGTGTTACAAACAGATGAGATGAAATGGAACCTGAATCTTGAATGGTTCAGGTCATTTAGGAACAATAGGAAAGTAGGAAAAAATGGCATGAGTCTGGTAGTTAATGGTGGTATGAGCAAAATAGAGAATTATTTACGTAATCCAGATGTGGAAACAGTTTGGATAGAAATGATAAAGGCAGGAAGTTATTGTGGTTCTGTTCGCCGAGCTGGAAGTTTTTGTTGCAAACGTTTCATCCCCTGGCTAGGCGACATCATCAGTGCTCTGGAGCCTCCTGCAAAGCGCTTCTTTGATGTTTCTTCCGGTATTTATAGTGGTCTGTCCTTGCCGCTTCCGGGTGTCAGTTTCAGCTGTCCGCTGTAGTGGTTGGTATATTGGGTCCAGGTCAATGTGTTTGTTGATGGAGTTTGTGGATGAATGCCATGCCTCTAGGAATTCCCTGGCTGTTCTCTGTCTGGCTTGCCCTATGATAGTAGTGTTTTCCCAGTCGAATTCATGTTGCTTGTTGTCTGAGTGTGTGGCTACTAGGGATAGCTGGTCGTGTCATTTCGTGGCTAGTTGATGTTCATGTATGCGGATTGTTAGCTGTCTTCCTGTTTGTCCTATATAGTGTTTTGTGCAGTCCTTGCATGGTATTTTGTAAACTACATTAGTTTTGCTCATGTTGGGTATCGGGTCCTTTGTTCTAGTGAGTTGTTGTCTGAGCGTGGCTGTTTGTTTGTGTGCCGTTATGAGTCCTAAGGGTCGCAGTAGTCTGGCTGTCAGTTCTGAAATGCTCCTGATGTATGGTAGTGTGGCTAGTCCTTTTGGTTGTGGCATGTCCTCGTTCCGTGGTCTGTCTCTTAGGCATCTGTTGATAATGTTGCGCGGGTATCCGTTTTTGGCGAATACCTTGTATAGGTGTTCCTCTTCCTCTTTTCGCAGTTCTGGTGTACTGCAGTGTGTTGTGGCTCTTTTGAATAGTGTCCTGATGCAGCTTCGTTTGTGTGTGTTGGGGTGGTTACTTTCATAGTTTAGGACTTGGTCTGTGTGTATGAAAGTAACCACCCCAACACACACAAACGAAGCTGCATCAGGACACTATTCAAAAGAGCCACAACACACTGCAGTACACCAGAACTGCGAAAAGAGGAAGAGGAACACCTATACAAGGTATTCGCCAAAAACGGATACCCGCGCAACATTATCAACAGATGCCTAAGAGACAGACCACGGAACGAGGACATGCCACAACCAAAAGGACTAGCCACACTACCATACATCAGGAGCATTTCAGAACTGACAGCCAGACTACTGCGACCCTTAGGACTCATAACGGCACACAAACCAACAGCCACGCTCAGACAACAACTCACTAGAACAAAGGACCCGATACCCAACATGAGCAAAACTAATGTAGTTTACAAAATACCATGCAAGGACTGCACAAAACACTATATAGGACAAACAGGAAGACAGCTAACAATCCGCATACATGAACATCAACTAGCCACGAAATGACACGACCAGCTATCCCTAGTAGCCACACACTCAGACAACAAGCAACATGAATTCGACTGGGAAAACACTACTATCATAGGGCAAGCCAGACAGAGAACAGCCAGGGAATTCCTAGAGGCATGGCATTCATCCACAAACTCCATCAACAAACACATTGACCTGGACCCAATATACCAACCACTACAGCGGACAGCTGAAACTGACACCCGGAAGCGGCAAGGACAGACCACTATAAATACCGGAAGAAACATCAAAGAAGCGCTTCGCAGAAGGCGCCAGAGCACTGATGATGTCACCTAGCCAGGGGACGAAACATTTGCAACAAAAACTTCCAGCTCGGCGAACAGAACCACAACAACGAGCACCCGAGCTACAAATCTTCGCACAAACCTTGAGCAGGAAGTTATTTGTAGAACTGGTGCATAGGCCCCCTAACAGTAACCATGCAATAGAAAAACTAATGGGAGCTCATCAGAAAAACACTGTGATAATCATGGGAGATTTTAATCCATGTATTGACTGGAGAAGTCAGATGGGCAAAGTGAGCCTAGATAAAGAGTTCATTGATGGTTTACAGCTTCTTAAAACAGCACATTCTGGAGTCAACCAGGGAGCAGGTAATAATAGACCTGATACCATGCAACAAGATGGGATTAATGATCTCATAGCAAAGGCATCCTTAAATCACAGCGAGTATAATCAGATTGAATTTTACATTCAGTTTGATAGAGTGCGAGACTAATTTTTAACAGTTAAATAAGGGCAGTTATGAAGGTATGAATGCAGAATTGGTTAAAATGAATTAGCAAAATAATTTAGAATATAGATCAAAGATGCAATAATAGATATTTATGGGGATAATTCAGATTATCCCCACAAATAGATATATTCCAACGATTAAGAAAGATTGCAACAGACAGACTCACCACCTGTGGTTAAGCAGAAATGTTAAAGATAGTATCAAACATATAGGAAAGCATATTAGTGCACAAAAACAAGTGACAGATCAAGAGATTGGACAGTTTTTAAAAAAAAGCAAAGAATGACCAATAAATTAATTAAAGCAGGAAAACTTTCAGTACAGGAGCAAGTGAGCCAGAGACATCAAAACAAATGTTAAAAATTCCTACAAATAGTTAAAGGAGTGTTACTGAAGTGAGTGCACATTGCTCATATAGAAAACAAAACTGTAAAATTAATAATGGAAGCTGAGGAAATGGTAAATGAATTGAACAGTTATTTTACATCAAGCTTCACCACAAAGGATACAAGTCACATCCCAAACGCAGCAATAAACCAGGAAATGGAAGGGAGGGAGGAAGTTCGGAACATCCTAAGCACCAGAGAAATGGTACTTAGTAAAATGTTGGAATTGCAGAGTTATCCTAGGGTTTTCAAAGAAGCAACTGATGAAAAATAGTTCATCTGTTGGTTTTAAGGTTACAACGCTCCCTTGATTCAGAGATATACCCATTAATTGGCAAATAGCAAATCAGACACCTTTGTTCAAAATGGGAATTACGAAATGTTTTGACAGGGTGTGCACAAATAGAACATTTCCTCTTGTCATGAAGAGCAGAATTAGAGACTATCAACATGAGATAGTTATCAAGAAATCCAACAGAGAACTCAGAAGAAATTTACTTCCCCAAGCAGTGGTGAAAATGTGCAGCACTCACCGCAGAGAGTGGTTGAACTGAATAGTTTGGATGCTTTACAAGAAAGTAGAAAAGCAACTGAGGAAGAAGAGAATAGTTGGCTATGATTAAGATGTAGATGAGAAAAAATTAGAGGAGTACTGAAAACAAAACAAATGCTTGAAATCACAGCAGGTCAGAAAGCATCCATGGAGAGAGAACAAACTAACATTTCCAGTCTAGATGACTCTTCATCTAGACTTGAAACATTAGTTTGCTCTGTCTCCCTGGATGTTGCCTGACCCACTGTGATTTCCTGCAGTTTTTGTTTTCAGAACAGATTCCAGCATCTGCAGTAATTTGCTCCTACAAAGATTGGAGAAGGCTCATGTTGAGTATAAACACGGACATGGATTGGCTGGGCTGAATGCCTGTTTCCATGTCAAATATTCCGTGTAATCAAATGTAGTTTAAGGCTATAAATCATGCAAAGCTTCTTACTGATCTGTGGTGCCAGATTGTGAATGAAGAGAAGCTTTCATACTGTACCGTGTTAGTAAATTAAATAATTCCCAGGATCATCCCTTTCAACAGGGGGTTGTATTGTAGGAGTCCCTCAATCCATCAGTGTCTGATCCAGCTCCCCCTGCCATGACCCCAAAATCCCAGCATTTTCCACTTTCCTGAAGCCAATTGAAAAACATGAATTCCTCATGATTCAAAGGATGGATGTTGTTTGTCAAACTGATTCTTCTAAAGAAAACTGCGAATCCAGTTTTGTAAATAAAATAATGAATGACACACAATTTTGTTTAATATCTCTACATTTTGTCTCCTAGCTTTGAGTCAACTCTTGGAAACTCCTGCGGGATTGGAGCATCATAACAAAGACTTTAAACGGAAAATACAATGTCACAGTTTATTATATATCAGATAGAATAGCATGACTGGCATTGCATTGCAAGAAATGATGTCTTCCCCACACCACCCACTTCCTAACTCACGAATCTCCTGACTGTTCGCCAGATGTAGCTCTAGCTGATTCAATCCTCTAGCACCTTAATCAAGTGGACATTCTTTGCACATGACCCCCAGTTCATTAGTGTCAGCTAGCTCTTTGTCCATGGGAGGAATCCCAGTCATGACTAAACGTGCCCTTACCAATCATTTCCAGGCTCACAGCAACGGAGATGTAGCAGCTGGTAAGATGGGACAATAGTTAAGGAGCAGCCCGGCTGCTGGTCAGCCCGGTTAATTGAAAGAGAATAGCGGAGACAGTAAGGCTCTTGTGGTCCAGTGGTAGTGTCCTACCTGAGTCATGAGGCCCAGGTTCAAATCCTATCTATTGCAGAGTGCGTAATGACATCTCTGAACAGGTTAATTAGAAAATATCTACAAGAGGAAGTGGGGGAGGCTAATTACCCAGAAATCCAAACTAATGTTCCGGATGCATGAGCTCAAATCCCATTGTGACAAACAGTGAAATTTTGAATTCAGTTGATTAAATCTGGAATTATAAGTTAGTCTAATGATGACACAGCTTATTATTGTCAAAACCCATCTTTAGAGAAGGGAATCATTCATCCTGACCTGGTCTGGCCTGCATGTGCATCCAGACTCTCAACAACATATGTGACTCTTAAATACCCTTTAAAATGGTCTTGCAAGCCGTGCAGTTGTATCATACGGCATCAAAGTCAAAGAAAAGAAATGAAACTAGACTGACCACATTGCACTAACCTAGGATATGGAAATGTCAATGGTGAACATAGTCCTGTTGATCCTGCAATATCCTCCTTACTAACATCTGACGGCTTGTGCCAAAACTGACAGACCTGTTCCACAGACTAATCAAGCAGCAGTCTGACACAGATAAACCTAAAGACCCATGTCTTTCAGGTGATGTCCCCTAGCCCATCATCAGAATCCTTTAGTATCACCAGTCCCCCCCATCAGGACTGACCTACTAGAGCTGGTGGCACAGTATTACAGTTGGGAAGGGGTTCACCTTTACATTTGAAAATTAAACCCAGACCCATGGTCTGACATGGCACCAGGTTAAACATGGGCAAGAAAACCACCTGTGCCCTGCCTCAGCTGATGAATCAATTCTCCTCCATCTTGAACATCAGTCCGAAGAAGCACTGAGGATGGCAAGGGCACAGAATGTACTCTGGGTGGGTTGACTTCAATAACCATCAGTAAGGTGGCTTGGCAGCACCAACACAAAGCAAGCAGGCCAATTTTTGAGGAAGTTATTTGATAAATATTAGACTGGGTCTGTGGCTGGTGATGAGGGAATGACTAAGAGACTAAAAAATACATTACCTTATTCTCACTGCTCTACATGTCACCAATGCATCTGTCCAAGAAAGTATCAGTGAGAGTAACCACTACACACTCCTTGTGACGATTAAATCCATCTTCACATTAAGGATCCCTCCACTGTGCTCTATAGCACTATCACCGTGCTAGATGGGATAGATTTTGGACAGATCTATTGAATCTGAGCTATTGTAAGGCACTGAGGCCAGCTGCAAAATTGTACTCAAACATAATCTGTAATCTTACGGTCCAGCATTCACCCAAATCTACCATTAGCGTCAACCCAACGGGCCAACCCGGATCGAATGAAGAGTTCAAGAGGGCATACCAGAAGCAGCATAAGCCCTGCCTAAACATTAAGTGTGAAGATACAAGAGAGGTCTAACTGTGCCAAACAGCAAAAGCAATAATCAGTACAAAAGATAACACTAAGGTATTTTCATCTTTCTTCCACCATAAGTGCCTAGTTGATGATACAACTTAGCCTCCGCCTGAGGTCTCCAGCATCATGGATGCCAGCCTTCTACCATTCTCATTCATTTCTCATGACCTCACGAAATGCCTGAAGGCACTGGATATTGCAAAGGTTATCGGTACCAAGAACTTTCTGATAAATAGTACTCAGACTTGTACTCTAGAACCACCCATGCCCCAAATCAATCCTTTCCAATATGGTTTCAACACTGGCATTCACCTTGCAGTGAGGAAGATTGTCCGGGTACATCTTGTCCACAAAAAAACAAGACAATTTCAACTTGGCCAGTTACTGCCGCTCAAGTGTTACTCCCAAAGTGAATGAGTCATTGACAGTGCTGTCAAGCATTAACCTGCTCACTGATACCCAGTTTCACTTCTCCCAGGGCCACTCAGCAGTTGCATTATTACAGCCTTGATCCAAGCATGAACAAAAGAGCTGAACTCCAGAGGTGAGGTGAAAGTGACTGCCTTTGACACAAAGACGGCATTTAATTAAAATAGAATCAAAAAGCCATCACAAACTTGAGCCAGTGCAAATTAAAGGAAGGCATTCTGTCAGTTGGTGTCAGACTTGGCACAAAGGAAAATGGTTATGATTGTTGGAAGTCAGTCATCTTAGTCCTGGATCACCTTTGAAAGTATTCCTCAAAGTAATGTCCTAGACCCAACCATTTTCAGCTGCTTCATCAAAGAACTTCCCTTTATTACAGGATCAGAAATGGGGAGTTCTCTAATGGTGCCCAGGGTTCAGCACCATTTGCAACACTTCAGATATTGAAGGAGCCTGTTTCCAAATGCAGGAACATCTTGACAGCATTCAGACTTGGGCAGACAAGTGGCAATATTATCCATATAATACAAGTGCCAAGCAATGACCATCATCAAAAAGACAGAATCTAACCATTTCCTTGTGACATTCAATGGCACCATCATTGATAGATCCCCCATTATCAACAATGGGGGTGACCATTGACCTGAACTTGAACCGGACTAACCATATAAATACAGTGGCTACAACAGCAGTTCAGAGGCTAGGAATCCTATTATGAAAAACTCACCTCCTAGCTTTCCCAAAGCCTCAGCACAAATCAGAAACAAAAACAGAAGTTGCTGGAAAAGCTCAGAAGTTCTGGCAGCATCTGTGAAGAAAAATCAGAGTTAACATTTCACGTCCAGTGACTCTTCCTCACTGTGACCCTGGCCTCATTCTGAGGAAGGGTCACCTGGTCCAAAACGTTAACTCTGATCTCTCTTCACAGATACTGTCAGACCTGCTGAGCTTTTCCAGCAACTTCTGTTTTTGTTTCTGATTTACAGCATCCACAGCTCTTTCAGTTTCTATCATCACAAATCAGGAGTGTGATGGAATTTCTCCGCTTGCCTAGATCAATATAGCTTCAACAATACTCAATATCATTCAGGAGAGAGCAGCCCGCTACATTGACACCACATTCACCATCTTAAACATCCTCTCCCTTTACCATCAACTCTTCATGACAGCAATGCCTACCATCTACAAGATGTACTCCAGCAAATGTCCAAGGCTCTTTTAATAACATGTTCCAAACTCATGGCTTCCACCGTGAGGGCAAGGCAGGAGCAACTATCCACAAGTTACACTCCAAGCCATACACCCAACCCCAATTTGGAAGGAGATTACCGCTCCTACACCAACTCTGCACCAAAATTCTGAAAACTCTCTTCCTAAGGGTATTGTAGGTCAACATACAGCACATGGGACTGCAATGGTTCAAGAAGGCAGCTCACCACCACCTTCTCCAGGGAAACAGGGATGGACAATACACACTGACCCATGCACGTGATGCCACATCCAATGAATGAATTAAAGGAGATTCATATCACACCTTTAGCATCATCATCACATTCCAAACTGTTTCACTACTACATTTTTTTTTGAAGTACAGTCTGTTATAAAGTAAAAAATGTAGCAAATCAATTCGCACGCCATCTGTCCTGTCTGCAGGATGGCCGAGAGTCAACCAGTACATTCAGCAACTAAAGTAACAGGGAGTTCCAAGAGGAGTTAACCAAGTCATTAAACCTTATTCCTTGTGGACCATAGACTCCTTGCAGCAACTTTATTCTGCAGATCATGTATTATTCCACATCCAATTCTACATATTCTTGGAGAGGACAGTCCAGTCAGCTCACCCTGGATTGAACCACAAAACAGGAATTTCATCTGAGCGCCTAATGTGTGCAATGCTGTTGAAAAAAAAAGAGGTCCTTGGCCACAGCTCATCAGCTGGGCCCAGGTCTATAGACTTTACCCCATCTCCCAAACAGTGTGCTCCTGTTACCCCCAAGAGAACACGTCTTGATGTTTATATTTGAAGTATCCTTAACATTATGACCTGTTAAGAATCACAAACCTTCTTCATCATCACATTACAGCCCATGTATTATTCCCGCTTCAGTAACATTATTTATACTGTTACAGATCTATCCAGTAAACAATTAAAACTTAAGGAGCCGTTACACTGTCTGTCTCTCTTTGTTAGATGGTCTCCATGTGTTGCAATCGCTGTTATATTATATATGTGACAGACTGTATTACAGTCTCTGTATCTTGTACTGTCTCTGTGCTACATCGGTCTGGTATACAGTTAAACAGCTTTGTGCTACAGTCCATGTTATGCCGTCTCTTTGCGTGTTATGCAGTTTTTGTATATTAAACAGTCTCTATGTGTTATACAAACTCTGTGATACCATTTCTCTCTTGTTAAACCCTTTGTACTAAACAGTATCTGTGTATACAGCCTCTCAATATGTTGCAATCCATGTGTCTTATAGTCTCTGTATCAATCTGTCAGTTACACAATCTGCATCTCTCTCTGCTTTCCAAGTCCTCTCTGCGGATGTCAATTGTTGAATGTGTATCCTTTTTGTGTTTGATAAAAGGAGCTCAGGATTTTCCAATACTCCAACTCTAATACAGAGTGTATTATATGGCTTGGTCATTGGCTCCCTGATGCTCTGGGGAAGAGGACTGAGAGACAGCCAGAGGTTTAGCAGCCCCACTGTGTATCTCAGCCTCATGTTCCCTGGCCTTCGCTCGAAGTGTGGCAATGCTGCAGCTACGGATCTCTTCTGGACTAGGACTGGAGCTGGCAGTGTCCGTGATTCCCCGGACCACTGTACGGAAGGGGGCAGCTACCGTGACCTCCCCACAGTCGGCTTGTGATCCTGGCCAGGGGTAGCTGGCTTTCTCCATCTTGTGGTTGTCGGCTTTGATCTCTGATTGGTCGCATTTCTCCTCCTGAACAGCACAGCTGCTGGGCTCCTGGTCTCTGCTCTTCTCCATGGATCTGCCCTGGATTTTCAACTGTCTCCTCATTTTAGCTCGGCGATTCTGGAACCAAACCTGTGGAATAAAGCCTTTAGTCAATTTGCTGATCATTAAACTGCGCATGGAAGGTGAACACTCTCAGCTTAACATTATACTTCAATTCAACACTGAGACAGCGCCGTACAGTCACTGGGTCTAAGGCCCTGTTTGACTGTAAAACATCCCACATTATTTCAAAATACACCAGGACATGGGGAGCGGGGTTGGGGGAGGTCAGTCAATATCCAATCCTGAATCAATATCAATGAATCTGATCCATTTCTCATCATTATTTCAAGGATCTTGCAGAGAGGGAAGGATGGGGTAGAAGAGCGGGTCCAGCTGAATTGCAAGGATGGGGTGCATGGGGAGGGCAAGTAGAGGTGGAGAGGGAGGTGGGGGAGAGGACTAGGCTGAATGTGAGGAAGGGGGAAAGGACAGGGAGAGATGGAGAGGGGGTTGGTGGGAGAGCGTGAGGCTGAATGTGGGGAGGAGTGTGGTGTCGGGGAAGGAGAGCAGGGCAGTGGTAAATTGGATTAAACTTGTCAACTTGACTTACGTTAATATTATCCTGTGTGGCTCAGAAAAATCCAAAAGTAATTTATGAAAGAAAAATATATGTTGTCAAAAAGTGTCAAAACATTGAATGAAACTGTAATTTAAAACCTGTTAAAATAAGGGGTAGAATTCAGCAGGTGCAGGTTGTGAGCTGAAAGGTGTGATGTTCATAAACTACACAGAAACCTTTAATGGTATTAACAACAATATAACACTTCAATATTTTCACAGCTTCATCATCCTCACACTTCAGCATCAAGAAATGTCTTTTGTCCATTAAACACTTTCCAGTCTCTGTATTCTCCAAACCAACAAAACACTCCCAATCTCTCCTCTTCAGACCAACCCTTACCCCCTCAGGACACTCATATATCACTTTTCTCCCCTCCCTCTCGATCCATTTCCCTTCCCACACTCCATGTCCTCCCCGGCACACATCCCACCCCCTTTCCTAGAACTCCATTCGCCACCTCTACACTTCCTCCACTTCCCCTCACTCCCTCCATATTCCTATTACCCCATCCTCCCCCATTCCATCCCCTCCCCAACACGCCCTTCCAACCCACACTCCTTCCCCTCTATTCCAAGCTCCTCCCTGCGGTGCTCCCTCCATTTCCCCTTCCTATCTAAGTTCACCTATCCTTGCATGCACCTCCTCCCTCTCCAATCCCTCCTCCTCTCCTGCACTCTCCTTTACTCCTCTCCCCTCCTTTATGTCACTCCCTCCCTCTCACTGTCATTCTCTATTGCTTGTTCACACATTCTCTGATGTATCTATTCTTTTGAACTCCGGTCTCCCCAATCCTCGCAAGCTCCCACCCTTGCTCCTGCACTCTGTTGGCGCTCTCATTCTACACTCACAGGTTTAAATGCTTCTGCAAGCTGTACCTGGACTCTGGCCTCGATGAGATCCAACCTGAGTGCCAGGGCCTCCCTCATGAAGATGTCCGGATACTGAGTTGTCTCGAATGCTCTCTCCAGCTCCTCCAGCTGCCAGCTGCTGTAGTTAGCTCGGGCTCGCCGCTGCTTCACCGGCTTCGACTCATCTTCATGGCAAAAAGAAAATCACAAAAGGAAACTGTTTCTGCACATACCCTCAGGCTGACCCAAACCACTGCCATGACAAATTTGAAATATCACCATTGTTAATACTGTCCACCACAAATAGCCCAGAATACAGAAAAGTGCCTTCAAAATGAAGCTAATGTATTTCCTGAGCTTTGGTAACGGGGCAAGATACCTTCAGATGGTATCGGGGGGGATGTTTTACATTCCGATGCATTAGCAGACAGTTTAACATTTGCAGCTGAACACAGTATCTTTGACAATATAACACTCCTTTCTATTGTACCAAAGTCACTGAATTTATATAAAATGCAGTTGCAAGTAATAGAGAAGAAATGAGAGCCCAATCATGACTATTTTTTAAATTAAATTGAGAAAGCAAGAAAATTTATAAACCAAATTAAAAATTCTAAAGTGCACAGTGAGAGTGGAATATAAAGGAAGACATTACTCCCAGAATGAGAAATTAATTGTACAAGTTGGGAGAAATGTTGACATGTGGGTTGACATTATCACAAAGTCACAATCAACTCAGCAGTACCAAAAATAAGTGATAAAATCTAAAATTGAATTGCACAGAGCTCGACACAACATGTACAACAGATTTTTTAAAAAATGTACGAATCAAAAAACAAAATATAACATAGATCAAACATCATGCAAGAAATAAAATATTAAACACAAAAACTGAAAGGAATGATTATTAAATCAAAACAGCTAAAACACACACACATCAATAAATTATAAAACTGATCAAACATTCTGACCAAGAAATTAAATATAAAATGCACAGAAATAAAAAATAAATATAAAACAGATAATTCACGTAAAAAAATAAATTGAATGCTTAGAACAAGAAATTACACATAACACCACAAAATAAAAAATAAAATGCAAGCCAGCTGAAACATGCAGCTCCATCAATAAACCAAAAGGACAGAGAAAGAGTAAACACAAATAGGCTAAATAGATGGGAATCATTAAAAAATTAAACATACAATACAGAATATCACCAGAGAGATTAAAATTAATAAATAAAGCTCACAAAATACTCGAAGAATCAAGCAAATCATTGAACTACAGAGTCAGGGAACAAATAAAACAGATTTGGAGGGATGGAAGGAGAGAGTGCATATGGAGACAGGGGAGCTAAATTTCAAACTGTTGATGCGATGAAGGGAATTCATAAATTGTGCTTAGGAAAATATCCTACAGAGGAATATTTTTAGTCCAACAAGGAAAAAGATGCTGCTAGTTCTTGTATATAGGCCAAGTGGATCAAATGTCCATTGGGGAACAATTTGCAGACATTGATTGATGAAAAGATTTACATTGGCTTCAGAAAGGAACAAGGAAAGAATAATTAACTGCAGGAAAGCCAATTTCAGTGGATCAGACCTGCATAGGTTGGGACCAAAGGTAATCAGGAAGAACCGTACCTAAACAATGGACTGCCTTCAAAGGAGAGATAGTTTGAACAAAGTCAAAGTAAATTGCCATCAAGTGGAAAGTTAGAACAAACAAATCAAGACTGTCTAGATGATGAAAGAGATAAAAACTATGTTGAGGAAGAAAATGTAACAGATGTCAGGTGGATAATATAACACAGAACCAGGCTAAATATAGAATGTATAGAGGCAAAGTGGAAAACCAAATAAAAGAAGCAAAGAGAACATATGGAAAGAGACTGACAGTTAACATAAAAATCTCAGCAAAATATATAGTAAAGGGAGAACTGGGGTCAATTAGGGACCAAAAAGATAATTTGACACAGAGGCACGGGTCACAGCTGAGGTATTAAATGAATACTTCATTTTATTTATCATTAACAAAGCAGAAGACACTACCCAGGTCAGGGTGAAAGTGGAAGTAATCAATGCATGAAAGGATATATGATTGATAAGAATAACACAGCAGAAAGTCCACGTGGACTTAAAAGTTGATTAGGTACCAGGACCAAAGATGTAGCAAGGATCCTGAAGGAAATAAGAATGAAAATTGCAGAGGTACTTCCAATAATTCTCCAAGGAGGATGAGCAAACCGACCATGGCAATTTGATTATGAGGAGCCATTTGAGCAGAGGAATGCAATAGGAATGTAGCAGTGGTGGGCACAGTATCATTCAAAGCATAGAGCCGTGAGCAGGAGTACCAAAGGCTGAGTTGCTTGCCCAGTACCAGGGTTAAGGATGTCACCTCTGTGTTGGAGAAGAATATAGAGAGGGAAGGGAGAGACCTAATTGTTGCCATCAACATTGATACCAACAACAGGACTAGAAAGGAGGTTCTGCTAAAAGATTTTTAATGGTTAGGAGCAGAACCTCCAAAGAAATAATCTGTGGATTACTATCTGAGGCACAGCCAAATTGGCATTGGGTAAATAATGTCAAGGAGCTAAATGCATCACTCAAGAAGGCATGAGTGGGGGGATCCAAGATGGCGGCGACCCAGCAAGTCTGAGTCTATAGTGATCTTCCAAAGACTTGGGTAAAGTGGGTCACCCACCCCCACCACACTCACCAAATCATTCATAATAGCTGTTAAATTTAAATAGTTGCTTAGTAGTACATTTAAATAGTCTAATATTTAGTGAAAAATGACCAAAGGGAAGGGAGCCCGCAGGTCTCAACAAACAGGACCCCCCTCCCCCACCCTCTCCCTCTTCAGCTGCAGCAGAGGCGTCCACACCCGCCCCAGGGGACTTACTGACGGTAACAAGCCTTGTGGAGATTATCACCAAGCTGGACGCGAAGATCGACGCATTTATCGAGGAGTCCCGATATTGATGGGAATCACTCTCGGCCGTGCTGCAGAAGCATGGCCGAGACATCCAGGAACTCGAGCGCCGAGTCGGAGGGGCGGAGTTAAAGGCCGTGACCTCCGAGACTGCAACTCAATCGGCCGCGGATCAGGTCCGGACTCTCAAACAGCGAGTCCGGACCTTAGAAAATTATATTGATGACCTCGATAATCGAGGTCATCGAAAAAATATTCGTTTGCTGGGCCTTCCTGAACGGGAAGAGGAAGGCCAGCTTACAGCATTCCTGGAGCAGTGGCTGCCACAGCTTTTGAAGCTGCATGCTGGATCAGGCCAGGTAAGGGTGGAATGGGCCTACCGGGTCGCAATACGTGGGCCCGTCTCGAACCAGCGCCCACGCCCGGTCCTGTTCCGGCTGCAGAGCTATAGGGAGAGGCAGATGCTCCTAGAAGCCTCGAGAAATCTTGGAAAAGATCCCCAAGCCATGATCTATAAAGGATCCAAGATCATGCTATACCAGGACTTTTCCCCAGCTCTGGTCCGAAAGAGGCATTCGATGAGATGAAGAAACGTTTAAGGGACTTAAATATTCAGTAGTCCTTACGCTACCCAGCAACGCTACGCTTTAACCACGAAGGATCCATATATAACTTCGGATCACCAGAAAAGGCTAAGGAACTCTTGGACTCTCTTAGATAAACTGTAAGAGATAATGGATGTTGGTTTGCCTTTCCCCCCACTTTGGTCTATATCCCCCCCCTTTTTTTGTTCCTTTTTTTCTTACCTTATTGTTTAATATTATCATGGGGGGTGGGGAGAGGGATTTGATTTTCTCCCCCCACCTTGGGGTTGTTTTTTTTTATTACTTTATGTATATATGTGGATATGTATGTATGTATATATATGTTGGGGCGTTTGGTTAATGTTGGTGGGGGGAGGTGGTTACCTTATTCTATTTTACCTCTGTCTTTAGGAGCGGGGTTGTTTCTCCCTTGTTATTTTGTATTATTATATTTAATTATTACTTGTTGAGATTGTAATTTTATAGTTATATATTTATATACGGTATTAACATTCCCAAATATATCCAGGTGTTGGTGTGGGCGGGGGTAGGGTGCTCACTGTTAACTCTAGCTTTGTATTATATTTGAATTCTCCTCATTTTATTGAGGAGCACCTGGGTCAAGGGTGGGGCATTGGTTGGGAGAGGGTAAGATGGACTTTTGGAGAGGAAGTGACACCCCCTGGGAACAAGGGGGAAAATCTCCACTTAGGTGCGTTTTTATTTTTTTTTATTTAGAAATAGTTTTTTATTATACTGTTGTGAGTGTATTAGAGAGCCTTTATTTTTGTAAATTTTGTATGCTCCATGCTCGGGATGTTCCAGATAGGGTTTCCCCTCCCGAGGGGTCTCGGATTTGCCCAGATGATTATGGTTGATCAGTCAGTTAAGTGGTGCACCTGGAATGTCAAGGGGAGTAATTCGCCAGTCAAAAGGAAGAAAATATTATCAAATCTTAATTAAGAAAGAGTTGATATAGCCCTCCTACAGGAGACACACCTGTCGGATAAAGAACACTTAAAATTACGACAGGGTGGATTTGATCAGGCCTTTTTTTCTTCTTTTAGCTCAAAAAGCAGGGGAATTGTTATTCTTGTTCGGAAGAATTTCCCTTTCAAAATCCTAAATCAGATAAAAGACAAATCTGGACGATATATTTTGATTAAAGCCCTCGTAAATGGAGAGGAATATGGGATTTTAAATTTGTACTGCCCCCCGGCGCACCCCTTTAAATTTATAACGGAAGCTTTTTCAAAATCGATGGCCTTTGGTGCCCGTCATACAATTATAGGGGGAGACTTTAATTGTATTATGGATCCGGAAATAGATAGGATTCCCAAGAGTGCTGCCGGAGTATCTCCCAGATCTAGACAACTGGCGGATCTGAATAAAGAATTAGGATTGGTAGATGTATGGAGATGTCTTCATCCACAGGGCAGAGATTTTTCTTTCTACTCTAATCCACATAAATGTCATACTAGAATTGATATGTTTTTTGCCCCCTCGATTTTTTTAAATTCTATATCATCCTGTAAAATAGGTACTATAGCGATTTCCGACCACGCTGCTGTATATATGGAAACTAAGGCGAGGAACAATGGGACATCCGCTCGGCATTGGCGTATGGACCCCTTCCTGATAAAAGATAGTAAATTTGTAAAGTACTTCTCCCAAGAATTTAAAACTTTTTTAGAAATTAATTCAGGTACGGCTAGCAACCCATCAATGATGTGGGAGACCATCAAAGCTTATGCACGAGGTTTGATCATCTCCTACTCAGCGACCCAGAAAAAATTGAAGGGAGAACAACAGCGTCTGCTCGAAGCTCGCTTAAAAGCAGCTGAAACAGCATACGCTGATAGACATTCTATTATAAAATTGCAAAGGATTACGGCTCTTAGGACAGCTCTAAACACTACGCTTACCCAAACAGCTAAGAGGGAAATATTATTTGTAAAACAAAGGTTATATGAATATGGCTACAAACCGGGTAGATACTTAGCATTTCTTGCAAAGAAAAAGAAGACCCCTCAGACAATTACGTCTATCAAGGAAAGTACAGGTACTTTGACTCATGATCATAAAAAGATTAATGCGATCTTTAGAGAATTTTATTCTGAGTTATATAAATCGCAGGATTGTGAAGATAGGACTAGGAGGATGCAGTCATTTTTTAAAAATTTGACCTTTCCGGGCCTAACTCCGGAACAGGTATCGGCCCTAAATGCTCCCCTAACAGTCCAAGAAATACCTGATTCAATTAGGCAACTCCAGAGTGGAAAGGCACCGGGTCCAGATGGTTTTCAAGCTGAATTCTATAAAGAATTTACAGAAATATTGGCTGATCCACTAATGGACATGTATAACTATGCATATAGTCAGGTCTGTCTCCCGCCTTCGCTGAAAGAGGCAAATATCTCTCTTATCCTTAAAAAAGGAAAAGATCCAGAAGACTGTACATCATACAGACCAATATCCTTGCTAAATGTAGATTTTAAAATCCTCTCTAAAATGTGAGCACTGAGACTAGAAAGGATACTGCCACATATTATAAAGGAGGATCAGACGGAATTTATTAAGGGCAGTAGATCATCCAATAATATTAGAAGGGTTTTGAATATGATTCAAGCCTGTCATCAGGGAAAGATACCAGGAGTAGTAGTTTCATTAGACACGGAAAAGGCAGTCGATAGGGTTGAATGGTCATATTTGTTTTACACATTGGAAAGGTTTGGCGTTGGACAGGTGTTCACTAAATGGGTCTCAACACTGCATAGTGATCCCAAAGCAGTTGTGGTTACCAATGGATTAGGTTCGGATAGCTTCAGTGTGGGTAGGGGCTGCCGTCAAGGATGTCCTCTCTCGCCATTGTTATTTACGCTAATAATTGAACCACTAACAGAAGCTATACGGACTGATCCTAATATAACGGCCCCGAGGATTGGTACAGGTAAACATAAAATTACCCTTTATGCAGATGATGTTCTTTTATTCCTCAGTAATCCTCTGATGTCCGTACCTCGTCTAATCCAAGTTATTAACACATTTAGTGCATTCTCAGGCTATAAAATTAATTTTTCAAAATCGGAGGCTATGCCAATGGATGGCGTGGCTATGACACCCCACTTAGTAGACGGATCCCTTTTTCCCTTTCGTTGGTCCCTGGAGGGTTTCTTATATTTAGGTATTTTTATTACTCCAGTATATGGTCAGTTGTATAAGGCTAATTTTGTGCAATTACTGGAAAGGATAAGGCAGGACCTCCAGCGATGGGGAGACCTTCCAATTTCCTGGTTGGGTAGAATAGCACTAATTAAAATGAATGTCCTGCCCGTCTCCTATATCCTATGACAATGCTCCCGGTGATGCTGCCGAGGCTGGCCCTACGTAAATTATATGGCTGGTTGGGTTCCTTTATCTGGAATCATAGACAGCCCCTCATTAAGCTGAAGAAGCTACAGCTTCCACAGGCAAGGGGAGGACTGGACTTCCCAGACTTTAGGAAATATCAGTTAAGTTCCCTATTAAGTTACATAGCTAATTGGGTCTTGTCTGATCCACAATCAATCTGGCTGGACATCGAGGCCTCTTAAGTAAAATACCCACTTATTAACCTCTTATTTTCAGACAAGAGGAAAATCATTACAGATCACTGTAAAAACCCCATAATACTAACCACAATTAAGGCTTGGAATATAATGCGGCAAAATGAGGGTAATCTACATAAAACATCCCCCTATTGTCCAATAGTAGGAGCATGGGGATTCCAACCGGGGTTTACAGATGCCACTTTGAAACTCTGGAGATCCAGGGGTATCTCATGTCTAGGGGACCTATTTAAAGATGGAGTCCTGATGTCTTTTGAACAGCTGCATCAGAAATTCGGATTACCTAATGGAGACTTCTTTCGATACTTCCAAATTCGAGATTATATACAGAAGAAGACTACGTTATTAGATAGTCTTTATAAATCAGATAGAGAATGTAATGTCCTACGACCAGTGGGGGTATCCTCCGTCAGTACTATTTATCATTTACTACATGATGAAGTATCCGTAGATATGGACAATCTGCTTAAAACATGGGATCAGGATTTGGGACTAGAAATCTCTATAGAAATGTGGAATGATATTTGGGAAAATGCAAGAAGAATTACTATCTGTAATAGAACCCAGGCTATCCAGCTGAATATACTTCATAGGGCCCATATAGCACCGGCTCAATTGGCAAAATTTAAGGCAGGAGCATCTCCAATGTGTCCCAAATGCAAAATAGAGGTGGTCACTCTTGTACATTGCCTATGGACTTGTCATAAGATCCGTAGATATTGGACTAAAGTAGCAAGTACCCTGACAGAAATTTTAGGAACGGAAATTAGAGTGGACCCTGTATCTCTCCTTTTGGGCTTTTCAAACTTTTCCTCCCTGGATATGCACGGGAAGAGACTATTTTCTATTCTCTCTTTCTGTGCAAGGAAAAATATTTTGGTGAACTGGGTGGCTGAGGGCCCCCCTGGACTTTCAAATTGACACAGATTAATTATGGAATGTATTCCCCTTGACTTCCTTACAAATATGGTGCACTGAAAGACCGAATTATTTCATAAAATATGGCAGCCCTTCTTGAACTACCTAAATGCAGATATTTCGGCTATCCTAACAAGGGCTTTTATTTAATGGAGATTACAAACCTGGCTGCTCCGAGGCCCCTTAGGAGAGGAATCCCGCACGAATATAGGTTTTATTACATTTGATGTTAATACATTCCGAGCATGTAAGAGACTTAAGTATACACTCTGGTTAGTTGTAGGTTAAATTAGTAGAAAGTTGAGTTTTGTTTTTTTTTCTATTTCGGTATTTTTTTTCCTTTGTTAAATTTTGACTATTGTATATTTGATTTAATTGTATATCAATGTTTGTATTTGAGAGTTTTGTTTATTTTTGTAAACTTGTAAAAATGTTAAATTTCTAATAAAAATATCTTTAAAAAAAAGAAGGCATGAGTGCAATGGGTTTCAGTTTAAAGGTCACTGTCACCAGTACTGGAGTAGAAACAAGCCATGTCAGTGAGATGGGCTTCAGTTGAACTGTGCTGGGACTAGTATTTTAGAGTATTAAATGACTAGGGCTGTAGGGAGAGCAACTATTGGGATAACAATGTCCAGATTGGAACTGAATGGGACAGAGTACAAGGAAAAAAAACAGCAATAATTGGGGTCAAAATAGGAAAAAAATTATGAAAAGGGAAAATGAATGTCTGTCTACTTGAATGCACATAGTACTTGGAAAAAACAAAATAATTAACTTTGTACATATACACGTTAATGGAATACTTTTATTGCCAATTCGGAGATTTGGTTACAAGGAGATGAAAGCTGGAAGCTAAATACTCAGGAGCATGTAAATTTTCAAGAAGACAGGCAGGAAGGAAGGGTAATATTGTTGGCAGACAATTGAATAAGTACAATAGAAAGAAATGATCTTGGATTTGAAGACATAGAATCCATATGACTGGAGATAAGAAATAAAAAAAGGGGAAGGAAAGCACAGGTGGTATAGTCTATAAGATCTATAACATTAGCTATATAGTAAGATATACATTGGAAGATATTGAGGGCAAATGACAAAGATAGATTATTAATTTGCAGGAATTTATTTTCTCAGAGGGTAGTGAATCGGTGAAACTCTTTACTGCAGAGGGCTGTCAAGCTTATTCGTCAAGTATAATCAAAGCTGAAATATGGGTTATGGTCTTAACTTCTTGTTTTGGAACGTTTTTGTTCTGAAATTCATGTTCACTGTTGTGGCAAATCTTATCTTTCTGTAGTCAATTCACATCCCACTGAATGAGAGAAAAATTGAAGTGTAGCCCTCCATGAAAAGTTTGGATCCTACTCTAGTGGCAGTTAGTTAAGTAGCAAGGTGCCTGGTAAGCTGCAGTGGGTAGCTTTGCTGCTGTGCGTGCAGTTCTGAGTTTGAGTCACACTCCAGAAGATGAGTGCAAAAATCAAGGCTGATATGTTCCAGTCAATGCCAATGGAATTCTACATTGTCAAAGATGCCATCTTTGTGCTAAAATGAGGCCCTCTCTGCCTTTTAAAATGTTGGAATTCCAATGGCACTATTTCCAAGAAAAGTATTAGGAGTTCTCATTGGTCTTCTGAACAATTTTATTTCGTCAATCAAGATCTCCAAAACAGTTTGTATGGCCATTATCATATTCTGTTTGGGGCAGCTTGGCGTGGAAAAATTAGCAGTCGCATTTTAACTTTGCAAACAGGGCCTGCACTTCAAGAGTGTTCTTATAAATTATGGAAGAATGTAAAAAAAATTGCCAGTCACTATCAAAGTCCTGAATTTCTTCACCTGATTCCTTTCAGGCATCTGCTAGGGATATTTGCAAGATCTCACGCTTTATCATCCACCAGTCACTCTTCTAAATAATAGATGCCATTTTTAACAAAGCTGCACAATCAATGCATTCTGACACTGATAAGGCCAACCAGATACAAAACTCTTGCCTTTACTGTAGAGGATCATAGACTGTTTGCACATGGCAATTTAACAGATATTCCTGAAATATTTTTCAACCAGATAAATCCATTCTCTCAATCTGAAGTTCTTGACCATTGTAAGTTTATTGTGCACAACATTTCCTGGAAGCTGCCATAAATCCATTTTACTGCATCACTTGAATCTGCCAGAGGTTTTGCACATTGAATTTTGCTTCTTTGAATTCAAGGCCTTCCCTCTGAGGACCTAGATGGCAACACCTTTCAGGAGATACTTACCAATTAGGTTCAGGATAGTTCCCATGGGATGCAAATCAACACAAGAATTATGGATGAACTAGGGTCTTGCTAAAAATGAGATTCAGGAGCTTGGACAGATTAGGGCCATTTCAATGTAAACAAATCTATTAGAGTCATAGATTCATAGAGCTGTACAGTATGGAAACAGACCCTTAAGTCCCTCATCCACACTGACCAGATATCCTAAATTAATCTAGTCCCATTTGCCAGCATTTGAACCATATCCCTCTAAATGCTTTCTATTCATGTTCCTATCCAGATGCCTTTTAAGTATTGTAATTGTACCAGCCTCCACCACTTCCCCTGGAAGCTGATTCCATAAACGTACCACCCTCTGAGTGAAAACATTGCCCCTTAGATCTCTTTTATATCTTTCCCCTCTCACCCTGAACCTATGCCCTCTAGTTCTGGACTCCCCCACCCAGGGGAAAAGACCTTGGCTATTCACCCTATCCGTGCCTCTCATGATTTTATAAACCCATATAAGGTCACCCCTCAGCCTCCAATGCTCCAAGGAAATTAGCTCCAGCCTATTCAGCCTCTCCCAATAGTTCAAACCCTCCAACTCTGGCAACATCTTTTCTGAACCCTTTCAAGTTTCACAACATCCTTCCTACAGCAGGGACACCAGAATTGAACACAATATTCCAACAGTGCCCAATGTCCTGTACAGCTGCAACATGACCTCCCAACTCCTATACTCAACGTGCTGATCAATAAAGCATACCAAATACCTTCTTCACCACCCTATACACCTAAGATGCTACTTTCAAGGAACTATGAATCTGTGCTTCAAGGTCTCTTTGCTCAACAACACTCCCAGGACCTTACCATTAAGTGTATAAGTCCTACTCTGATTTGGGTTTCCAAAATGCAGCACCTCACATTTATTTTAAACAATCACAGAATCCAGACCAGCATCTTTGCCAAAAACTAATCACTTTTTCCTTGGGCCATAGCGTGTCTATCAGGTCTTGTTGAAATTTGTCTATTAACTTTTGAGATGTGTGGTTTACAGACTAAGAAACACAGAGGTCAAACCTCAATAATAAAGAAACCATAAAGCATGATGATCAAGAGGGAAAATGTGACTGATAAAACATAGCTAACAGCTAAACTAGAGTATAACGCAACACATAAACCTTACAGGACAAGAAATCAAATATACAATAGCTACACTACAGAAATCAAGGAGCATAAATTCAAGAAAACACAAAGGTCAAAACCAAACATACAAAATGGTGAAAATAACAGAGAATAAAGTCAAATGTAAAACCAATAAAACAGACAAAATAACAGATGAAGAAACATTACACTCTGTGCAGGGAACACTTAAACTCAGGATAACAAGACAAATGATCTGATGAATAGAACAACTAATAACTGTACTATAGATTAATTATTCTCTGCAAGAAGAAAACCCACACACAACAGATAAAATACATAGAGGAAAGAATATACGATCAACAGTTACAACAGGATTCATGCACTACAAGTTGCTGAAGTCAAAATGAATAGAGTAACAAACAAAATGCAAGACAGCTGAAATGTGAGGTGTAACAACATGTAAACCAGATATCAACACAGTGCAAGAAATACCACAGACTTATAACATGCTCACTGTTGAAAATGAAATACATGACAAATGAAACACTCAGTGCAGTAGACTGCATATAAAATTATTTAGCATAAAACGCAGCACTAAAATATAAAAAGAAACAAAATTTATAGTAGATAATAACTAGTAAAAGCCATATATAATAGATAATGAATGGAGTGGGAAATAAAATATACTGCCGATATGAGCAGAGCAAGAAATAAACCAAACATAGAACATATTGCCAAATATTAAACAATGCAAATCAAGCAAATAGGGAATGTGTAAAATATTTGGATCAAATCATTAAGGAAAAAGCAAAATACAACTGAGGTAAAGCAGATGGAATATAAAAGAGAACATGAAATTAAATAGAAATGATATAAATCACACAACAAGAAATTACTTCTATAACTGTTTAACTTGCAAAGAACAAGTAGTACATAAAACACATTGGACATGAAATCCATCGTGAGAGGTAGCACAGCATGTGTATATTGAGTGGGTAGCCCCATTTACAGCCATATAATTTTATTTTCTATTGAAGTCAATGGAAAAGAAAATGAGGCAGGATGTAAAGAGGAATTCCCTATCACCCACCAACTGAGCTGCCTCTCAAAATGAATTTTACCCCCAATAGACTGGTGCAACAATAAAAATATGTAATGGTTAATACTTGGGGAATAATCAATGATTTTGAGGACAGGTACAATCCACAGGGAAGATAATAAATATAACATGGCTAAAGTGTACAGTGTAAGGTATAATATACAGAAATTAATAAACACAACTATGGAAATACAAAAAAAGATAAAACAAACAGTGTAAGAGGCATTCTGGGCAACAGAAATGGCAACAAATGAAACATAAAGTAATGAAATAGCAAAGAAACTGAAGAAGTGAGATATCAGATAAGCACACAGAATAATGGAATGAAATCTCACACAAATAAATCAGGTAGAATTAACAATGAAATATGAAAAGTACTGAAATCACAAAACAATAACATAAAAAAGGATAAACTACACTAAGCAATAAATGATTTCATAAACATATAAAGCACTTGACGCAAACAATACACTGAGAAAAACATTCAGCAAGAAATTAATAAAGATGCAGAACAAGTCAGATGCAGAGCAATAAATGAATTCTAAAATTGGTGAAACAACTATTCATGGACGCCAAAACATGAAACAGGCAGATAAGAAATAAAATCTAAAATAGATCAAACACATCATACAGCAATCAATTCTGAAGCAAATAAAAGGCGCAGGGAAGAAATCAAACTTAAAACAGCAAAAGCAAAATCCAAGATAAAGCATGCAGATTAATAAATACAAAAACAAATCTGCATTGGAGTTAATTAAGTTGAAGAAAGATTATCATTGGGGAATAAAAACTCGAATGTAAAACAAATATAGAACAAGAAATAACACGGAAAACATATGGTAGACAAATAAATATAAATTAACTAGGGTCAGACGGGAATGCATGAAGCAATTGCATCGAAGTAACTTTTGCAGATTTCATGTATTGACAAGTTAATCAGAAGTTGAATTTAATTGATTGATTTCTCCCAGCGATTGTAGCAGGATCCTCGATACATTTTACTATCTTCATTCAAAACTTTCTTCTAATGGGTTCGAGCACGAGAAGGTCTGATCGGTGTTTGTTAGTATAGAACAGAGGTGATGCCGAAGAAGACGATTAACTGTATCGCTCAACTGGTGCACCCACTGGCCAAGTAATGAAACACTGAGCAGGGTCAGTCACTTAACTCCGCTACAGAGGCTAAAACTTACAAGTTTCTCCAAGTGTGTTCCTATATACACACACAAACTGGGGTTGTATTTTATAAACAGATAAAATAACACGTTCAGGGTCTCATACAAAAGCCCCTGCATTTTTCGATGAAAATATCTTTCTGAATCCCACAAAACTCGCCTTGTGGTTTTCTGATCCTTGTTTCAGTTTTATTGAATCGCCCTTCTCTCACCGAATCTTTACTTACCCCTCTTCCTCTCCTTGGATCTTCGACTCTCCCCCTTCCTCTCACTCACTATTCACTCTCCTCTCACTCCTTCCCCTCCCCCTCCCTCCCTTCTCATTCCTATCCCTCCCTCCCCATCTCCACTTCTGATCCCCTCTCCTCTCACTTCCTGCTCCCTCCCTCTCCCCTCACTCCTTCCCCTCCCCTCTCTTCCCCTTCTCCTCTCACTCCCTCTCCCTCCCTGCCCTCCCGATCCCCTCTCCTCTCCTCTCACTCCCTCCCTTCCCACCGTCCCTCTCCCTCCCCTCCCTATGCCCTCCCCCTCATTCCTTCCCCTCCCTCCCCCTTCTGATCCCCTCACCTCTCACTTCTTCCCCTCCCTATCCCCTGTCCTTTCACTCCCTCCCCCTCCTCTCACTCCATCCCGTCCCCCTCTCTCTCCTCTCCCTCCTTCCCCTCCCTCCTCCCTCTCCACTCACTCACTCCCCTCCCTACCCCCTCCTCTCACTCTTCCCCCACTCAACCTTCTCTCCTCCCCTCCCCAACTCCTAACCCCTCCCCTCCTCCATTCCCTCTCCTCCCTAACGCCTACCCTCCTCCATCCCTTCCCCTCCCTACCCCCCTCTCCGTCCCCTCCCTCCCTCTCACTCCCTTCCTCCCCCTCACTCGCTCCCCCACTCTCCCTCCCCTCTCACTCACTCCCCTCTCACTTCCTCCACTCCCTCCTCAACACTCCTCTCTCACTCACTCCCCTCCCTATCCCCTGTCCTCTGACTTCCTCCCCCTCTCCTCCCTCCCCTCTCACACCCTCCCCCTCTCCTCCATCCCCTCTCACACCTTCCCCTCCCCTCCCTCTCCTCTCACTCACTTCCCTCCCTATCCCCCCTTTTCTCCCTCTCCCTCTCCTCCATCCCCCTCACACCTTCCCCTCCCCTCCCTCTCCTCTCACTCACTTCCCTCCCTCCCTCTCTCCTCTCACTTCCTCCCCTCTCCTCCCTCCCCCTTCCTCCACCACTTCTCACACCTTTCCCTCCCCATCCCTCTCCTCTCACTCACTTCCCTCCCTATCCCCTCTTTTCTCCCTCTCCCTCTCCTCCATCCCCCTCACACCTCCCCCTCCCCATCCCTCCCCTCTCACTCTCTCCCTCCCCATCCCTCTCCTCTCACTCCCTCCCCTCCCTATCCCCTCTCTTCTCCCTCCCTCCCCCTCTCCTCCACCCCCTTTCACACCCTTTCCCTCCCCATCCCTCCCACTCACTGTCTCCCCTCCCCCTCCCTCTCCTCTCACCCACTCCTCTCCCTCACACCTTCCCCTCCCCCCTCTCTCTCCCCTCTCTCTCTTTGGGGTTCTCTCAGTCTCTCTTATCCCGCACATACACCAGCTGTCCCTGTCTCAGCCTGACATCTCGTAGTCCCTTTCAGATTCACTCACGGGATGCCCCCTCCTCCCGGTTGCTTGTGTCCCTTGTATCTATTCGCGTGTTTCCCATTGTGTCTCTCTCTCACCCACACAGTCCGGGCTATGACTACCGATGGGGGTGAAGGCAGGTAAATGGACTCAGGATATTGATCTGGCTGCACTGCGGACTGACTCGAAGGTTGCTTGTGTCCTCCTCCTTCCCCCCACCCCCTTCCCCCCGGTCTTACCGGAGTAGTCGGCCAGTCCGGCCAGTCCGGCCGCTTGCGTGGCCAGGAGCAGCGCCTGTTTACACGGATCCGGCGGAGCGAGGCTCTGCAGCAGCTCGTAGCTGAAGATGGGAGCGGGAGGCAAGAGCAGACCGGAGAGCGGGGAGGAGGCGATCCGGCCAGGGAACGCTGGGCAGAGGTGACCCGTGTGCGGGGAGAAGATCCCAGAGGCAAGTCCCGGGGACAGGAACTGACCAGGACGGAACATCCTGGAGATACCACCTGAGGCCAGGTGAATGGCTGTGTGTGTGTGTCTGAGAGAGAGAGAGGGGGATGCAAACTTACCTGAAACTCACTTTCTGTAAAACCAAATACCCTCCCTGTGAACCACGTCATCCGGAGTTTCAGCACCTCTAACAGACTTCAAAGTGAGCCCTTCAATCAGCTCCCAGCTTAAGTTCCTCTGTCAATAGCTCAAGCTTTCATCTAGCTGTCCAGCACTGACCCACACAGCTCACCCTCTGGCCGGCCCCAGTCAATTGCAAAGGTAAACAGGTTTCTCCCTGCACCTCCCGTTCAACATCAGCTCCCCTCCCCCCCCCCCAGTGTCCGACCAGGGCAAACCCAACTCAGGGAGCCCATCGCTGGGCTATTGGTTAGCAGCTCCCCGCTGCTCCTCGCTCAGAGGCAAGACACAGCCGCTCTCAAGGATTCACTCCAGGGCAAGTCAGTGCTAACTCTATATGACCTCACACCGGATTGAATCTGTCCAGGCCAAACGCGGTGGAGTCTGAGTTTTGTGTTCTATTCTGAAGAAGGGTCACTAGACGCGAAATATTAACTCCACTCTCTCTCCCCACAGATGTTAATACAGCACAGAATCAGACCCTTCGGTCCAAACAGTCCATACCAAGCATAATCCCAAACTAAGCTAGTTCCACCTGCCTATGCTTGGCCTCTATCCCCCCAAATATTTCTTATTCATCTAGTCTCTTTAACTGCACCCACCACTTCCTGTGGAGGTCCTTTTCACACACTAACCACTCTTGTGTAAAAAAAAATGCCCTTCATTTAAATTTTTCTCCTTTCACTTTAAAATATGCCCATTAGTTATGAAATCCCTACTTTAGGGAATAGACACCTGCCATTCACATTGTCTGTGCCCCTCATGATTTTATAAATGTCTATCAGGTGGCCCCTCCTGCACTCCAGTGTAAAATCCGCAGCCTATCCAGCCTCACTTTATAAATCACACCCTCCATCCCCAGCAACATCCTGGTAAATCTCTTCTGAACTTTCGCTAGCTTAATAATATCTTTCCTATAACAGGGTGACCAGAAGTGGACACAGTACTCCAGAAGGGGCCTGTTGTTTGACCTATTGAGTTTTCAGCCATTCCCTTTGGTATAGTAACATCCTCTTTATTCCTTCACAAGATGAGGGCATCTCTAACTAGGCCCACATTCATTGCCCATCCCTAACTGACCTCTGGGCAGTTAAGAGGCAACTATATTGCTGTGATTTGGAGTCACATGTAGGCCAGCCCATGTAGGGATGGCAGATTTCCTTCCCTAAAGGATGTTAGTGACCAAGATGTGTATTTTTTTTTAACAATAATCTACTACAGTTATCTGGCTGTCAATACATCATCTTTTAATTCCAGATCTTTCATTGAATTCAAATGTCATGCCATGGTGAGGTTAGCGCCTATGTCCCAGAGCATTAACCCAGGTTTCTGGACAACCAATCCAGTGACATCCCACCCATGTTAGATTACTCATGACTTGAACTAGCATGAATTCAATCACTGAACTTTGCAGCACAGAGTTTTTCCATCCGTTATACATGTGCTTGCACTTTGCTGCAACATATCAAAACTAAAGCCGTATTCGACCTGATTTCAGTCAGATTTACCAATGGCAAATTTAAGGAGCAGATTTCAATCCTTAGCCCAGTGGATCACACTTTGACCCCTGAGTCACAAGGTTGAGAGTTGAAGTCCAAAGACAAGAGGAAGAAATGCAGGTTAGCAGCATAGGAGGCAGCACTGTCAGAAGAGCTGACATTTAGTTCTGATCTTTGGGCCATCCTCCTCTACCCATAAAGGATCTTGTGGAACCACATCAAAAAGATCACTGAAGATCCAAAGATGTGCAGAGTAGGTGAACTGACCATGTTAAATTCCCCATAGTGTTAGGTGCATTAATTAGAGGTAAATGGAGGAAATTGGGTCTGGGTGGGTTACTCTTGGGAGGGTTGGTGTGGATTTGTTGGGCCAAATGGCCTGTTTCCATACTGTAGGGAATCTAATTTTTTTTAAGAAAAATCTCCCCATGGTCAACACAAATGATAACAAGGAGAAAGTGAGGACTGCAGATGCTGGAGATCAGAGCTGAAAAATGTGTTGCTGGAAAAGCACAGCAGGTCAGGCAGCATCCAAGGAGCAGGAGAATCGACGTTTCGGGCATATGAAGAAGGGCTCATGCCCGAAAGGTCGATTCTCCTGCTCCTTGGATGCTGCCTGACCTGCTGCGCTTTTCCAGCACCACATTTTTCAGCACAAATGAAAACAAGTTAGCTACTCAATGTGGCTTTTTAAATTTTGTTCATGGGAAGTGGTGAGGCAAGGGCAGCATTTATGACCAACTCCTAGCCACTCTTGAACGGAGTGGCTTGCCGAACAACTTCACAGTGAAGTTAAAAGTCAACCCACATTGCTGTAGGTCTGGCGTGACATATATATGCCAGAGCAAGTAAGAACGGCAGATTTCCTTTCCTCAAAGACATGAATGAACTAGATTTTGTTGTAACAATAATTGATGATAGTTGACATGGTCACCATTACTGAGACTAGCTTTATACTCCAGTATCTTTCCCTCAATTGCAATCCTGCCCTGGCGGAATCTTGCTGTTTGTTTTCTTCATGACAGGAATGACTGTTTTTTCAACAATACTACATTGGCTATAAAATGTTTTGGGACAGAAAGTCATGAAAAGGCACGATATAAATGCAAATCTTTCTTAACGTTTTGGTTCAAGTGACCTTCCTTCAGAAAGGTTAACTCTGCTTTCTCTGCAGGAGTTCTGTCAGAGCTGCTGAGTTTCTCCAGCAATGTCTGTTTCTGTTTCAGATTTCCAGCATGCACAGTTCTATGTTTTAGTTTATGCAAATCTGCCTTTCTCTCCAAATCAGCTATTCTGAAGAGTTTTTTTTTGAGCTCCTAATGTTAGGAGACCGTTGACTGTAGCAATCATAAAAAGTTGCTTCCTGTGACATCGAAAATCTTACAAATTAGATTAGATTAGATTCCCTACAGTGTGGAAACAGGCCCTTTGACCCAACCAGTCCACACTGGCCCTCCGAAGAGTAACCCACCCAGACCCATTTCCCTCTGAGAAATACACCTAACCCTATGGGCTATTTCTCATGGCCAATTCACCTAACCTGCACATTTTTGGACTGTGGGAGGAAACCGAAGCACCCGGAGGAAACCCACACAGACACGGGGAGAATGTGCAAACTCCACACAATGAGCAAGGTGAATATGTGGATTCACAGTGACCTGCAGTTAGACCGCATGACCAGGTGTTGGGAGGTTTGCAAACTAGTTTGTATCTCTTCCCACGACACAGCCTGTTTATCTAACCTCTTGAGTTTTATGAGCGGTTTCATTAGCGGAGGGGGTAAGGCATTCGATTTATAATTTACCAGATCGTAATATCAAATTGTAACCTTCAAGATTATAAAGTACCCGCCTCTATAAAGTATCAGACTATAATATCAGATTACAATGCATCAGGTTGTTAAATGTCCTACGCATCAGCGTGGTCATAATGTCTGTAGCATCTGACTGAAATGTATCATTATATTTGCTGTTTACATTGGGATCTCCATTTGTAATGGATCCAGTTTGTAATAAATTCCTTGTATTATTTCCCATGCCCCCAGCTGGTATGTCTCTTTCCCAGCGCCTCGACTATGTATGTAAAAGCTTGTCATATCTATTCCAAAATCAGATAACTTAAGGAAGGGACCGTGAAGATGGTGGTGGGTTCATGGCGGTGACATTTAGTTACTGTGACTGAACTTTTATTATCCAATGTTAGACTTTCTGATTTGGCTGTAACTCAATCCTCACCTCAAACGGCCCTCGATGTAAATATTATTAGATAAATTAAATATTTAAAACCACTATTTTGAGAAAACAAAATGCCAATAGCGTTTGAACCACAAATGATAAAATATTGGGAAACGGGCCATGGTTCGGGAAATACGAACAGTATAGGGAACGGTATCAGATAACGTCGCCTGGAGCTTGATGTATTTTCGTGTGGTTTGCTTCAATCTTTTATTTTCACCCCGTGTTAATTCTTAACCATCCCCACTGTGTCGATACCATCTCTGTTTTATTTTTGTGGTCTGTGATTATCATTTGTGTCCATTCAGATTAGTGTTGGTTCTCAGGCCTCTCTCTCTCTCTCTCGCCCGCAGACTGCATGGCCAATCTGTCTACCTGTCTGGTGAGTCAACACTGAGAGAGATGTTATCGAGTTAATTGAGGGATAAATTAAATAAAACCTTCTTCAGTTTTTGTTTGGAGTGGGGGGTGTTGCAACTGCTGCCAAACCCTGAACCTTTGAAAGTTAACCTCGAAGCTAAAAATTCTTCAAGATCACAGCAAGGATTTGATAGCTTTCTGCTGAACTTCTAATAACGTCGCCATAGAATCATACAGTACAAGAGAGAGCCATCGGCCCATCAAGTGCCCAAAGTGACCCTTTCCACTTGTATTTTCCATTTGAAAGCACGACTTTCCTCTTCGCCCGTGTGTTTGTTAAAATGGGTCATTGCAACACATCTGGAACATGAGGTGGATATAGTTTAACGATTAAAGGCAATGACGAAATACTGTCCAGTGTAATGATTTGGAGATGCCGGTGTTGGACTGGGGTGTACGAAGCTAGTGTGCTTCCAGTTAAACCTGTTGGACTGTAACCTGATGTTGTGTGATGTTTAACTTTGTCCAGTGTAATGTCACCTAGAATTATTTGGATGTTACTCAAATAAATAAATCTTGTTACTGAATCAGTCTGTTCACTTCAAAGATTCCTTCTTCAGCGTGTTGTTATGGCACAACATCAATTTATTCTAACATCTAAATTGCAAGATTAAAGACTAGGGAAGTTATTCTACCCAGCTTCATTCAAATAGCCAGAAATATCCTCCCCTCCTCATCTTTAAGCCTTTCTTAAACAATTCTAGGCTTTTTCTGATACTTATTTTTCCAAAGAATAGGTTCCCTAGATCGGTTCTAAATGTGATTGCCACTGTGCCCCTCTCCCGTCCAGCTCACACTTTTTGTGTTGGGGAACTTTCTGATTTATAGTGGCTACATGAGGCTCTATGACTCTAATAGCAGCTTGCCCCCATCGCCTATAACTCCAGCATTCATCACTGCACATTGACTCCAGTTCTGGAAAATCTCATTTTCTTTCCATTATCAAATTCCCTCCCATAGCCTCAACCTTCCAATCTCCACAGTGAGTAAAAAGTGAGCTCTGCAGATGCTGGAAATCAGAGCTGAAAATGTGTTGCTGGTTAAAGCACAGCAGGTCAGACAGCATCCAAGGAACAGGAAATTCGACGTTTCAGGCCAGAGACCCCCGAAACGTCGAATTTCCTGTTCCTTGGATGCTGCCTAACCTGCTGTGCTTTAATCTCCACAGTGACCCAGAAGAGTCTGACTGGACTCAAAATATTAACTCTTTTTCTCTCCACCAATGTTGCCAGACCTGCTGAGTTTCTTCAGCTCCTTTTATGTTTATTTTGGATATCCGGTATCAGCAATATTTTGCTTTTGTACCAGATCTCTGCACTCCGCTAATTCTAGCCTGCTGCACATCCCTAATATTTTCATTCCACGATCTGTGTCTCTGCCTTCCATTGTCTGGTACATTATTCTGCCTGGAATTTCCTTCCTAAACCTCTCTAGCTCTCTACATCTCTCTCTCTCTTTCTGCCTTTAAAACACTCCTACAAATCTTTCTGTTACACCAAGCTTTTGGCCAGCAGTCTCTGTGTGGCTCTGTGCTCAATCAGTTCAGCTTCAAGGAAAGAGGAAACTGTAAATTATGATCTTATTAGGCCCAGCTCTGCTGGACTAAGTGTCTCAACAAGTTGAAAGAATGTGAATATGGTAAGGCACAGCATTTATTTCACCCAATTTCCATGATATGGGATTTTTATTGTTAAACTGAGATAGACTGGGGTGGAGAAAGAAAGAAAGATGCATTTGTACAGTGCTTTTTTATGGTCCTTTCAGAGAGTAGTTGCTTATTTTACAGAAGAGATGTGACAACCAATTTGTGAACACAAGTTCCCACAAACTGCAACGTGATAATGGCTGAAACATCGGTTTTAATGATGTTGGTTGGAAATAAATCTTAGTCATAAAATTGCATTGTGTCTTAGGATCGTTTCCTTTTCTTTGAGAAGAACAGACAGAGCCTTGGTTTAGCATCTTTTCTGAACAATAGCTTCCCCAGCAGCACGCCACTCCCTCAGTCCAGGACTGAAAATGTGAGCCTAGTGCACAAGTCTTTGGAAAGGGAACAATTAGAGATGGGTGTAAGAAGAGAGTTTAATTGTTGGGATTTACTGGTTTTACAATGGACCACCAGGCCGCAAATCCCCCAACTCAAGGGGTTTATGTCTTTCAGCCTGTACCATGAATGTTTCACCAGCTGTAAAAATGGTCTGGTTGTGGAATAGAACAACAAGAAACCACCCACTAGGAAATAAGAGAACACCTTCCCTCGAGTTTACAGCACACAAACCGGTCATTCAGCCCAACAAATCTTTGCTTGTTTACAAGTTCCAGATGAGGCTCTTCCTCTCTTCAACTAAAGTATTTATATCTCTTTCTATTCCTTTGTTGGGCCGAAGGGCCTGTTTCCACACTGTAAGTAATCTGTAAGTAATCTAATCTTTCACCCCTATGTATTTACTGAGTTTTACCTACTTGCATCTATGTTCTTCACCTCAACTATTCCATGTAGGAGTTCCACATTTTAAACACTTTCTTAGTTTAAAAAACAATATTCTCCTGAATTCCTGATTCAATTTATCATGGCAACATTTGCAAGAGAGAGAGCAAAGGGTCAGAGGGAAGGGCTGTATTTTGTAAAACTGGAATTCCCTGTATCAGACTTCTGGTAACACTGAGAAACTGAGGCTGCTGGGAGATGGCTAATGAAAGCAGAATAGCTGCCAGTTTGGGGTCAGTTCCCTTCACCTTTTGAACACTCCTCATGTGCTGTATAAAGATTCTCACTGATACTCTGTGGAAAGGAATCTAAATGCTGCCATCAACCTTTCAACTGAGTTAACAGCTAATTTAATTAGAGCCCAAAGTAGTCAGGGTGTGTGAAGGGGAGGGGTTTGGGAGGGATGATGGGTAGGGATGGGGGCTGTACCCAACTGATTCACACTGATGTTTGTTTTAGGCAAATAAAACAATTACCTACTTAATGGAAGCTTTCCGCTCTGTTCGCTTTGATGTTTGTGTTTACACAGGTCCTGATCTCCTTTACTCACTGCACATCAATCTTCCAGATCGCCCTTAATTACCAGTTGTGCCTGTTCCATTAGAATCACTAATAATAAGCAAATCAAAGGTGCATTGGCAGTGTCTGTTGTGGTTCAGTGGGTAGCACGCTCAACTCTGAGTCTGAAGGTTGAAATCTCACTCTAGATAAATGGAGGCTATTTGCAGTGGGCCAACTACTGGCTTTGATTGAAAATGCCTAATTCAGGAGTCAAACATAAGGCCCTTTGAACGGATGGCAGAGGAATGTGAATTGTGAAATAGGGTGAGACGCAGGCAGTCTGAATCTCCTGAGCCTGCTCTGCTATTCAGTGAGATAATGGCTGGTCTAGGCACAGTGGTTAGCACTGCTGCCTCACAGCGCCAAAGACCCGGGTTCAATTCCCGCCTCGGGCAATTGTCTGTGTGGAGTTTGCACATTCTCCCAGTGTCTGCGTGGGTTTCCTTCGGGTGCTCTGGTTTCCTCCCACAGTCCAAAGATGTGCAGGTTAGGTGAATTGGCCATGCTAAATTGCCTGTAGTGTTAGGTGAAGGGGTAAATGTAGGGGAATGGGTCTGGGTGGGTGGTGCTTTGGCGGATCAGTGTGGACTTGTTGGGCCAAAGGGCCTGTTTCCACATTGTAAGTAATCCAATCTAATTAATATTTCACATTCTACATTCTTGTCTAATTCCCAATAAACTTTGATTCTCCTGTATAACAAGAACCTATTTACCTCTGTCTTAAAAATATCGAATGACCCTGCGTCTGAGAGTTCCAAAGTCACAAAACTCTTTGAAAAAGAAAAAAAATAAATGTAATCTCTTTCCTAAAAGGGTGCCCCCTAATTCTGAACTCACTCACAAGTGGAAATGTCTTCTCCATGTCCACCTTGTCAGGACCATGCAGAATGTACATACTTCAACCAAGCCATTCCTCATGCATCTAAGTTCGAGTGGAATTAAGTTCAGTCTGTCCAGCCTATCCTTACAAGATAACACACTCATTCCAGGTATCAGTATAGTAAGCATCTTCTGAACCACCTCCTTTTGAACCATCTCTGACACATTTACATCCTTCTGTAAATGATGCAGATAAAGCTGCACTCAATATTCAAACTGTGATCATACCTATGCCCTGTAGAACTGATGCACGACACCCTTTTGTGTTAATTCTGCTCATATTAGCGTATTCTTGGTTATGTGCTGTACTTGCATGTTGTTTTTTGTGACACATGCACTAGGCCTCCTTGATCCCTCTGCAACCTGAAATTCTGCAGTCATTTTCTATTTCAGCAATACTGTGCTTTTCAATTCTGTGCTAAACTGAATGGCTTTGCATTTTGCTACATTGTACCCTATCTGACAAAATTTTGCCCACTCACTCCAATTGCAAACTTCTTATGTTTTATTCACAACATACTTCCTTATTTATGTTGTGTGCCGACTGTGAATTTAGCTACCGTATCTTCACTCCTCTCCCCTTCACTCCTTGTTGTAAATTGTAAGAAGGTTGAGACTCCAGCATAGACCCCTATAGGACTCCACTTGTCTTATCCTGCCAATTAGACAAGAATCATTTATGAATACTCTATTTTCTGCCAGTCAGGCAATTTCCTATCCATGTAAATGTGCTAACTCCTACACCATGAGCTTTAACTTGCCACAAAATCCTTTGATGTGGCACCTCATTGAATGTATGGACTGAACTTTCAGAGATCACTTCCTTTTCTGCTATAAATGTAATGAATCATTTCGCCAACTGTTCCTGACTAGAGTTGTCAATTATGGTTGGATATTTTCCCATATATTTCAGAGCATGACCTCCTGATTTCAATTGCCTTATTCCCAATAAAATTGTATATTTCCATTTCCAATATTCTTTATATTTAAGACATTGAAGTGTTCAAAGGAAAGTGAGATCCAAACACACCTTTTATTTAAATTTCCCAATGATTTTTCTCACATGTTTGTTCACAACAGTGTCCTTGGAAATGATTTTTTTAAATTCCTGAAGATTTCATGATAATCCTGAAAGGTTCATAACTCTGTCCCCAATCAGCATCACAACCCTGGAAATACCCAACCTACATTTACAACTCCAGTCACCACCATCATTCAACAGCAACAGGGAATGGTCAGTCAATGCTGGCTCAGTCAGCAACACCCATACCCCATGAGTGAATAAAATAGAAGCAAATCCATAAAGAGAGGTTTTGGTATCAGTGTACAATTTGGTTATCACTGACAATCAGGGTATTAATGATATGTTGGCTAGTACCATGATTGATGAGCATCATTTTGTAACTCTTCCCATGAAGAAAGATGTACTTGGCACCATTCTCCCAATGGATGCACTATTTTCCCCACTGGATCCACAACACAAACATGGTCATGGCTGACGTATTCTTTACCCCAAGCTGAAGACTCATCGCAAAATATTTTCTGGTAGGCGAAAGTGAGTACTTCAGAGGCTGTAGGTTAGAGTCAAGAGTGTGGTGCTGGAGAAGGTCAGGACGCTGCCTGACCTGCTGTGCTTTTCCAGCACCACACTCTTGGCGCAAAATATTTTCAGACAGGCGGAAGGGATGGCCAAGGCTTGAACAGCAGGAAAGCTAATGAAATATAACACTGTTTCCTACCCTTATATACTATTCATATTGATGGGTAATGAAAACAGAAAATGCTGGCAAAACACAGCAGGTCTGGCACTAACTGGGGAGAGAGAAATATAGAGTTCACATTTTGATCCTGATTTGATTAATCTTCCATTCAGGACACTTTGTTTTCTTTCAGATTTCCAGTATTCATAGTATTTTGCTTTTATTTGCATGTCCATGAGCAGTTAGCCAGGAAATGCCAATTTCAAATCAAGATCTCTGTCAAATGCCACAAAGGAATTTGCCTGGTGAATGTTGGTACCTTGAGCGATTCACCCTGTTACAAAAGAAGAGAGATCACTAAACCTTGCAACTATTCAATTAGATTGTACCTATTTCAAACTCATTTCAATACCCTACCCAACAAATGGCATGCTAAAAACAAAGAATTGCATTTGTGTAGCAACTTTCATGACCTCAGGCACCCCAGAACACTTTGCAGCACTGAATTATTTTTGAATCAGATTAACACTGTTAATCACTGTTGTAATGTGGGAGACATGGAAACCGGTTTTCACATTGCAAGATTTCACTGCGGTATGATCATGAACTAATGATCTGTTTTAGTGAAGCTAATTGAAGGATAAATATTGGCCAGAATTTGGGGAGGATTCCTTTGCTGTTCTTTGAAATAAAGCAAGGAGATATTTTATGAGGTGTAATTTCAACATCTGATTTGGACATTGGCACGACTGACAGTGAGGATATTGCCTCTGAATTACATTGGCTTGTCAGTTTAACATTATATGTTGATATCTGTTGAATGGGACTTGAACTCACAATGTGTGTTAATGGTAATGCCACCCATTGAGGCACAGCTGGCATGAAGCTCTCAGATGGCACCAATTAAACTGCTACACTCAACATTTGGGCCTTAGAATCCGGATTTTCTAGGTTTGGCTGTCATTTACTTTGTACCTATTAGTAACATGCCTCTAAATTGTTTTGTCTAAAACATGGGTATTAGATAATATGGGAAGACATTCTTCTAGGACTGCTTGCTTGAAGCTTGGTCAAAAGGGAGGAAGATTTAGAACACTGCTGCCAATAACGCTGGCAGAAACAAGACTTTGACGGAGAGGGATGGGTGGGTGAGTAGATGGAGGCAGAGATCATTGATCAGATAATGTGGCAGAGTTAACATGCAGTCAACTCAACTGAACCTGCCCTGGTAGGTGGATAAAGTCTTCCCTCTCTGATCTGGGAAAGTCTACAGTGCAAGGAGTTCATAATATGTATCCTCACTTTATTACCAATAAACACAGCAAAATGTTTCAAACACTGAGGATAATTGTGTCTTTACTTGGCCGAACATTATCAATCCTGTTACTCATTCTTGTTGACTTCAGTGGAGATTTAAATCAGGATAGATTTATTGTGGATGTTGGTGATCTCAAATAAAATCAGAAAACGCTGGAAATGTTATGCAAGTCAGACAGTGAATGTAGATAGAAACTATATTAATGTCAATGTCCATTCATCCTACATTTATAGCATGTGGTTAAATCAATATTGCCCATTTTACATCATCAGCTAAAGTTAGAATTACCCCCAAAGAGTTGCCTTTTGAAATTTAGTTACCCTCATGTTATATGCTTTGGACAGTCTTAAACAATTCCTAATATAATGACTCGGACTTTAAAAGTTATGATCTTATCTGTTAGTCATTACCTGTTGCCATCGCTTTCCACCTGACTTAGCCCAGCCCCTCCACACTGCTGATTCACAGCTCAGGTGTCATCTCCTGAGCATTCCAGTTTGTTGGAATCAGGCCAGGAGCTGGTTAGAGTTTCACTATCATGCCGTAAATAAGTGTAAAAATGCACGTCTCAGTCTGTGTGGAGGTGACAGCTGGAAAATGAATCTATCATTCCACAGAAATGGAGACACCATCCATCAATGGCCATTAGCGGATTCTGAAGTGTGGTGACAGTCATAAAGAAAATGGCAAAGAATCAGAGTTCAGGAAGTTCTCTACACCCACCTTTTTAATCTAACTCAGAAAATGTTGCAATTCAATACTCAAATATTTTCAGGATCTTAACTTGCAAAAGGACCCACGGAGTCTGTTCCAGCTCTTTGAAAGGGATATCCAGTTAGTTCCACTCTCTTATTCCCCGCAGATTTTGTCCTTTAGAAATAATTATTCAATTCCCTTTTCAAAGTTATTACTGAATCTGGTTCCAGCATCTTTCCAGGCAATATATTCCAAATCACAACAACTGACAGAGTTAAAGAAACCAACCCAACCTCTCCACTGGTTCACTGCAAAATTATCTTGAATCTTTATGCTCTGACTGCTGACTCTTATGCTAATGGAAGCGTATTATTCCTATCTACCCTGTCTTCTCAAATATCTCTAAACTGTGCTTCCATTACCCTCCCCAGATATCCAGGGTTTGACCTGTCTTTGAACATCTTTTTTTGGTAGTTGTCCTACACTTGGCCTTCATTATGCCTCTTGACTTACTATCAAGATTTATCTTAAACAATACTCTGGATTGATCTCTCCTACACAATTTAATAGTTTATTAACTTCCACAAGGATTCCTTCGATGTTGACTTCCAAAGAAACGACAATGCTCCCTGTGCATCTAGATAAATCATCAACCCTCTGAACTAGGAATTAATCTGGTAAATCCTGTTACCAGGGCTTGCGAAAAATATTGCATATGTTAAATGTAATAATTGTAACAAGGTCAGCTAGGCGGAATGCATAGAATGAGTTCCCTGACTGGGGCTGTTAATCTGGTTCAATCAGGAAGCCCTGGTTGACAGATAATAAAAAGTCTTCGTAGGGAAGATATTTATTGGGGAAAAGGAAATTATGACACTATCAGACAGGAGTTGGGAAGTACAGATTGGGAGCAATTGTTCCACAGAAAGGGCACAGCAGACGTGTGGAGACTGTTTAAGGAGCAGTTGTTGCAAGTGATGCACAAATTTGTTCCTCTGAGACAGGTAAGAAGGGGTAAGATTAAGGAACCTTGGATGACGAGAACAGAGAGACTTCTCATCAAAAGGAAGAAGGCAGCTTACATAAGATGGAGGAAGCAAGGATTTAGCACACCTTTAGAGGATTATAGGCTTCCTAGAAAGGAGCTCAGAAATGGACTAAGGAGAGCCAGGAGGGGGCACGAGAAAGGCTTGGCATGACGGATTAGGGAGAACCCAAGGCGTTATACTCATGCGTGACAAATAAGAGAATAATCAGGGAGAAGGTAGGGCCAATCAGGGATAGTGGAGGGAACTTGTGCATGGAGTCTAAGCAGATAGGGGAAGCCCAAAATGTGTTTTTTGCTTCGGTTTTCACCAAGAAAATGGAACTTGTGTAAATGAAAACTTAGAGGAGCTGGAATACAGTCTTGACCAGATCAAGATTGGTGAAGTTGATGTGCTAGAAATTTTGGAAAACATTAAGATTGATAAGTCCCCAGGGCCAGACCATATTTATCTTAGGCTGCTCCGGGAAGTGAGAAAGGAGGTTGCTAAGCCGCTGGCAAGGATATTTGCCTCCTCACTCTCCACGGGAGTTGTATCGGAGGATTGGAAGGAGGTGAATGTTGTTCCACTTTTCAAGAGGGTAAGAGGGAAATCCCTGTCAATTACACACCAGTCGATGATTACTTACAGTATGGAAACAGGCCCTTCGGCCCACCAAGTTCACACCGACCCGCCGAAGCGTATACCACCCAGACCCATACTCCTACATTTACCCCTTCACCTAATACTACAGGCAATTTAGCATGGCCAAGTCAGTCTTACGTCTGTGGTCAGCAAAGATGTGCAAAGAATTCTGAGGGATGGGATTTATGACTACTTGGCTAAGCATAGTGCAATTAAAGGCAGTCAGCATGGCTTGGTGAGGGGCAGGTCATGCCTCACAAATCTTAATGAGTTCTTTGGCAAGGTCTCAAGACAGGTCGACGACGGTAGAGCAGCGGATGTGGTGTATATAGATTTCAGCAAGGCATTTGATAGGGTTGCCCATGATAGGCTCATTCTTAAAGTCAGGCGGTATGGGATATGGGAGATTTGGCTGGCTGGATTCAGAATTGTCTGGCTGACAGAAGGCAGAGAGTGGTTGTAGATGGTTGTATTCTGCCTGGAGGTCAGTGTTGAGTGGTGGCCCGCAGTGGTCTGTTCTTGGGTCTCTGCTCTTTGTAGTTTTTATAAATGACTTGGATGAGGAGGTTGAGGTGTGGGTCAGTAAATTTGCAGTTGACACAAAGGTTGGAGGTGCCGTTGATAGTATCGGGGGTTATTGCAGGTTATTGCAGTGCGACGTAGACAGAATGCAGAGCTGGGCTGAGAAATGGCAGATGGAGTTCAACCTGGATAAATGCAAAGTGATGCATTTTGGAAGGTTGAACTCAAATGCTGAATATAGGATTAAAGACAGGATTCTTTGCAGAGTGGAGGAACAGAGGGATCTGGGTGTGCAAGTACATAGATCCCTCAAAGTTGCCACCCAAGTGGATAGGGTTGTTAAGAAAGCATATAGTGTTTTAGCTTTCATTAACAGGAGTATCGAGTTTAAGAGCTGCAAGGTTTTGTTGCAGCTCTACAAGTCCCTGCTGAGACCACACTTGGAATATTGTGTACAGTTCTGGTCGCCCTACCATAGGAATGATACAGAGGCTTTGGAGAGGGTGCAAAGAAGGTTTACCAGGTTGCTGTCTGGACTGGAGGGCTTGCCTTTTGAAGAAAGGTTGAATAAGCTTGGATTCTCTCTCTGGAGAGAAGGAGGAAAAGAGGAGACCTGATCGAGGTATACAAAATAATGAGAGGAATAGATAGAGTCAATAGCCAGAGAATTTTCCCCGGGCAGGATTGACTACGAGAAGTCATAGTTTGAAGATATTAGGAGGAAGGTATAAATGAGACATCAGAGGTAGGTTCTTTATGCAGAGAGTTGTGAATGCATGGAATGCATTGCTAGCTGTGATGGTGGAAGTAGAGTCAATGGGGACATTTAAGCGACTGCTGGACATGCACATGGACAGCAGTGAGTTGAGGGGGACATAGGTTAAGTTACTATATTTTACATTAGGATTAAATCTCAGCACAACATCAAGGGCCTAAGGATCTGTTCTTTTCTATGTTCTAAGTGCCATAGATACTGGCACTCTGGGAGCTGGATCAGTGTCAAGGCCTCTCCACGTGTAAATAAAGGGTGACTTGGTGACAGGATACGGCCTCCGTGGAGTTTTTTCATTAAGTTGCTTTCACAACCTCAGAACATTCCAAAACATTTTACAACCAATGATGTGCTTTTTATTTCTATTCAGTCATGGAATTTGGGCATCACTGGTTGGGTCAACATTTACTGTCCATTTCTAGTTGCCCTTGAGAAGGTGGTGGTGAGCTGTCTTCTTGAACTGTTGTCATTCATTTGTTGTAGGTAAACCCACAATGCCATTATAGAGAGAATTCCAGGATGTTGACCCAAACATGGTGAAGGAGATGTGATCTACTTCCAAGTCAGGATGATGACTGGCTTGAAGAGGAACTTGCAGGTAGTAGGGTTCCTATGTATCTGCTGCTATCCTTCTGGGTGCTAGTGATCGTGGATTTGGAAGGCACAGTCTAAGAATCTTAGGTGAATTTTGGCTGTGCATCAGTAGGTGATACGCACTGCTGTGGTGGTCATGGGAGTAAACATTTGTGATGCAAAGGACACATCTTTCTATTTTTTTATTTGGGGGTTTGTAAAAGTAAATGAGAAAAAGGTAGTGCTTTCAACCAAGGAGTGTGTGGAAGGAGGTATTGCAGTGTCAAAACATGTTATTGGAGTTGCCTTTTCCAAGCATTGAAGGAGGATTGTTGAACCCATCATGGATGAGTATTTCAGTCAGTCTTGCTCAGAAACTGCCTGTTGATTGGTTTTCAATCAGGGCCAGTTTTTGAGTGAGGTATGCTTAGCATCACAGCCACTCTCCAATTGGTTTCTGGGCAAGTGGACAGCTAGTGTGTGTACAATACAAAGGAGGTGTTGGCCTAGTGGTATTATCACTTGACTATCATCTAGAGACCCAGGTAATGTTCTGGAGACCTGGGGTTCAAACCTGGTCATACCAAATAAAAATCTGGAATTAAGTCTAATGATGACCTTGACTGATTGTCATGAAAAACCCATCTGATTCACAAATGTCCACTAGGAAAAGAAATTGCCATCCTTGCCCGGTCTACATGACTCCATACCTGCAGGAACATGATTGACTCTTATTAGGAAAGGGCAATAAATCCTGACCTGGCCAGAAATGCCATTATGAAAATTAAATGACCTTCAGCCTCTAAAAGTGACCGTTTCGCCATTAGATTTAATAAATAGGCAATAGCAAATTGTCCTTCAAGGCAACCAACCATCTTGATCCAGTAATTTATACGTGACACATTTACACAGGAATCAGATGAGGGAAAGCTTTGCCTCTTTGGTAACTGACTGGTGAGCTCTCTTCCTGTGGTGAAGAGACCACTGCTACTTTGAGATTGTGTGATAATAGGATGAATGTTCAAGTTTTACATAATCTAATGACTGAAAGTCAGATAACATATTTGCATTTAACACTTCACTCCAAGCACCAGAGCGGAAAATATGGAGAAATGTTCGATGTTGGAATGGAAAGAAGCTGATTTTGAACAAATTCAAGGCAGAAGGAAATTTTCAACATAAGGAGGTGAAGGAGTGGAGAGTCAGAAAGTGATTGGCTTTCATAAAGTACTCTGCCTGACTTCATCTAAATGCTATGCAATGGAATCCTTAATATCCACTTCAGCAAGTGGCAGCCTGGTTACTGGCGTCAAATAAACAAGGTACTCGCCACAGCATGTCTAATGTTTGAAAGTGTTCTGAAGCCAAGGGGTAGGCGGAGGGCTAGGTAAAAATGGACATTATTGTGTTTGTGGTGGGAGAGTTAAAATTGAGAAAATCAGTTTTGGAAATCACTTTCGAGATCAAGGAAACCAGCAATTTCCTGATGGGCAGGCCCTCTCCTGAAACAAGCAAGAGGGACTTTGCATTTGTAAACCAGAGGCAGGTGATGGGACCATCATTGCTAAATTGGGTATTAACCAGATATCCCATTCACAGTACAACGTTGAGACACCCACAGCACTGCATGGAATATTAACATCGACTGTGCATTGGATCCTTGCACAAGCCTCAAAGTCATCACCTTCTAGCCTGGAAGCATGAGTGCTCCTTAAATGAGTCAGGTTGGTATATTTGGTTACGAGGCAGGTACACCACATAATGAATTTTCTGAGTCCAGTGAGTTGCCAGGCCTGCTTTGGACACTCATTTTAGTAACCAAAGCTGTTCTCAAATGTATAGGTTTCATATCATCAGTGACTGTAAAGGATCAGCCTATAGACAGTTCCAACGTGATGAGCCTTTACCTAATAATTTCCCTGCCACTGTTTCTCTTCTTGAGATCTTCACAACATCCACAGAAAATGTGTTTAAACAGGAAGTTTATAAAAGCTGGAAGGAGCAGAAAAAGTACCAGAAATCTCTCAGAATAGTTGGCTATGCAAACATGGGCCCACCTGTGATGACCTAAAGCTCAACTGCGTCATCTGCTTGAAACCCCTGAGCTTTTGAGGCTAATCAGGCATCTCAAAGCAGCAGTTTGCTTTGGTCTTAGGTAGACTTTGGGTAAATGGGGAAGGATCACTGGAATGGTAGAGGAGTGCTGCAAGGAAGAGAAGGGGAAGTTTAGACCAGCAGCAGCCTACAGTCCTCTCCTCTCAGCTCCATTGAACAAAACTTACATATAAAAGAAAACAATCTCTCACCTTTTCTTAATGGATGTCCTCTCCATCAAGCCTGCTGATGAGGACTGCTAAAGGTCCAATAGAAACTTTGTCTCATTGATGAGCTTTGGTAGGTTCCAGCTGCAGAGCAGTGAATTATATGTAGAAAGTGCCCAATGCTCATTTCTGATAGGTACTTGCAAAACTGGAAGACATTGGTTTCCTACACGGTAATTGACAGTGGATTGGGGTTTGGGAGATTGAGTTTTGATATTAGTCTCCTAGTCTTAACTTTCTACCCAACAGGCCAGCAGTTGCCACTCCATTCTGTGGCTTTTGAACTATTTCAAACACATTGCTTTAAGTACACTGTGATTAATACCTTGGCGATCTGACAGTAGTAAACATGCAGGGCCCTCATACAGATCCAGGTGCTGACAAAGCACGCACATCAACAAATCATTTATTTTAAACTCCAACCTGCTGACATCTGTTTGAAACAGCAATTTCAGCACGCCAGAGAAAAAGATGGAGTAGAAAAAAACAAACAAAACATTACAACTGAGCAATTATATCAGGTGAGGTGGGAAAATCATTTCATTCTTCAACCTACTGTAGGTTAGAATATACTCTGTGCAACCATGGAATACATTAGAAGAAAGCCCCTTGTTTTTCCATACTCTTCCATCTTGCACACTGATTAACTTGTTCACTCAATGAATCCAAGGTTTCTTAACTTATTTCTGATATATTGATAGCAAGTGTTCAGCACAGCTCATAACTTACGGGTATGTCACACTGGATATGTTACCTATACCCTGAGGTAAGGGGATCAAGAGTTATGAGGAGAAGGCAGAAGAATGTGGATGAGAAATATATCAGGTATGATGGAATGGCAGAGCAGACTGGATGGGCTGAATGGCCTAATTATGCTCCTATATCTTATGATCTTATATCAAATATACAACTGAACTTGGGATTTTTCCATTCCTCCCATTCCATTCCATACAATCCACTCCCTGTACCACAAGTGCACCATAGCTGCAAAGTACAACAAGAACAGGATTTACTACAACTCGCTATGGCTTCATTTAAAATGCTTCCCAAACCCATGGCTGATGTCTACAGCTGAGAAAGACAAAGGCAGCAGCTATAATGGTAACATCAGACTCAAGTCGCACAACATCCAAGCATTCCTCCCTATTCCTTCATTGCCACTGGATCAAAATCCGAGAGTTCACGACCTGACGGGATTGTGAGTGTGCCTTCAACACACTGATTGCATTGGCTCAAAAAGATCATCACCACCTAAACGTTTTTCCAATGATTCACCTTGTCATCCTGGTACTATATGTGGAAGCTTTCTGTGTGAAAATTAACATCAACGCTTCTGACATTACCACAGGGCGTTTGTTTCAAAAATACTTCACTGGTTTAAAGTCACTTTGGGACATCCGAAGGTCATGTAAGATGCTACAAAAATAAAAGCCTTTAAATTATTGGTACTGAGAAGTGAGAACAAAGGCTAATGACAGCCATGTCCTCGAAATGAATATTAAAAACAGAATGACCACAATACCAGTACAGTTTGGCTAGAGTCAGACCAACAATCTGTTTTCCCAGGTTTTACTGGGAAACAAAGTGTCAATGATTTGAATGTTTCCTGTTTAGGTAATTAACGATTCTTTGCATTTTTATTTCATTCGACAAAACTGAGTAAATTGGTCAGGAACTTTATCCACAGAATGCCATACAGATGTAACCACCTTTGCTATTTGGTAGAATTTGCGTGTGTGTGGTCAGAATTCTGCACAGAGAATGTTGGATTTGAAGAGACTAGTAAGAAGCTCTGGTGCTTTACTCAGCTGTTTGTTTCTTCACCAGCAAACTAATTCCTCAGGTTGGAGTAATCAGTATAAAAGGCTCAGTGCAAGATCCTGTCAACTGCAGCTACAAATTACATGCATGTCACTAACCAGGCTGGATCAAGGGAACAATACAGGCCCTTCTCTCAGTTACAAATCTCCGAGCCTCAGACACTCCATTCTCTCAGTATCACATTGCAAGTTACTGAGCCCAGGAAATCCAAGCAAATCTACCTTACAGTGGGTAGTCTTTACACAAAAGTCTTCCCTTGCTACTTTACTGTTCTTATTCGGAGGCAACAGAATTCTTGCAGAAGGTTCCACAGGCATCTGCCATCTCTCTCAAAGGCTAAGTGAGATCTGTGAGCTAAGAGAGTAAACATTATTTTCTTTTTGATGATAAGGACCTGAAATCCTTGCACTGTCCACTGTCCAAAGATATTGCATTCTGAAGTAAGAATCTTGTCTAAAGTTGCCCTCCCTTACCCTTGATAGAGTGAGACGGCATTACCGTACCTATAGCACCTCAACTCTGATCAATGCAGACTGTGGGTGAGCTTTTTGAGACATTCCTGTTTTGCATGGCTGGCTTTCATAGGTTAACCCCTCAAAATCAGACAGAAGATTGGACCTGCCCAAAATGATAGCTTGTAATGGGTGTTAAGTCTGTGTAGGAAAGAGACACCATGACATGGGGAGGAGAATAATAGCGAGACACTTGCTTCAAGTATTAGTTTTTCAGTTTTGGACAGTTGACAAAAGCAAGATTTTATGTAGTCGAGTCCAACATCATCCCTCAATCCAAACAGAAAACAGCATCACCCTCCTTCCTGCCTACAGCCACATGGCTTTTTTCCATTTCCTAGAATTGACACTTAGATGATTTTTGTGTGAGATCATGGAAAATAATTAATTGATGGGCCATGTCCATTATTAATAAGGGCAACATTTTAAATATATCTCTAGATGCCTTGAAAAGCTGGATGTGAGTCACTTTCTTGAATTGCTGCAGTCCTTGTGGTGAGAATGCTGTTACAGAAAGAACTCCTGGACTTCAACCCACTAATAGATCAGTGGCTGTGTTTGGGATACTGTGTGACTTGGACGTGATGGTGTTTCTGTGCATCTTCTGTCCGTGTCCTTCTAGGCAACAGAGGGAATTTGGGAGTTGCCATTTTTGTCTCAATTGGAAATAAATGAAGTCACTTGTCTGCTTAGAACCAATTTGTAGCAGGAATAAATAGCTCAGTTTTATTTTGCAGGTAAGCACAATGCATCATACTGAGAGCATAAATTCAAAGCACATGTCAAATCATCACAATGTAGCTTGGTAAAATTTTATACACATAACAACATGATCCCAAGATGCTGTGCTTTGTATAAACATACAACTAGAAGCAAATCTTTGTGCAGTTATCTATATTCTTGTGAGGATAAAATGTATTCTATTCATTTTTATTATTCTCAATGGAGGCATGGTGGCTCAGTGGTTAGCACTGCTCCCTCACAGCACCAGGGTCCAAGGTTTGATTCCAGCCTCAGGTGACTGTTTGTGTGGAGTTTGTACATTCTCCACGTGTCTGGGTGGGTTTCCTCCCACAGTCAAAAGGCGAGCAGGTGGATTGGCGATGCTGAATTGCCCATAGTTTTAGGTCATTAGTCAGAGGGAAATGGGTCTGGGTGGGTTACTCTATGGAGGGTCGGTGTGGATTGGTTGGGCCGAAGAGCCTGTTTCCACACTGTAGGGAGTCTAATCTTTGCACACATTATATCAGTCCTCAGGTCTCTGTCAGCAACACTCCGACTATACTTTGAAAGATACGCAAGAGTATATTGCTCGCCCTCTTTACTAATTCTGGGTGTTGGGGTGGAATAAAAGAGAGAACTTAATCCTGTTGGATGGCCTTGTTCCACTCTAATTCAGTAATTGATTCTAGCCCGATAACACTGAGACACATCTGCACTCCTCCAACTCTGGTCCCATTTATCATTGCTTCACCATTTGTGGCTGTGTCTCCAGCCACCACAAAGTGCCATGTAAAAACCTGGCTAATAAAATGATGCTCATGATACAGAATGATTAGTGTCACCTTAAATAAAAGAAGATTGGTTTGAAGGCAGAAAACAATGAGTCATGCTAAATGTTTCCTTTTATAATGAAGGATTGTGGATGGTGGTGTTTTCAAGGTTCAGTGCAGGGACCTCTGCTTTCTTTGATGTAAGACTTGGTTAAGGAACACTGAGTAAAATTTCTCGATTTGCTGCTATACCAAACTTGGAGATGTGTGAGTGAGGATGATACACATCAAGTGGAGCGGGAATTAGACAGGGTTAGAATGGGCAGAGGGATTTTAAATGGAACAGGAAGAGGCAATGCCTTTTGGCAGAAATGTTAAGGAAAGACCAAATGGCACAATTCTAAAGAGTGTACATGGATCGAAGAATGTTGGAGTCCATTTGTACAGATCCTTAAGTAGAAGGATCTGTTGAGAGGATAGTTAGCAATGTATATGGCATCTTAGATTTCCTAAAGAAAAGAATCAGATACAAAAGCACAGAACACTGAAGCTTTATAACGTTCTGATTACAGCATTGCACACCCAGTTCTAGTTACCATTATTAGAAAGTTGGAAGGGTCTGTGCAGAGATTTATTAGAATGTCTCCAGAATAGAGGTGTGTAAGATTATAAATAGGTTGAGTTAAGGTGGACAAATAAAAGCTGTTTGTATTAGCCAATGGTAGAAGGACTGCAGAACATGGATTTATGAGTTTGGGCAAGAGATCCATCTTTAAGGCACTTCTTTAAACCAACCTATTTAACCAACTGTTTGGTCATTCTAATTTTTTTTATGTGCTTCAGTATTAAATTTCATTTGTTAATAGTCTTGTGAAGTGTCTTTTGACATTAAGAAGTCTAGACAACGAGTGCCAACAGACAATGCAATCTTGGGATTGGGTGGAAGTTGGAAGCAAAGAGCATGATCCCCTCACAAAGTAGACAATAGCAAGAAAATGGATCCCTGATTGATTTGTGTCCCTTCCTTAGTCAGGTTAGCCTCCTTGTTAAAGTCCATGCCTGTTAAGAATCTGCACTGAGAACTTGCATCTCGTCCTCTCTGTGTAATCGGATCTCGTATTCAGAGAGTTGATTAGTTTAGTCGGGGATCACTGACAGTGAGAAGATGTGAGAATGGAAGGTGAGCTCATAGAGAAATGATAAAGCGGACAGTTAAAGTCCAAAGCAATCACACTTTAGACTTCAAAGTGGGAAAATTGCTCTGAGAAAGCGGTTTGCATACTTCTGTTGAAAGCAGGTGGGAGTTCAAGCGTGGAAGAGCATTAGATGATTTGCAGTGAAATGGCGTTGAGAAAGGACCGTGTTCGACAGGTATGTCATTTCAGGTGCTGACTCGCTGCTGCCTCAACTGAAAGATTGCCCATTAACATTCAGTTGAGGCCTAACCAATGAAAAGGCGAAGTAAGTCTGAAACAGCTACTATTAACCGTCAGAGTGCTGGCAGCTTTTCATCAGTTTAAAATGCAACAAGATCAAGTTGTTATGTTTTGTGAAATTCGAAGAATCAAAATATACTTGGCATCTGTAGTTTTCCCAACAAATTGATTCCACTTCACAAATAACTTCAGTGGCCATGATCACATGAAATGCATGAGAGAAATGTGGGTTCTTTCAGCGCACTCTCCTGCTTCCTTTTGATAAGTGTATTGAGATAAGTGTCTAAGCCCATAAAAATCCCCACCAAGGAATCCAAAAAATCCAACAAGACACAAAAGATAACCAGCAAAGAAGAAAGAACCAGCATTTTTACAGCGCATCTCTGGCTCTCTGGATGTCTCAGCACATTTTACAACCAATAAAGTACTTTTGAAGTATGGTCACTGTTGTTGTGCAGGAATTGCAGCTACCAATTTGCACAAGCAAGATCCCACCAATGCGAATTACATAAATCGCAAGATCATCTGTTTCTGGTGTTGTTTGAGGAGAAAGTGTGGGACAAAAGAGGATGGAAGAGCTCTTCTGTTCCTCAAAATATTTCCATTGGTTCTTTTATGTCCATTTGGGAGGGTAAATGGAGCTTAGTTTGAAAAAAAGGATGTACTTATACGACATGAAATGGTAACTATGTCACTTTGTGTGGGTCTAGCGATTTCACTTTTGATTCCCTTCGTTTTTGCTGAGCCACTTGATCAATTAAGAAAGCGAGTGGTGGAGTTCTACAACGAACAGCCAGTGATTTGGAGGAACAGCAGGGTCAAGTTGGAGATGTAATCCCAGCCAGGCTCTTGTTTTTGATTGTTACATAATCAGCCTTTGTGAGAATGGGCAATGATACCCCTACAAACAATAGCACAATGAGAATCTTCATCAAAGCAAAAACATAAACAACTGCCACTTGGGTACGATACCCCAAAAAGTACCAAATGCCTGGAGCTAAGGAGAAAAGGTGCTGCTTTCAAAGTTCTTTGAAAGACCATTTAAAAGGTTGTGGGGCAAGTTAGCTCAGTTTCACTGAGCAAGGCAAAGGCTGCCCTTTGCAGAAGATCAAATGTACTAGTTAATAACCACAAAACAAGCAAAGGAAAAAAATCCAGTCGCTTGATCCATCACTAACTCGTCAAAACCATCACTAACCCCTCTTAAACTCTGTCACTTTCTTCTCTAGAAAATGGTTGGTTTGTTGTTTTTCTTATTCCTTGCTCTCCCTACCTGTCATTCTACTTGTTCCACCTCACTTCCAAAATACAGTGAGCCCGACACCAGCTCTGAGCCAAAACCTCTTCAACCATCCACTCACACAACCAGACGGCCAATGGATTGGAGTTATTTTTAAACACACACACATTTTGTCAGAAATAATCCATGCAGTTTGAATTCATCTGTCAGCACCCTCTAACCCTACTGATCCAATCAACCTCACATTCTTACAAACCTTAAATTAAAACTAAAACTGCAGTAAAAACAAGAGGCAACCCTTCCCTCTCTGCTGCAAACTGATCCTTGCTATGATTTGTCTGGCTTGAAAAGTATGATGTTTAACAAAATAAGTGGATCTTGACATTCAAGCTGTACATCAGTGTTTATTCCTCTCCCCAATAAAACTATTACTGATTTGTGTCATTGAGAGTGCAGGACCCATTCATTAAGTAACCTGAAAGCATTAAGTACTCGAAATGGTGCAAGTATTGCAATGATCAATAGCATTCCATGGTAAGTTTGTTTTAACTCCAGCAGACAATGTAAAACTTTGCACAAAAAAGCAATGCTGGTTCCTGACTCAGCTCAGGGTCATCCTCCTGCTCAATCTTCCCATTTGCAAAGATTGAGATACGATGCTCCTTGGGTTGCAAGCACAGGACATTTACATTGTGAAAGGTACAATGTTGCAACAAGCTATTTGGGCTCGTTGAAACTACATCAATGTTCTTTTCTTCTATGATCCACCTTGTTTAATCCCACTTCTACTACTCACTTCCTTATCCTTTAACATCTCACCTGCCCGCTGCAAGTTGTTGTAAAGGAAAGCAACAACAAAAAAAGCACATAAATAGCAATGAAACAAATTATTCAACTATTTCAGCAATACCAGTTGATAGTTAACCTCCTGTTTCTTCCCAGTTCTGTACTTTTCTTGCAGGGTCTATAGTAATTCATCCCGGTTTGATTTGCACTTGGAAATATTGTTTCCATTTTCTGTCTATGATTTTACATGTCCTACATTATGGTCCTTTCCAATGTTTCTCGATTCCAAAAAGCAACAAAAGCAGTCAGATGCACAGTTCGCAATGGCTGCCATCTGCTTAGCAAGTAGTAACATAGAAGATAGGAACCCAAGTAGGCCATTTGACCCGCCGAGTTTGATCTGCCATTCAATTGATCATGACTGATCATTGAGCCCAATGCCATAAATCCACCCTCCCCACTTATCCTTTTAGCCACAAGAACTGGGTGGCACGGTGGCACAGTGGTTAGCACTGCTGCCTCACAGCGCCTGAGACCTGGGTTCAATTCCCGACTCAGGCGACTGACTGTGTGGAGTTTGCACGTTCTCCCCGTGTCTGCGTGGGTTTCCTCCAGGTGCTCCGGTTTCCTCCCACAGTCCAAAGATGTGCGGGTCAGGTGAATTGGCCATGCTAAATTGCCCGTAGTGTTAGGTAAGGGGTAAATGTAAGGTTATGGGTGGGTTGCGCTTCGGTGGGTCGGTGTGGACTTGTTGGGCCGAAGGGCCTGTTTCCACACTGTAAGTAATCTAATCTAAAAAAACTATCTCTGTCACGTTCTTGAAAACACAATGTTTTGGCCTCAACCATTTTCTGTGCCAACGAATTCCACAGGCTCACCACTCTCTGGGTGAAGAAATTTCTCCTCATCTCAGTCCTAAAAGGCTTATCCCTTTTTTTTAATAGATATTTTTATTGAAAGCAAAAAGGACATTTTTAAAACATTTTTTTCAAAATTACAAAGCAATACAAACAAGTGTAAACACTAATATACAATTAAATATATATAAAAAACAATAACCAAAACACAACAAAAAAACTCAGCTAACTACTAATCTATCCTACAAACAATCAAAGCTTAAAATAAGATATCTTACATTACTAGTAAGAAATAACATAATAATTAAATAATTACGTACATACTCAAAATGGATTAACATCAAGTCAAAATAAAACCTGTATTTATACGGGGTTCCTCCCCTTGGACCAGCCAGAACCACTACCACAGCTAGACAAAAACCCTGGACAATATGGCCGAAATATCTGTGTCTATATAATTCAGAAAGGGCTGTCATATTTTATAGAATAATTCAGTTTTTTGGTGCACCATATTTGTGATTAACCTGTGCCAATTCCAAAGTCCTGGAGGGCCCTCAGCCACCCAATTGACTAAGATATTTTTCCGGGCACAGAAAGAGAGAATGGAGAATAGTTTCCTCCTGTGCACATCCAGGGAGGGCAGATTTGAAAAGCCCAAAAGAGACACTGGATCCAATCCAATCTCCGTTCCCAAGATTTCTGTCAGAGCATTTGCTACTCTGTCCCAGTATTTGCGGATCTTCTGACATGTCCATAAATAATGCATGAGAGTGCCCACTTCTATTTTACATTTAGGACACACTGGGGATGTTCCTACCCTAATTTTTGCCAGTCGATCCGGTGCTATATGAGCCCTATGGAGTATACTTAATTGAATGGCTTGAGTTCTATTACAAATAGAGATCTTTCTGGCATTTTCCCAGATGTCCTCCCACATTTCTGAGGGGATTTCTAACCCCAATTCCTGGTTCCATATTTTAAACAGTCATTCCATGTCTTTCGATACCTCGTTCTGTAATGAGTGATAAAGAGTACTGACCGAGAGTAGACCCATTTGCCATAGCACTCTTCTCTCTCTATCCGATTTGTAGGGACTGTCTAATAATGTGCTCTTCTTTTGTATATAATCTCGTATTTGGAAATACCTAAAAAGATCTCCATTAGGCAGTCCCCTTCTGGTGCAGCTGCTCAAAAGACATCATAACCTCCCCATCGAACAGCTCCCCTAAGCAAGAGACACCTCTGGACCTCCAGGTTTTAAATATAGTGTCTGTCAGCCCTGGCTGAAAACCCCACGCTCCCACTATAGGAGTATAAGAAGAGGTTTTTTTGTAAGTTACCCTCATCTTGCCGTATTATCCTCCAGGCTTTAATTGTATTTAATACAACAGGGTTTTCACAATCGTCCATAATAGCTCTCATCTTATCTAAAAATAGTAGATTGATGAGGGGATACTTTGCTTGGGAGTCTCTATGTCTAACCAAATTGATTGTGGGTCATAAGAGACCCAATTGGCTCCATAGCCTAATACAGAGCTCAACTGATACCTCCTAAAGTCTGGAAAATCCAGTCTTCCCCTTGCTTGTGGAAGCTGCAGCTTCTCTAATTTGATAAGGGGCTGTCTATCATTCCAAATAAAGGAACCAAGCCAGCCGTGTAGTTTACGTAATGCCACTTTCAGCAACATCAAAGGGAGCATTCTCAGAGGGTATAAGAGACGAGGCAGAATATTCATTTTAACTAGAGCTACTCTGCCTAACCAGGTTATTGGGAGATCTCCCCAGCGTTGAAGGTCCTGCCTTATTTTCTCTAGTAGGTGCACAAAATTGGCTTTATACAGCTGACCAAATACTGGGGTGATAAAAATACTGAAGTATAGATAACCCTCCAGTGATCACCGAAAGGGAAAACAAGATCCATCCGATAAATTAGATATACTAGCGAGACCACCCAACAGCATGGCCTCTGATTTCATAAAATTGATTTTATAGCCTGAGAACATACTAAATAGATTAATTACTTGAATTAAGCGGGGCACAGATATCAAAGGATTACTTAAGAAAAGGAGGACATCATCTGCATAATTTGGAGATGCTGATGTTGGACTGGGGTGTACAAAGTTAAAAATCACACAACAGGTTATAGTCCAACAGGTTTAATTGGAAGCACACTAGCTTTCGGAGCGACGCTCCTTCATCAGGTGATTGTGGAGGGCTCGATTGTAACATAGCAAAAATTTGCAGTGTGATGTAACTGAAATTATACATTGAAAAATTGATTGTCTGTTAAGCCTTTCATCTGTTAGAATACAGTGATAGTTTCACTTCTTTCATATGTAAATCACAAAACCCTTTTTTTTAAAGTTGCATTCTCGGGTTAGCTGTTAACAATGGTGATAGCTAGACAATTGTCTCGCACACTGCAAATTTTTGCTATAAATTCTGCATTACGATCGAGCCCTCCACAATCACCTGATGAAGGAGCGTCACTCCGAAAGCTAATGTGCTTCCAATTAACCATGTTGGACTATAACCTGGTGTTGTGTGATTTTTAACATCATCTGCATAGAGAGTGATTTTATGTTTACCTGAACCAACCCTCAGAGCCACTATGTTAGAGTCGGTTCGTATAGCTTCCGCTAGTAGTTCAATTATTAGTGTGAATAATAACAGTGAGAGAGGACATTCCTGACGACAGCCCCTCCCCATACTGAAGCTATCTGAACCTAAAGCATTGGTAATCACCGCTGAATTGGGGTTATTGTATAATATTGAGACCCATTTAGAAAATACCTCTCCAACACCAAACCTTTCCAGTGTGTAAAAAAGGCATGACCATTCAACCCAGTCAAATGCCTTCTCTGCATCCAAGGAGACAACTATCCCCGGTATTCTTTCATGTTGACAGGCTTGTATCATATTTAAGACCCTTCTAATGTTGTTAGATGATCGACGGCCTTTGATAAATCCCGTTTGGTCCTCTTTTATGATATATGGTAAGACCCTCTCCAACCTTAATGCTAACATTTTAGAAAGGATTTTAAAATCTACATTTAGCAAGGATCTTGGTCTATATAATGAGCAATCTTCTGGGCCCTTTCCTTTTTTTAGGAATGAGAGAAATATTTGCTTCCCTCAATGAAGGCAGGAAGCAGCCCTGACTATGTGAGTAATTATACATGTCTATAAGTGGACCAGCCAGCTCCCCCATGAATTCTTTATAAAATTCAACCTGGAATCCATCTGGTCCAGGTGTATGGTCACTCTGAAGTTGTCTAATTGCATTGAGTACTTCCTGGGTTACCAGGAGAGCACTCAGGATCGACACCTGCTCCAAGGTTAAATCTGGGAAGGCCAAGTTTTTAAAGAAGGATTCCATCTTCTTAGTTCTATCCTCATAGTTCTGCGATTTATACAGTACAAAATAGAACTTTCTAAAGGCTGTATTGACCCTTTTATGGTTACAAGACAAGATACCAGCACTTTCCTTAATGGATGCGATAGCTTGAGGAGCCTTTTTTTTCCTAGCAAGATATGCCAGGCTTGTCTCCATATTCGTATGGTCTTTGCTTTGCAAACAATATTTCTCTGCTGTTTGGGTAAGTGCGGTATTCAAGGCTGTCCTTAGGGCTGTGATCCTTTGTAGCTTAGTAGTAGAGGGACTATCAACATTCGCTGTCTCAGCTGCCTTCAAGCGAGCCTGGAGTAGGCGCTGTTGTTCTCCCTTTTGTCTTTTCTGGGTTGCAGAATATGAGATGACCAAACCTCACGCATAAGCCTTAATGGTCTCCCACATCGTCGACAGGTTACTGGCCGTACCTGAATTAATTTCCAAAAAAGGTTTTGAATTCTTGAGAAAAGTATTTTATAAATTTGTTATCCTTCATTAAGAAGGAATCCATCCGCCAATGTCGGGGCCTATCCCATCGTCCCTAGTCTTAACTCCCATATATGCTGCGGCATGATCAGAGATTGCTATATTACTTATTTTGCAGGACAATACGGAATTCAAAAGGGTCGAGGGAGCAAAACATATCAATTCTGCTATGACACACGTGTGGGTTAGAGTAGAAAGTAAAGTCTCTGCCCTGGGGGTGAAGGCACCTCCACACATCTACTAGCCCTCACTCCTTTTTCAGATCCGCCAATTGTCTGGATCTAAGAGATATGCCCATAGTACTCTTGGGTATCCTATCTGTCTCTGAGTCCATAGTACAATTAAAATCTCCTCCTATAATTGTATGGCAGGCCCCAAAAGCCATCAACTTGGAGAATGCTTCCATTACAAATTGAAGGGGTGTGCCAGGGGGCAATAAAGATTCAAAATCCCATACTCCTCTCCATTTATTAGGGCTTTGATCAGGATATACCATCCAGATTCATCTTTTATCTGGCTTAAGATTTTGAAAGGAAGGTTCTTCTGAATGAGAATAACTACTCCCCTTTTTTTGAGCTAAAAGATGGGAAAAAGGCCTGGTCAAATCCACCCTGTTGTAATTTTAAGTGCTCTTTGTCAAGTAGATGTTTCTCCTGTAAAAGAGCTATATCAACCCTTTTTTTTTAAGGCTTGATAGTATCTTCTTCCTTTTGATTGACGAATTACTCCCCTTGACAGTCCAGGTGAACCACCTAAGCGAATGGCTAGCCATGATTGTCCAGGCAAGCCCGAGACCCCCAGGAGGAAGAACCCCACCCAAAACACCCTGAATAAAGACCATGGAAAATTCACAAAAGCAAAAATTCTTTAAGACATTTATACCAACACAATTAAAAACTATTCCTGAGTAAAAAAAATACAAAACACATTTGAAAGGATATTTTCCCCCCTTGCTCCCAGGGGGCGTAACTACCTATCAATAACCCCACCATAATCTCTCCTAACTAGTGCCCCACCCTCAACTCAGGCATTATAAAATGGAATAGACAAATTCAAGTGTTCTATAAAACCAAAGTTAAAGGTGAGTAACTACCCCCCCCAACCACACCAACACCTGGGTGTGCTTAGCAAGCATAATGGAAAATATAAATATATCAAACTACAAAGTTACACTCCTAGCAATTATTAGAAAACTAAGTAAGATGACAGAAGGAGAGAACCCCGCTCCTAAAAAATGGTAGGACAAAACAACCACCCCCCGACACACAAATCAAATAAGCTGCACGGCTTGTAAAAAAAAAATCACATAGTGAATAATAAATAAATAAGCCCCCCTCCCTACCCCCCCGGAGAAGGTAATGAACAAAAAAAGGGATGGAGAAGGAAAGGGTAAACCTGGGTGGGGGGGCAAAGTGAAACCATTATCGATACGGTTTGAATCTTACAATCTATTTAAGAGAGTTCAAAAATTATTTGGCCTTCTCCGGTGATCTAAAGTTGTGTATGGATCCTTCATGGCTGAAGTGCAGTGTTGCTGGGTAACAAAAGGAATATTGGATATTTAGGTCTCTTAGATGCTTCTTCGCCTCATTAAATGCCCTCCTCTTGTGGACCACAGCTAGAGAAATATCCTGGAATGACATAATCCTGAAACCCTTGTATATCATGGCCTGGTTTCCTTCCCCAGGGCTCTGGAGGCTTCCAGAGGCATCTGCTTCTCTTTATAGCATTGGAGCCAGAAGAAAACTGGGCGGGGGTTCTGGTCTGATCCGGGCCTGCGTATAGCAACCCGGTGGGCCCACTCCACCCGTACCTGGCCTGATCCTGACTCCAACTTTCATATTTGAGGGAGCCATTGCTCCAAAAAAACTGCGAGCTGGCCTTCCTCTTTCCGTTCGGGAAGGCCCAGCAACCGAATGTGTTTTTCAATGACCCCAATTATCGATGTCATCGATGTGCTCTTCCAAGGTCTGGACTCGCTGCTTGAGAGCCCGGACCTGGCCCATGGCCGACTCGGCAGCAGCTTCCGAGGTTGCGGCTTTTTGCTCTGACGCGTTCTTCGAGTTTTTCAATTTCTCAGTCGTGCTGCAGAAGCACGACCGAGAATGACTCCCACCTGGACCTGGACTCTTCGATGAAGGCGTCGATCCTCTCCTGCAGCTTGTTGATCCCGGAGATCAGGCTCGCCTCTGCAGGTAAGTCCCCCGAGGCTGCCATGGGCGCCTCTGTTGCTGCTGGAGAGGATGGGGGAGGGGTCCCGGCCTGTTGCAAACTTCGGGAACTTTTGCCCTTAGTCATTTTAAGAATAATACCATGAGATAGCTTTGGCAAATAGAATTAAGGAGAATCCAAAGGGTTTTTACAAATATATTAAGGACAAAAGGCTAACTATGGAGAGAATAGGGCCCCTCAAAGATCAGCAAGGCGGCCTTTGTGTGGAGCCACAGAAAATGGGAGAGATACTAAATGAATATTTTGCATCAGTATTTACTGTGGAAAAGGATATGGAAGATATAGACTGTAGGGAAATAGATGGTGACATCTTGCAAAATGTCCAGATTACAGAGGAGGAAGTGCTAGATGTCTTGAAACAGTTAAAGGTGGATAAATCCCCAGGACCTGATCAGGTGTATCCGAGAACTCTGTGGGAAGCTAGAGAAGTGATTGCTGGGCCTCTTGCTGAGATCTTTGTATCATCAATAGTCATAGGTGAGCAGTAGATGTGATCTATATGGACTTCAGTAAGGTTCCCCATGGGAGACTGATTAGTAAGGTTAGGTCTCATGGAATACATGGAGAACTAGCCATTTGGATACAGAATTGGCTCAAAGGTAGAAGACAGAGGGTGGTGGTGGAGGATTTTTTTTAAAATGGAGGCCTGTGACCAGTGGAGTGCCACAAGGATTGGTGCTGGGTCCTCTAATTTTTGTCATTTACATAAATGATTTGGATGCGAGCATAAGAGGTACAGTTAGTAAGTTTGCAGATGACACCAAATTGGAGGTGTAGTGGACAGCGAAGAGGGTTACCTCAGATTACAACAGGATCTGGACCAGTTGAGAAGTGGCAGGTGGAGTTTAATTCAGATAAATGCGATGTGCTGCATTTTGGGAAAGCAAATCTTAGCAGGACTTATACACTGAATGATAAGGTCCTAGGGAGTGTTGCTGAACAAAGAGACCTTGGAGTGCAGGTTCATAGCTCCTTGAAAGTAGAGTCACAAGTAGATAGGATAGTGAAGAAGGTGTTAGGTATGCTTTCCTTTATTGGTCACAGTATTGAGTACAGGAGGTGGGAGGTCATGTTGCGGCTGTACAGGACATTGGTTAGGCCACTGTTGGAATATTGCAATTCTGGTCTCCTTCCTATCGGAAAGATGTTGTGAAACTTGAAAGGGTTCAGAAAAGATTTACAAAGATGTTGCCAGGGTTGAAGGATTTGAGCTATAGGGAGAGGCTGAACAGGCTGGGGCTGTTTTCCCTGGAGCGTCGGAGGCTGAGGGGTGACCTTATAGAGGTTTATAAAATCATGAGGGGCATGGATAGGATAAATAGACAAAGTCTTTTCCCTGGGGTCAGGGAGTCCAGAACTAGAGGACATAGGTTTAGAGTGAGAGGGGAAAAATATAAAAGAGATCTAAGGGGCAACGTTTTCATGCAGAGGGTGGTACGTGTATGGAATGAGCTACCAGAGGATGTGGTGGAGGCTGGTCAATTGCAACATTTAAGAGGCATTTGGATGGGTATATGAATAGGAAGAGTTTGGAGGGATACGGGCCGGGTGCTGGCAGGTGAGACTAGACTAGGTTGGGATACCTGGTTGGCATGGACAGGGTGGACTGAAGGGTCTGTTTCCATGCTGTACATCTCTATGATTCTATGATGCAAAATGACTAAGTGTGCTGGGCAAAAGCTATTTTAAATGAATTAAAAGGTGTGGTGAAGGCAGGTGCCCCACTTTGCCCCATTACAGACTCAGACTTGCTGGGTTGCTGCCATCTTGAATCTCCAAGGCTTATCCCTTATCCTTAAATTATGATTCGTGGTTCTGGACTCTTGATTGGGAACATCCTTCCTGCATCTAATCTGTGGAGGCCATTAGATTTTTATAAATTTTTATGAGATCCCGCCACCTCCCCCCCTTCTTCATTTTTCTGAACTCCAAATAATACAATCTTAACTGACTCAATCTCTCCTCATATTTCAGTCCTGCCAACCCAGGAATCAATTTGGTAAACCTTTGCTGTACTCCCTCTGTAGCAAGAACATTCTTCCTCAGATAAGGTGACCAAAACTGCGCACAATATTCCAGGTGTAGTCTCACCTAGACAATTTTTATTGCAGCAAGACATCCTTATTCCTGTACTTGAATTCTCTTGCTATGAAGGCCAACATACATGCCTGTGCAGTTACTTTCAGTGACTGGTGCACAAAGACACCAGATTTCATTGAACATTCCCCTCTCTCAATTTACAGCCATTCAAATAATAATCTAACTTGCGATTTTTGATACCAAAGTGAATAACCTCACATGCATTGGCCCATTCACTCAGGCTGTGCAAATCACACTGCGACATCTCTGCATCCTCCTCACAACTCGCCCTTCCACCCAGCTCTCTGTCATCTTCAAAGTCTGAGATATTACATTTCATTCCTTCATCTAAAGTATTAACGCATATTACAAATAGCTGGGTTCATAGTACCTGTCCGTGTGCCACCCCACTAATCGCTGCCATTCAGAAAATGTCCCATTTATTCTAACTTGCTTTTCTGTCAGCCAGCCAGTTTTCTATTTGTCTCAATACACTGCCTTTAATCCCATGTGCTTTCATTTTTCATATTTTTCTTACGTGGGACTTTGTCAAAAGCCCTCTGAAAGTTTGAATAAATCGACTGACTCCCCAAATCAACTCTACTAGTTACATTCTCAAACAATGCCAGTAATGTATAATTTCTGACCTTTTGTAAATCCATGCTGTGTCTGATTGTATCATTTTCTAAGTGCTCTGCTATAAAATCTTTGATAATGGACACTAGCATCTTTCCCACTACTGACATCGGACTCACTGGTCTTTCTTATTAATTGGGTTTATACAAGTGGGGCTTGTGTTTATTTGAACAGCATTAATTCCAGTAGAATTTAGTTCAGTTCAGGAATAGTTAGTACTTGGGGAAAATTGTCGAGTTTGATAGTAATTCTGTTAAATTGTTTACTGTCAGAGTTGAATTAAATAAATTGTTACTTGTTAAGTGTAGAGTGAGTGAAAGGATTTCATTTCATTTAACCACCCCTTTGTAACAGATTGGAGATTGAAAGGTAGGTTATACCCCTTGTCACACTTCTTTATCAGATTACAAGGCAAGGTGATCTTCTCTGGGTGTTTTGGTTTTAATTGTCAGAGAACTGTTGGCCTTCACTTTGTAACTTCCCTTTTTAAACAGAGAGGTTGTATTAACAATCCTCCAATTTGGAGGAATTGTTCCAGAGTCTAAAGAATCCCTATTTCTAGAACCACTTTCTTAAGTAGTCTGGAATGTAGATGATCAGGTTCTGGGATATATCTGCATTCAATCCCACCAGTTTCTACAACACCATTTCGCTGCTGATACAAATTTGCTTCAGTTCCTCCCTCTCACTAAAGCCTGCTTTCCCTATAATTTCTGGTACATTATTTGTATCCTCCTTTGCGAAGATAGAAGCAAAGTAAGAATTTAGTTAATCAGCCATTTATTTGTTCTAAACTGTTCCCAATGCTCAGGTCTATATTGTTTTTGCCAATTTGCATGCCTCGCGTTTGCATCTAATACTGTCTATAACTTCCATCATAAGCCATGGTTTGGCTACCACTCTCTTGTGCCATAGAGGAATACACATTTTTAAAATTCATTAATTTGCTCTTTGTATGTTTGCCATTGCCTATACAGACTCATTCCTTTCAGGAACATTTCCCAACCCATCATAGCCAACTCATGACTTAGGCAATCGTAATTTCTCTCATTAAGGTTCAGAACCCGCATTCAAGAATCAATACCTCACTCTCCATCCTCATGAAAAATTCTATCGAATTACTGAGACTCATCCCGAAGGAGTCTCCCACAACTATCCCTTTCTCACTGCATAATACTCAGTCTAAGATGGCCTGCTCTCTCATTGATTCATCAACAAATTGGTCCAGAAAACCATTCCATATACACATAAGAATTCGGACCGACATGGTGTTGTCACTAATTCCATTCACCAATCTGTATGCAGATTAAAGTCCCCATAATTACTTATTACTTTACTATGTGCACCTCTGATTTCCTGTTCAATGCCATTCCCAACATCACCATGATAGTTTGTGGTCTATATACAAGCCTATTAATGTCTCAGCTCCTTGATATTTCTCAATTCTACCCAGTTTCTACATTGCTTGAGCTAACATCTTTCTTCAATATGGTGTTTATATCCTCTTTAACCAACTCCTCCACCTTTTCCTTTCTGCTGATCCTTCCTCAATACTAAATGATGTTCAGTTCCCATCCCTGGTCACCCTGCAGCAATTTCTCCATAATTCCAGTTATATCACACCTCTTAACATCTAATTACATAATGAATTTATCCACTTTATTGCTAATGGTCCATGTGCTCAGGCATAGAGTCTGAAGTCTTGGCTTTTTAATATTCCTTATCTCATTCCCATTGTGTTTACTGTGGCCTTGTTTGATTCCCTTTTCTATCATTTGTTCTTTACCTTGATTCCCCTTCCTCTGACTCCTTGCATAGGTTCCTATCTGCCCTCTCCAACTACTCCAGCATATATTCCCCGCTAAGGCATCAGTCCTGGTCCTGCCCATGTGTAACTTTTCCAGTTTGCACTGGTTGTACCTCCCCAGAACTGGTCCCAATGCCCATAAATTGTTTGGATTGTAGAATGTAGAGTGATTGTTGCACATGGGAGATATGTGCATTGCCTATGTAGCACATATGATTAGATTAGATTACCTACAGTGTGGAAACAGGCCCTTCGGCCCAACAAGTCCACACTGACCCTCCGAAGAGCAACCCACCCAGACCCATTCCCCTACATTTACCCCTTCACCTAACACTATGGGCAATTCAGCATGGCCAATTCATCTAATCCTGCACATTATTGGACTGTGGGAGGAAACTGGAGCACCCGGAGGAAACCCACGCAGACACGGGGAGAATGTGCAAACTCCACACAGACAGTTGCCTGAGACGGGAATTGAACCCGGGTCTCTGGTGCTGTGAGTGCTAACCACTGTGCCACCGTGCTGCCCACATTATACATATCATTATACATTGCGTACATTGGTTAGGTGGTACATCTTTACGATATAAAATTTGTTCACAATACAGTATACAATATTCACAATCTCAGTTCTGTTTCTGCTTTGGAAGAGCTTGACATTTGTGTAGGTGGGGCTGGGGCTGGTTTCTGCTTAAATGAGTTGAATTCTAAGCAGTTACAATCTTCTAAATTTACACTAATGTTATCAAACCAACTTCAACAATAACTAATACTCACATTACATCGTTATCTTCGTAAAAGATCTCAAGCTGCTTCACAGGTGTATTTTTAAACAAAGTTTGCCAGCTGCTGAGGTATTGGCACAAGTAACCTAAAAGATTGGTCAAAGATGTTGGGTTGTTGCAGCCTCTTGAGAGTGAGGTCGAGTGGTTTAAGGAGTGAATTCAGAGCTTAGCGTGTGGGGACCACAACGGTGGTATGACTAACATTACAGATCTGCAAGACACCAAACACTGGAGAAGCATAAAGATGTTGGAAGAATATGGGCTGGAGATTGCTGGTATAGATAAGCATCTGGCCATGGGAGGATTTGATTGTGAGGATGATAATTTTCAAAAAAATATAGATCACCAGCACAGCAGTGTAGGGTGAAGAGGGCTTACCAATAGTTTAGACAAAAGTAACTAAGATCCAAAACCTTCACTCCAAATAAGGAACAATATCACTAGTGAAGATAAAGCAGGAACATCTGCAAAGCTGACTAACAACTGCAATGGAATACTACCCTCCCAAGAACTCAATGAAATTTATAGAGATTTCAACAAGGAAAGTTCTTATGATGCAGTGGCAGTGTCCCTTCTTCTCAACCAGGAGGCCTGGGTTCAAGGTCCACTTTTTCCAGAGGTGTGTGATAACATGACTGAACAGGTTGATTAGAAAGTGTAGATTTCAGCAAGGCCTTTGTCAAAATCGCATGAAAAAACCAATAAAGAAGGCAATAGCTTCTAGTAACAGGGTAACTTGGCAAGTTGTTTCCAAAAGCTAGCTTAGTGGCGGGAGACAGAGGATGGTGATGGAAGACTGCTTGTGAGACTGGAGGCTGGTGTCCAGTGCTGGGTTTATTATTGTTTGTGACATTCATAAATTATGTAAATAAAAAGGTGGGATGATTAAATTTGGGGATGACAATAAGATTGACTAGGTGGTTGAATGTGAGGAGGAAGGTCTCAGATCTTAAGAGGATATAAACTGATTGGTTAGATGCAACTGAATGTGAGGTGATCCACTTTGGAAGACAAAATAAGAAAATGCAGTACTGAATGAATGGCAGGACACTAAGAAGCTCAGAAGGATCTTGTTGCATTTGTCCACAGATACTGAAGATGATTGGACACGTTAATAAGGTAGCTAAGAATTCATGCCTTTATCAATCAAGGCAAAGATGTTATGCTGGAACTGTACAGAACTCTGGTTAAATCACAAGGGTGTGACAATGCTAAGTCACAATGTAAAACATTGCATCCCTCAACTACTTTTCTGGGCACTCTTCCAACTTTTAAAAGGTACTTGAACACTTTGAATTTTCATAACTATTCAGAGTCTGCATTATCACTTATCTAGCTTCCCTTTCTCTCCGTCCCACAATCAACAACCCCTTTGTCTGCTTATCCTTGCTTCTCTCGCTGGGCTCCCTCTCCATCAATTTACTAACTTCTTTCCTCACCCTCCAGTCATCAACATAAACACCACTTTTTCTGAGCTGTTTCTAGTTCTGAAGCAGGATCACTGAACTCAAAATATTAACTCTGTTTCTTTACCCAGTTACTGCCAGACTTGGTGTCTCTGCAGCAATTTGTTTTTCAAATGTTTATTAAGGATGTAACTATTTTGTAGACAGTTGAGATAAAGTAGATGAATATTTGGAATGTGCTGGTTGCCTTATGTGGAAAAAGCCAGGCACTCTGGGCTTGTTTGCACTGGAATTTAGGGGTGACTTAAATTAAGTGTATATGATCCCAAATGGTCTTGACAAGGTGGATGTGGCAATGGCACTTCCCTTAATGAGGAAGCCTGGAATTAGATATGCACGGTTTCAAATTTAGGATGACCTTTTTAGGACAGGGATCAGAATTGCTTTCTCTCAGATGGTTGAGAGATTTTGGAACTCACTGCCTTAGAGGCAGGTTCACTGAATGTTTTTAAAGTGAAGATTAGATTAGATTAGATTCCCTACAGTGCGGAACAGGCCCTTCAGCCCAACAAGTCCACACCGACCCTCCGAAGAGTAACTCACCCAGACCCACTGACTAATGCACCTAACACTATGGGCACCCAGAGGAAACCCACGCAAACACAGGGAAGATGTGCAAACTCCACACAGTCATCCAAGGCTGGAATCGAACATGGGTCCCTGGTGCTGTGAGTCAGCAGTGCTAACCACTGAGCCACCTTGCCATCCATGAAGCTGGGTATATTGTTGAGGCAATGGAAAACAAGGTTATTGAGAGTAGATGCTGCATGGAATTTGAAACACAAACGTCAGCCACAATCCTATTGAGTTGTGGGACAGACTCAAAGGGTCAAAAGGCTGAATGCTACTAATTTGTATGTTCATCAACGTTGGAAGCAAAGTCCCTTCTGTTTACTGACAGATCATTTTGATTGTTTGGATATTAAGATAATACAATCTGCTAATTACTGAAGCATAACCCAAGGAGTGAGTCAATTATGCCTCAACAGCAGTGTTCAAGTACCTGTGTATTATATAAACATACACAGAAACGACACACAAATATAGATGTCTATTAGTCACAAAATGAAAAATTCCAAACTTCAGAGCTTATTCTTGAAAAAGTTTAAATTATTTCTTAGGCATTGTCCTTTATAATATAAGAAAGTAGAATCAGCTGCAGTGAAAATACCAAGAAGACTTAATTACATCAATTCTAGTTTTAGATATTACATTCTGTTACCACTTCTCCCCCCAAGTGGTTTCCCTTTCTGCTTATGTTGGTGAATGGTCAGACTTCTGCCAACACTGTGAAGTTTGCCTGCTTAGTCTGCCCTCTAGTAGTAAATAAAAATAACTCATGTCGCTTTATTGTCAAACATCAATTTTTATTAAAAAAAATTCTGACAAAAGTTTCATGTTTTAACAGATGTTAAGGAGCCAAGATACTTTTCTTTGTTAGTCTCATGTTGCTGGTATTTTAAGTAGAGTGAATGCTCCTTTTCCTTGTGCTTCACAACTTCACACATTCACAAGACCTTTTCAATCAATAGTAATGTCCTTCTAAGGTGCCTCTCTGCAACACAGTTGTGTCTGCTGACTTGTGGCAGCAGAATTTTATTTGAAGATATCAATTGGCAGTTTATCAATTTTAAATCTGTCTGTAATGTCCTAGCTAAAAAAATACTAGTGATGTTGATCGTTATAATTAGGAAGGGTCATAATTGCACATCACCACAGATGCTAAAGTCATGTTAAGCAATTCTGCCAGCTGTGCCCCCTACTCTGTAGTAGGTTGAAAAGGTAGAACCCAGGTTTGTGCTACAAAGATAAATTGGCAAAGCTGCTAGCTTGGAAGAGATGTACACTAACATTACTGCTTTTCTTGATGTATAATGTGTGGACATCTCAACTTGGTAAAGGTAACATCACCATAATCCCAGAGGACCATAGGGCCGCTCTCATTAGAGAGAGACAACTGGTGGTGAGTTTGACCTGAGGGCCATCATCCCTCGGGCGAGGGGAAGAGGTTGGGAAGGCAAGACCTTCACAGTAACCTCAGCCAGTGCAGGAGTCGAGCCCCATGCTGTGGGCATCACTCTGCATCATAAACGAGCCCACACACCTTGACTGAAGTGAGACATTGAAGTACGCTCCCACCAAGCCCTCAACCAAATGAGAAAATAGTACAGAAGAGGAAAACCGAAAGAGAGGGGGAAAAGAGGGAAATGAGAATGGAATTTAATTAGTGAGCAACTTATTATGCATATCCAGAGACAGAGATAGCAAGAAAGAAAAAGGAAAAAAGAGGAAAAAAAGTGAGAGAAACAGAGAGAAATCAACTTGATTTTGTGCCTTTCAGAAATATTGCAAAGGGCTGATAACAATCATTGCACTTCAACTCATATGAGAAAATGCAATGTTTTAGCTATCGATTCCCAGTAGCTTTGGTGGAATTTGTACTGGGGCTCCAGTGAAAAGTCCTCCTGAGCAGAAGCATCCTGGATGGATTCATAGTTTCCTGATGATTCCTTGTGGAATGTATAAAGATGCCTGCAATGACTTTGTGCTGAAAGTATTTCCTCTCCAACGCCTTCAATTGTATTTAATCTCGCATCCATGTGCACAGTTCACTTATACTGTTCAATCATTAAGTTGTGGCTTCCATGTGCAGAACTTTCATGGCCTCTGCAATCTGTGGGCTTGTGTCGAGCTGGCTGTACATCCCCACCAGAAAGGCTTTGTGTAAGAGGACTCCCGCATGTTCTGTGAAGAGAACATTGTACAAGAATGAACAACTGGCACAAACGATAGACAGGACCTCAACAGCCAAATCAAAGCAAATAAACAGATCGATAATAGCGTCAAAATAATATCTGCATGCACGGAAAATGTTCCAACAGTTTGACAGGTAAATATAGTTGTGAGCAGATTACACTTTAACAGAGTCTTGGAAGATCCCCAGTCTGTGCAATTACTCTATTTTCGTTTGGGGCATAACACATGCTTTAGTTAAATTCAATACCCCAAGGATTAGCAGTTGCCACTAAAAATGTGGTGCGTTTCTATGGGAATAAAAGCAAAAGACTGGGGATGCTGTAAATCTGAAACAAACACAAAATGCTGGAGAAACTCAGTAGGCCTAACAGCATCTATGGAGAGAGAAAAGAGTTCACATTTCAAGTCCGGTATAACTTGTTTTCTTTTCCCGAACATCTCTCCATAGATGCTGTCATGCCCCTTGCGTTTGTCCAGCATTTTCTGTGTTTGTTTCTACGTACATGGCTGCAAAACCCCCTTGTCAGACATACAAAGGCAATGTGACCAAAATGTGCAGTGGTGGTGGTGTTGGGTGAGGGGAACAAGAAGTGGGCTCATTGTATCCACGGCACCATAGCTCATGAGAAAGGGATGTGAAGAATTGGTGCTTTTGGGAAGCATTGGAGGTGGTTTAAAATTAAAAGACTAAATTTAAAGATTTCTTTGCACGATAAACACAATTCAAGATTGGGTTTCGAGACTCGGTAATTTTACCTTGGCAGAGCAGCGCATATTCTGGAAGGTGCTTCAGGGCTGTCTGCACCACATCGTAATTTCCACAGCCAAGACAGTACATGAAGGTTGGAAGAAAATCGGCAGCAGTACTGGAAAAGGAAACCAAACACACTGAACTGCGCAGTCAGAGGTAAGTGCTTATTTTGAGAAGAGGAACAGTCTCATAGCAGAGCAAACTGTAAATACACTGTGGCACTGTTTGGAGGCTGCAAAGGGACATACAAACGTTTGTATATTACAAGGTTCTGGTACAGAAACTACCCATCATTACAGCAACAGTTGGCGTCTCTGATAACATTTGAACAGCCACACCGGGAGAACACAAGAGCAATGCTGCTCTTTAAGTATATCTTGGCCTGTCCAAGATGGTGCCTGGAAAGAGGGCACCCTTAAAATATTACTACCCTTGCTTTTGATATGAGGTTAAAGAAAAATCCTGTTTGTCCTCTCAGGTGGACATTAAAAGATCCTGCAGCTTAATTTTAGAGTAGGAATATAATCAAGGAAGAGTCCATTTAATTTCTCAAACTGGTTTTGCCATTCAGTGGCATCATGGCTAATTTGTAACCTCACCCAATGGACTATATCCCTTTGATTAACAGAAACTTGAGGATATCAGCTTTAAAATTAATAAACGCACCATGGTGCTTATGGAAGACAGCTCCAAGTTTCTAACACAATTTTTTATTAATAATTTCTCTGACAGATCTAGCTCTAAGTTTTTAGACTATATCTTAGTTCATAAATCCCCAACCAGCTGAATAAATGTTCCTCTGTCTATCCTATACCCTAAACACTTGAAAAGCATTGATCAAAATACCCAGAGACTACAACCATAGTTCTGTAACCTCTTTTTGTAATTTAACCTCAGATTCTCCGTAAGCAAGGGAGTTTCTTTGGTGTCCTGGAAAATAGTTCAAATATTTCATCCACCTGAAGACCTCATTTAGAAAACATTTATCTTGTCATTATTTCATTGCCGTTTGAGGGAGCTTGTTCTGTAATAAACAGAATGCCGTGTTTCCTAAAATATAATGAACTATACTTCAAAAAGTTATCTACTGGCTGCAGTGTGTGTTTCAGCATCATGGTAAATGCTGCATAATCGCTTGGTTATTCTACTCCCCTCCTTTACCGTGGATTGCTCTGTATACTCCGCATAGCCAAGACAAACGCTGCATTTCGGGACAGTTCTTCTGGGGAGCTCATCAACCGTTGTAGATCATTCTGTGAAAAACAAGAAAGCTTTCAGTTCAGCAACAGCCTCCTACTGTGTGAACATGGCCATACTCAAGGCATTGATCCTCATTGTCTAGAAGATGACTATAATTTAGGGTTCCAGTCTGAAGTGAATTCCTGTCCACTAACAAGTAAAAGTTCAAGTCAGGGAAGGCGTTAATACGCTCCTCCTGTTCTATTGGTCACAGTAGGTACAGAGACCGTAACAAAGCTTGACCCTGGTTTTAGACTCTGTGGATGGGAGTAAATAACCACTCAGCATCTAATCTGATAAACCGTCTCAGAATCTTAGAAGTTTTGACGAGATCACTTCTCATTGTTCTAAACTCCAGAGTATAATCCTACTTAGCTTAATCTCTCTTCATAAAAGAGCCCAGGAATTAATTTAGTGAACCTCATAACACCCTCTCTCAAGAGGGTGAAACTGTACATACTGCATTAGGTATGGTCTCACTAAAGTCCTATAACATGCCGCAAGATTTCTTTGCTCTACTATTCCAGCCTCCTTGCAACAAAGACCAGTATTTACCTTTCTAATTACTTCATGTACCACCATGCTAACTTTGTACTTCTCTTATAAAGCTACCCAATTCCTTTTACCTTAACACTTTTTCCACAAATTAAAACATATTGAGGTGTTTCTGTCAAAGTAACCCCCATACGATATCCGCTATATCACTTAATGAACAAGAGGGGTGATATGGGGGAGACACTGCAAACATGGGGGGGGGTGAATAGAGCTGGGGGTAAACAGAAGGGTGGCAAGGGAGGAAAAGAGGGGCTGAAATGGGAATAGAGGGGCTGCACAGGGGTGGGGAACAAAGGGGCTGCAAAAGTAGGGGGACAGAGAGGATGCTAAAGTCAGGCAATGGATGCAAGAAGAACATGGGTTAATTAAGTGGAGAGAATAGTTTTAAATCTTTTAACTGAAATGTTCAGATAACTGAGAAAATAAAGTCACTGGAATCTCTAGCTTGAGGGTGCAGAAGTTCAGGAGATCTCTATGGGGAAAAAAAAATCAGTGGATGCTATTATAACGAACACTGTCGAATGGACAATTTAATATTGAGTAGTTTTATTTCATAAAGATTTGCATTTTTACGTATCACATTTCAAAGTATCTCACATACTGTGAATTGCTTGTGTTAGCAACAAACCCACAACTGCTTAGCTGTCCGCCAGTCCATCCAAACACATTTAATATGAGGGTTTCTTGTGCTGAGAAGAGTGCACCAGTTTCGTTTAAAAAAAGCAGCACTTTCTGCTCAAGTTATGCCCATTATATTTAAGCTCTGTGATGTCTAGGAAATTAATGTCTTCCTGTGTGTTGTGGCTTTATGTTTAAAGGTGCGGTAATGACCGAGGGTATTGATCAATCCTACTAATTCTTCAATCGGAGCCCAATTTTCCCTTACATCATCATAAACCACAGAAAGTGATGTTGCCACATGACACCTAATAAAAGAGTTAGTGAAAACAATAAAGGAGACACTGAAAACTAAAACAGAATCCCAATATTGAAAAATAGCCCTTCAGAAAGTGTCAAGAGTAGCCCTTAGAAAATGTAAAGTATTTTGACACTCTAGGGATTTTGCATCCTTCTTATAACTAACATATCATCAGCAAGCCTGAAACATTGCACTTTACTCCATCCAGGTTGTTGATGTAGATTGTAAATAGACAAAATGAAAGCGCTGATCTTTTTGGTACCTTTTTAGTTACATCAGGTCACTCCAAAAAAGTCCCATTTATTCCTACTCTGTTTTCTGTCCATTAACTATCCTTAGTCCACGCCAATATACAGGGTCAGGCCTTACAGGGAGTGGTGCAGCAGAGGCATTTTCTGTTGACAGCATGAAAATATATAATCTACCTGCAGTATGGACGTGATCTCATCAAAGTCAGTTCAGAGAAGGTTCACTAGACTAATTCCTGAGATGAAAAACTTATCTTATGAAGAGAGGTTGAGCAGTTTAGGCTTATGCTTGGTGGAGTTTAGAAGATTAAGAGGAGATGTAATTGAGGAGTTAAAGGGATTGATAAAATAGATGTAGAAGGGGTGTTTCCCCTTGTGGGGGAGTTTAAACGAGGAGTTCACAGTTTTAGGCTAAGGATTGGCAAATTTAAAACAGTGATGGGGAGGACTTATTTCTCTCAAAGGGTCGTGCCTGTGTAGAATTCACTACACCAGAGAGCTGTGTTGTAGGGACACTGAATAAATTTAAGGAGGAGATAGACAGATTTGTAATTAGTAATGGATTAAAAGATTATGGAGAGCAGGCAGGAAAGTGAGGTTAAGGCCAAGATGAGATCGGCCATGATCATATTAAATAATGGAGCAGATTCGAGTGGCTGAATTGCCTACTCCTACTCCTAGATCTTATGTTCGGCTCCTGCTCAAGTCCAACAAAGAAGGCTGGAGAGGCCTCACCATGAAAAACTATGCTTTTGGCATTGCAAACTGATGACATGCCATTTGAAGTCTGTCCTTAGTTCAATGACTGGCAAGTGGTTTTAATAATTTTCTATTTGATGTAGTTTTAATTGCAGCATCAGGTACCCCTAGGCCCACAAACCAACCCTCCTCTCCAGTTGATCCTGAACATCCTTTAGTTTCGATAGAGAATCTGGATCAGCACAGGCTTAGAGGACCATTTGGCCTGTTCCTGTACGGTAATTTTCTTTGTTCTTCTCTCCTCTATCCAGTGTTATTTCTGACTTCAGCAGAACTAAGCAGCCGGAGTAGGGGCCAGGGAAACTTGAGGTGGTGGTGGGGATTGTCAGAGGATTCTAAGAATATTCACATTCCTGTTGATTTAAACCGGTACACTCTTAACCAGGCTCTATGCTTGGAATGGACAAATAGAATTCACGTAAACTCTGGTTCCTCGTGTGTCATCTTATCGAATGTTTCTATGAAAGTCCAATATGCTATGTACAATGGTTCGCCTTTCTCTTTGGAATAAATCCTCAAAAAAACAGATTTATTAAATGTGATTTCCAATTCATGAATTGCAGCTGACTCTACTTCATCATACTTCCCTCTTCCGACCACCCTGATCACATCCAAATGCACAGATTCTTGCATTTTGCCTACTATTGAATTTAAACTAACTGTACTCTAGCTCCCACCTTCTCTCTTCCTTCTTTCTTAAGCAGCAAGCTTATATCTATTTTACTCCAATCTGCAGGAATTGTTCTAGAATCTAAGGACTTCTGAAACATCAAACCAATGCATTCACTATCTCTGCAGCTACCTGAGATACTTGTCATCAGGTTTGCTACTTACCATTCATTTCTTCAGTGCCATTTATTTATACTAATTTCTTTAGCATTTTTGTGTAGACAGATGCAAAGTACTCCTTAATGTCTTTGTCATTCCCATATTCCCGGTTATAATTTCAGCACTCTGTCTCGAATGGGTCATGTTTATTTTTGCTAACTCTTTCCCATTCACAAGTAGAAACACTTATAACCTACTTTTATGTCTCTTGCTAGTATATTCACATGCTTTTTACTTTCTACTTATTAATTTACCTTTGTTGAATTCTAAACTACTCCCAATCCAAGCAGTCAAGTCCTAGGAATGTGTAGATTTTCAGTCTGATTTGTAGCACTTGTTCTTTTCTTATATTGATTACTTTAAGTTCCTCACTATTTGTTTCTTTATTAAATATCTTTTAATGTGAAGACAGACACAAAATATTTATAACAAGCCTTTCATTTACTTATTCCCATTATTGATTTCTCCTATTAATTCTCTAAAAGGCAACACTTACCTTCACTACCCCCTTCCTATTTACATATGTGTAATAGATCTCAAATCTGTCCTTACATCTCGGGTTACTTTACTCTCATTCTGTTTTTCTCCCTCTTTATTGATTTTTTTTGTCCAGCCTTTGCTGCTATCTATAACCACTGAATCCTCAGGCTGACTATCGTTCTTGTCAATATTATAAGCCTCTTCTTATAATCGAATACTATCCTTAACTTTTTTAGTTAGCAATAGATTGATCTCTTCTCTCACGGAGATTTTATTACTCAATGGAATGTAGAATTGCTGAGAACCATGAAATGTTTCTTTAAATTTTTGTCACTGCTTACTCAATCATGCCCTTTGACTGTGTGGAGTTTGCACATTCTCCCCGTGTCTGCATGGATTTCCTCCGGGTGCTCCGGTTTCCTCCCACAGTCCGAAGATGTGCAAGTTAGGTGAATTGCCCATGCTGAATTGTCCATAGTGTTAGGTATTGGGGTAAATGTAGGGGAATGGGTGGGTTGCACTTTGGCGGGTCGGTGTGGGCTTGTTGGGCCGAAGGGCCTGTTTCCACACTGTAAGTAATCTAATCTAATCTAATCTAATCTAATTTCCCAATTTGCTTTGGCCAACCTGTCATTATATCTATTTAATTTGTTTTACTTAGGTTCAATTTCTTGTTTTTAATTCAATATGAAATTCCATCATATTATGATTGCCCTTTCCCAGATTATCCCTCACTATGCGATTACCAATTAACCCTGTCCAATCAAACAAAAAAAAATCTAAATTAGTCTCTTTGCTACTTAGTTCCACTTCTTGTTTTTCCAGCAAACTGCTTCAAATCCACTTCATGAACTCATTCTTTTAACTCCTTTTGACAATCCGATTTGCCCATTCTATATGAAGATTGTCCCACAATTATTGCAATGCCTTTGCTATAATGTCTCTTATTGCTCGAATAACTTTCTGTTCATCAGTGTTACCAGTTAACTACTCCCAAAATCATTTCTTATCCTTGTTATTTATTTTCTCCATCAAACTGATGATACTTCCTTATCTCCCAAACCAAGAACATTCCTCACCATTGTCCTCATGTCATCCTTCACTGTCATAGCTACCACACTCCCACTTAGCATGTCTTTTCCTATTCGAAATGCCAAGTACTTTGGAATATGTATATTGTCCCCAACTTTAGATTCCCTAGTGTGGAAACAGGCCCTTTGGCCCAACAAGTCCACTATGACCCTCCAAAGACCAACCCACCCAGACCCATTCCCCTACACCTAACACTATGAGCAATTTAGCATGGTCAATTCATCTAACCTGCCCATCTTTGGATTGTGGGAGGAAACCGAAGCACCCAGAGAATGTGCAAACTCCATACAGACAGTCGCTCGAGGCAGGAATTGAACCCGAGTCCCTGGTGCTGTGAGGCAGCAGTGCTAACCACTGCCATCGTGCTGCCCGTAGTTGTTACCATGCAATCATATTTTTGTAATGGCTATTAAATCAAATAGATTTATCTCTATTTAAGCTAGTAATTAATATAGCTTATTACAAATGCTTCATATATTCTATTAAAATACCTTTAATTTGAACTTTTAACCTTTTTTCATGATTTAACCGTGCCTAATTATGGACCATTAATATTCAACTTGTTTCTTTCTAAAACACTCAGTTTATTTTAAAAGCCATTCTGCCCTGTCACCTTGACTTTTCTTTTTAGATTTATAAATTACCTTCACTTAAAATGTTCTCTCCCTTTTTTAGTTTAATCCTAAAGATATAGCTCAAAAGGACAGAATGGGAGCATGAATTAGAGATGCCGGTGTTGGACTGGGGTGTACAAAGTTAAATATTACACAACACCAGGTTATAGTCCAACAAGTTTAACTGGAAGCACTAGCTTTTGAAGCACTGCTCCTTTATCAGGTGGTTATCTGCAGGTTTAGTGTCAGACATTCATTTAAAGCCTGCCAGATTTTACTCTCCACTGAATTCAATACAGTGCACAACTGATACGGCAGTAAATTGAGCATCCCACCCAAAATCGGCATCCTTGCTAGGTGAGTTACGACATGCACTAACATCTACTGCAGGCCAGAGTTATACAGGTTCCAATGAATCCTGAGAGTCTGTGTTCTGAGGCACAAAAACTGCTACCCAAGCTTTCAATGGTTAGTATTCACAGGGTACAGATAGAAGTATTTGTGGTCTCTACTGGGTTGGGTGCAGTGTTCAGGCAGGTTATGACCAGAGAAAGTGGAAAATGACACTGCTTTTGTAACTAAGATCTGCGAACTGTTGTGGCACGGAGCTTAAGACATCACAGTGAGAGAGAGGGAGAGAATGAGATGCAGAGAAAAGGTAAGGGAATAGGACCCAGCTCCTCAAAAGGCAATAACACCGCATCGTTTACATCACACCATTGCTGCCAATGCAAATAGATCAGACGCTTCAATATTTACAACAGCTTTCCCTCAAAGGCTGTTCACTGACAATTCACAGCTAGAGACATTATTAGCTGCAATCAAAATCAGTCAGCTCTACTTGTTAGCAGAGTACAGGGCATTATACAGTTCTAGAGCTAATTAAATGCTGCAGGCAAATGGTGGTTGAATCTTGTTTGCTTTGAGAGACAATTAGTTTATTTTCTACTTACAGCAAAGAAGAAGAGGACCTCCACTCGACGCTTTGACATCTCATCAATATCATTCAGGACTTCCAGAATATCTGAGCAGGCAAACATAGACGTATTAGGTGCCATTCATAATGTTCGCCGATCTACCTGGGCTCCTGGTATGGCAATGTCACAATTTAAAAAGTCACAGCCTAATTCTCAAATCCTTTTGGGTCTCTTCCTCTTTAAAGTACTCCTAAAAACCAATTTTTTTTTCAAGCTTTTGGTGACCTACCTTTCAGTAGTTGTGTGTTAAATTTTGATTGTGGTCTTGAAATGAATTTTATAATGTTTTTCTATAACAATGTCACAATATAAATGCAAGTTGTTGCACAGGAGAATGTAGGACAAAGTGCAGCGATATTTACAATCAGTCTGACTCTGATTTTAAGCAGGAGACAGAAAGTGTTGGTCTCTCACTTAAATCAGACCCAAAGACACACAGTCAGATCTATACAGTTGAGTAGAAGGAGGAGAGTAGGTGAATAAAAGCAAGACAAAGACCAAGTGTAAACTGCATCCAACTCAATTTGCTGCTCTGTTCTGGAGGGGGTGAGGGGGGTCACTGGACCTGAAACATTAACTCGACTTCTCTCCAAAGATGCTGCCAGACCTGCTGAGTTTTTCCAACATTTTCCATTTTTGCTGATTCACTGCGGCCAAAGTGCTGCATTCAATCAGCTCGATTTCTGGGCTAGGAATCAGGGGTCCCTACATTATTTTTCATTTTATTCGTTTCTCTTTTGATGTTGGTTAACCAATTTTCTGTTTTAACTTTGCATGATTGCACAGCAAACTGCTGGGTCTCCAGCCCTGGTCTCCTCGCTGCAACATTGCCATTTCATGATCATATGCAAGACATTGGAGCATATAGCCAGGGAGGTTAGTTCTCCAAGTCTAGACTCAGAGTCCTCACAGCTATGCCATAAAGACATTCATCATCTGCGCATGCATCTCCACAGCTTGAACACGTTACTCAATGCAGCAAATCAACATCACACACCGAACATAGGCCCTGGCACTCAGGAATCACACCCAACATCCAGAATACTCCATTTGATGCTTCAACATCTACCTGAGACCACCCATCCCTCCCTCATGTTTCTTCCATAAACATCCTGCTACTCAATTATGGCAAATACAACAGCCAAAAACAGCAGTAAACAATCAACGACGTTCATGCAGGACAATGTAGCACATAATAAAAAGAAAATCAGAAACAGAGGCACAAAGTCACCTCCACTTCCTGAGCCTTCCATCCTGCAGTTGGCTCTGACAAGGCCTGCAGGATTCAATGCCACTCAGCATATTGGGAAGGACGGCATCTTTCTGTCTTTTGCTACTTCACAATTCTAACTCATCCTCAGTTTGCTATCCAGTATAATGGTGTGACTATTGACTGCTTTCATTTTCCACCACCCCATACCCACACCAAGCTTCCCTCTCTGAGTTCCTGCTTTCAAGCACCCAAGATCAGTGATTACAGCACCTGGCCGTTGAAAATATATTGCTACCAGCCTCACCATGCTGCAGATGTATACTGCCAATTTTGGAAGCCTGGGGCCATGCCAGCTGATTGGTCTACACAGTTTTGTTACTCATTCATTCGCGGGATTGGGAAGTTGCAAGGCCAGTTTTTTTACAGGTCATCTTTAACAGCACTTTAGAATGTGGTACTGAACCATTTCATAAATCATTGCATTATGTCATCACAATCTGATACAACATGGTGACTTGCTCGGCCATTCCAGAAGACAGTTCAGCATCAACTACACTGGTGTGGTTCTGAGTTCACACCAAGTTGAGACTGGGTCAGGAACTGCAGATGCCCTTCCGTGAAGGACATGAGTGAAACAGATGGATTTGTACAACGAGCCTGTAGCTATATGGTCACAATTATGATAACACTTTTTCACTCCAGATTTATTTAATTAACTGACTGACTTTAAATTTCACAGCTGACATGTTGGAATGTGAACTCTCATCTCAAGATTACAGTAATACAGTGACAACTTTACTCAAGTAGTAAGCAAGAGGCCTGTGGCAAGATTCTGGGGAAAGGAGTTCCTATTCTATCTGAATAAAGTTGAAGAGCAGGGAGGTGATGCAGGAACTGCATAAAAAGTTGGTTAGGCCACAGTTAGAATATTGTATGCAGTTCTGGAATCCACATTACAGATTGCACTGGAGACAATGCTGAGGAAGTACCAGGATGTTCCCTTGGGCTGAAGAATTTCAGTTATAAATAGAAATTGGTCAGACTGGAGTTATTTACTTTGGAGCAGAGGAGAGTGAAGTGGGACATGATTGAGATGTGCAAAATCACACGATGTATTGATGGGGTAGACAGGAAAGATCTTTTCCCCTTAAAGAAGGAATTAATGGCTGGGGGCTTGCATTGAAGGTAAGGGGCAAGAGGTTTTGAGGGGTTGTGAGGAAAGTCTTTTCACGCAAAAGATGGTGAGAATTCGGAACTCACTGCCGCTAAAGATAGTAGAGGCAGAACCCTTCGTAACTTTTTAGTAGTATTTAGATGTGCACTTGTGACAGACAATTTGGCATACAAGATAATGGGCCAAATGCTGAAAAATGGGATTAGAGTAATTGGGGAGCTGTTTCTGACAATTGCAGGCTCCACGGACTGAAGGCTTTTTTTAATATACTGTTGATCTCTATGATTCTATGAGCATTTTGCTACTGTGGTAACGTAGTGTGTGGTAGAGCTGTTTGGCATCAGGATAACATTATTTCCGCTCTAGAAGCAGTGCTGCATGAAATAATCCCTCACCCAAAGAAACCTGTATGCAGGTTCCATTCATTCTATAGAAATGTTCTTGTTTTACATTAAATTCATGCATTACACTGCTGACTGCATTTCAAAGTACTGCATTGTGGAAGTTGCTACAAAAATGCAATTTTTTAAAAATATTAAGGGGATGTCAGGTATTGCTAGTTGGATCTACCTTATCATCACATACACTTTCCTTTCTCCCTCACAGAGTCAATTTATCCAATGTCTGTTTGAACCTACAGGTTATGCTGGAGGCCTTACCTTCCAGGGCACGGCCCCTTGCAATCTTTTGAAGATACGGTGCCACTTCAGCTGAGGTTATCGGCGTTGTAGCAGAAAAACTGACTAGTGGGAGGGAGCCAGCTGCTTCTTCCTCTGTATGTGTGTGTGAGAGAGAGAGAGAGAGAGAGAGAGAGAGAGAGACAGAGGGAGAGACAGGACAGAAAGGGGCGCAGGGGGGAGGTGCAAGTGAGAGAGAGATCGGGAGAGACAGATTAGGGAGTGGGGTGGAGAGACAGAGAGAGATGGGGAGGGAGAGAGAGAGAGATGGGGAAGGGGTAGAGAGAGAGCGAGAGATGGGGGAGAGGGCGAGAGGGACGGGGGGAGGGCGAGAGGGACGGGGGGAGGGCGAGAGGGGCAGGGGGGAGGGCGAGAGGGACGGGGGAGCGCGAGAGGGACGGGGGGGAGGGCGAGAGGGACGGGGGGGAGGGCAAGAGGGACGGGGGGGAGAGGGAGAGGGATGGGGGGGAAGAGGGGCGGGGGGGGACAGGGACGGGGGGAGAGGGACGGGGGTGGAGAGGGACGGGGGTGGAGAGGGACGGGGGTGGAGAGGGACGGGGGGGGAGAGGGACGGGGGGGGAGAGGGACGGGAGGAGAGGGAGAAAGAGATGGGAGAGAGGGAGATGGAGAGGAAGAGAGAGAGTGAGGGAGATGGGGGAGAGAGAGAGGGAGATGGAGAGGTGGAGAGCGAGAGAGAGATGGGAGAGAGAGAGAGAGAGATGGGAGAGAGAGAGAGAGAGAGAGATGGAGAAGTGGGGGGGGGGGGGGAGAAAGAGAAAAATTTATTTTCAAAACTTAAAAAACTTCTTTTAAAAATATTAGAAACTAGAGAGGTATCAAACATAAGCTCCTTAGTCTGGGGTGAAAGCCTCTGCTACACAATTCATCACAGACCGTCCTGACATGGCTTGTGCCTGTAATCTCCTGCAATAATTCCCTTCTGCTCACCTGATTCCACTTATGAAGTAATGCTTGGACAAAAAAATCAAATTGCTGGAGAAACTCTGGCAACATCTGTGGGGAGAAAGCGTTCTTACTGCCAGTTTTGCTGAATTTCTCCAGCAATTTCTCTTTTTGTTTCAGACTTTCAGCAGCGAAGCTCTTTGGTTTACTTTAAACCTTGAACACGGTGTTGTGGATATCGTTTACAGACAGCAGCTGGCTTCCATGCTAAAAACAATGCTCAAACATTCCCAGTAAAAAGTGAGGTCTGCAGATGCTGGAGATCACAGCTGAAAATGTGTTGCTGGTTAAAGCACAGCAGGTCAGGCAGCATCCAAGGAACAGGAAATTCGACGTTTCGGGCCAGAGCCCTTCACCACGATTCCTGATGAAGGGCTCTGGCCCGAAACGTCGAATTTCCTGTTCCTTGGATGCTACCTGACCTGCTGTGCTTTAACCAGCAACACATTTTCAGCTCAAACATTTCCAGGGTTCGAAAGAGAAAGAAAAAGGAAAGAAACTGCCTGACACTTGCTGCCATTCAAAGTAACTCACTGGGCACAAAAGCAGGCCGACTTTACAGTTTTGCAGTGAGTTTCAGCAATTTCAATCCATCAGTGCTGACTCCGTGAATAGCACTCTTAGTTCTACAGGCAGATGGTTGGGGGTCAAATTCTACTACAAAAGTTTTAAAACTAAAACTGACACTCCAATGTAGTACTGAGGGCCTGTGACACTGCCAAAGGTCTCATCCAGAGCATGAGATGTTAAACCGAGGCTTCACAAACAAGTTTAAAAGTTCCTAAGCCAGTACTTCAAAGAAGGTGAGGGAAATTCTCCTCAGAGCCATGGACAATTATTAGTCTTAACTACATCACTACTAAAAAAAAAACAAGCGTGCAGACTGTTTATGGGAGCCTGGCGTTTTTTCAACTTTTCAACGGTGATTACACTTCAATACGTGTAAAACATTTCGAGGAAGGCCAAGGTCACAAAATGGTTTTATAAGTGCAAGTCTTTCTTCTTTTGTTTTGTCTTATTGTCCTAGATTACAAGTGTTTTGGAAGGATACTTGTAATGACAGAATGCATGAAGTATTTCACATGATAGAGCTGGACTTTGTAACGGAGACGATTCCTTAGCAAGTACAAAATACTCCATTCCATCACCCACTGTCAACTCTCTCACCACTGCAAACAGCTCAATATTTCTATTTATTTCTATTATTTTAATTAACCAGAAGTCCAGAACTCACCCCCGTCCTCATCGTCTGCATTCTCTTCAATGAGTCCACTCCGGGTTGGGAGCGTTAATCCAGCCAGCAGGGACTTCAGTAGAGCCATCTCTGGATATTCCCGTGAAAGGTAACTGTACCAATGTCAAAAACAAAATGCTTGACTTTGAAGAAGATTTTGTGTCTTAGTTGGTCGGGTGGGGTTTCGGGAATGGGACAGGTTGGAGAGGGGAGACAGATATCCTCCAAAGACTCTTATTTTTAAAAGACAATTTCTAGTCTGCTCCAGGATACCCACTGACGACTAAGTACAACTGACCCAAGGCAGCTCCAAACTGATCATTGCTAAACAAAGGCCGATCAGTGTTTGACACATAATTGTGCAAGGCACAGCAGATTGATGGGAAATCATAGTCATGGACTTGTTTTGCATCAACATCAGGTAAATGAAGGGACAAGTCACTGCCTTGGCAAAGAATCTTGTGAATTTCTTGTAGCGTGTTGCGACATTTGAAAGACACTATTGAAATGAAAGCCATCCTTTACAAGAGCACCATAACATGTCTTTTAAAAAAAAAGCCAATTTCTGACTAAATCTGAGTGATCATTTACTCTCTCTATAGATGAGGGGACTGTGCCATCAGAGACTCAGTCCCTGGTGTCTTACTTAACTTGCATGCTCAATGATTGTGGATAAAAATTTGGTCACGCAAGTATTATTGCCAGCTAGATCTAGTTATCGCTCAACATACAAACACGCGCCATCGCATCACAGTTAGGAATCACAATCAGCTACTCAAAACATTCTGTCCCAAATTCAGCTATCCCTATTGTGAACCTCTTCTTTCAATGCATTCCCACTAGGTGTGAAACAAAGACAACCTTTATCATTGGATACAGCCTTTGCAAGAATTTGATTTTTCTTAAAAGGTTTACTAAAGGAAATTCAGAAATTTTATTTCAATCTCTCCAATCATTTCTAATCAGGGACAGCATCCTGAACAAAGGCCTGTCCAATCGATACTGGCTCAATCACTCAGCAGTATAGTGAATGAAGGGGTCGTAATCCCCAACTCATCACCCAATTGTTTTCAGGTGGCTAACTTAGTTCTGGAGGACTATCACCATTCCACTCCCAGGAACCTCCAGAAGGTTTAGCCTCAGAAGTTCTTGGCTAGGTCTCAAGGCCATGCTAAGCTGCTAAGGGTCCCAATTCAATCTTCTTCCTGTTTAAATGGCCAAATCTGGAGTGCCATCCCCATCCCACTTGGCTGAGCCCGGCGAACCATCTTTTCTGCTGTTGCCACCATCATTCCCTACTCAAGCACCAAGCAAACAGCTGCCTCTTCCCTGCTCTGATCCAAAGTCAAACATGTGGCTATGACAAGTGATGGAATCCAGGCTCGAACATTACATTCCACGTTTACATACGTTGAGATGGGAGTGAAAAAGAGACGTGATTTCACAATCATGCTGGGTATCCAATTTGGGAATGGGTCATCCGGAAATTGTGGAGAAGTTGAAATACAACCCACTTGACCATTCACACACACAACGTTTTGGAAGGGGCTCAGGAGAGGAGAGGTACTTTAGATTACAACCTTCCTTTCCCACTACCACTACCATCTAGAAGGACAAGGGTATTACCTCCAAGATCCCTTCCAAGCCACTCACCAACCAGAGTTGGAAATATATCCCTGAACCTTCACAGTCACTGGATCAAACATCTGGAATTCCCTCCCTAAAAGTATTTTGGGTCCATTTATAGCACATGGACCACAGTGCTTCAAGGTGGCAGCTCACACCATCTTATAATGGGTAACAGGGGTCTGGCAATAAATGTTGGCCCAGCCCATGAATGAATAAAAACAAAAAGGTCTCACTAAATGGTGCGTTCTTTCTTAATCCCTCCGTCCTATTACTCAATTTTTAATAAACAAACAAAATACTCACTGGAGCACATCTGAATGTTTCTGAAGGAATGGGACTGCTGCTGCTGCATTGTAGGTTATAAACTTGTGAATAAAATGCACGCATTTATTGATGAAAGAAGCAATGAATCTGGAGTACTTCCCGTAATTCTGGAAGAAAAAAGTATTCAAAATTATCCAAAGATAGTCAGTGTTTTGATTCTCAGCCATGATACATATTCTCCACACCCACCCACCCCCCACCACCGTGCAATGCACGTCGCCCTCCAATTACATATTTAATTCCACAGCTGTCAGCCACTTTCTGGCATTGTTAGGTATTCAGATCTAAACTGTGGTTATCTATGACTTCAGTCATAGTCAACTGCTTATTATTGCAGCCTAGCTAGATTCCTTCTTCAGCAGCCACCCATACATTTTGTCAGGAATTGCCCAAATAGTGACCAAAAATCCTGTTCTGATCTCTTCTCCCTAAACCGGAGTGCAAAGGTCTGTTGCAGCACATACTATAACACTGTGCTGACTCAAGTCTGCTAACTTAGGGCAATCCTGAGACTGAATTTATGGTCCTCAGGGTATGTACTGCTAAGTTACTGATTGGATAAATTGGATGCACCATTGATGAAGCCCTCAAGGTAAGATTGTTCAGCTTTATTTCTAGAGCAAATACACTTTTGTTGTACAACTTTCAAAGTTTAGATGTGTATATATTTTGAAATGGAAAGAACTCAGGATTAAACATAAAGCACTTTTCTTTAAATTTACTTTGAATTTTCAGGAGTTTCTCGTATCTCTCTCAGTGACTTGGTGACGAGTCTTGTCTGATAACAATGCCCAGTGAACATACGAACAAGGAAGAGAGGCCATTCAGTCCTCGGGCTTGTTCTACCATTTAATATTAGCATGGCTGATCTGACTGTAACCTCAGATTCACTTTACTGTCTACCCCGATAACCTTTCACCTCAATTTCCAAGAGTCTATCCAACTCTGCCTTAAAAATATTCACAGACTCTGCCTCCAATGCCTTTATAGGAAGAGAGTTCCAAAGACCCATAATTTTCCTAAGATAAAACAATTTCCTGTCATCTGTTTTAAATTAGCAAACAGCGACTCCTTATTCTAGACTTTCCATTAAGACTTTCCTCTCCACATGTATTCCGTTAAGACTCTCAGAGTTTTATGCAAAGCAGCACAGAGCATTATACTATATGATAGGTGCTATATAAATGCATATCATTGTTGTAATGCATATAATTGTCGTAGTATGAGGTGTCTTGTTTGCTGTTGGGCTCATTCCACCTCCCAGAGGTTCAGTTATTGAAGTTATTTCCTCAAAGTTTCAAGATTAAGAGTGTTCTAAGTGAAGGCTTACAATAACTGAAATTTAGAAAGGAAAGTATTTATTTTTGGGAGGCATTGAATCCAGAAGGAGGAGGCATTACTTTAAATTAGAGTGAGGCAGTTCAGGAGTGATGTCAGGAGGCACTTGTACACACAAAAGATGGTGGATAAATACAACTCAAAGCTGAAGCTGTAAAGTCAATTTAAAATTTAAAACTGGAGACTGGAAGACTTTGATTAGGCAAGGCTTTTAAGAATCACAGAATCAAGGCACACAGATGGAGTTAAGATACTGATTAATCTTAATGAACGGTGCAACAAAATGACTTTGATGGAATGGCCTCTGAATGGACTTCTTATATTCCAGCTGGGTTTTCACTGACCTGCAGGAGTAATATGAAGGAGAGAAGGCAGTCCTGCATCGCCCCCTGGTGTTCACTCTGAAATAAATACGGCTGCAACAATTCCAGGATCCCCAGAACATGCAGGAAGAAGATCAAATGGTTCTGCTGTCGAAACTCCTGAAAATTCAAATGAACTCGTCCATGTAATAGGGCAGCAATCATAGGCAAGTGTCTGAAAAGTAAAACAAAACAAATACCAAAAGATTGCTCAGCACAAACACTCATGGGTAAGGTTTTAGTACATGCAAATCAGCTAAAAGTTAAATGCATTGGAACAAGAGTAGACTATTCAGCCCAGAGGCCCTTCCACCATTTAATTAGATCATGACTGATCTGTGCCTCAATCCCATATACTCACCATTACTCCATATCCCTTAAAACCTTTACCCATCAAAAATCTAAAGATCCCAGTCAATGCAACAAACTGGAAATGTTTGGCTTTGTTATTATGTCTCTTCATTTATCCCAGCTAGGCCAAATTGCAATCTGTTTTGATAATGAAATCCTAGCTAGTGGGAGTCTAACAGAGGTAGATGCTACAGCAGCACCATGATCAATGTATATGGATCTTGTTTGGAATTGTGTGGTTGATTTGAGGGACAGAAATAAAGCACCAGTAGCAGAAGACTAAGAGCACAATAGATCTGTCATTAACCAAGGTACATTTGTTCGCCTACCTAGTCTATTGTTACAGAGGTAGCTCAGAGAAGGAATGATTGCATTGATGCTGAGTATAGACAAGAAATGTTGAGAGAGTGACAGTCAGAGTTTAGAGGTGAAACAGATCAAGAGCAAGTTACCCACGCATTAGATATTTTGGCAAAACAAAATTGAGTTCTTTAATCATTATAATAAAAAGGATCCTTTAAAAGTGAAATATTAATACCGAAGCAATAAAACCGGATGTGCCACTGCCAACTTTCTGCAGGCCATGTTGGCATCAGCCATACGATTCTCCGATGTTTTCGAGTCATTGGTGTCCGCGAGCAGCGTCAGCAACCGATGGACGAGTGCGTCCAGCTTGGAAAGAAAGAAACATGCTCGTAAAAGCTGCTCATGCAGAACGCCTTCGATATCCAGAAACCAACCCCAGGGTCCTCATGGTCAGGGCATCAGTCAGCAGCAACCAGCTGAACAGCAGGAAGCTATATTTGAACCTAGGACAGTTAAGCACTGCTGTTGTCTGTCACGATAGCAGATATAATAGATTCAGGTCTGTTACAACACCTGAATTTGGCTGCTAAGTGTTATTAAAAATCAGTTTAACCTGAAGATAATCCTGTTATATAAAGATAATATAAGATGCAATATGATGCTCACACACTGTTAAGAAGGCAGTATGTTATGCAGAGCATTACATTCAATAATTTGCAACAGTTGCATTAACATGCTGTTATCACAGTGCTCGACAGTAAATGAGCATTTCTTACAAAACTTGTTAATGATGGACTTACTCCATACAAAGCGCTCCCTCTAGTAATTTTTCAAAATTATACACTCTTTAAAGAGCAGTAGCTTATGGATATCTGAAAAATGCTCAGACCAGTTCAGATCTGACTTAAATTGAACGAGTGATGGCAACAGTTTCAACAATTAAAAGGAAACTAAGTACAGAGGAACCTCGATTATCCGAATGAGTGGGTGGGCAGTATTTCATTCGGATAACTGATTATTCGGTTAATTTATTCAAAGCCTCGCCTCTTGGGCTCGGAGTTTTCTGAAGTTTCCTTTCTCCTCGCTCTGCCTGCTTTGCTCCCTCTCTCTGTCTCAGGGATTGTTTCTGAGCAGAGACACACTTGTGCGTCAGGGACGTGCAGCATTGCTGAAGCCTCCCACTTCCACCACCCCCTCCCCCATCACCATCAGTTCAATGGGATTGACACAGCAAGCACTTTGCTAAGTCCACTCCCTGTCCAGGAGACTAAGCAGCAGCACACCGCGTGCAAGTCCCCATCTGCCGCCCAACACTATCTGGCCAGGCTGCCCCGCTCCCCCCATCCTCACCCCCGCCACTGTCCTAGCCGCCCTGCCACGGCTCCCCTGCCACCACCCCCCACACCACAGCAGCCAGACTGGACACACACTCAACTTTTTGACAAGTTCAACCTTTGCCCTGTACAGGACAATGTTGGAACGATTATTTGGGGAAGGGAGGTTTAGGGTACACCCCTGTGTAGAACACCAGGGAAAGTGTGGGAGAAGAGAGAGAGAGGGTGGGCGGTCAATCATTTGGAGATGGTGCCTGGGCTCGGCAGCATTTCAGTAAGCCGAGTTCATTTTTATTCATTGTAAACAAAAGGTGCGATCAGTGTTGGAAACACATCTTTGAGGTAATGTTTCTATTGGGACCTCGAGATCTTCTTCAGATAATCCAAAATTCGGTAACTGATATTCAGATAATTGAGGTTCCTCTGTATATCTGACGCTGAAATCTTTGCAGGACTAAGGAGAAAGAAATGAGGCTGAACTACTTGGACAGCTCTTTCAGAACTGAGACAGGCAACCTTGACTCAGTGGTCTCCTGTTTTGTATGATTCGATGAAACCCTCGCCACAGTGACACTGACGCTGCGTAGTGCCTGAGGAGGACCGTGTTGCTGAAGACATTCATACCTTGCAGGTACTTCCTTCAGTGGTGCCATCGCTGGTAAGCACAGACTCTGGCAGACTGACATGGCGGATAACCTCCGGAACTTGGAAGTATATTTGAAGAAGCAGATTCTGACAACGCTTGCCCATCACACTGCTGTAAAAAGACAGAACAATACAGTTCAGCAACTGTATATGCAGAAGAATCCTGGACATGAACAGACAGCATTTTCAATCTACGTTAGCCACAGAAACAATAGAAACGAACCATCTCATTTTGCACTGGGAATTCCAGAGTCCCAGAGACACACCATGTTACTTCAGCTGGGAAAGTAAATACTTGGAATACAAATCTAAAGAATGCATCCCATTCATTTGGATGAAAATATCTTCTTATTCTTGGATTCTTTGGCTAGCCAACATTTATTGCCCATTCCTAACAGCACAGAGAGCAAGTGAGAGTCAACCACATTGTTTTGGGTGTGTACTCACATGTAGGCCAGGCCAGATTAGGATGGCAGATTTCATTCCATTAGTAGACCAGCTAGGTTTTTTTCCTGATAATCAGCAATGGCTTCATTGCCATCATTTGATTCTTACTTGCAGACTTTTTTTTATTGAATTCAAATTCCATCAGCTGCCATGGCAGGTGTCCAGAATATTAGCTGAGCTTCTGGACTAACAGTCCAGCGATGAAACCACAAGGTCATCATCTCTCGTTCATTGAACCAGAATCGGTAACTCTGCTTTCTCTCCAAAGATGCCGCCAGACCAGCTGAGTTTTTCCAGTAATTTCCGTTTTTGCTTTAGATTTTCATCATTTGCAGCTCTTTGATTTTGTTTAAAGGAAATATTAGTATAGATGATCAAGAGTTTCACCAAAGAATTAGATGTAAAGGGTAATACTTTGGACTTTCATTTTAAAGTTTCAGGATTTAGAGATTTTGAAATGAGCCAAGTTTGTCACGGTTTGCTCTCAAGCCACCCTTGCTAAACGTGGACACTGAATAGGAACTAGGTAATACTAGGATGTCCCATTGTTTGGGCAGTGCATGCAAAGAGTGACCACATAATTAAGAAGCAGAACATCAATGGTCATAATCTCTGGATCACTATCTGAACCACTTGCAAATTAGCATAAAGGAAATCAGATTAGAGAATGGATATGTTTTTCAAAGACTTGTGTGGAAGAGATGCTTTCCAGTTCATGGGACATTAGTACTGGGCAAAGGGGACCTGTGGCACGGACTCTAACCAAGCTGTTATTCTTGTGAAGTAGACAGGATTTTAAAATAAATAGATTAGATTAGATTACTTAGTGTGGAAACAGGCCCTTCGGCCCAACAAGTCCACACCGATCTGCCGAAGCGGAACCCACCCAAACCCATTCCCCTATGTTTACCCCTTCACCTAACACTACGGGCAATTTAGCATGGCCAATTCACCTAACCTGCACATCTTTGGACTGTGGGAAGAAACTGGAGCACCCGGAGGAAACCCACGCGACACGGGGAGAATGTGCAAACTCCACACAGACAATTGCCCGAGGTGGGAATTGAACCCAGGTCTCTGGCGCTGTGACCCAAGTTCAGGAAGCCAATATTTGGGTAAGAGTGAACAATCATGAATAAATCTTTTCCTAGCTTCCTACCCTTTCCAAATGTCTTGTACTCTTCAACATTTAGGTCCCGATACATATCACCCTGGAGCCAGGTATCAGATTGTGGTTATCTATTTGTGCATTGAGTTCATCTGTTTTGTCCCAAATGCTATATGTATTCAGATGGAGTTTTTCTTTCTTTAACATCAAATCTTGTTGATTGATTTGCAATTAGATTTATATTTTTCCGTCATTTCCGATATTAATTACTTCCCCCTTTCCTTGTTTCTACTCATTAATTAGGGGTCTAGACAGCTAGTTTGCAATGCAGAGTGACACCAACCATGTGGATTCAAATCCTACACCAGCTGAGGTTACCATGAAGGTCTCATCCTCTCCCCTAGCCTGAGGTATGATGACCCTCAGGTTAAACCATCCACAGTAGTCTCTCTCCCTCTAATAGAAGAGCAGCAATATGGTCTGGAAGGACTACAGCAATCTTACGTTTACTTTTACTCACTGATTTACCATATCTTCCCAAATTTAATCGGAAATTGCTGGAGAAACTCAGCAGATCTGGCAGCATCTATGGAGAGAAAGCAGAGTTAATGTTTCAAGTCCAGTGATCTTCCTTCAGAACAGTTTGTTGTTTTATTTATTATACTTCCCGAATTTAAGCCCTTCTGTTCACTATTTAACACGTGAAGAGTTAACAAAGTATACACTAGTCTTATAGGAAGTGAGTGAATTAATTCCAAAGCGGGTGTAAAGACAAGGAGGATGAAAACTATAAGCTAGTTAGCTTAACCTCCAAGTCATAAGGAAAAGGAAGCAATTATGAAAGAAGTTATAGCAGTGCACTTGGATACGTCCAGTATAATCAGCCAAAGTCAGCATAGTTTTTTGAACTGAAATCATGTTTAACCAATCTATTGGGAGTTATTTGAGGAAGTAGCTTGTACTATGGTCAAAGGGGAGCTGGAGGATGGTACTTAGATTTCCAGAAGACATTTGATACTGTGCCATACCAAAGGTTATTGCAAGAAATACAAGCTCATAGTATAACATATTATCATGGATAGGTGACTACTGCATCCATCACACCCAGTGTGGCCTCCTCTACATAGGGGAGACAGGACACCTTCTTGTAGATCATTTCAGAGAACATCTCTGGGATACCTGCACCCACCAACCCCACCGCCCCGTGGCTGAACACTTCAACTCCCTCTCCCACTCAGTCAAGGACATGCAGGTCTTGGGCCGCCTCCACTACCAAACCATTACCACCCAAAGCCAGGAGGAGGAACGCCTCAAATTCTGCCTTGGAACCCTGCAACCACACGGGATAAATATGGATTTCAACAACATCCCCTCCCCCCCCACATTATCCCAGTCCCAACTCTGCAACTCAGCACCGCCCTCCTGACCCATCCATCCCTGCCCCCTCTGACCTATCACCTTCTCCCTCACCTTCACCCCCCTATCGCTTTCCCAGCGACCTCCACCCCCAACCCCACCCCCTCCCATTTATCTCTCAGCCCCCACCCACAAGCCTCATTCCTGATGAAGGGCTTATGCCTGAAATGTCAATTCTCCTGCTCCTCGGATGCTGCCTGACCTGCTGTGCTTTTCCAGCACCACAGTCTCAACATGGATAAATGACTGGCTGGCTAATAAGAAGCAGAGAATTAGCATAAGTGGATCATGTTGTCATAGAGCTCCACAGCATGGATGCAGACCCTTCGGTCCAATTCTTCCATGCTAACCAGATATCCTAAGTCAATCAATCCCATTTGCCAACATTTGGCCCATATCCCTCTATATACTTCCTATTTATATCCCCATCCAGATGCCTTTTAAATGTTATAATTGTACCGCTTGCTCTGGCAGCTCATTCTATACGGGCACAACCCTTTACATTAAAAGGTTGCTCCTCGGGTCTCCTTTAAATCTTTCCTCTCTCGCCTTAAACCTATGCCCCATTTTGTTAGTTAACAAACTACGAGTACTATAAGGGATAAAACAAGGAACTGAAATCTGAAATAAAACCAGAAATTGCTGGAGAAACCCAGCAGGCCTGGCAGTATCTGTGGAGAAAAAGTAGAGTTAACATTTCTAGTCCAGTGACCCTTCAGAATTGATAGTAGCTAGGAAAAGGTCAGGGGGATGTGTGAAGGAATATGGCAGAGATGGAACATACAGATTGGGAGCGGGAGCGACAGAGCAAGAGTGAGAGCGAAAGTGACTGTGGGAATTAGGTAGACAAAGGGATTGATGATAGTCTGCCGGGGTGAAAGGAAAGCTGACGATGGGGACCATAAGTGGGTGAAACTGGGTTGGCTGTGCTGAATAGACCTGGGGCGTGGAAGGTAGGTAAAGGACATCAGTGGTGTGTTCAGGTTCTAAAATTATTGAATTCACTACTGAGTCCTAAAGGCTGAAGGGTCCCAGAGCAGAACTGTAGATGCTTTTGCAGGTGGTAGAATTGACAGCTAATGATCCTTTGGATGCAGATACTAGTGGAATGAAAAGGGAGGTTGAGGGGGATCCCACCCCCGTTTTGTGGGAGCGAAGAGCACGGGTCAGAGCACAAGTGCCAGAAAAATGTCAGACATGGCTAAGGGTTCTGTCAACCATTGTGGCAGGAAGTCCTCAACTGAGTCTTTCTACAACTCTACAAGATGTTGGTGAAGCTGCACCTCAAGTATTGTGTACATTTCTGGCACCTGTATTTAAGAAAGGATATATCAGCATTGGAGGAAGTTCAAAAGAGATTCACTAGGCTGATTCCTGGAATGAATGGATTGACCCATCAAGAATGGATAAATAAATTAGGTATTCATTCATTAGTCGAGAGTAGGGTGCTGGGAAAACACAGCAGGTCAGGTAGCATTTGGGGAGTAGGAGAATCGATGCATCAGGCAAAAGCCTTTCATCAAATGAAGGGCTCTTGCCCGAAACATCGATTCACCTGCTCCTCAGATGCTGCCTGACCTGCTGTGCTTTTCCAGTACCTTAGTCTAGACTCTAATCTGCATTGGCGGTCCTCACTTTCTCCTAATTTATTAATTAGTGTTTGGAAGAACGAGGGGTGATCTTATTGAAACATGTAAGATACTGAGGGGCTCACATGGTAGTTGGTGAAATGATGTTTCCACTACTGGGGATTCTCGAACCAGGGGATACAGTCCCAGAATAAGGGGATATTCATTTCAAAATGAGATGTGGCAGAATTTCCTCTCTCAGAGGGAAGTGAATGTTTGGAATTCTTGACTCAGAGAGCTGTGGAGGATCACTGAAATATCGAGGAGTTGAGTACTGTGATGAGTTTGCACAAAAGAGAAGTTAAGGCCTGGGGCAGGTCAACAATAATCTTATATAATGACAGGACCAGTTTGAGGGGACAAGTGTCCTACTCCTGCTCCTATTTCTTATGGGAGAATCTTGAACTAGGGGCCACTGTTGGAAAAATAAGAGATCATGCACTGAAGGCAGAATTCTTTTCACAGAGGGTCAAGAGTGTTTGGAACTCTCTTCCTTTCTTTATTAAATGGTGGAACAAATTAAGGGGCCAAATGGCTTTCTTCAGCTCTTTGTATGCACATAAGTGAGGAAGGCATTCAGTGAGAGTCAGCACTGAGCAAGAACGGAATTAAAGCAAACATCTTCTGCAGATCAAATGTTCCTTTCTGTTTAATGCTGAACAGAATCGTGTGCTTAGGACAGGACTGCAGTTTTACAATAATCCACCTTTAGCAGTGAAGCATGATTCACCCAATTCCATTACTATATTAATTTGCATAATCCACCATCAACTCATTAGTTTGATCTTTGTACACTTCTTTTTTCCTGTTAAACCACAATGCAACAAGTCAACTACTTATGGTGTTAAAGATGAGTGCTACCTTGTACCTTTACTTGTCACAAATAAGTGCACTGTATTACACTAGCAACCCTCACCTGCCTCCTAATGCAAGTGTTAAATTTAGAAATAATGAGATATAGCATTCATATTTCCCATACTTATCATTTAAATCCTTTGACTCACTCAGACATGATAATCCTTTGTGAAGTTATGTTTCTTTCAAGCACATAAATTGACAATTCTTCAGAATAAAGTCACATTCAACTTTCAATTAAAATTTTAATTGAACACAACCCCAGAATCCATCTTCACTTGAAACCCCAGTGGTCAAATATTGGGTGGATGTTGATAATTTATTGCCTAATTAAACATTACATTCTGTAGATTAAGATAATGCACATCTCAAATTTGTCACTACTTCAGCTTCTGAGAAATTCATTTGAGGAAACACTTCATGCTGCACAGTCTCTTCTGTCAGTGTGAAGCTGCTTATCTCTTCTATCCCCCTGCAATTTTTGCCCCTTCTTTTTCAAATAGAGATGGCTTGTGCTGGGATACAATCCCCCTGGGTGCCCACAGTTTTCCAGCATGTTGCCCTGACTGTCAATTCTCAACTCCACAGCAGTGGCACTTAGACAACAGTCAGATGATTCTAAGTTCAAACTTCAGTCAACCTACATAATCAAGGCTGACACTCCAGTGCAATTCTTCAGAAGTACTGCATTCTCTAATTGTTAAGCCTCTCAACAGGATGTAAATGATGCAAACGTGTTTCTTTGAAAAAAAAACAGTAAGGGAGTTTGCATTATTCTGGTCAATACTTATCCCTCAACCCAAAAGCCCAAATTAAAAACACATGACCTAGTCATTATCATATTGTTGTTTGTGGGATCTCGTGATCAAATTGGATGCTATATGTCCCATAGTATGTACATGTTAAAAGAAGTACTTCATTGGCTATAGTACTATGGGACTTGAAAGGTGTTATTTAAGTGCACATTCCCTCTTTTGGCTGTGAGCACAGACTTTGAACAACTTGCTGAATAATGAGGCCCATACTACCAAACTGCATGAAACACGCAAGAAAAGTGACAAAGAGCCTTTTCTAAAGTAGAGAAGTGTAGTGAGTATACATGAGTGTTGTTTATTGTGTCTGTCATACACTGATCAAAAAAAGCCCTATTTATTCCCACAGCACCTTGGAAATGGCTGCACTTGCTTTTAACATGCAGCAATCTACCCAGTTCTGTGCAATCAACTTCTTAAGGGTACTTTCTGATATACGTCAGTCTCTCAAAAAAAGAACTGCAGCAAGTCATTGTTCTAAATAATACACAGTTCCTGAAATGTACTACAAGATTGGTCATCATGCACAAAACTACCAGTTAACAACATGAAACTTGTTTTTACATTTACCTGTCTCCCCACTGTTTGATGCAACTGATCAAATACTCAGTCACTTTCTTGACATTAGCCAAATTGCCATGGCAACTGCTGAGCAGCAAAGGGAGCCGTGACTGGATGAGGGTACCCGTGACATCCTCAGCAGATTTGTTAGCTTGCGATCCGTTGGAGGTTCTCACTTCGGACTCTGAAAGAATGATATCTACCAGGCTGATGAGCTCCGCCTTCTTCAAGCGCAGGACATACTCCTTGGTGTGTTTCTAAAATGGCAGAGTATACACAGACTCACATCAGGCAATGAAGAGGCAGACAATATTGCAATGTTGGGTAAGCAGCCCAGTTTGTGGGAGCTTGTTGTGTGCATATTTCCAACAGCACAACAGCAACTGTATTTCAAACACTTCATTTGTTGTAACGTATTTTCATACAAGTTTAACACAACTTTGTTGCATTTCAATCCTATCCCAACAGAAATTAATGCAAGTGCACTGCTCACACCGTTGTGGTTTTATTAACTTGCTTTTAAGTCAGCTTGGCAAAGACAGTCAGTAAGCTACTTGCACAGGCCTTTTGCAAGGCCAGAATAGATTAATGAGGTCAGTGTTCTGTCACAAGCCACAATAGTAAATTTCCATCATTCAATTTGACGACAGCTTTGTGCCCCACTTGTAATAAAGTGCAATGTTTCCAAGCAGGTTGAAGGGGTCTGTCTGGATTTTGCTGGTCCAGGGTATTAAAAGACATGGAATTATGAGACCAATCAGCCATGATCCTCCTGTATCATATAACAGGCTTGGTATGATCAATTGCCTGCTTCTGCTCCTACATGCCGCCTTGCAGGATAGTTCTGTTCTTGGTTAGTAATGTCTGCATTGATTTAGTCGCTCCAGTCTTGCTGTTGGGATTTCAAACTCACCTATAGTGAGAAATGTAATGATTTTGCAAGACATCATATTGCAGAATTGTTTCTAATCAAAAGTCCAAACGTTAAGTCAACTTCTCTCTGCATAGATGCTGTCAGACCTGCTGAGTACTTCCAGCATTTTCGCCTTTTGCATCCACAGGAGCTACTTCCAGGGTATAGCCAGCAACAGAAACATAGGAACAACAGACCATTCTGTCTCCCCAGTCCATTCAAATAAACATTGGTTTATCTACATCTTAACTCTACATTTAATGCCATAGTATAATATCTCATAACCCCTTGGCCTAACAAAAAGAATACTCATCACATTTTGATTAACAGCTTTTGAGGAAAGTCGTCTAGTTTTCTGCTGTCCCTTGTGTAATGAAGTGCACCTTGAGATCATACCTGAACTAGTGAATTTAATTTTAAAGCTAAGAACTTTGCATTGACTCGATATAAAGAGCAGAATTTGCTTTTCTACTTCTACTGATTTAATCCAAACCTCTAAAAACAGATCCAGAAATCTCAAAGGTCCCTAACAGATTACGCCACTAGTGAACCAGCACACTTCTCAAATTCACTCCCACTTGTCTGAAGAAAGCTACTGGTTCTTCTCCCATGTCATCCCACTGTGAATCCTACCTGGGGAGTTCTTTGGTCACGTCCTTGCCAGATCCTTGGAATATGCACACAGGCTGAGAGAAAATCCAGACACGCTGTGGGGTCAAGCCTGCAGTTAAAAGAAAAGAATTGACTCAGTGGTCACTAGAAAGAAAGGAAGTAAAGAAGGGAAGTAGAAAAGAGTGTGAGGAAAACAAATTTTGTGCTAATTGCTCATTTTGACGAATGGTTTCTGTTAACAGAGAACGTGTTATGAAATTAAAACAAATGGGGCATGACCCAGATCGAATGCGAAAATAAACATTGACTGTAGCACTATCACTGAAGATTTGACACTGTGTGCACTTGCACAGGTCAGTGCTGGCAAAAGTATATGTGCATGTATTTTAGTTTCTTTCTAAATTAACTAACAAAATATCAAACTAATTAAATAAGACCTTCCCTTATGCAGTTACCATGACTGCGGTTCAAGTGATCCAAACTCCTGTCTGTACAATTGTAAATGTCTGAACTCTTGGTTTGTGCCTGCAGTTATGACTCACCTGAGCTCCCCGTGCTTACTCAACAGAATGCTGATGCACTGGTGCAATGTGGTCCAATTTGATTGGTGGATGAGGACAGCCAAAAGGTAGGGTCGGAATGAGAGTAGCTGCAATCCTGGCTGACCAGTTATCTGGAGGCAATTCAGAGCAGAGTACAGGTAAACACAAGGACCAAAACAACGGCATCTAACGACACAAAAGATGCTTTGGTCATAAGATCATAAGTTAAAAGTTTCTACCATTTTACCTATTTACTTTACCCATTTTATGGTACATATTCCCCATGATTCCATAAACCTTTGGGATAGAGAATTTGAAAGATTCACAATTTTCAGCGAAGAAATTTCTCCTTGTCTCTAAATCTTAAGTGATCAGCCGCTAATCCTGAGATTGAGCCCCTCTGTTCTAGCCAGCAGAAGGAACCATAGTATCTACCCCATCAGGACCTTTCAGAATCTTGTAATGCAATGACAACATCTCTCAATATTCTCTGGTCATCAGAAGAACAAGTCAATTTACTCAGTCCCTCATATTGATTCGTGGCTTAAAAGAATTGTCCTATCAGGAGCATCTTTGCAGTATTCCCTCCAAATTAAGTACTTTCTTCCTTAAATGTGAAGACCAAAACTGTACACTGTATTCCAGGTGTGGTCTCACCAAAGCTTTGGACATTTATGGAAAGACTTCCTTATTCATGTACTCGAATTCTCTTGCAATAAAGGTCAACATGCCTTTTGCCTTCCCAACTGCTGGCTGTGCTTACATGCTGGCATTGCATTCATTGTACAAGTCCACCCAAGCTACTCTGAGAGACATTTACCAGTCATGTATTTTAAATATTTTTTATGAAGGCAGATCCAGTATTCAGAAACTCTGCCTCAAATGATGGTAGCAGTGCAAGGACCTGGTCAGAACAGTCTTTTAGCTTCCCTGAAGTCCACTTTCTTATTTTGAAGGCTTTCAAATACAGCCAAGGGTGAATTGTTCAACTAACGTTTAGATTGAAGACAGAGGGAATGGGTCAGTAACACTTGGAATTGTGGACAGGTTTTCCTGACTTTAGGATGGGAATGACTTTGGAATTGTGCCAGATTTCTGGTATTATGCCAGTGTCAATGATGCTGGAAGTGAGTCTGGTAAGCTACATCCATTTATTTGCTACTCGTTCTTGAACAATTCTGGACAGGTGTCACTTATCCCGGTGACTTTCAACACCTTGCTCACCTCTTCAGAGGTGAAGGTAGTGTTTGTGGAGTAACCTTATGAACAGTCTTTCTCATTTTATGGTTATTTTCAGAGGAGTTGCTGCTCTTGAGTCAACAGGATGCAGGATGCGATTGTACCTCCATTGACCCTTGGAATCTAATGTTGTGGTAGGGAGGTGACACCAAGTCAGCAAAGCATATTCCACCACAACATGAGAAATCCAGATGTTCGTGTGTTTCTCGTCACATTAATCTGCCTTTTCTCTTTGTCCTTCGTTTGCACTGACGTCGGGATTTAGGTTGGCTGCGAAGCAAAGAGGGTGATGTTGGTGGTCCACGTGGGGAAAATTGAAAAGGCACGCACTCAGAAAACATTGTTTGCTGTAAGGTTTTACAGGGAGCTTCACATTTGTGCTAACTAGTCCTCCAGTCAACAGAGGAAATCTCACCACCAACATCAGCACTGGACAGTAAGTGGCAAACTGATTCAATTTCTCCAGCGCCAACAATCTTCAATTTGTTAATCGCAAAGAACTCCCCAATCGTACTGAAGTGAGATTGCAATGAATGCACATAACTGAAGCAGAAACACTCCAGGGTTAATGAGTTTGCTGATGTTCATTTAGTTAATTAGGCATAGCTGCCTACTCCTTGGTGTATGATATAATATTCCTTTAAAGTTTCTCACACATCATTAGTTTTTTTTTACCTTGTGATCGGCAAACAGGAGCTTTAGTTGTTGATCAGGACAGCAGGAAATAACCTCAGGGTCCAAGAGCTCAAACCAGTCAATAAACAGTCCTGACGCGGATACAGGCTTAAGCCTCTCTGCGCTGCGTAAGCAAAGAAAAAAGCAAAGCTGGTAAAATGCTGCAGAGTAACTTGGAGCTATCTGAAGGAATTCTAACTGGCAGAGGGAGGACAGATTCCAGCTAACATGGTCCATCAACTCTGTAGCAATGGCCAAAATAAACTGATCCACAGGCTTTGCGGCGATGTTACTTTGCCTGAAAGAAATACTAAACTTCTGTAATGTATGGATTGATCCTGGAAACATAAAAGAGATACAAAAGTATTTGGAAGAAAAAAGCAAGTTAACGATTTTCTTTATTTATTCTTGGGACGTGGGTGCTGATGGATCGGCCAGCGTTTATTATTCAGCTGCAGCTGCTTTAGGGAATAAAGTGGTCAGCTGCTTTCTTTCATAGCTGCAGTCCTTGGGGTGTAGGGACACCCAAGGTGCTGTTGGGAAGGGTGTCCCAGGTTTTGAATCAGCTACAATGAATGAATGGCAATATGGCACCAAGTCAGGATGGTCTGTGGCTTGGAGGGGAACATGCACATGACGATGTTCTCATGTATTGGCTGCACTTGTCCTTGTAGGTCACAAAGGTCATAAATTGGAAGGCTGCTGCCAGAGGAATCGTGGCGAGTTCTTGCAGTGCATCTTGTAGATGGTGTACACTGCTGCCACTGTGCATTCGTAGTGAAAGGAGTGAACGCTGATGGTGGCAGATGGAGAGTGAATCAAGCAAGCTGCTTTATCTTGGATGGTGTCAAGCTTTCTGGAACTTCATTATTTAAGTGGAGAAAAATCCTTCACACCTATATTTTGTGCCCTGTCGATGGGGAACCAGGCGTTTGGGAGAGAGAGAGAAGGTGAGTGAAGTGTCACAGAATTCCTACCGTCTGACCTGATCTTGTAGCCAGAGTATTTATGTAGTTTGTATAGTACAGTTCAGTTTCTGACCAGCGGGAACTGTCAAGGGACGAACATTATATTGTCTCTTGTTGGAGAGGGTAACTTGTGTGGTACGAATTGCCACTTATCAGTTGAAGTCAAGAGTGTGGTGCTGGAGTGTGCAGCATCTGAGCAGCAGGAGAATCAATGCTTCGGGATAAGCCCTTCATCAGGAATGAGGCTTGTGGATTGGGACTGAGAGATAAATGGGAGGGGGGGTGAGGTTGGGGGGAGGTAGCTGGGAAAGCGATAGGTGGATGAAGGTGAAGGAGAAGGGGATAGGTCAGAGGGGGCAGTGCTGGATGCGTCCGGAGGGTGGTGCCGAGTTGGAGGCTTGGGACAGAGACAATGGGAGGAAAGGAAATGAGGAAGCTGTTGAAATTCACATTTATCCCGTATGATTGCAGGGTCCCAAGGCAGAATATGAAGCGTTCCTACTCCAGGCATCGAGTGGTAATGGTTTGGTGGTGGAGGTGGTCCAGGACCTTCATGTCCTTGACTGAGTGGGAGAGGGAGTTGAAGTGTTCAGCCATGGGGCGGTGGGGTTGGTGGGTGCGGATGTCCCAGAGATGTTCTCTGAAACGATCCACAAGAAGGTGTCCTGTCCCTCCCGATGTAGAGGAGACCACACTGGGTGCAACGCATGCAGTAGATGACATTGGTACAGGTACAGGTGAATTTCTGACTTATGAGTCGAAGCCTGGAAATTGCCCAGATCTTACTGCAAATGGACAAAGGCAAAGACAGCTCAGTAAATGTTGCAAATGGTGTTGAACATCGCAAATATCCTAACTTCTGATCTTATGATGAAGAGAAGGTCAATGATGAAGCAGCTGAAGATGGTTGAGCCAAAGACAAGACCCTGAGGATGTCCAGAGGTTAAGTGATTGACTTCAAACTACTGCAACCATCTTCCTTTAAGCAAATTGTAATCCCAACCAGCAGAGATTCCCATTGACTCTAGCTTTGCCAGGGCTTCTTGATGTCACACTTTGGTCAAATGGTGCTTTGATGTCAAGAGCCATCACTCTCAGCTTTGTGCTCTGATGCCCATGTTTGGATGAAGGCTGTAATGAGGTTAGGAGCCAAATGCATGGCAGAACCCAAACTCAGCACGAGATCTCATATTATGCCGTTGCAGGTGCTGCTTGATAGCACCCGATTTAGGTAAGATTAGATTCCCTACAGTATGGAAATTTAGATTGGATTCAATCAGCTTTAACAAAGGTTAGAGAAACTGCTGAACATCTATGCTGCTCGTAAATCTGGAGATTACGAACTATGCATTTAAAGCTTCTCAGATTCAGCAACTTCTCTGCTGGTCTCCCTTAGTTTGGGAGGATTAACAGGGCTTTGGAGTTTAGATGAGCTGACCTCAGTCGGGATTACAAGGGCATAACCCTTCAGCAGAACTTACAGCAAAAGGAAGGAATCCTTAAACCTTCAACGCTTTCTGCCAGCAGTACGAGGGTCAAGTGCTGATTGAAAGAAGTCCACTGCTTTCTGTGGCTTTCAACTTGTGGAAAGTTTTTATAGACAGCAACTGCACTGCCACTTTAAGGTGGGGATACCAGAGCAATGCAAACCATCAGCGTGAACGATACAGCTTTAGAGATGACAAACTGTTATGCTAACTTATGGCAAATGACTGCTAGATAGCTCAATGCTATCAGCCTGATTCTCAATGTCCTATAAAGGAACTGCAGCCTCCCATTTCCTACAGCACGAGCCTGACACCACTTGTTCACAACGACTCCTGACTAAATGTCCTTTATTTAACTCCTGAACTAGCCATTCGCACATTATCTCCAACCCCTCTGCCTCACCCATATCCTACATTGTTCCTCTGAAGCTACCTGTCATTGTCGATCTCCATCTTCACAGCCGACTCTTCTCCTTCCTGTTGAAGCAGCATGGTTATCAGGGCTACTGGATCCGAACCAACCTGCTTTGTGTCGGTTTCTGAGTTGGCAGTGAGGACAAGAGTCAAGAGTTCTTCTAAGTAGGGAGACTGGATCTCGATCAAACCCTTTAAAACTGTGGGATTGACAGAATTGTGATGACATAATGTTCATTGACGAAGCAGAAATCAGAACAAAAACACAGGTAGAAACACTTCAACTGTTTAACTGTATATAAGGTGTTAAATTTTGAAAAAAAGCCATATTTGGTGTTAACTGGTAAAAAGCTCTAAGCCTATTTTAAAGGCAATTCCTGTACATATTTTCAGTATTTCGTTACCTAAACAACAAAAAGCTAGATAAGAGACAAATAAGTCCTCCTAGAAGCTCAGTGGCAAAAAGTGCTATTTCAAATGCCACTATCCAACAGGACAAGAAAAGTTACATCAGACACTTCATACTCATAAAATACTTTGATTTCAAATTTAAATAGCATTATTATATTATTTTTTAACTTATTTACTTTTTTAAAAAAAGCAACATTCTAGATATATTACACAGACCACTCTTCCTACCCTGTAAAATTGGAGAGTTTTATGCTTTCATCACAACTCATCATTACCCTCAACCCTCACCTTTACATCTGCCTCAATATCAGGACATTTGGAAAGTCAAAGCGCTATACATCAAAGTCAGCATGGCTTTATGAAGGGCAAATCACATTTGACTAATTTGCTAGAGTTCCTCGACGATATAACAAGCAAAGTGGAAAATGGGGATCCTGTAGATATAATATATCTGGACTTCCAGAAGACATTTGATAAGAAGCTGCACAAAAGGTGAATTCATAAGGTTGCATCATATGGGATGAGAGCTAATTTATTAGCTTGGATAGATAACTGGCTGATGGACAGAAGACCGAGAGTCAGGATAAATTAGTTTTTTCCTGGATGACAAGACACAACTAGTGAGGTGCCACAGGGTTCGATCCTTGGACCCTAGCTATTTACAATGTACATTAATGACTTGGATACAGGTTCAGAAGGCTTTATAGACAAATTTGTAGACGACACAAAAATAGGTGGGATAGTAAATTGCAATGAGGAAATAAGATATTGATAGGTTAGGATCATGCAGGTAACAGCAGATAACGAAGAAAGCAAATGGAATGTTAGATTTTATAACTAAAAGAATAAAACATAAAGTAAGGAATTATTGTTGCAACAATACAAGGCATTGGTGAGACTGCACGTGCACAGGTGCAAAGTTTTGGTCCCTTTATTTGAGGAAAGTTGTAGTGGCACAGATGGCAGTTCAAATGAGGTTCACTAGATTGAGCCCAGAGATGAGGGGTTTGTCATATGAAGAGAAATTGAATAGTTTAGGCTTATACTGTCTGGGATTCAGAAGAATGTGGGGAGATAAAATTGAGGTATTCAAGATGATAAAACGTAAGACTCAAATATATGTGGAGTGGATGCTTCCTCTCCTAGGGTATTCTAGGACGAGGGGCCACAGTCTTAGGATAAGCAGTAGAAAATTTAAAACAGAGTTGAGAAGAAACTACTTTTCCCAAAGGGTTGTGAACCTGTGGAATTCGCTACCCCAAAATGCAGTGAATGACGGGGCAGTGAGATCTTTAATTGATAATGGGCTGAAGGGTTATGGGGAGAAGGCAGGAAAATGGGGGTGAGGAGCATGTTAGGTAGAGATTTGATGGGCCAAATGGCCTAATTCTGCTCCTATATCTTATGCCTCTTTAATAGCACCTTTGTCAATAACTCACAATCATGCAAATTGTGACTGGACCTGCTAATTATACAGTTGTGTAGAAATTCAGGATGCTTGCACTGTGTTTCCAAGCAGAACATCTCAATCTTTTGTTAGCTATCTTAGTTGCATCCCACACTGTTAAGACATGGCTAGTTTATCCAAGGCCTCTTCGTTAATTAGACTCAACTAAGCATATCAGTTTCAAAGTATTATGGCTAATTTAATGTAGTTGCTAAGCCCAACAGGGAAATGAGAAATGTATTCATTCAGTAGAATGTGGAACTCATTCTGAGGAAGTAATTGAGGCAAATGGCTTAGACGCTTGAGAAGGAAAACTGGGTGGGTACACATGAGAAAAGGAAATTATACGATATGACAAAAGCTGAGGTGAGGGTAAGAATGGGAGGAACTCATGGAGTACAAAGACTAATAGAAACTAATTGGACTGTTTCTGTGCTGTATAGAATGCCATAGCTCTGGTTAATCTTGTGCAAGGCTGCTTTCAGTTGATGTGCTAAGGGCTTGAGAAACAGGACCATGCATCCCAATTTAGTTCCGTCCAGGATTCTGTGACTGGTCTAATAGTCCAGGGAACGCATATTCAAATCTCACTATAGAAGCTTGAGATCTGTGAGGTTCACTTAAATAAAAAAAATCTAGAAATAAAAAAAACTGATATCATGAAACCGTTGGAATGTTATAAAAATACGCTGATTCAGCAATGTTTGTTAGGGAAGAAAACGTGCTGGGCTTACATTGACTTTAGTCCCAGAACCACTGGTTAATTCTGAAATAGCATCACTCTCCATTTCTTTCTTCAGAACAGACGAAGGAAGGCCCACTGCATATTTCAAAGAACTGGGGAGATTCTGGTGGCTTAGAGCTAATATTTGTTCCTCAAAACCATCATCGCTAAGAGAGATTATCTGGTTGAAATTGCATTGCTCTTTGTGGGTCTTTGCTGTCTGCAAGCTGGCTTCCACACTGCCTATATTACAATACTTACTTCTAAAAGTATTTCATTGGCTAAAAGGTGCTATACAAACAAAGATCCTTTTGACTCCAGTTTACGAATACAGACCAGACTCAGACCAAAACTGGTCTCTGCTGTTCTGTTATGTGTAACACATTCATGATCAGTTCTTACATTTCAATTTAGTTATTGACCCAGAATTTTATTTCCATCCAGTTACTAATTCAGTACTGACAGGATATATAACAAATGTTCATACCTCTTGCCTTTAGCTCTGGCTCCACATTGCAGTTCTCTCCAGCCTTCAGAGCTGAGATTATTCCCTGCACTGCTGAATCAATCAGTTCCTGGTCCTGCCGGTAGGTCAGTTGTTCTGCCAGGTGCCGGAAACCAGCTCTAACTGTGGAAACATGATCCTATTATTTATTCTTAGCCATGATAGAATGATAAGACTACAAGTAACAAGAGGAACTTACAAACAAGCTCTGTGGTAGAGAGAGCATTTTACTTACGTTCATATGATCAGCCAACCCTGCGCTTACTTGTCTCATTTTGTAATTTTGAGATATACATACAGGAATAGATGCAGTAAGGTGGGAGGAATCTCATATGCAGCGTAAACATGGGCATAGATCATTTGAGCCAAAGGGCTTGTTTCTGTGTGTATGTTCTTATAAATTCAACTACTGGTTGGAAATAAGACACCTCCCCCCCCAAATTGATGCAGTACAATTTTAAACTATTTGATATAATTGCCATCATGAACCATTGATCCATCAAATGCATTGAGGGGTACAAAAAGATACTGGCTACAAACAGATCTATTTAAACTTTCAAAGGTGCCCTTTTAAATAGCAATTGTTTGGATCATATCTCAATTCAAAAGCCAGTCCAAATTTCCCCTTTGGCAAGCTATCACATGAACCTTACAAATAGCTCTAGACTCTATAGTTCTCTTGTTTAACACACATTCTGAAGAACCTCCAGTTTGTTTATTGGGTTCATAATGCTACCTGGTACTGCTCTCCACCACAGACAGCTTCAGGTGTGTTTCCTGCACCAAGACAAACAACCACACAAGGTAAGCAAAGGGTTGCTACAACAGATCTCAGTGTTCAAGGACTTGGGAAGAGAAAGGAAAAACAGAGAATGAAAATAAAAATTAACACTGTTCCAATCCTACTTATTCACCCATTAATCGCTGTAAGGTCTAAGTTTATAGTAGAAGATCAAGTGGGTTTGGACTTGAGCTTGGTGTGGTATATATTTATATTAAGGAATAAACAACAAATGCAGAATGGGTAAGCAAGGGACCCATTTTACATCATGCCATCAAGATAGCAGAATTTGGTGATAGACCTCATAGAAGTCAAAAATAGCCTGAACTGGAGTTTAAACAGTGCATTGATTATATTTAGATCTGACTTTCTCATAGGAAAGTCAGTATCTAACTGCATGAATTACCTACAGTCTAACAAGAAAAAGCATGAATCAAGATGACAACTGTTTAGAACATGAATCTTATCTAAATTGGATGATCTTGTGGACAATGTACAAAGGTAATGGAATTTAAGTGCACAAAGATGTAACAAGGGGCAAAATTGTAATTTAAGATGATTTAATCAGCTGAACTCAATGACTTTAGCCTGTCATTTAACACTTGAGAGTTAAATTGTAATACCCACATATAGAACACTCATTTTTAACAGCTACAGTTCAGGATAGAGCACTCTTGCCTTAGAGTCAGAAACTGTGGATTCATGACTGAAACTAGCAGAAAGGAAAACAGCAGTGATTGGTGGAGGTGAATCACATCAGCTCCAGGACATCACTGTCAGAGTTCAACAGGGTAGTACCCAAGACCTACTTCAGCCACTTCACTGACATTCCCCCCCCCCCCCCACCCCCAACACAAGGTCAGAAGCAGTGATGTTCACTGATGGTTGCAGCAGTGTTCATAACCATTCCTGACTCCTCAGATATTGAAAACAGTCCATGTCATTACATAGAGACAATGTCCAGACTTCAGCTGATAAATATCAAGTAACATTCACACCACATAAGTGCAGGCCAATGATCATCTCTAACAAGATGATCCCCTTGGAATTCAATGACATCATCATTGTAAATCCCCAGTCATCAACATCCTGGGGGTTAACATTGACCAGAACTTGAATTGGACCAGCCATATAAATAATATGGCTACAAGTGCAGCATGATGGCTCAGTGGTTAGCACTACTGCCTCATAGCATGAGGGACCAGAGTTCGATTCCAGCTTCAGCCTGGAGTTTGCACATTCTCCCAGTGTCTGCATGAATTTTCTCTGGGTGCTCCGGTTTCCAAAGATGTGCAGGTTAGGTGCATTGGCCATGCTAAATTGCCATAGTGTTCAGGGATGTGTAGGTTAGATGCATTATTCAGAGGAAATGTAGAGTAATACGGTAGAGGCTGGGTTACTCTTTGGAGGGTCAGTGTAGGCTTTGAGCCAAATGGCCTGTTTCCACATTGTAGGGATTCTATGTTTCAATGAAGAGCAGGTTGGAGACGGGGAATTCTGAGGCAAGTAACTTGCCTTGTGTCGCCCATTGCCTATCCACCACACATTATATGCAAGTTAGTTGTCTGATGGAACTTGCCAGAATGAGCTCAGCTCTTACAATGCTGAAGAAGCCTGACATCATCCAGGACAAAGCAACTGGCTGAAATGGTATCCATTACCATGTACCATGCTCAACATTCACTCCCTTCACCTCTGAAGTCCAGTGGCAGCATGTGTGCAATCTACAAAATGAAATGCAGCCACTCACGCAAGCTCCTTTGACTGCACTTTCCAAACCCTTGATCTCTAATACCTAGAGTAGTACTACGAGGGCAGCAGATGCATAAGGAAACTGCAATCTGCAAGTTCCCTTTCAAAACACCAACCTGATTTGGAACTATCTTGCCTTTCCTTCACTGTTATGGGTCAAAATCTTGAAACTCCTTCCCTGGAACTTGTTGGTATACCTACACCCCAAGAACTGCTGGTGTTTCAGGATCCAGCTGACATCGACCTGCTTCGGAGCAATTTGGGATTGCCGAGAAAGAGCTGCCCTAACCAACAACGATGTGTCGAATAGCTGGATGATAAACAACTAAGCTGAGACTCCAGGTGCAGTAATGAGGGCTACACTGCTGACACATGAGACAGACATTAAGCTAAGGCCTCTCAAGTGAACATAAAAAATCCTCCGTCAATATTTTAATGATGAACAGGGCAGTTCTCCCAGATGGCCTGTCTGAACATTCTCCCTGAAGCAATACCTAAAATATTGTCAGATCATGATCTAGTTGTGATTTATGGAACCATGTTTGTGCTGTTTGACTGTCATGTTTCTGCATTACAACAAGGATAACTACGTTTCAAAGGTTAGCTCTAGAGCATCCTAAGGTTTTGCGAGTATTACAAATTTGGGTTTCTTATTTTTAATTTTTTTAGGCTGGCATGGAGATCAGCCTCTGCCTGACATCACACCAGAATAAGCTAAGCCACCAAGAGGAAGGGCGCAGAAGAAAGGGGTTAGATAAAATGAAACCCTAACATAAAACCAGACCTCTGGGTACCCAATTTCAAATTCTCAGATTAGAAGACTGCTCAAATAGTTTCTGGCAACTGAATTCGCCACTTCAGAATGGGACAAGTTTAGGCAGGTAGTATATGGAATCCAATTAATTATAAAGGGGTCCGTACACTGTGCCGAAGCAGAACTGCAGGTGCAGTAACTGACCTACCAAGTCCTAGGGACACCTTAGTCTGTGGTCAGCGTTATTAATTGGCAAACTTCCTATTCAGTTTTACTAATTGCCATTTCTTTATCTGCACAAGGTTGTCATAAAAGCTGAGAATTTGCTGGCAGCCTGCAGCTGTCTATTTAGAGAACGTCTGTTTCAAGGCTGATTTTTTTTTATTTCTCATGGAATGAAAAAAAACTCTCTCTTAAGTCATTCCTGATTTTTAATGATCTAGGTCATTCAGGGTGTCACAGTTACAGTGAGTGCAAGTGAGTGTTCTCTCAAGTCCATTTCTAATGCTGCCCTGAAACAAGCTCTCAGGAGATAAGCAATGATAATCCTTCCTTTGACAGTCCCCTTTTCCAGGGGGAGCACCACAACTGCTCTAGACAAGACAAAGTGCTAAGCAGCATGAAGGAAACAGCTAGTGCACAACTGGTGTCAGTGCCCAATGAGTATAAGCACATTGCAGAAATAGAGCACAACGCATAGACTGGACAACACCTATGACTATGTTAGTTGAGTTCCAACAGAGAGAAGTAAGCAGTTTTATCTCTTGATTCAGCAGGTCATGCATTCAAACTCCACTCTTGAGACTTAAACAAAAGGTCCATGCTGAATGGTGCAATATCAGGGATGCTGCCTTTTGGGTGAGATGCTAAATGAAGGCTTCATCTATCCTCTTGAGGAGCCACAAAAGATCCAATGGCAAAGTTCAGAAGACAGCAGGGGAATCTGATTTGGTGTCTGAGCCAACATTTAACCTTTAACCCATCACACTAAAACATTCTCTGGTCATTAATACATTGCTGTTTGTGGGATCTGCTAAGTGCAAACTGACTTTTGCATTTCTTGCATTACAACAATATCTACAGATTAAAAATACGTCACTAACTGTATAGCACTTGACAAGTCCTACTATCTTAAGAATGTTGTATAAAGCAACTCCTTTTCTCTTCTCTTGAGAAAAATTAAAGACACACAAACCAAATTAAGCTGAGGTTAGTTAAAGCCTAGACTGCATTTTAAAGGGTGTTAAATTGTATATTAGCCAGTCATGTGGAGATGATACAATACCGTCACCCATCCTGTGTTTCAGTGAACACTGAGTAGCTAGGGATTTCAGTAGTGCTCGAAGTGGACTCTCTTCCACTGCGGGATTCTCCAACCATGTCCTCATCTGCATTACAACATTGTAGAATAGGGACTCAGCAGCACAATTCTCTGGCACACACTTCTGTGAATCAGCAGAAATAAACTATCAATGTTTAAAACACATGTGAGTAATAAAACACACGTCTGTTAAAAAGGGAGGTATTTAGTAAAGGTACAACAGAAGGCTGAGGCAGAGTCCAGATTGGTAAACCCTATGCACTGCCCATCTCAACTGGCTTCACAAGACTGCATGCAGGATGTGTGAGTGCCTAACTAAGGACTAGGGTGAAAGAACTAGAAAGTCTTAAGCGGCTGGAGTTTGGGGATGAGACAAACTATTCATGAATATATAGCAGCATAAAAGAACTGCACTAAACACCAACACTGAATATTTTAGAGGAGGAGCTAGATATATTGTAGTTCTTAGGGCTAAAGGAACCCAGGGGTACAGTGAGAAAGCTGCAACAGGGTCTGGACCAAATTGAATGAAGCAGACTCTTATTTCCTATGTCTTTTATGTTCACCACTATTTGGAGCTTGCTATACACATACTGGCTGCATCTTCCTACATTACAACAGCAGCTTTATTTCAAAAGAACTTAATTTACTTTAAAGCACTTTAAGATGTCTAGAGGTCTTGAAATGTACTGTATAAATGGAAGTCTTTTTTTCCTTTGGCCTCTGCCAAAATGCTTTTGTCAGTTCACCTCATAGTTTGATCTGATCTAGTCAAAGCCTTCCAAAGTCAAAATTCTAGTAAAGCAAAAATTTTAGTCTTATACATTCACAAAATAAACACCGTAAAGAAAACACAAGGCACCCACATCAATATCTGAATGAATACTAGGACTCCATACAAGAACAGAGCATTTACACAATACATGGTCACACAACACATATTCTTCACAACATGCTTACATAATGACTCTAGTTTGCATAGAACTTTAATGTCATGAAACATTCCCTTCACAAGACTATTCTCAGTAGGTATTAGGGACGGTGACTAAAAGCATGGTCAATGAAACAGGTTTTAAGAGGTGCCTTAAAAGGAGAGAGATAGCAAGTTAAGATAAATCAAGGCAAGGTATTTCAGAGCTCAGGGCCTAAATAACTGAAGACACATCCACCAATGGTGAAATGACAAAAATTGGGGAAGCAACAGAGGCTAGAGTTAGAGGAGTTAGAATATAATGATAGAGAGAGGTGAGGCCATGGAAGACACAAAGATAAGAATTTTAAATTTGAGGTTTTGCTAGAGCAGTAGCCAATGTGACTCATGCTCATGCTGAATAAATACTCAAGTTGTACGCCAAGTACACATCCTCATATGTATAATCCTCCAGTCTATAGCATGCAATAGTACCTGATACAAATGGAGTTGCCTCATTAAAGGGCAGGCGATAACATGATTCCTGTTCATGGACAACATAAAGGCTCCACTGTGTGGGGAGCTCAGCAGTGCAGAGATAGCTTGAAGCAGTCGGATGGCAATTCCGGTTTCTTCCACCTTTCCCTGGTGGACCTGTCTCAGTTCCTTGGCCAGTGCATGCTGCAGCATAAGTGAGACTGAGCGTGCGTTTGAGTTCTTCCACCTTGGGTCAGGGTTCATGGGGAAAAGCTGAGAGAAGGATCATCATTATAACATTTGAGATGCAAGATTCATCAAAACTGCCTTACATCCCAATGATGACCTGACTATCACAATGAGACCCTTTCTCCGTACACATCCCACCCTCCACACTCTCCCAGCAGATGAATGAGAAAAGAAAGACATAAAACACAGGATTAAAAAGGAAAATAAAAATCTGTAAGGCAAACATTTTGTTGTTCTGTACCTGAAGAAACAGAGTAGCCAAGTCTTCATCTGCCCCAATTGCAGGAATGTGAGTTGGTCTTCGAATCCGGATGGGGCACTGTGGTGCAGTGTGGCTCGCACTCGGTCGATTCAGGTCTGCATTTTCTGGGAAAATGTACAAGAAATCTACATTTTAACAGCTGTTCATAACCCACCTCAGTCACTTGAAAAAAAAAGCACTTTCAACTAAAGCAGTTTTCCCACTGAGTTAAGGAGAGAATATTTTGGAGACAGTTCCCCTGACTGGTTGTATTAGTAAAATCATTCAGGCTTATTGTCAGATCAGGCACAAGTCCCAAGTTATAAAGTTGAGGCAGCACAGTGGCTCAGTGGTTAGTACTGCTGCCTCACAGCACCAGGGACCCAGTTCGATTCCAGCCTCGGGCAACTGACTGTGTGGAGTTTGCACGTTCTTTCACGTCAGTGTGTGTTTCTGCCAAGTGCTCAGGTTTCCTCCTACAGTCCAAGGATGTGCATGTTAGGTGGATTAACCATGCTAAATTGCTCAGAGTATCCATAGATATGCTTGTTAAGTGGATTAGCTATGGGAAATGCAGGCTTACAGGAACAGAGCAGGGGGGTGAATCTAGGTGGGATCCTCTTTGGCGGGTCAGTATTGACTTGGTGGGCCACATGGCCTGCTCTCACACTGTAGGGATTTTATGATCTTATAAAAGAGGCCCTTTGGTCCATTCAATCTGTGCCAATAGTTTTACACTAATCCCACTTTCCAGCATCTGGTTCATGGCCTTGAACATTATGACATTTCAAGTGCTGCTGCATATACTTTTAAATGTTGAGAGTTTTCCCATCTCCACTATCTGCCCAGACAGTATACTGTATTCCAGATTCCCACCACCCTCTGGGTGAAAATATATTTGCTCAAATTCTCATGAAACCTCCAGCCCTTCACCATAAAACTATGCCCCCTTGTTCCTGACTCTTCAACTAAGGGGGACAACTGCTTCCTATCTACCCTGTCCATGCCCCTCATAATCTTACACATCTCAAATCAGTTCTCTGAGCCTTCTCAGCCCTAAAGAAAATAACCAAAGTCCATCTAGCCTTTCTTCATAGCTAAAATATTCCAAACTCAGGTAACATTGTGGTGAATCTCATCTGCACTCTTCCTGGTGCATATCCTTCCAATAGTGAGTTATCAAATCAGCATGGAATACTCCAGCTGTGGCATTACTAAAATTTTGTACAGTTCTAACAACAGCTCCCTGATCTTATAATCTACGCCTCGACTGATGAAATGCCCCAAAGGCCTCCTTAATGCTCTATTAAACTGTCTTTTTCTGACCCTTTTTTTTAGATTAGATTACTTACAGTGTGGAAACAGGCCCTTCGGCCCAACAAGTCCACACCGACCCGCCGAAGCGCAACCCACCCATACCCCTACATATACCCCTTACCTAACACTACGGGCAATTTAGCATAGCCAATTCACCTGACCCGCACATCTTTGGACTGTGGGAGGAAACCGGAGCACCCGGAGGAAACCTACGCAGACACGGGGAGAACGTGCAAACTCCACAAGTCAGTCGCCTGAGGCAGGAATTGAACCCAGGTCCCTGGCGCTGTGAGGCAGCAATGCTAACCACTGTGCCACCGTGCCGCCCTCGACTATGGAGAGTCAGTTGATTACAGCTGGGACTCAGGAGATATACTACAAGTGGCTCAGACCATTCTGATGAAAAGTGGGACCAAGCTCCTGCCCCTAATGAATATCCACACATTCCCCTCCCAGCGCACCACATGGCCACCCCCTGTGTACTGATTCTCCCCACAGAAATGACTAGTCCACCCCAGGGAGTCTCTGGTTGCCAGCAATGAATTTGTGACACTTAATCTGATAGCAGTACCACAAATGCATTCATCAACCTGACCAAAGCACCTCATTCAGGAAATTGTTAGGCCTTATGAATTGTGTTTCAAAGATTTGCACATCCAAGGAAGTTCATCACAATTCTGTAATTGCTTCATAGTGATAGGACTGTAACTGTCTTGAGTGGAAGATGTGAACAGATGTCTCAGAAATTCAAGCAAGGCTGTGTAATATCCCAGATTCTATTTACAATTCACCTGATCGGTGGCTTTTTACCTCAAAGATCAACTACTTACTGATGAGAACAAAAGTACTCCCTTGTTGAAGAAATTCTAATTTTTAGTTGCCTCCAAGCCAAAACTAAATTGACCACCACAGAATTATACAATCTACCATTTGCAGCTTCAGTACCCACTCTGCACCAGATTTGCAATCAAATCTCCATCTCCCCACCCCCCACCACCCCTTAAAAAGCTGCTAAAACAAAATTCATGTATAAGCCCACAACTGGTCAGCTAAATATTTTGCTTCCCAAATATGTTGACTCCCTCACAAGTCCTGATTCTCAGTTTTCAGATGGCCAGTGTGGTGGGGAGTATGAAGAAAATGCTTTAACGACACTCTGAAACTCTCCACAAAGCACAGCAGCACTGAGATTAATCACTGGGTGGAGCTTGCTTCCAGTTGGTTAAGTGGCAACAATCTGCCTGTCAAGCTCTTGACATTGTCATTATGGCTATCCCTCGAGGTAGAGAATGATGGTCTTCATTCTGTTGATCTATTTATGGGCTCTCAGGTGGCTTAGGAGTCCAATCTTGACTTTGAAAGTTCTTCCACATTCAGGAGAAGTAGTTCCAAATGGTAGATCAGGCTTTGTTTGTTGTTGCCTTGCTTTCCCCCTTTTCATCCCTTTTCTTCTAAGTCTGCACATCTGTTGACTTCAAAAGTTGCTGTTCCTTCTCGGATGATGGTTTGCCAGAGTTTCCTGCTCTCGGCATTATTTTCCCAATTGTTGATGTCGATGTTACATTTCTGCATATTGTCTTTTAAAACATCTTTGAATCTCTTCCTATCATTAGTTGAGCCACGGTATCTTAATAATGAGGCAGAGTGACAGCAGATAGAAAAGAAGGAAAGCAAATCCTAACTTCAGATCTCATTATCTCTTGGGGCATCCAGCCCCATGTATCAAAGATCTGTAAGTCAAGAATGAGCCTGTTCAGTGACATATTTTAAATTAGATTAGATTAGATTATCTACAGTGGGGAAACAGGCTCTTCGGCTCAACAAGTCCACACCGACCCATCGAAGCGCAACCCACCCAGACCCATTCCCCTTCACCAAACACTACGGGCAATTTAGCATGGCCAATTCACCTAACCTGCACATTTTTGGATTGTGGGACGAAACTGGAGCAACCCACACAAACACAGGGAGAATGTGCCAACTCCACACAGTCAGTCACCTGAGGTAGGAATTGAACCCCGGTCTCTGGTGCTGTGAGGCAGCAGTGCTAACCACGGTGCCACCATGCAAACAGACAGAAGCTTGTGACCCTGTAGAAGCTATGCATAACTAGCACTGACAACAATGACCACAAATGGCATTACTGTAACCCTGGAGCAACAAACACTGCACAGGCGTGAAAGCAAAATGGAAATCTGATGTGACAATAGCATCCTGTTCTGGAGGCAATCAGTAGGAATTTTAGAATGAACACAATGCAGAAGAACTCAAACTGCAAGAAGTACCTCTGTTTGGGGGCAAAGATGCAGTGAGCAGCGTGTGGAAGGTGCGTCCACCAGTCGCTCCCCTCTCGTGTTGAACTTCGACCAGGTGAGCCATATAGTCTATAGCGAGAAAAACAAGAGAATTAGAACTCGTCTCTACCACTTCACCCACCTCCATATAAATCGTGTACGATATGTTTGTGGGTTACATGAGCCACTTTATCTGGTGAACTGTCTCCTACGCAAAGTTGGCAACAAGATACTAAGGTCTTTGACTTTTGTGAAGATTGGACTTGCACTTTAAGAATTTCCTACTCTCCATTCTCCAAGTTATGGCTATTTGCTGGGCAAGAAAGACAGACTTATAATATCTTCTTCCACAACCACGCGCCATCCCAAAGCACTTTACAGGCAATGTACAGCACTTCTGAAACTAGCTATTGTTGTACTGAACACAGCAACCAACTTGCACACAGCAAACTACCTCAAATTGCAACGAAATAATAACCTAATAATCAGTTGTAGGACTGTTGTTTGAGGAATAAACATTAGACAGAATAATACTCCCCTGCTCTTCATCAAAATAGTACCATGAGATCTTTTGCATCCATGAGTGGGTTGACTGGACCTCAGTTTAACATCTGAGCTGCAAGATGGCACATCTGACAGTGCACAGTGCTCTCAGTGTTGCACTGGAATGACACCTACCTTATTTCTAGAAGTGAACTATTAGGACTTGAGGTACAACTTTCTGATGCAAGCATGAAAAGAGCTACCCACCAAGCCACAACTGACACCGGAGTCTAGGCATCGGCTGCACAGGCTTCAAATATCTTAATGGCCTGTGCTCAAACATAGATCCTTTGATAGGTCACTGAGCAGCAGAAAGAAATGGGAGCCTGACCATTCGACACCTCTAACTGAGGCTGAAGCAGCCAAATATGGCACCCTGGCCATTGTGAAATCTGTTAATTCAGCATCACCATTTATTTCCGATCTCTGGGGTAAATACTTCACTGGATAAACTGACAACCTTTGGGAAAGCTTGAAAAAAAACGTTAAAATAAGTGACAAAAAAAATTTAGGAGTAAGACAAGATCCTTACGAGTGACAACTAACGCCCTGCCTGAGTAGGAAGGAAGCAGAATGAATAACAATTTTCAAAAGGCAATGGCTACATGGAAGAAAAAGGAAATATGTGTAGGGATGTAAGGAAAGAATAGGCAAATAGTCTAATTAGCAAAATATTTTAAAAATCAGCACAAGATGATGAGTCAAATGGCCTTCTTCTGTGAAGCATGATTTTATAAGGAAGAGACAGCCTTTCTCTAAGATTGACCTCCCGATACAATTGTTAGCACTGCCACATTCAAACCTAGAATTTCTGAATCAGATAATCTGTTACACGTATTTAAAAATGGCTGCAATAAAGACAGAAAATGTTGGAAATAACCAAGCAGGTCTGACAGCATGTGAAAAGAGAGAAAAACAGAGTTAATATCCCAATCCATGACCGCTCTGACGAAAGTTCATCTACACAAAGGGCTAAATTGGTTTCTCTCTCTTTCCACAGATGACACCTCACCCGAATATTTCCAGCATTTTGTTTCTATTTCAGATTTCCAGCATTCAAAGGTGCCTTTGCAAGAAAGTGTTTTATTTTTAAAAACATAATTATAATTTTCTGAAATTACGAGACTAGCATAAGTCTATTGCCAACAAAAGAAAAATAAAATTATTACTGGCAAATTTGGTCCCTTGGAAACTAGGAGACCAGTGTGAAACTCGGTCTGAAAATTAGAACATACATAAATGAATAAAAGAAGCACAAGCCACTTAATGCTGGATAAGCAGTGAGCATTGCCTTTGGGTATCTGATGCAAACAACCAGCACAGCAAGACCAGAAATAATAGCATGTTAAATAATCGGGAATTAAAAAAATATAATTCATGTTCCAGTATCATAAAGAACACCGCAATAAATTTGTAATTTTCCACTTCTGAATCATTCATCCTTCATTTTTAATTACCATCCATTATTTTGAATTAGAAGCATTGCAATCATCCACTCCCCTGTGTAGTCTGCTTATTACAACTATCCATTCAGTAACACCATCTAATTTAATCACAATGACTGTGCTGGATACAGCAGATGGTCCAAGATGGATTACTGAGGGGCCCATGCAGTCCCCTGCTAATTTTGGCCTGCTACATGCACAAGTAGGGTGAACAGCAGCCAACTCACAACAAGAAGCACCACTTGAAATGCAATCTCCTGATCTTAGTGAGTCGAGGAGCTACAAAAGTCTGCAACCTCATTGGCAAGAGGGCGGGGAAAATTAGCTAACAAAATCAGCCAGAATAATTCGATTTGACCTCTTTCAGATGAACTTATGCTGGACATGTACTTTTGTAACCGAATGGCAAGACAAAGTTAGGTAGGGTTAGAAGTTCGGGGGTACCACTGTTGCCTCCAAATCAGAAGGTCCTCAGTTCATGTCTCTCTCTGACGAGTCAAGCACATAACCCAGACTAACAATCACAATGTAACACAGAGGGATTGCTGGAGATCAGATGAGACAGTTGATCAAAACCCCAGCTACCTCCTCAGGTAGATTTGGATTAGATTAGATTACTTTACTTACAGTGTGGAAACAGGCCCTTCGGCCCAACAAGTCCACACCGACCCACCGAAGTGCAACCCACCCAGACCCAATCCCCTACACTTACCCCTTCACCTAACACTACGGGCAACTTAGCATGGCTAATTCACCTAACCTGCACGTATTTGGATTGTGGGAGGAAACTGGAGCACCCGGAGGAAACCCAGGCAGACACAGGGAGAATGTGCAAACTCCACACAGAGAGTTGCCTGAGGCAAGAATTGAACCCGGGTCTCTGGCGCTGTGAGGCAACAGTGCTAACCACTGTGTCACCGTGCCGCCCACTGAAGATGTTATGGCCATAATTTGAAGACCATTTCCCTATTCAACATATAAACCGACAAATTATTAAACAAATGATCTAGTTATTACCTTACTGATGTTTGTGGAAACTTTCTGTATGCAAATTGTCTGCTGCGCTTCAACACATGCTAAGAATGTTTACTCTTCAAAACTAGCTATTTTGGTACATCCTAATTTTGTGGAAGGTGCTATATCAATGCGCGCTTTCTCTTCGATTCTGAGACTGCGTCACATTCAAATAGCTGTTCCAACCTCACTCGTGAACATTGACCACTAAACTGCTGAAGAAATGACATCATTTGAGGACCCATTCTTTCCTCTACACCTACCCTCCAAGTATATCACTGCTTCCACAAGAGAAGGGAGAATTAATTGTTAACAAGGAGATGATGCACATCCACAATTCTTGCAATCTCTTTACTACACACGTACTTTTGTCCATGATATTCTGTTCAAGTGTTTGGGGGTCGTGGGAGACTGCCTGGTCTAGGTATTGCAGGAGCTTGCTCATGCTGGAGACTGGGATTCCAAAGGACTGAACAAATAGGATCAACTGCTGAGGTTCCAGATCCTGGAGAGCTGCAAGAGAAAAGGGAACAAGAGTGGAAGGTTAGCAGTCTTGCAATCTGCAGAATGCAGACATCATTTACAGCCAACTACAAATGGCTTCCAGTTTAGCTCTTGATCCTGTAAAACTGAAGCCAACAAAAGGAAACAACAGAAAGATACATAATGTAACAATGGATACATTATGCATGACCTTAGATTTCCTCTCCATCTCAGCACAGTAAAGACATCTCCTTCAACTGCTTCCTTCCTGCTCATAGAATCCAAGCATTTTGAAACACAAATGTGTCACAATAAATAGCTTTTGTTTGATTTATTTCATTGTTTCTCCTGTTCACTGCATTGTTGATGATGTCTGGCAATACGGGCTCAGACCCATCACCCAGGTTTCACAATTAAAAAAAACACCTGGCAGGGATTACAAGGCTGTAATTTAATTCACAGACTACAGATGACACCATAAACCCCATGAATGAACCTCAAGTGGTTTATTAGAACTGTCAACTTAACACCAAGCCTTGAAACCACTCCAGGACACCTAATTATACAAGTAATCAACTTCAGAGAGTAGCTTTATTTACTTTTATTGGACATCAGTTACTGTCAGCATGCTCCATCTTGCTGATTTGCAATGATGTTCCAACCCAGGGATTAATGATCAAGACTGGATTCCTGAATCTCCTGTCATTCTCAATAAAGCTAATTTCACTTTATAAAGCTTTGTCTGCCCTAGGATGGTGCAATGTTAAAGACAGCAAACCAAACGTGGAGAGAGCAAAAGAATAATTTGAATACGAGGGATTGACTGTAAACACATCATAGCTTCATCAGTGTCTCAGCAGGTTAGTATGTTTGTTGGTGTTCAATTGGCCCCAAAACAAAACAGGAAGATCCAAGGTTCAGTCCTCTATATTTATAATAAGCTAGCCAATCACAGCAAATACTCGGATGGTACAATCAGATGCCTCTGCACTTAGCACTTTTCTTTAAAATTAATTCATGGGATGTGGGCATCGCTGAGTAAGCCAGCACTTACTGCCCATTCCTATCTCCCCTGGAGAAGGTGATAACTGAGGTGTCTCCACAAATTATTGCAGTCCTTGGGGTGTTCATACACCCACAGAGCAGTTAGGAAGGAAGTACCAAGATTTTGATTAAGCAACAACGAATGAACAGCGATAAATGCTCCAAGTGGGGACGTTGTCTGGTTTGGACATGGTGGTGTTTCAATGCATTAACTGCCTTATTCATTCCAGATGTTAAGGTCATCAGATTATAAGGTGCTTTCGAAGGAGTCTCGGTGAGTTGGTGCTATGCATCTGGATGGTACAAACTGCTGCCACTGTGCTCTATGCTGATGGGAATGAATGTAGAAGGTGGCAGTTGGGGTTGGTCAATCAAGAATGCAGCTTTGTCTTGGATGGCATTGAGCTTCAAGCGTTGGAGCTGCACACATGCAAACAGGTGCTAGGTATTCCATTTACACTTCTGACATATGCCTTGTAGATGACGCAGGCTTTGGGAGACAGCAGGTGAGTGGCACAGTGGTTCAGTGGATAGCACTGCTACCTCACAGCGCCAGAACCTGGGTTCGATTCCATCCTTCAGCGACTGTCTGAGTGGAGTTTGCACATTCTCCCCATGTCTGCATGGGTTTCCTCCCACCGTCCAAAGGTATATGGTTTAGGTGGATTGGCCATGCTAAATTGCCCAGCATGTGACAGATGTGTAGGCTAGGTGGATTCACTGTGGGAAATGCAACGTTACAGGGATACGGCAAGGGGATGGGTCTGGGTGGGGTGCTCTATGGAGGGTTGGAATGGATTCGATGGGCCGAATGGCCTGCTTTCACACTGTAGGGATTCTGTGATTCTATGAGTTATCTATTGCAGAATCGTTATGATCTGATTTGCTCACGTAGCCACATTAATTATATGGCCAATCCAGGTCAGTTTCTTGTCAATGGTAACCGCAAGATACTGATAGGGATACAGTGACATTAAATGTCAAGAGAAAATGGTTAGATTCCTTCTTGCTTGAAGTGGTCATTGCCTGTCACTTGTTTAATGTGAACATTATTTGGCATTTGTCTGCTCAAACCTGGACATTGTCCAGTCTTGTTGTACATGGATATGGTCTGCTTTAGTATCTGAGAGTCATGAATGGTGCTGAACATTGTGGAATCTTCAGTGAATATTCCAACTTCAGATCTTCTGGTGGAGGGATGGTCATTAACGAAACAGTTGAAGATGGTTTGGCTTAGGGCAATAGCCTCAAGAATGAGGGCTGTTATGGTGCATGGCTGTAACAATCCAGGTGAACTAGGGATAGAGTCTTTGGACTGTACGAGGATGGCAGCAGCTTCTAACATCTCCTTCCAAAGGAAGATTAACATATTGTCACACTATACCATCATGGAGAAAAGATACTTCTATATGGGAATCAGGGAATTTAACATAATAATTCAACCTCACTTGTACTGACATGTTGAAAATGCTTAAGCTTTATTCTCATGGTTGGTGTCATCAAAACCATTCCACTGAATCCCAGCATCATAGAGGTATTCAGCACAGTAACAGACCCTTCAGCCCAACTCATTCATGCCAACCAGATATTCTAAATAAATCTAGTGTTATTTGCCAGCATTTGGCTCATATCTCTCTAATCCCTTCCTATTCATATACCCATCCAGATATCTTTTAAATGTTGTAATCATACCAGCTTCCACCACTCCCTTTGGCAGCACATTCCATATACGCACCACCTTCTACGTGAAAAAGTTGTCCCTTAGGTCCCGTTTATATCTCTGCCCTCTCATGTTAAAGCTATGCCCTCTAGTTTTGGACTCGCCCACCCTTGGGAAAAGACCTTGTCTATTTAGCCTTTCCATATCCCTCATGATTTTATAAACAACTTACTTCCTTGTAAATCTGTCACCCTCGTCATTAGCTTGTTTTATTCTCGGGCTCAAGTCATGAAATGTCTTTACTCCCCTCCATCCACATAGACTCTTCAAGCTGTACAATCCTCAAACTTTGTACCCCTCTAACTCCAGCATCTTGTACATCTCTAAGTTGCATTGTGCCCTTAAAGTGTGCCTTCAACTGAATGGGCTTTGGGCTCTGAAATTGCTTTGACAAACCTTTCTGCTTCTCTTCCTCCCTGTATAACCATTGCTAAAAATATCTTTCTGCGGTTCAGTATCCATTTTTGCCTGACAATACTCCTGTGAAACACCTCAGAATGTTTACCACAGTTAGAGGTGCTACATAAATGCAAGTTGTTGCTGATCCTACATGTTATGGTCTGTTATACAGTCATAGTCACAGAGCATGGAAACAGACCCTTCAGTCCAACTCGTCCAAACTGATCAAGTTTCTCAAACTAAGCTAGTCCTACTCTCCCACACTTGGCCCCCATCCCTCTAAACCTTTCCTATTCATGTACCTGTCCAAATGTCTTTGAAATGTTGTAAACGTACCTGCATCCACCACTATCTCAGGCACTTCATTGCACATATGAACCACCTTCTGTGAAAAAGTTGCCCTTCTGGTCCTTTTTAAATCTTTCTCCTCTTACCTTAGGAATTTCCCTAAGGTAAGGGAAATAAGGGGAAAGACCCTTACTATTCACCTTAACTATGCCCCTTGAGATTTTATAAACCTCTACAAGGTCACCACTCAACCTCCTATACTCCAGGGATAACAGTCCCAGCCTATCCAGCCTCTCCTTATAACTTAAACCCTCCAGTCCTGGCAACATCCTGGTAAATCTTTTCTGAATTGTCTCCAATTTAATAATATCCTTCCTATAGCAGGGTGACCAGACCTGCACACAGTACTCCAAAAGTGGCCTCACCATTGCCCTGTACAACCTCACCATGATGTCCCAACTCCTATACTTAATGGTCTGAGCAATGAAGGGAAGCATGCTAAATGCATTCTGAACCACCCAGTCACCTGTGAACATAACTTTCAAAGAACTATGAAGCTGAACCCCTCGGTCTCTCTGTTCTTAAACACTATCCAGGGCCTTATTAACTGGTTAGGTCCTGCCCTTGTTTGTTTTACCAAAATGCAGTACCTCACCTTTATCCAAATTAAACTCCATCAGCCACTCCTCAGCCCATTGTCCCAGTTGATCAAGATCTCTGTAATCTTAGATAACCTCCTTCATTGTTGACTATACCAGCAATTTTGGTGTCATCTGCAAACTTACTAACCATACCTCCTAAAGTCTCATCCAAATCGTTTATATAAATGAAAAGCCACAGTGGACCCAGCACCAATCCTTCCAGAACACTCCTGATCAGAGGTCTGTTCCAGATATTTATCTCAGTTCCTCCATTAGCCGATCACAGCATTTGACACAGTTCACATCATATAATGGCAGAAAACCTCTGGCGGGTGTTCAACATCAGAAATGTCAAGCCTTTCATTTCCCTGGTGCTTACCGTAGAGCCTTTTGGGCCACACACCGTGTGTGGATAAACACAAGCCAAGAGTATGATAAAATGTTCGCTGCCTGTTTGGATATACCAATTGCTGAACTTAACAGTGCATCAGCTTGCTCAATATCCTGTCCTAACAAATAACTGAAAAATGCAAGTACCATCAAAATTATTCGTCCTTTAGCCCCGGCTGAATTTGAACCCTCAAAACCCACCCTGAAGTCTCAACAGGTTACTGACACCAATTGCCTTCCAACAAGGCAAAAACAGCCATTTGGGATCATTTAACTTTAAAACATGTGCCAATCTCAGAATAAAGTACTGGCTACTAAGATTTTAATCCTTGCATTTCTGCCTCAGTAACAAAAGTATGCCCTTACCAGCATCTACCAATCGTGACACCTCTGAGCGAATCATCCGGAGCTTCAGCCAGTCAGGAAGAAGTAGAGCCTCTTCCGAGGTATCAACCAGAAATGCTGTTGGGAGTGGCTTTCTCTCGGGAAACCAGACGTCCAGAAGGTGGTAGAAATCACTCTCACCTGCAAACCATGATCCAAGAATGGTTAAATAGTACAAAATAAGAGTAATCTTTTAAAGACATATGATTTTCATGGGATGTGGTTAACTGACTGGATAGTGATATTGGCGCTAAAGTAGTAATCCAGTTATTGCTCTGGGGACCAGCGTTTCAATCTCACCATGGCAGATGGTGGAAGATGAATTTTAAGAAATCTGAAATTCAAAATCTACTGGTTACGGTGAAGCCATTGCTAATCATTATAAAAACCATCTGGTTCAAGGGAGAAGGAAATCTGCCCCTGGTCTGATGTATGTGAGATTCCAAACTCCACAGTAATGTGGTTTACTCACAAATACCCTCTCAAATGGTCCTAGCAAGCCACTCAATTGTATCAAACCATTAAAATGTCTCAAAAGGAATTAAACTGGATGGACCACCTTACAGATCTATACACTGGAAATGTCAGCAACACACACAATCCTGTCAACCCTGCAATTTCCTCTTCTTCACAAACATCTGAGGGCTTGTGCCAAAATTGGGAAAGCTGGCTCACAGACTAGTCAAGAAACAGCCTGACACAGTCATACTTAAGGAATCGCGCCGTACAAACAATGCCTCACACAGCGCTGTCACCATCACTGGATACGTCCTCTCTCATTGGCAGGGTTGACTCTTGATCCCGTGAAATATCTTAGCATGGGTCAAACATGGATAAGGAGACAAAGTGCTGCCTACCACCTACCGCCGACCCCTCAGCTGATGAATTAGTTAAACACCCTTTGAAGGAAGCACTGAGGATAGCAATTGCAGAATATACTCTGGATGGAGGAATTCAATGTCCACAGCTGCATTTTGGGAAAGCAAATCTTAGCAGGACTTATACACTTAATGGTAAGGTCTTAGGGAGTGTTGCTGAACAAAGAGACTTTGGAGTGCAGGTTCATAGCTCCTTGAAAGTGGAGTCACAGGTAGATAGGGTAGTGAAGGAGGCGTTTGGTATGCTTTCCTTTATTGGTCAGAGTATTGAGTACAGGAGTTGGGAGGTAATGTTGCAGCCGTACAGGACATTGGCTAGGCCACTGTTAGAATATTGCGTGCAATTTTGGTCTCCTTCCTATCGGAAAGATGTTGTGAAACTTGAAAGCGTTCAGAAAAGATTTACAAAGATGTTGCTAGGGTTGGAGGAGCTGAGCTACAGGGAGAGGCTGAACAGGCTGGGGCTGTTTTCCCTGGAGCGTTGGAGGCTGAGGGGTGACCTTATAGAGGTTTACAAAATTATGAGGGGCATGGATAGGATAAATAGGCAAAGTTGTTTCCCTGGGGTCAGGGAGTCCAGAACTAGAGGACATAGGTTTAGGGTGAGAGGGGAAAGATATAAAAGAGACCTAAGGGGCAACTTTTTCACGTAGAGGGTGGTGCATGTATGGAATAAATTGCCAGAGGATGTGGTGGAGGCTGGTACAATTGCAACATTTAAGAGGCATTTGGATGGGTATATGAATAGGAAGGGTTTGGAGGGATATGGGCCAGGTGCTGGCAGGTGGGGCTAGATTGGGTTGGGATATCTGGTCGGCATGGACGGTTGGACCGAAGGATCTGTTTCCATGCTGTACATCTCTATGACTCTATGACTCTAACTAAGAGTGGCCTGACTCAGCTAACCAGGTCCTAAAGGTCATTGCTGCTAGATTGGATCTGTGATAGGTGGGATCAGAGCCAACAAGAAGGAAAAGCCTATTGAACTGGCCCTCACTTACCTGTCTGTTGCAAACACATTTGTCCATGACACTGACTGTGCAGTGGTCACTCCTACAAACATTGTGGAGATTAAATCCCATGTTTGCACTGAGGATACCACTCAGTCATTTGTGTGGCACTACCACTATGCTAAACAGGATAGACTTCAAATAAATCTAGCAACTCCAGCAGCAGCATTGTGCTCCAATATAATTTGCAACCTCATGGCCCAGCAGGTCCTCCACTGCCAAAACCATCAAGGTGGGGGATCAACCATGGTTCAATGAAAAGGGCATGCCTAGATAAGTGCCAGCCTTACCTAAACATGTGATATCAATCTGGTGAAGCTACAGAATAGGACTGCTGACAGGGCAAACGGCATAAACAGCAAGTGATAGAGAGCTAAGTGATTCCATAATCAACAGAGCAGATATAAATGCTGCAATCCTTCCACATCAGTTCTGAATGATGATGGATAATCAAACAACTAAAAGGTTGGAGGGTCTACAAATATCCCTATCTTCAATAAAGGCGTAGCCCAGCACATTAGTGCAAAAGCTAAGGCTGAAACACTTGCTTCAATCTCCAGCCAGAAATGCTAAGTGGATGAGCCTGTTTCCACCAGTGTCCTGGGCATCACTGGTATTGTCTTCTATCAACTCTATTCACTCACATGATATCATGATGTGGCTGGAGGCTCTGCATATTACACTGGTTTTGGGCACCGACAACATTCCAGCAATAGTACTGAAGCCTTGTGCTCCAGAACCTGCAGTGCCCATGACCAATCCACTCTGGTACAGCTACAACACTGACATGTTCCCAGTAACATGTAAAATTGCCCAGGTATGTCCTCTACACAAAAGATATGACAAATCCAACCTAGCCAACTACCACACCATGATTCTACTCTTGATCATTAGTAAAGTAGCAATGTCATTAATACTGCTATCAAGTGGCATTTGTAATAACTATCTGTTCGCCTACACCTAGTTTAGATTTTGCCAGGTCAATTCCTGACCTCATTACAGCAGTGAGGTGAGAGTGATGTTAAGGACAAATTTGATGGTGTGTGGCATTAAAGTGTCTTTACCAAAACTATGGAAAATCGGCAGCTGTGGAAGTGGAGAAGAAGAGTGAAAGAATGAGAGCAAAAGAGAGAGAGAGAGAGAGAGAGAGAGAAAAATTCTCTTAGCACAAATAAAGGTGGCTATGCTTGTGGGCATCAGTCATCTCAGTTTAAGAGGATTACTACAGGAGCTTGTCAGAGTTATGCCCTACCCAAACCAACCTTCAGCTGCTATATTAATGACCTACCCTCGGTTCAGAAGTGGAGATAATTGTTGATGACTGCACAATGTTCAGCACCATTTTTCAAGTCCTCAGATATTAGCGCAGTCTTTGTCCAAATTCAGCAAGATGAAGACAATATCCTTGGACTGACAAGTAGCAAGTAATATTTGTGCCACGTGCCAGGCAATGACCGTTTCCAAAAAGACAGAATGTGCCTCATTGCCCCTTGACACTCAATGGCATGACCACTGCTGAACCCCTCACTATCAACATCCTTGGATTATCATAATTGCAGAAATTAGGTCATTCAGCCTATCAATTCACTCCATCATTCAATCATAGCACATAAGTTTCTCAACCATATTCTCCCACTTTCTCACCATAAGCCTTGATACTCAAGAACCTATCTATCTCAATCTTAAATATGTTTTATGACCTGGCCTCCACAGCCTTCTGCGGCAATGAACTACCATTGACCATAAACTGAATTATGTAAATATAGCAATATAATTGCTGTGATTACAAATGCAGATGGGAGGCTAGGAATCCATCAGCAAAAAACTCATTTTCTTACTCTCCGATGTGTGTCCACAATCTACAAGGCACAAGGAGTGTGATGGAATATTCCCTACTTGCTTGAATGAGGGCAGCTCCAGCAGCACTTAACCTTGACTCCAAACTAGGCAAACAGCCCTCTTGATTGGCATCACACCTACATACATCCACTCCCTCCCCCACTGACACCATTACAGCTCTATGTACCATCCACAAGATGCAACGCAGAAATTCACCAAAGATCCTTAGACAGCACCCATGCCAACTGCCATCTAGAAAGACAAGGGCAGCAGACACTTGAAAATAACACCAAATGCAAGCTCTCTCCAAATCACTCATTATCATGACTTGGAAATAAACCCCTGCAGTGTCTCTGTGTTAAGATCCTGATATTCACTCCCAAACATGATTGTGGGTGCCCTTGCTCACATGGACAGCAGCTTACCACCACAGTCTTGAGAATGATTACAGAAAGGCAATGATTGCTGGCCCAGCTAATGTCACTCAACTCCTGATTGGACTTTGTAAAGCAAAAAACTCACTCTTAAGGTCACTATTTATTATCCTTGAACTTGCTATTAAGAGTCAACCACATTGCTGAGTCTGCAGTCATACACCGGCCAAACCAGGTAAGGACATTACACTTCCTTCCCTAAAAGGCATCTCTTAAACTTTCTTCTAAAAAAATACACAAAATTCATAATGGTTTCATGGATTGGTACTAGTTTTTAATTCTAAGATTTGATGAAGAAACAGCTGATAAATATACAAGTTGATACGAAGCACAACCTGGAGGGCAAGCTGAAGGTGTTGGCATTCTATTGCATTTGCTGCCTTTGGCCTTCTAGATGAGGGCTTCCCAAATTGTAGGTTATGACCACCAGTGAAGACATGAGACAAGATTTTGGGGTCATGAGCTCCTAAACAGAAATGGCTGTCATGAAGCTTGGATTTAATTCGCTAACTTTCCGAGGCCCCTTTAAATCCTTGCGCTTTATTCTAAGAGATGGGGTTTTGGGTTTGGGGGTTTGAGGGATGTGGGGGTGTGGGGGGGGGGGGGGGGGGGGGGGGAAGAGGGGAGAAATGTGTGCAGATGTGAGGTAACAAACAGATCTCTGAATCCTGACTACTACAAAATAAAGGCATGCTTTCCTGCAGATTGAACAATTCCCAGAATTCCTCTCCTTGCTCACACTCAAGAACTCAGAGTAACTAAAAGTATTACCTTGCCTAACCCTACCATCATAAGAAGCCTGAGACACTTAAATGGGGTCCCACTGGAAAAGGTTACATTCTAGAAGGAGAAGGTCATGAGTTGAAGAACTGCTGCCAAAGACGACTTATGTAGTTGCTGTAGGTGGTACACACGGCTGCCCCAAAGGTATTGGTGATGGAGGCAGAGAATGTCTTAAGTTGATAGATGAATTATTGATTAAGCAGCCTGCTGCATTATGGAGGATAGGCATATCGCACAGACAACATATTAGGAAATGTCAATCACTAAATTGAATTCTTACTTGCATTTGCAATGCTGCAAGTAAATGTATCACAAAAAGCAAATGACCAAGCCATACAAGAAAATTATTGCATTGCAACATGCCTTTCACAGACCAGAAGTGATCGTTCCATGCACCTCTCTAGACATGAAGATGAGAACTGTTTGGCACTGGGTGGCATTGTACTTTTTGCATGCAATCTCAGGGTCAATTCACATTAGGGTCAATGTTCTTTATCTGACAATCTCCTCTAAATTCACAGAGAGCCCTCATTACAACAGTGACATTGCCCACTTTCCATACTACTCATTCTTGCATGGTTTGCGTGAGATTGCCAATTTGCACCAAATTGTGAGTAATTTTCTACTGCGGACTCACATCTCTTTTGAACTAATGGGGGCTGACTTCCTGATATCACTTCAGTTTACAGATGGTAAAGAGGGAGCAGAATCTCGTCTAACTTGCATTTCAAACAAGATGATAACCAAGTTCACCATACAGTCCCTGCAACTGGCTGGATATTAAGCAAATGTGGAAAGTAGATTGAAAGGGGATGCAATTTGAGTTGTTCCTCCTCATATCATCAGCCCAATAAAAGAAAAATACCTTTTCTACTTTAAAGAGTATATACTGTGTTTGGAGAAAAGAAGTATTTTCCTTTGTAAACATGCACATAAACAAGCAACCAAGGCACAGATTGAAAGAAAAAGGTGCATTTGAAGTGCAGTCACTGCTATAATGTAGGAAATGCAGCAAACATTTTGGGCATAGCAAGCTCCGATAAACAGCTCTGAGATAATGACCAGATAATCAATGTTATCCTCAGTACGGCAATGTCTGTTGGCTGTGCTTTGTGCTCAAGTCTCTGAAATGGACTTGAACCTGAGTTATTTTGAAAGATGAAGGGAGTAATCACATAACCTTCAGACTCTGAGACAAGTCCATTAAGTTGTCCACAACAGCTGTATTAACTAATTCCATCAGTGTTTGTTCTCATCTCTACTTAAGCAAACACACAAGGTTAAATGCAATTCAGAAACAGACACCTTCACCACAGCTCAACCCCATTTCAAGTTTATACCTTGAGGGGGTCCAAGTGTCAGGAGGATGACCATGGCATGAACCACCAGGATGTGCATGGTGGCAGTTTCCCCAGTGGTCCAACGCAAGAAGACCTGGTCCTGGGATTCAGACTGTAACTCAGAAACACAAAATACAGTTAACAAAGGAAATGCTTTCCCTATAGCAGCAGTGAGATTCCTAGGAAATAAACTGCATTCAAGTTTGCAAAATATTCAAGTCAATAGTAACTTCTTAAAGGAAATTCTATACAGACTGACTTTGAAAAGGTAAGATTTGTGGGTATCTGGAGAAAGAGACTAATTGAAACAACTCTTTCAAAGAGCCATGGGCGCAATTAGTTGAATGGGCTGCTTCTGCGCGATACCATTGTACAGGAAACATTTTAGAAGTAACTGAACCGCAAGCCAGTGCCTGACTCATTGGTCTGTGTCTCCTCTCAATTAATCAAATAATAGAACAATACAAATGAAAGCATTTGGCCAATCATGCCTGTGCTGGCTCTTTGAAAGCCCTACCCAGTTAATCCCACCTCCTTGCTCTTTTCCCATAAACATGCAATTTTCCCTTTTTCAAGTACATATTTAATGCTTTTTTAAAAGTTATTCTTGCACCTGCTTCCACTATCCTTCCAGATCATTCTAATTCACTATGTTAAAAAAAAACTCTCCTGTTCCTTTGGTTCTTTTGACAATTACCATGCATCAGTATCTTCTTGTTTTCAAACCATTCAGCTATATTTAACTTCAAAATCTTTACTGAGACTACGCTTAACCTACTCTTATCAAATGAGAACAATCCGACCTCTGTCTTCTTTTTTCCCCTGTCTCACCTTTAGGTGCATGCAAAGTTCAAGTCCCGCTTGGCAATTTTGTTTTAAAAGCTGATTCCTATTCAACTCCATTAGATATTTATGAGTTCTACAAAGAGACTTGGCAGACACGGGACAAATGGCAAATTCCTCAACGAAAACTGCAGGACTGGAAATGCTCCCAAGTTTCTTTCAGCATCAAGGAGTATTTCAGGAGTCAAGTCCTTAAAGCTGCACACCTGAACTTACCTTGCCAGCTCCCACGGGCAGCACCTGCCAGTCACAATTGAGTCAGTGCTCCTAGCCATTACAACAAGGCAACCAACTCACCCAGCTGTATACTTCCTCGTCTTCCTTGGTCTTCCTCATTCGCTTCACGTAACGCGAGAAGATGGCAATCAGTGCCACTAGCACAGACTCACATTCTGTTCGGTAGACGTGCTTGGCAAAGAGGTGGGTCATGATTGTGGACCTCTCGACAATTAAGCGAGCAACATCCTGAGGAGACAGAATGATGGGTTACAGGCATGGAAAATATCAGAAGTATGGGGAAGAGAGATTTATGGAAGTACATGATTTGAAAAAGGAAGATCAATTAACATTGATGGAAACCCATCAGATCCCTGAAGATGAGCTACACCCAACAGACTACTGAAGGGTCTCCAATAGAAATCCAACAGCTTGCTTTTTTTTTTAAGAAAGGCATTTGACGGTTCTGTTCATTTATAGCATTTTAGTTTTATTAAACTATGTCATTCCATTTACCCATCATCCCATGAATCTACACTGACTCCTAATGGGACATCTTCTCAAATTTAAAAGTTTCACCCTGTTTTCAAAACCCACCACCATGGCCTCATTCTTCCTTTAAAATTCTTCAGCTCTACATCCCTCCAACTCTGTGCATCTCCAATTGTAACTATCTACTGTTGGTTACTGGAACACACTTCAAAATAGAGTTATGTGAGGAGAATAGCACTGAGGCACAAAAACGGGGAAGCAAGATAAATATATGAGGGAGAAATGGATAAAAGGATATCTTGAGGAGTTTGATGAAGGAGGATGTTCTTGTTAAGCATAAGTACGCCCATGAATCTACTGAGCCAAGTGGCTTCTTTCTGTGTTGTAAACACTTTGTAAATCAGTTTTCTTTCCATTAAAATCATGATATTGGTGTTGGACTATGCGTAGCTGCAGCCAATAACCCACAAACAATATTAAAGTGTCAATGACACACCTAATCAACAAATCTGAAATGTAAAGAAAAAAAAACTTCACAAGCTAAGACAGTGAGACAGCAACTTGTTCTGACAATAATTACTCATAGTTTTTTTGTTGCTTCTCCCTTATTTCCTTGTTCAAACCTGCTTTTATTCTTCTTACCAGAGCAAGGTCGTTATGCTGAGCCTGTTCCTCTACGGGCGCATGTTGTGACAAATAAATCACATAGGCACTGATGGTTTGGGGATCAGTCTCCACATGAATGGCCTGCAAATTGAAATCAGCAGTAAAATATAACCACTGCATACGTTTCTGCATATATACAGTAACAAAAAAGTAGAAGCCTGCTCTGCCTGTCAACAAAATCATGGCTAATTTAGGACCTACACCCAAGTTTACCCCACATCTATGCAAACGTACTTCCACTTAACAGAACTGTATCAATTTCAAATTTAAGAATAAGATTCAACCGAGCACCAAACAGCACAGAGGCAACAGCACAGGCTTTACTGTACTTTACATGGAGAGAGAAAAGACAGGAGTCTGTCGCCACCATGTGGTGAAGCCAGACAAGCTCGCTGCTGACTTAATACAAAGGTAAAGCACTAGCAAAATCAGTAGCAAGTGTAAGGATGCCCAGCTCTAAGTGCGAACTGGACCAGATAAGTATAGAACCTTGAACATACAATCTAGGCTGACATTCCAGTGCAGCACAACAGAGGTTTGAGGGCTGCTTTGTGGATAAGATGTTAAACTGCTACTCAGTCTACCCTCTCTGGTGCATATAAAAGATTTCACAGCAATGTTTGAAAAACAGCAGGGAATTCTATTCTGTTCTGTCCTGGCCAATATTTATCTCTGAAGCATCAACACTACAAAACACCTCTCATCCAGTCATTAGTACTTGACATTGGAGGGATCATTCTGGATACAAATTTACTGTCATGGTTTTTCGTTACAACAGCAACTTCAAAAAAATACTCAAGCAACCGAAGGAGAATATTGTTTGATTCGATCAGTCAATTAAAGACAAAACTGACAATCGTGCATGAAAGTCAGTGCTGGAGCGATCCAGATATATAGGCTTGTTCATACCAACAATATAGGCTCATTCATACCAACAACTAACTGGGCAAATCAAAGTCCTTTGATTGTCTGTACAAGGCAGAATTCATGTCATACTTAAGATGCACCTGCAAAATAAGATGACTACTGTTACTTGATCCCCAATTGGGCAGCACTTGGGAAAATTCTAGAGTATGCTAATACTGCACTTCACTAACATCAAACTGAAATCAGCTGTAAAACATAACAACTGCATATGTTCCTGTATATATACTATAATAAAAAGCTTGTAATGTGTAATGTTTAGGCTGGCTAGAAGCAACATATGTTCATATACTGAGATCTATTATTTGCAGACAAAAATAATATGTTAAAGGTTTGTAACTGTTCTTGAATTACTCAGAAACTTAGGAAGCCAAAAGTATCCTGATGCTTTCTCCAAGAGAAGAGCTGAGCTAGAGTCAATTTGCCAAACAATCAGCAACCTCTTCTCCTGCAATATAAATCATTGTGATTGTCTGAAGGTGCAGTGACACATCTCTCCCTTTTTTCAGTGAATTCCTTCCTTCGTTATCACATTTTCTTTCAAGCCTAATGCTCAAGTGAGGCTCCAAGTCATTGACAGCATCTCCACATTCATGATAATCATTAAAACAAAATCCAGCACTGTTCAGTTTTCAGTGAGATGGCAAAACCCACCTGCTGCAGTGCCAAAGAAGTCATTGTGCAGACACTGCTGAAGAGAGGCAGTTTGGGAAGATCCCGCAGCAGCCATTGATAGCCAGGGAGTGGTTCTCCGTCACTGGAGTCCTCTTCCATCATCTGGTCTCGCTCTTCCACATCTCGCAGGCTACTCTCAGAGTCAGTCAGCACCAGAGACAAGCCCTGAACCAATGATAAAGAGCAGGCTGTACACCCAAGTCAACATTTCCCCTTTAGATCCTAAACATACAAGGAACCTTCCAAAAGTGAGACTAAAATTCAAACATTGAAGAAATGAACAGGTTATCCTCAAAGCATAAGCACAGGAGCCCCAGATACATTCTGTGACTCCTTTTGAAATACTGATGTCACTAAGTGGCATGAGGGGAACAACGTATAACATGAGTCAGATGGGTCTCAATGTGCAGCATAACCAGCAGCATGCTTGTTTCATAATTAAATAAGCCGGTGATATTCACTGTTTGGGGCTACACATGAGGAACGGTCACTTGGCAAGGGGTGAGGGGTGGCAGGTGCCCAGTTTGGCATTAAAAGAGGAGAAAGCAGAATGCAACAATAAGCGATCAATTCGTTACACCAGCTTTCCTTCAAAACATAATCAATTCCTACCCCAAATTCACCAATGAGGTTGTTGGTTTAAAAGGTGCATGATCTTTCCTCACTTACCTTCATGGCCAGAACACGTGAGGCCACTTGTGGTGAGCTTAAACGCCTCAAGAAATAATCCAAAACTTCACAGGTGGTCTGCTCATCAGCTTTGGGGCCCAAGAGAAGGTCCTGCAGACGTCCCAGGAGCTGTCGCTGTTTCTGCTGCCTCTGTGTTATGAGAGAATGAAAGACTAGGTTCAGACAAGGATGCAGTCAGCCATTTTCCGGGTACACGAGAACAGAACCATGGCTGACACTCCGAATGCCATTACTGAGAGAGTATGACACTATTAGAGCTGTCATCTTTCCAACACACGAATCCAATTTCCCGCCTGCCCTCTGAATTACATAGAAAAGCAGTCACTTGAAAAAAGGATACAATCTGCAGCATTTGATCCTGAGGAGAATGCTCTCACAGCACTCAGGTAAAAGTTTTGCTTGCACAATGAACATCTTGCAGAAGAACATAAAAATTGGAACTCTCAAACTTCCTTCAGCTTCTAATTCAGGTCACGTGTTCAATTTCCACTTCATACACTTGAGTGCAAAATCCAATGGGACAATTTTGCTCACCTGCTTGACCATTCACAGCATCGCTCCGATTGCTTAACTGTAAATTTCCTTGGGTGCTCATAACGGAGATACTATTTCTAGCAACCGGCAAAAAGCCCTGGGATCCGGTAACAAGGCTCCATAAAACATGATTCATATCTGTGTGACCCCAGATTCTTCAAAAACATTGTGGACAAAATTATTTGCCTCTATTCAACAACTACCCAATGCTCTGCCACAAATCACTCTCTGGGATAATAAAACATTAAAATGGCCTCAAATTGTGGAAAAAAAAATTGGAAAGCATCGTCCTAACATCACGAATGGTACTGCGTAAATGAAAATCTTTACTTTCTCAGAAGTGTGCGACTGTCATTGTCCCACTTTTACATCTGCAGCCTCACCTGTCGTTTCTTGGCTCGCTGCTCTTTGCTCTCACTCTCATCTTCCTCTTCCGTAGATGTCACCTCATCAGCTGCATCATGGAGCAAGAATTCACAAAGGCACTGGACCGGTAGCACATCCAAGGAGCCCTCACTCGACTGCACCAGATCCGCTAACCATGGCATGGACTGGGACGAGGCCTAGAACGGACAGGAAGCAGAAATAAGAACCTTAAATTATCAACAGGATTTTAAATTTCCAACACAATTTGATGATAATTGGAATAACTAATTGACAGAACCAGAAGGTTAGCAAGCAAGTGGACACAGGTAATTAGTAAAAACTTATGGGAAGACGCTAGATTTTACCTTCAAACACAGCAACAAGAGTAAGCGATTTGGCCCCTCAAACCTGCTGTGCCATTCAACTAGATCATGGCTACCTTTTTTTTTGCACAATCTCCATATCCCTTGATGTCTTTAATATTCAGAAATCTATCAATCTCTGTCTAAACATACTCAATGATAGAGCCTCCACAGCATTCTGGGATAAGGAATTCCCAAGATTCACCAGCTCAAGGGAATAAAAAAACTCATCTCAATCCTCAAAAGTTTATCCTGAGTCTATGACCCCTAGTTCTAAATGCAGCAATAATATGAAGTACATAGTCATAAAAGGTGGTGGAAACAGATTTAACAACAACTTTCAAAAAGACCTGGGAAGATACTTGAAAAGGAAAAACCACTAAGAAGCACAGAGAAAGGAAAAGGAATAGGATTAATGGATTACTCTTCTCAAGACTGGTGGCCCATGTCCCTTTAAATCGTTCCTATTCATGTACCCATCCAGATGATTTTTAAATGTTGTGATTGTTTCAGCGCCCACCACTTCCTCTGGCAGTGCATTCCACAAATGCACCACCTGGTGTGTGAAAAGGTTGCCCCTTAGGGCCATTTTAAATCTTTTCCCTCTCATCTTAAACCTATGCCCTTTAGTTTTGGACTCCACTACCCTGAGGAAAAGACTTTGTCTATTTACCCTATGCTCTACAAGGTCACCCCTCAGCCTTTGTCGCTCCAGGGAAAGAAGCCCCAAGACTGTTCAGCCTCTCCCTATAGCTCAAACCCTCCAACTCTGGCAATATCCTTGCAAATCTTTTCTGAACCCTTTCAAGTTTCACAACATCCTTCCTATAGCAGGGTGACCAGAATTTAATGCAGTATTCCAAAAGTTGCCTAACCAATGTCCTGTACAGCATCAAATGACTGTCCAACTCTTATACTCAATGCACTGACCAATAAAGGCAAGCATACCAAATGTCTTTTTCAATATCCTATCCACCGGCGAATCTATTTTCAAGGAGCTATGAACCTGCACTCAGGTCGGTTTGTTCAACGAGAGCTTACCATTAAGTATATAAGTCCTGCACTGATTTGCCTTTCCAAAATGCTCTGTGATTTTATAAAACACAAAACCCATACAGGAACAAGAGAGGCACATTCAGATGTAATATGGCTGAGAGCCAAGCACAATTCACTAAAATTTTACTGGGTTAACCAAAACAGCTTTCTATCACCAAAACACTTGTGTTAGAGAACTGTAAGATTTCTTCCAGAGATGCAGACAACACCTTCAGAAGTTCAAAGTTAGACTGGCTTCCAACTTTTTATATGGCTAACACAGTTCTAGATTTTCAGTAACTTACTTCCCAGAGTTCCAGGCTGTACAGACATAATATGCAAATATCTCAATGAAAAGGTTAGCAGAGTTAAATATGACCTGCTGCATCCTGAAACAACAGAACACATTCACCAGCTTCAGCTCCATACATTGCACCTGCCCATACCTAATGCCAAGGTGAACTAACATGCCTTTATTAGGCACTAGTTTTCTGGGATGGAAATTCAGGGCAAGCACAGATGGATTCACTCCCTGTTACATACACTACCTGATTCAATTCCATTGACAGAAATGGAGCTGAATAACAAGTACTGCATGTGCACTTCAAGAGTATCTCAATGGTTGTCAAATGCTTTGGAACATCCTGAGATTGCACAAGATATGACAGAAATTTCAAGTCCTTTCTCTTTCTATGGCTCAGTATGTGTCAACACTAGGCACACATTCTTAGGGTCTAAAATAAGCTACTTCTCTGATGCTTTCTTGAGTTATTGATTTCAAAAGTTGCAACATTTCTGACTTTCTAAAAGTGGTCACAGTTCAGTTACTGTAAAGCGTTTTGTCTCTTATCTCAAGGGGGTTGGAATATAAAAGCAGAGATGTGCTACTGAGACTTTATAAAGCTCTGGTTAGGCCCCATTTGGAGTACTGTGTCCAGTTTTGGTCCCCACACCACAGGAAGGACATACTGGCACTGGAACATGTCCAGCGGAGATTCACACGGATGATCCCTGGAATGGCAGGTCCTACATATGAGGAACGGCTGAGGATCCTGGGATTGTATTCGTTGGAGTTTAGAAGATTGAGGGGAGACTTAATAGAGACGTACAAGATAATACATGGCTTGGAAAAGGTGGACGCTAGGAAATTGTTTCCGTTAGGCGAGAAGACTAGGACCCGTGGACACAGCCTTAGAATTAGAGGGGGTCAATTCAGAACAGAAATGCGGAGACATTTCTTCAGCCAGAGAGTGGTGGGTCTGTGGAATTCATTGCCACGGAGTGGAGGCCGGGACGCTAAATGTCTTCAAGGCCGAGATTGATAGATTCTTGTTGTCTCGAGGAATTAAGGGCTACGGGGAGAACGCTGGTAAGTGGAGTTGAAATGCGCATCAGCCATGATTGAATGGCGGAGTGGACTCAATGGGCCAAATGGCCTTACTTTCACTCCTACGTCTTATGGTCTTATGGACTAGTCCTGAGATTGTGGAAGATGCTATATAAATCCAAGGTCTATCAGTAAACGATACCCATTCCCAATCAATATTGTACACACCCACCTGTCTCTGAATAATGTTTAACAGGAAGTCAGGATGGCGACTCCGGCAAAGCAGATGGCCAAGATGAAGCGACTGATTCAAGCTTTTAAGCTGCTCAAGAACCTGTGGAGGTGGCCGCCGGGGAGCTCCCCTTAAAGACAAGGAGAGAAAAGATCATTAAACTGAAAAGTGATCAATTCACAGTCATAAAGGCTCACTAATCGCCTCTTAGGTTCACCAGCCCAGAAGGTTTTCTGAAGTATCACTCCTGAGGGTATAGGAATGGATCATATTTGGTGGTGCTGAGGCATTCATAGAATACTTTGCACAGAAGCAGGCAATTCAGCCTGACAGATCCTTGCTAGAATAATAAAACAATCAAATCAAACAAAGAAACAGCCAATGCTCAAAATCTGAAACTGCTGAAGAAACTCAGCAGGTTTGGCAACATCTGTGGACAGAAAACAGAGTTAATATTTTGAATTCAGTGACCTTTTGTCAGATCCATGCTAGTTCTTCAGACAAGCCTCCTCCGAATGACTTCATTTCCTCTATCTATATATAACATTTTCTGTTTGTAAATGTTAGGTTCCCTGAGTATCCCCAATATTTAGTCTTTTGACTTTAAAAATGCTCCCCCAACCCTGTCCCTAGGAAAACAGCCCCAAAAAACTCAATATTTCCTGCCAGCTTTACCATTTTAGTTTTATCACCCTTCAACATCCTTTTTGCTTTCCCATGGCTTGACACTAATGGCCCAGACTGAGTGGTTCCCACCTGAGTGAAATCAGGGTTGCATTTAGTTTCAACAAATGCATTGTAACAATTGTCCTCAATAGACTGTATTTGGGAGGGAAGGGGAAACAGATGACCAGAGTTCTCTACATGAATTTATATTGTGTCTTCTGCTGGGGAATGTATGATGTAGCTGTTAGAATTGGGCTGGGCTAGGATTTTACTTGACCCTGAAAACTTAAATCACTTGCTGGAACTCAGGGACTGAGATATTCTGATACCTGCATCCTGACATGGATCTACATTATAGGAAGAAAATTGCAGGGCAAAGTGTGCATATTGAATCAAATCAGTGCATGCTCACTCTCATTAACAGGATGGTCAATGTTGGTACTCACTACCGGACACTCACTGTGGATCAAGGCTGGTCAGTTGTGACAATAGCAGGCTGTTGCTCTCAGTGATGGTCTGTTTTGTCGATGCAGCGGCCAGATGACTCTCAAAGGCGAGGATTTCCTGCTTCTCTCTCTGAGACATCTGCAGCTCCCGATTGATCATGTCATTCCGGGTCTCCTCGTCAGTCACAGTACATTGTGGGTATGAGAAATTGCTGGAAATAGGTCAAGAATATTTAAGCATCACAACTATACCATCTTCTCCCCCCCCCCCCCCCCCCCCCCCCCACCCTCATCCCAATGTGATATCGTGGCAACTTTCAGAGTTCAGTCAGTGAGTGCAGAGGTCTGGTAGGTTGTTGGAGAGAGTAGTAGGTCATCTTGAGTACAAGGATGGAATACAGCTCCAGTAGCTCATGGTGTTGAAATTGCTCAAGTTATATAGACCTTGTAATAAGAAACTGGGAGAAGAGTGGACCATTCGGCCCATCATTCTATAACATCATGACTGATCTGCTTCAAGTCCTCATAACGCTCAGCTCTTTGATATTTCAAAAGATCTCCTACCTCCACAATACATTATTTTAATGATCTAGCCTCGACAGCCATTCTGGTAGAGGATTCCTGACATTAATTACCCTCAGATAATTTATTTTAAATAATTGTTCCATTATTCTCAAAGTATGTCCTCAGTTTGGGATTCCCAACAAGTAGAAAAATGATCTTATCACCTCCCCCTTGGAGAAAGTGAGGACTGCAGACACTGGAGATCAGTTGAAAGATGTGATGCTAGAAAAGCACAGCCAGTCAGGCAGCATCCGAGGAGCAAGAGAATCGCTGTTTGGAACATAAGTTCTTCATCAGGAATGAGGGGTGGCCCAAGTGGGCTGAGAGAAAAATTGGAGGGGGATGGGGCTGGGGGTGGTTGGGGTGGGAGAGGTTAGCTGGGAATACAATAGGTAGATGGAGGTTGCGGTGGGGAGGTTGATGGCGATAGGTTCGAAAGGAAGGTGGTGAAAACTGGTCAAATCTATATTGATCCTGTGTGGTTGGAGGGTCCCAAGGAAGAAGATGAAGTGTTTTTCCAAGGGTCAGGTGGCTGGAGTTTGGCGGTGGAGGCGGCCCAGGAGTTGCATGTCCTTGGCGGAATGGGAAGGGGAGTTAACGTGTTCGGCCAAAGGGCAGTGGAGTTGTTTAGTGCGTTTGTCCCAGCGATGTTCTCTGAAATGTTTCGCAAGGTGGCACCCTGTCTCGCCAGTGTAGAGGAGATCATACCAAGAGCAACGGACACAGTAGATGACATGTGCAGAAGTACAGGTAAATCTCTAGGAGATGTGTAAGGATCCGTGGCAAGGGAAGGTGCCACAAGTGGAGGATGGGTTGGTGGGGGCCGTGGACCTAACAACGGAGTTGCAAAGAGAATGGTCTCTGTGGAACGCAGATGGGGTGGAAAGGGAAATATATCCTTGGTGATGGAGTCAGTTTGTAGGGGGCGGAAATGGTAGATGATGCACTGTATCCAGAGATTGGTGGGTGGAAGGTGAGGACCAGGGGGCTTCTGTCCCTGTTTGAGGAGTGGAGTTCAATGGTGGAGGTGCAGGAAGTGGAGGAGATGCGCTGGAGGACATTGTTGACCATGTGTGAGGGGAATTTGTGGTCCATGAAGGAGGAGGCCATCTGGGATGTTCTGGAGTGGAATTGGTCCTCCTGGGAGCAGATGTGGCAGAGGCAGAGGGATTATGAGTAAGGGATAGCATTTTTACAGGAGGCAGGGTGGGAGGCAGTGTAGTCCAGTTAGCTGTGGGAGTTAGTGGGTTTGAAGTAGATGCCTGTGTTGAGTCTGTCGGTGGAAATGGAGATGGAGAGGTCCAGGAAGGGGAGGGAGGTGTCCAAGATGGTTCAAGTGAACTTGAAGTCAGGGTGGAAGGTATTGGTGAAGTTGATGAACTGTTCAATCTCCTCACAGGACTATGAGGTGGTGCTGATACAGTCATCGATGTGGCGGAAGAAAAGATCGGGGATGGTGCCAGTGTAGCTGCGGAAGATGAACTGTTTCACATACCCAACAAAGAAGTAGACATAGCTGAGGCCCATGGCTACCCCTTTTGTCTGGAGGAAGGAGGAGGATTTGAAGGAGAAATTGTTGAGGGTGAGGACCAGTTCAGCCAATAGGCTAAGTGTGTCAGTGGAAGGGTACTGTTTGGGTCAGCGGGTGAGGAAGAATCGGAGGGCTTGGAGGCCTTCATCATGGCAGATGACCGATGCCTTATCTTCCATCTTGGGACCCTCGACAGACGGGATCAATATAGATTTCACCAATTTCTTCATTTTCCCTCTCCCCACCTTACCTCAGATCCAACCTTACAACTCGGCACCATCCTCTTAAACTGTCCTACTTGTCCATCTTCCTCCCCCCAACCCTGCCCCGCTCCCTGATCTACCACAATAACCCCCCCCCAACCCCCGCCATCTCCATCTACCTATCCCCTAGCTACCATCCCCCTACCATTTATGTCTCAGCCCCCTTGGACCATACTCTCATTCTTGATGGACAGCTTATGCTCGAAACTTCGACTCTCCTGCTCCTCAGATGTTCTCTGACCGGTTGTGCTTTTCCAGCACCACACTTTTCAACTCATCACCTACCCAGTCAAGTAGCCTCAGAACCCTGCATGCTTCAATAAGAGCACCACTCATTTTTCAAAGCTCTCCAAGAAATCAACCTGAGTGAATTTTTTTGGAATTGCCTCCAATACTGGTCCTTAATTATTTAAATACAGGACCAAAGCTGCACAGACTACTCCAGGTGCAATTTCACCAACCTCCTGTACAGTTCTAACAAGACTTGCCTATTTTTAAATTGTAGCAATAAAGGCCAGCATCCTATTTGGCTCTTTTAATTACTTGTTGCACCCATATGCAACATTTCATGTATCATGGACAAGATCTATCTGTGCTGCATTTTTCTGGAGCTCTCCCTGTTTAAATAACAGACTGTTTTTTGATTCTTCCCAACAAAGTGGAAACAGAGTATCAAATAAGTATAGAAGCATGCTATTTGGCCTGTGCTGGTACTCACACAGTACACAAATTTCCTTCCACCTTCAGAGAGGTGGAGAATTGAGAGCAATACCCAGCAGTTAGTCAGCATTTTTTTGGGGGCCGCACGGTGGCTCAGTGGTTAGCACTGCTGCCTCACAGCACCAGGTTCGATTCCACCCTCAAGCGACTGTGTGGAGTTTGCAGATTCTCCCTGTGTCTGCCTGGGTTTCCTCTGGGTGCTCCGGTTTCCTCCCACAGTCCAAAGATGTGCAGGTCAGATGAATTGGCCATGCTAAATTGTCCATAGGTTCGGTGCATTAGTCAGAGGGAAATGGATCTGGTTGGGTTACTCTTCAGTGGGTCGGTGTGGACTTGTTGGGCTGAAGGGCCTGTTTCCACACCGTAGGGAATCTAATCTAATAATCTTTAAAGAGAAAAGGCAGGTTTGGCTTACTTCAAACCTACATGCTCCCTCTAAACAGCAGTGATTTTAGTAGAGAATAAGCAACTGAGACCATTGTAACCACTCTTTTTTTCTGCTGATTGACCTGCTACATATTCCCATCATGTTAATCTTAAATTTTCCAGCTTCTCCATTCTTTCAGCTTCCCATTTCCTATGGACACTTTTCCATCACACAGTTGTGTGTTTCTTAATTTCTGTAGCATTGAGGACAGTGGAAGTTTGCAGAAAGTGGACACCAGCAGCAGCAGGAAATTAAACCAGGCTAATCAAATCCTGTCTTATAAAAAAAATCATCTATCTGCATTCTGATGGACGCAGAATGAACAAAAAAGAGAGAACAAGCCAACATTGGGAGCAAACATATTGAAACATTGCTATTATACAAATGTTTGTATTTCCCATTTAGGGAATAAGAAGTTTCAATGCTTCTGCCAATATTAATGAGCCTGTGATTATATCATATTAATGGTCTGAGACCAATCACTGCAGTTTATATAGTCTGGACATCAGGACATAAGTTGATGCCAGTGTACATATGCACAACAAATATGCTTCCCAGATGGCTAGTTTTGAAATGCACTGACAAAATTGTTACATTTCAAAAGAAGCTTTTCAGCAGCAAAAAAGTCACTCCAGATGTACAACTTGAAACACTTTCAAAATCTGGCTTGTCACTGTACAGAAGCTACCTACATATAGTGAGGGGCTTATGGGGTGAGAAACTGCCTCTAAAGGAGTCTTGCACCATTGTCTTTTCAAGTCATATTTACAGAAGTAACAGTCACTTTGTAGTTCACCTTCTAATGGCAAGAAAGAACAGTTATCACTACGTGTTTAATAATATGAGGGAAAATTTCAGCCATGCTCTTCATGTACCAAAATCATTAACAGATTTATATAAAGGTGGCTTACAGTTTACCTTCAAACAGTGAACAGAGAAAATCTTCTCCTGATGATTAGATATAAGAGCATGGAATGACATATTTTTCTCTTCAATTACCCTAGAGCAGCAACTTGCCTTGGACTACTTCTCAGAACTGGTTAGCCAAAGTCACACAGCAAAACATAAACATGGATCAACCTCTTCCCTATGAGGTTTGATTCCGTGTTAAAATCACTCACTTTGTCATTACCATTTCCATCAGCATTTTCAGAGTCGGGTAGCCTTCCCATGCAGCCAAACCTGCAGATAAAGAAATTGTAGGATTATTGGAAACTAACAGTTTCTCAGTTGATTTTGTTTAGCTATAATCACACAATTAAAGCATATTCATTGATTAATCGATGACTATTGATTTCTGTTTAACAATAGCAATGAAGATTTTGGTACTTTAACATCACATGGCTCTGTTTAGTCTTCCTTGACAAAGAAATGTACCATGGGATTGCAAGCAGAATATAAACAATACACTAACGTTTTAAAGTTACAGCTGCAGGCGGAGGGAAGCTCCTGTTTACATTAGAACCATAGAGTCATAGACATGTACAGCACGAAAACAGGCCCTTCGGTCCAACCCGCCCGTGACGACCAGATATCCCAACCCAATTTAGTCCCACCTGCCAGCACCCGGCCCATTTCCCTCCAAACCCTTTCTATTCATATACCCATCCAGATATCTATTAAACGTTGTAATTGTACCAGCCTCCACCTCATCCTCTGGCAGCTCATTTCACACACGTACCACCCTCTGTGTGAAAAAGTTGCCCCTTAGATCTCTCTTATATTTTTTTCACCTCTCACCCGAAACGTGCGCCCTCCAATTCTGGACTCATTTAATGACTTGGAGAATGTGCAATCTTCAAGGCAAAAGACGACAGAATTGTTACACTCCCACATCGTTAGTCCTCATCACAAAATCATAGTCACATCTGTGCATCTCAGTTAGGACCTTGTGTTGCAATGGTAGTGCCCCTACCTCTGAGCCAGGAGACCCCAGTACAAATCCCACCAGCTTCAGAGGTGTTTAAAATATTCCTGGGCTGATGGTTGAGAAAACATCCCACAGCAATGCCTCTATAGTGATGATGTTTCATTTGCTTCAAAGAAATGAGACAATTTCAGAAGACTAAATCTAATCCTTTGACTAAATGTAATCTTAGCAATATTAACTTTGCTAACTTTGTAATTATATGATCCTTTAGATTTTCATCATTCAGGACTATGTATTGAATAATATTTCACTACTTATTCTTACTTAATTCTATCTATCAATTTGCTTAGACTAGAACTTCGTACACTGTGCTAATTTTCACAGAGTCATACAGCATGGAAACAGACCCTTTGGTCCAACCAGTTCATACCGAACACTATCCCAAACTGAACTAGTTCCACTTGCCAGCTCCTGGCACATATCTTTCCAAACCTTTCAAATTCATATACTTAGTTTTAAAGTTATAAGCAATTTTTTATACTGCATCTAATAGGCAGTACAAACTCTTTCCAAGTATTTAAACACAGCAGAAACAAAACAAGCTAACAGATGGCTGACTGAGTGGTCAGTCATAAGTATTCATTTAATTAGAATTTCATTAAATTATCAATTAAGAATAGAGTCGCAAGCTCAAAAATATCATTCACTGGGTCCTGATCACATATACCTCTGTTTTCCCAAAGAAAGGTGTAAAGAATATTTCAAACTCTTACCTTAGCAAAAAGCAATAAAGTGACAATAATAAGGCAACTAGGATATAAATACTTAGTCATTTCAAACGCATTATAAGAGTATGTCAAGAACCTGCATTTACATGCACCTTTAACATTATGGAACAGCCCAAAATGCTTCACAGGAGCATTTTCAAACGGAATCTGATACCTGTTGTACATGAAAACCTTAGGACAGGTGACCAAAGGAGATAGGTTTTAGTGAGTGCCTTGTGGTAGGCGCGATAGCTCAGTGGTTAGCATTGTTGCCACACAGTGCCAGGGACTTGGGTTCAATTTCACCCTCGGTGACTGTGTGTGGAGTTTTACACATTCTCCCTGTATCTGAGTGGGTTTCTGCTGTGTGCTGCGGTTTCCTCCCACAGTCCAAAAATATGCAGCTTAGGTGGATTGGCCATGCTAAATTGCCCTTCGAGTTCAGGAAATGCATGGTTACCCGGATGGGGTGGATCTGAATGGGATGCTCTTCAGAGGGTCTCAATGGGCCGAGTGACTTGTTTCCACACTGCAAGGATTCTATTCTATATAAGGAAGAGCAAGAGGCAGATGAATTTGGGGATGGCATTCCACAGCTGCGGGTTTAGACAACTGAAGATACATTCACCGAGTTTTGCTTAAGACCTTTTTGCCAATCTGTAAACAACTTACTCCCAGCTCTCCTTATGCACTATTGAACAAGCTAAAGCATAATTGTCTGAGGTGGTTGAGTCAGTTTCCTTTAGAGGATGGGTGAGTCAGGTGAAGCTTCATCTCAGTGACAAAGGTACAGAAATCTGTGTTGTCAAAACAGATCTGCAGGACAGTTAGGATTATAAACAGAAATGAAGAGTTTTGTTCTTCTTCAATGCATCTCTTGAAAGGAGTACTTCAAACCTTGCTAAATCTTTTTCTATACAGATATCAATAAGTAACACATCTATCCTCCATTCATTAGCTTTGCTTTATCTGCATTAATATTGAAACTATGCAATGACTCCAGCCAGTCGGCAATTACTTTGTATTTCTCTTCTGTGTTATATTGGGTACCAACTGTTTCATTTGCATTCAGTTCCCCAGTGTAATCATGAAATTATTTTTGGTTGTAAGGGCAAGACAGTAAACAATGGCAAGGTATTTGGCCGTCGAGTGTATCACAACTGAGTCAGATTCTGACCTTATTTAAAATGCACTGTTCGTTAAAGGAGATGTCATCAGCATCCAGGAGTGATGTCACAGCTGATACTGTTCCGAATGATTGTGTTACCTCTTAAGTTATCCCAATGGCTAGAATTTCAGCCCAAAATCTTTGGGACTATGCTATTAATATGATACCACAAGATGGAATAACTCACATCAAACACCTTCTCATAAAAACCACCAATTTGCAAAGCTGAATGCAAAGAAGCCTACACAGCAATGGTTTTTGTACTTGCGACTACATCAGACAAGTAGGCAATAGGGCTTAATAAAAGAGGAAGCAGCAGCATGTTCCAGGAAGCAGCAACTGTGAAACTCACCAATATTTTGTGGATTAAAAGCATTTACAACCAACAGCAGAAGCCAAGCCTTCCAGTACAGGGATGAAATAGCCAGAGCGGGTGGCTGATACCTGGAATATAAAAAAGCCCATTCACATCAAACACACCAGAAGTTATTGACAGTAACTAAAATGGGTGCAGTAACACGGCCAGACTCATGTGTTTTTCCCTGCCATGTTAGAAAGAATGTAATTTATACAGATAAGTTATAATTCTTGGACAGGGTGTTCAAATGCTCAGGTGACCCGCAGAGATATCGAAGCAAACATTAACTAAATCTGTCATTACTGCTTTGATGCACAGCATTCTACATATTACGCATTATAGCATATGTATATATAACAGGGCATGCTTACAGGACTGTTCACTGCCCCTCCAGTTTTTACAGGTTTGTCCACCACTCTTACAGATCTGCCCATATCCCCACATGCTCTTGCAGTTTTCACTGAGGGGCCACAACAATATTTTAGGTTTGAAATGGGGTCCCAGTGGGAAAACAATTGGGTACACCCGATATAATACAGATGCATTTATCATGCACACATATAGATATATATCATGTATGTATATGTCACATTTGTTGCAGAGTATATATTGTACATTGTATGCATGCACTGTTTTCTTTTCATATTTATTAATTGTCACACATTATGCATCATACATTTATATATGAACATACAAAATAGGATTAAAGTAGACCATTCAGGACCTCAAGGCTGTTCTGCCAATCAATTTGATCGTGTTTGTGTTTTCAATTTGACATTCCAATCTACCCCGATAACCTCTGATCCCACTGCCTAACAAAAATCTATTCTGAATCCGCCAACACTGCCTTCTGAGGCAGAGTTCCAAAGTCAAAAATACTCCAAGAAAAAACAATTTCTCCTCATCTCAATCCTAAAAAGGGTAACCCTCCCGACTGTAAAATGGTGCTCCCTAGTTGTGGATGGATTCAGAATAGAAAATGCTATTACCACGTCCACCTTGTTAACTGCATACACTTTAATCAAGTCACCTCTCAACTCTTCTAAACTCCAGGGATAACAAACCCAACCTGTCCAAACTACCCTCACAAAATAACTGGTCATTCCGGGCATCAATCTAGTACCTAAAAAACACTGGAGAAATACAGCAGGTCTGGCAGCATCTGTAGAGTTAACATTTTGAATCCAGTGACCCCCTTTGTCCAAATCTGATCAGGTTGAATTGTCTCCTTCTTTGTGGTAAGATTCCACATATGCCAATGTGACACTGAGACTGTCAGATGCAATTTTAAGTACATCAATCTATTTTCTTGCTGCAAATATATCATAATTGTGGTTAATTTCCTCATAGAAGTTTTAACAGCTAGACTTTGAAAATCAACAAACAAGCTTTGTTCATGATGGGATGACTGAACGGTAGACAAACCCTGGTGGCAGCTGAATGTTTTCAGGATGGTGGTAAGTGCACAAGTTCAGAACTGCGTCGATTAATTGAATTCTCTCCACATGGAGAACTTCCAGGTCTGAAAGAGAAACAACAAAATAACTGGAGAATTCTCATGTCTTGTTTGGAAATAACACAAAAACAAATATGGCTAGTTTTGGGGTAACCTTGTCAGAAGGAACCATTCACTGGAACCCTGAAAATATTTCAGGAGTAAGTGTCACTACTTTGAATGTTGAATGATTTGCTACGCATAGCCAGCAATTTTTGCTATTTAAGCATTCTCATTTTAAAAACATCCTTACACAAGCACATAGGTCGTTACATTTGTCAAGGATGCTGGTTGTAATGAGATACATTTATAATTTGAGACAGCAATATCAGCTCAGAAGCTTATGAAATTACTCAATGGGTTACTGTTGTGCACGGTTTGATGTTAGCACCCCTGGCAGACAAATTGTTCACAAATTAGCTCACTGCTGCACACACACACAAGTTCAAACACAATATAAAGGACTCTTGTGGTGCGGTGGTAGTGTCTCTACCTCTAGGCCAGAAGGTCTGTGTTCAAGTGCCACCTGCCCTAGAGATACATTGTAATATGCCTGAACAGGACTTTTTTTTAAAAAATCAAACTGTGCGTGTTACTTTACATTCATACTGAATAAGACCAATTGAATGAAGAGCAAGAATAAGGTAGTCAAAGAAGCACGCACACATTAGGTAGTGAAAGGCATTTATAATCAGAGAAAGAAGTATTTGCACAGAAGGTAGTTTTTACAGACTTGGCTACCACTGTGCTTTCCACCTGCATCTATGCAATCACTTGCCAGGGTGTAACATTAGGTCAAATCACATAATACATCATAAATACCTAATTATTGAAAACAAAACTTTACTACTACAAATATATTTATTTACAATCTTTATTTTCAGGAGAGTTTAAAATAAGGATCATATTTCCCTCAGTCCAACTGGTTGAGTTATGAGCAGGTCAAGGTGTTTAAAATGACAAATGATAGAGTAGATCCTCCGATGATTGAAGATCCCAATGACCAAGCACAATGGATGTGCAAAATGGATGAGCAAATATTTTGATTGCTTCAGGTTAATTTAGAATACAAACAGGAAATAGCATAAATGCAGTTAAGGTGAAGTAAGCCGCCACACTAGGAAGAAATAGAAGGTTACAGGTTTCAATGCAAATGGGTACAAGGAGACTCATGTAAAATGCAACCATCAGCCCAGACCAGCTGAGTTGAATGGCCTGTGCTGTAAATTGTCATATTTACCACAAATACACTGGTTGCAGTTTTCATGTTCTATACAAAACAGCCACTCTGCTGCTGCATATTTTTTTTAAAAAGCTGCAACTCGTGTAGTCTTCACCTGTTGCAGCTTCAGATCACACCTTGACATTTGAAAGGAAAGTGAATCCAGAGGTATGAGTTTCTCCAGTATTTGTTACCCTTTCCTAGTTGGCCTCAAGACAATAGTTGCTTGTCTCCCTTCTGAATCGTTGTAATCCTCCATTAGGTAGGTAGCTCCAAGATTTTGGTCCAGTAACTATGAGGGACAGTGATATGCATAGAAGTCGGGACGATGTGCAATTTGGAGGGGAGCTTGAAGATAGCAATGTTCCAATATAACTATTATCTTGTCCTTAAATGTTAGGGGGGGTGGCGGTGTTGGGGTGTCTCAGATTTTGGAGATGCTGTTGAACAGTGAAATCGGCAAACTAACTGTGGTGTGTTGAGAAAGAAAGTTCACCAGTATCTTCTCTACCTTCGCACCAGAGATAAGCAATAAAAGCTAGCCGGTCTCAATCACACCGTGATCTTACCATCAGCCTGCACCGATGCAGCACGTTTCACCAGATGGTCAGCTAGTTCCATGGCATCAGCGGGTCCCAGTGATAGGTCTCGTGACAACCCGATGACCAGGATTCGCATCAGGGTGTCCTCCAGGAGTGGCACCTCTGAGCATAATCGTAGAAAGAAACTGAGAAGAGGTGAAAAATATTACAGAGGATTACATAGGACACATGGCATATTAAAAAAAAAACATTTGGCCCATCCACCTCCACTCAAGCCTCCTTTCATCTTTCCTCATTAAAATTTTTCATCATAACCCATTATTCATTTCTTATTCATATGTTTGCTCAACTTCCCCTTAAATGCATCTATAATGGTCATTTTAACTGCTTCCCACATTTTGGGTAGAGAAGTTTCTTCTGAATTTTCTCTGGGATTTGTAGCGACCATCTTACGTTGATGAGCTGAAAATGTGTTGCTGGAAAAGCGCAGCAGGTCAGGCAGCATCCAAGGAGCAGGAGAATCGATGTTTCGGGCATGAGCCCTTCTTAAGGAAGCCTGAAGAAGGGCTCATGCCTGAAACGTCGACTCTCCTGCTCCTTGGATGCTGCCTGACCTGCTGCGCTTTTCCAGCAACACATTTTCAGCTCTGATCTCCAGCATCTGCAGTCCTCACTTTCTCCTATCTTACGTTGATGGCCTAATTATGTTCTCTCTCTTAAGAGGGTCATTCTTTATCCATTCTATCCGTGTATCAAATCCATGCACACTCCCCAGTGATTCAATTCTATTCTCCTAGAAACAAAACCTAATGCTGCGATGGTTTTTTAAAGTGTTTATTGTATTTGTACCTGGATTTCCTCAGGAAATAGAGAACAGAAGGTGGTTATTCAGCGTACTGTGCTATCCAATGAGACCCAGTAACTCTGCTATTCCTCATTATCATGCAAATCATTCTTTTTCAATTATTTATGCAATTCCCTTTGGAAGTTATTCTTGAAGCATCTTCCACTATCCTTTCAGGCAGTGCACTCCAGCTCATAACTCACCACATAAAACAATTTCTCCTCATTTCCCATTGAAACTTTTGCCAATTACCTTAAATCTGCGTTCTCTGATTACAGCTTGTTGCAAAATTTCTCCCTAATTAATTTGCCAACCCTCTCAGAATATGACATCACTACTAAACCTCTCCTTGATTTTCCCCACTCTGAAGAGAACAAACCCAGCTTCCCCAATGAACAAAGTCCTAACTCTCTGGCAAAAAAATAGGGATTAAAGCCAATTTACCTCAATAAACAAAAAGCATGATTCAATTTGTTGTGCCTATTTACAGTTTAAATGATAGGTTGTATGGAAATAAGCAGGATGTAGCGTGTCAGTTTCAATATGCTGACAAAAACTATTTGTTAAAGAATCTATTAATGTTGGGAGAGAAGGAAATGGATTCTGATTTAAAACATTACGGATTGTTTTAGAATACTGTAGAGGTGCAATTTGTAAATGTGAACAGAGTCTTCAGGGCAGCTTATTGGATATGGGTTGATCTGAAGTCCCCTCAGTAAAACTGAAGCTAGTAATAAATAAAGATTTATTTCCTCAGCCTTGTAGTTTCAGAGCATCAACCAGGCCAGTGAAAAGCCTTAAGATGCTTCACATAATTGTACTAACATTGACCATCAGAGTGTGAATGACATTTGTGTTCAATTAGTGTCCCATTCATTTGCTAAAAATAATGTGCTTACTTTCTATCACTCTCTGGAGGCCAGTTATCCCATTTGTAGTATGTCTCAGGTTGTTCAGTGAAGAGCACCTTGTGCAAACTGCAAGAAGAAGGATGGTTATGTAATAATTTTGCTTAAAAATAGGCACAGAATATAATACAGATTGGTCTACCAACTCTAGTTCATTTAAATGTCCGAGGTAAAGAATTTGCATTTCTGTAGTGTTTTTCACAACCTTCTAACATCTCAAAGCACTTTACATCAGAATAAATGTTTTTCAAATGTAGATCCGATTGGAAACACAAAATTGGTTTGCAGCGAGTAAGGCCCTTCAACCAGTAATGTGATAAACAGAAGATCTGTTTTATTTGCAGAGCAATAATTATTAGCCATGTCACAAGGTAGAACTTAACTGCTCTTCTTTCGAATAGTGCCATGGCATCTTTATGTCTGCCTGAGAGAGCTGACAAGTTTTCAGTTTAATGTCTCATCCCAAAGACACAACCTCCAATAGTATTGTTTCAGTACTTTGATAGAACTGTCAACCCAAAGTTTGTCTGTAAAATGGGTTTTGAGCCAAATTGTTTTTATTCATTCATAGGATGTGGCGTCACTGACTGGCCATTCATTGCTCATCCCTGGTTACCCTTGAGAAGGTGGTGGTGAGCTGTTTTCTTGAATCGCTGCAGACCATGTGATGTAGGTTGATCCACAGTGCTGTGAGGAAGGGAATTCCAGCATCTTGGCCCAGCGACAGTGAAGGAACATCAATACATTTCCAAGTTAGAATGGCAAATGGCTTGCAGGAAAACTTGCAGACGGTTACGTTCCCACATATGTTGTCTTTCTGGATAAAAGTGGTCATGGGTTTGGAAGGTGTCTAAGGATCTTTGCATTTCTGCAATGCATCTTGTAGATAGTACACACTACTGCTACTGAGGGTTGGTGGTAGATGGAGTGGATGTTTGTGGATATGATGCCAATCATGCAGGCTGCTTCATCCTGTATGGTGTCAAGCTTATTTGTGAACCAAAAGGTGAAATTGTACCAACTGAGCCAATGTTGGTACAGGACCAACAAGTATTGGTTAACATCAACACATCCCAACAGGTCTGGGAAATGCCTCTAAGGCATTCTGACTTGGGCGACTTCACATAAGAATGGAGAAGATAAACTAGGGAGTGCAAACAGAAATGCTGTAGGGTTCAAAAATACCTGTCTGTATCTGTTAAGAGATAAAGCAAACTGGGTTTCTCATGAGCTTCCATCCACTACTTTTTATCTAACCTTATCATTGAGTAATTCTATTCCTTCCAGCCAACTCACATTCCCGGCCTCGAGGGGAAGCCCAGCTCACATTCCCAGCCTCGAGGGGAAGCCCAGCTCACATTCCTGGCCTCAAGGCGAAGCTGAGCTCAGACTCCCGGCCGCGGGGTGAAGCCCAACATGGATTTATCGGTTTTTAATTTTTTTCCCTTCTTTCTCGGTTTTAGAAGGACTGTAATGCTGAACTTCAATTTTATTTCTTTATTTTTCTGATTTATACCTGAGATTTTGTACCTAAGGTGGCATCGGAAATGACAACTGTGTACACTTTTCACTGTATTCATGTTTCCCTGTACTTGAATACATGTGACAAAAAACCTAATTCTAATAGGTTTTTGACCTATTAGATACATAAAATACTAGGTACAATGTTCTTTTAAAACAGGGTTATAATCTCAGGATTACAAAGCCACGTGCCAATGAGGATTGGAATAGAAAGATTAAATACATGGCTGAAGAGCTAGTGCAGGAGGGAATGTGGATCAATGGGATGTGTTCCAGAGCAGATAGGACCTGTATAGGGAAGTTTGCTAGTGTCACTCAGGAGAATTTAAACTAGTGTGGCAGGAGCATGGGAACCACAACAAGTGAAATGACCAAAGGAGTTAGAGACAAAGGCTGGTAAGGTTAAGAAGAGCAGCAGACAGGAAGAAGTTATTGAACATGGCAGGACTGGCAGTCTGAACTGTGTTTGTTTTATGCAGAAAGTATAGCAGGTAAGGCAAATTAACTTAGAGTCTGGATTAATATATATAACGATGATGTTATAGCTATTACAGATACTTGGTTGAGAGAGGGACAAGACTGGCTACTTAATATTCAAGGATTTAGATGTTTCAAGGAGGAGAAAGGGAGGACTGCAAATACTGGAGATCAGAGTCGAGAGTGTGGTGCTGGAAAAGCACAGCAGGTCAGGCAGCATCCGAGGAGCAGAAGAATCGATGCTTCAGGAATAAGCCCTTCATCAGGAATGAGGCTTGGGTCCAAGGGGGTTGAGAGGTAAATGGGAGAGGGGTTGTACTGGGTTGAAGGCAGCTGGGAATGCAATAGATAGATGAAGTGGGGGGGAGAAGGCGAGAGGTCAGAGAGGTGGGTGGAGCGGGTGATTAGGGTTTGGGGATGGAGGAGGCCCTCCTCCCACTGTCCCCTCGATCACGACCTCACCTCCCATCAACAAACCATCATCTCCCAGACCATCCACAACCTCATCACTCTGGGAATCTCCCATCCATAGTCTCCAACCTCGTCACCCATGAACCCCGCACTGTCCGATTCTACCTCCTACCGAAGATTCACAAACCTGACTTCCCCCGGTCGATTCATTGTCTCTGCCTGCTTCTGTCCTACTGAACTCATCTCTGCATTCCTTGACACCATCTTGTCCTCCTTAGTCCAGGAACTCCCCACTTACATTTGGGACACCACCCACACTCTACACCTCCTCCAAGACTTTTGCTTTCCCCGCCCCCTATGCCATATCTTCACTATGAACATCCAGTCAGTGTACATGTCTATCCGCCATGACGAAGGTCTCCAAGCCCTCCGTTTCTTCTTCTCACACCGTCCCAACCAGTAAACATCCACTGACACCCTCACCCACCTGGCTGAACTGGTCCTCACACTTAACAACTTCTCCTTCCAATCCTCCCACTCCTCCAAACCAAAGGGGTCGCTATGGGCACCCGCAGAGGCCCCAGCTGTGCCTGCCCCTTTGTCAGATACGTGGAACAGTCCATCTTCTGCAACTACATCGATGACTGTATCGGCGCAACCTCGTGCTCCCATGGGGAGGTTGAATAGTTCGTCAACTTCACTAACAGCTTTCATCACTACCTCAAATTCACCCGGATCATCTCGGACACCTCCCTCCCTTTCCTGGACCTCTCCATCGCCATCTCCAGCAACCAACTAACCATGGACATGTACTACAAACCCAACGACTCCCACAGCCACCTGGACAATAACTCCTTCCACCCTGCCTCCTGTAAAAACGTAATTCCTTATTCTCAATTCCTCTGCCTCTCTCCCATTTGTTCCAATGATTTCCAATTCAAATCACATGTGGCGTTCTTTAAAGACCACAAATTCCCCTCCCATGTAGTCGACAATGCCCTCCAGCACATCTCCTCCACTTCCCACACCTCTGCCCTTGAACCCCACCCCTCCCAATGCAACAAGAACAGAATCCCCCAGTCCTCACCTTCTACTCCACCAACCTCTGTATACATCGTATCATCCTCTGCCATTTCCGCCACCCACAAACAGACCCCACCACCACAGACATATGTCCCTCCCCATCCTAGCAGCATTCCAGAGAGACTATTCCCTCCATGACTCCCTTGTCAGATCCATGCCAACCCCCCCCCACCAGCCCACATCCCACTCCCAGCACCTTCCCCTGCCAAGGCTGGAAGTGCAACCTGCACCCACACCTCCCCCTTCATCTCTATCCAAGGCCTCAAAGGATCCTTCACATCCAACAGAAATTTACTTGCACCTCCACAATTGTCATCTACTGTATCCATTGCACCCAATGTGGTCTCCGTTACATCGGGGAGACAGGACGCCAACTTGTGAATCATTTCAGAGAACATCTCTGGGACACCCGAACCACTAACCCGTGGCTGAACACTTCAACTGCCCCTCCCACTCCACCAAGGACATACAGGTCCTAGGCCTCCTCCATTGCCAAACCCTGATCACCTGACGTCTGGAGGAAAAAACATCTCATTGTCCGTCTTGGGACCCTGCAACCACATGGGATTAATGTGGATTTCACCCAGTTTCCCCATTGCCCCTCCCCCCACTTATCTCAATCCCAAGCCTCCAACCCGGCACCACCCTCTTGAACTGTCCATCGTCTTTCCCATCTATCCGCTCCACCCTCCTCTCCGGCCTATCACTTTCTCTCTCACCTTCATCTACATATCAGCTACCTTCCCCCCAGTCCCAATCCCCCCCCGCCCTCCCTTTTACCTCTCAGCATCCCCAGCCCACGAGCCTCATTCCTGTTGAAGGGCTTATGCCCGAAACGTCAATCCTCCTGCTCCTCAGATGCGGCCTGGCCTGCTGTGCTTTTCCAGTACCACACTCTCGATGTTAGGTGTTTCAAGCATGACGGAGAAGGATGTACAAGAGATGGCAGAGTTGTATTATTAATAAGGGATGAAAATGTGTTGCTGGAAAAGCGCAGCAGGTCAGGCAGCATCCAAGAGCAGGTGAGTCGACGTTTCGGGCATGAGCCCTTCTTCAGGAATCAGGAATTCCTGAAGAAGGGCTCATGTCCGAAACGTCGACTCTCCTGTTCCTTGGATGCTGCCTGACCTGCTGCGCTTTTCCAGCAACACATTTTCAGCTCTGATCTCCAGCATCTGCAGTCCTCACTTTCTCCTGATTAGTAAGGGAGACTATCACAGTTGTACAGATGGAGTACACTGTGGAGGGCTATAGGAAGGGTACAATCGCTTTGATGACATTGTACAACAGGCCATTGGGAGATAGAGGAACAGATATGTGGACAGATTATGGAAAAAATGTGAAAACTTGTGGTGGGTGATTTAACTTCCAATAGCACCAGGGACTTGGATGTGGGGAGTTGGGTGGATGGGGGTTGGAATCTGTTACGTGTATCCAGGAGTAGATAAGTACAGTACATAAATAGTCCAAAGAAGGAAGGGGCCATATTAGACTGGGAACAAGTGCGGCCAGGTCACCGGTCATCGGTCTCAGTGGAAAAGGGAGCATTTTGGGAACAGTGACTATAGGTTTTAAGTTACTTATGGGTAAGGATAAGAGTAGTCTTTGGTGAAAGAACTAAACTGGGGGAAGGCTAACTACCATAATATTAGGCAGGAACTGGGGATTGTAGATTGGAGGATGTGGAATGTAGCTGTTTGAGGATAAATTCACATCTGTCAGATGGAATATTTTAAAGGTAAGTCAGTTAGATTTCAGGACCAGCATATTCCTGTGCAAATGAAGGGAAAAATGATAAGATTCAGGGAAGTTGGATGACAAGAGAAATCGTGAGCTTAGTCAAAGAAAAAGGGAGCATATGTAAGGTTTAGGAAAATGAAGACATGAGGGACCTTGTCAAAGGCCTGACTAAAGTCTGCGTAGACTACATCGACTGCTCTGTCCTCATCAGTTATCTTTGTCACTTCCTCAAAAACTCAATCAAGTTTGTGACACATGACCTCCCCCACACAAAGCCATGCTGCCTGTTGCTAATATGCCAAATGTGAATAAACTTTGTCCCTAAGAATCTTTGAGGAATATAAAGAAAGCAGGAAAGAACTTAAAGGACTAGCAGGGCTAAAAGGGGCAATGAAATGACCTTGGAAATCAAGATTAAGGAAAATCCCAAATATTTCATGCATTTATAAGGAACAGAGGGTAGCTAGGGAAAGAGTAGGTCCACTTAAAGACAAAGGAGGAGCCAGAAGACATGGGTGAGTGAATACTTAAATGAATTTTTTGCATCGGTACTCACAAAGGAGAAGGACATAGTGCATGCTGAATCTAGAGAGCAGTATGCTGATATAAAGAAAGTCGGGTGGCGTTGGGTGTTTGAAAATCATTAAGGTAAACAAGTCCCCAGACCTGATGGGGTCTAAACGAGGATACTGAGGGAGGCCAGTGAAGAAGTTGCTGGGGCCTTGTTAAAAAAAACCTTTGTATTCTCTCTAATCAAAGGCGAGGTGCCAAAGGACTGGAGAATAGCCAATGTTATTCCTTTGTTTAAAAAGACAACCAGGGTAATTCCAGAAATTATAAGCCAGTGAGCTTTACGTCATTAGCAGGGAAATTATTAGATTCTTAGGGACAAAGTTTATTCACATTTGGAAAAAAATTGACATATTAGCAACAGGCAGCATGGCTTTGTGTGGGGTAGGTCATGTGTCACAAACTTGATTGAGTTTTTGAGGAAGTGACAAAGATAACTGATGAGGACAGAGCAATGGATGTTGTCTACACAGAGTTTAGTCGGGCCTTTGACAAGGTCCCTCATGGCAGGCTTATACAGAAGGTAAAGGTGAGTTGATAAGATGGATAAAGAACTAGCATGGTCATTGAAGACAGTGGCGGTGGAAGGGTGTTCTTCTGACAGGAGATCTGTGATCAGTAGTGTTCTGCAAAGGCCTCTGTTGTTTGTGATATATAAGTGATTTGGAGAAGAATGTAGGTGGTCTAATTAGTAAATTTGCAGATAACACAAAGTATTGGGGAGCTATGCATAATGAGGATTGCCAGAAGATACAGCAGAACATTGATAGGCTGGAGACTTGGGCGAAGAAATGACAGATGAATCTTAATCTGGACAAATGTGAGGTGATGCATTTTGGAAGATTAATGCAGAAGGGAAGTATACAGTAAATGGCAGAACTCTCAGAAGCATTAACATACAGCTGTGTACAGGTCCACAATTTCCTGAAAGTTGCAACACAAGTGGATAAAGTGGTTAAGAAGGTGTAAGGCATACTGGCCTACATTGGTCAGAGAATACAGTATAAAAACTGGCAAGTCATGTCAGTGAGGCCACATTTGGAATATTGGATGTAGTTTTAGTCGCCCACCACCAGAAGGATGTGAAGGCTTGGACAGGATATAAAAAAGGTTTACCAGGATGTTGCCTGGTTTGGAGGTTATTAGCTATTAAGAGAGATTTGACAAACTCAGTATGTTTTCAGTTGAACTTTAGAGGCTGAGGGGTGACCTGATAATGGTTTACAAAATTGAGATAGGGATAGCATGGTTAGGGTAGAAATGTCAATTAATAGGGGTCATAAAGAAAGAAAAGTTTAAAGGAAATGTGAGAGATAAAGTTTTTACACATAGGGTGGTAATTCCTGGAATGCGCTGCCAGAGGTGGTGGTAGAAACAGGTGCAATAGCAACATTTAAGAGGCATCCTAACAGATACATGAGGAAGCAGGGAAGAGGGGGATATGGACCATGTACAGGCAAAAAGTTTTTAGTTTAGAAAGGTGTCATGATCCTGTGTTACACTGATCTTTGTTCTTTGTTCAATGCATTGTAACATTCTTCCAAAGAATACTTCCCAATAGTGACACTATTTCAAAACTGAGTCAAAATTTCTAACTAGTCTAGCTTTACATGCCTACTAATAAATAATAATACCAGAATAATACTGTATTTTACTCAAGAAGGAATCATAATGCCTGGGTCAAAAATGCCAACATTATAAGCAGAGTTTGCTGACTGCAATATTTTAATTAAAAAATACAGTTGGTTTTCCTAGTACTACAAAGAACATTGAAGTCAGTCTGAAACTCAGTGAACATACCAGTGGATGTAATCCTTAGGATTCAGCTTGCAGATGGTGGGAACCACAGTGTGCAGCCACCAGACAGCGTCGCGCTGAATAGTTGCAATCTGAGTCTGAAACGCTCGGAGTGCTTCCAGGTCTTCAATCCAAGAGAAGTAGAAAGACAGACAGTGAGAGTATTGAGGAAGAGAGAGAAGAGAGAGAAAACACAAGGATCATTTATAAATCTATTGACTAGATTTCTCAATGCAGCTCAGAACGTAAAATGTAACAGCAGACCTGAAGTTTACTCTGCCATTCAACAGCAATACAGTTGACCCACTATGTTAACTCTATTTCCGTAGATTAAAATAAGCATTATTACCAAAGCTGATAATTTGTATTTATATCAGTGAATAAACTGTGGCAAATAATCAAGTGCAAGTAGCATCCTAGAGTAAGCCAACAAACCATTTAACCTATTACCATAACTACAGGATCCAAGCATAGGTAAAGACTGAGATTTCCATGGCCCATATTACTAATTTCCATATTAGTGAAGTACAGAAATGGAAACAGGCCTTCAAGCCCCGCAAATCAGATTTCTATAACTATTTTTTCAGTAATAGTATATGTGGTAAAAATAACTTCAAAATAAGCAAAAATATCAAGATCACAATCAGCTGGTGATGATGGCAGATAACAGGCCCTATACTGCCCTGAGTTTAAAGTGCAGTGTTTAATACAATGACGTTCATCATCTCTCCCTGTTCTGTAAAGGCTTCTGGCAGCAACATGATTTTCATTTATTGCATTAATGTAGAGTTGTTAACATTGAGTCCCCCATAGGAACATGAAATTTAATGGCAGTTAATTCACACACTGCTATCGGGGGATCAAACAACTTTAATAAGGCAAACACCATCAGAATAATTCAACCCGTTTCATTTAAAAGTATATCTGTAATCATGTGTCTCCAAGCTTTTTATCTTTGAGTTACTGAGAAGAAATTCCATGGAGTTTTGTAGGCTCTATATAAACTCCATTAGTATTAATCTGCTGATATCTCAGGCTACTTTTACTTGCACTTATATAACACCTTCCGTAACTTCAAGGTCTTCCAAAGCACTTCCAGTCAAATATTTTGTTGTTGTAACATGGGAAATACAGCAGTCAATTTAAACATGACAAATTCCCACAAATAGCACTGTGATAACAATCAGATAATCTGCTTTAAGTTTTCATGGGGCCTTCTGGTGGCACAGTGGTAGCGTCACTACCCCTGGATTAGGAGTGTTGGGTTCAAATCCCCCCTGCTCCAAAGGTGTTGAATCACATCTCTGAACAGGCTGATTAGAAAAACAAAAGGTCATTCCATGTTAAGATGAGGGAGAAATAAGGACCATGATGCCAAGAAGCACTGACCTGCTTCCCTTCTAAATGGGGGAAAAGGGTCTTCTATAAGTACGTAACAGGGAATTTAAATCTACATAAAGGAAACTACAATGGTATGATGGGCTAGCAGGCTATGATATATAGGCAATAGCAAACATTTAAAGTGTGCATGGAAGAACTGCAACAATTGTTCATTCCTGTCAGGCACAAAAAAAACACAAAAAGTGGTCTGACCAAGGCTAACAGGGGAAATTAGGGACAACATCAAATCCAAGGAAGGGCAGACAAATTGGCTTAAGAAAAGCAGCGGCCTGATGATTGGATGCAGTTTAGATTTCAGCAAAGGAGGATAAAAGGATACAAACGGACTCTAAAAGCTTCCATTGGTATGTGAACAGGGAAGTACATGTGGCAGGTTTCGAGGGAATTTGAGGGCAGGGTGTTTCACCCAAAGGCTTTGGGAATCTGGAATGCACTGCCTGAGAGGGTACTCGAGGCAGGAAACATCATAACTTTTAAAATGTAGATAGATGAGCACTTGAAATGTCAAAGTGTTCAAGGCTGTGGGCCAAGTTTTGAATGTGGGAATAGTGTACAGAGGAACCTCGAATGACACGTGGGGAATATTTCATTTGGTTAATCGAATTCTGAATAATTGAATGCCAGGTAACATAGTTTAGCCAAGCATTGGGTCCCTGCGATTTTCCCAGATAATCCGATATTCCAATAATCGAGGTTCCTCTATACTGGTCTCAGTTTAATGTGTCATTGGCACTGAAGTTAAACAAAACAGCACTTGTGGACAATTGATCCAAAACTGCACCCATATTACATATCCAAGTCTTCAGTTTAGTCCACATTTTTCTGAGTTAGGATGCACTACTTTGATTCTTCAATAGACTAAGTGCAAACTGACTGTGCTGCATATGCTTCATCAGTGAGAATGTCAGAGCTGAAAATCCAGATAATGGCCATGAATAAAACATTCATCTGGCTATCCAACTCCCTACAGTATGAGCTAAGTAACACAGCTTTTATACTTTCTGTGACAGCTCCTTGCAGGTAATACATTTAAACCTTGAAGTCAATGGGAACATAGTTTTTTTGGAACACCCTCAAAATACTTTATACCGCAGCATTAACCAACATTTTCAAAGCAGATTATCTGCTTGTCATCTTATCAATTTTTGTGGGTGAAAATTAGCTGGTACACTCACTGCGTTATAACACTGACAACACTTCAAAAACTACTTCATTGATTGTAAAAAAAATCCTGAGTTTGTGATAGGCAATGTACTTTTCTATGAACCATTTCTGATTAAGGTAGTCTGTTGGGCTAGTCTGAGAACACAATTCCCAGAATCAAGCTGTCCAGTGTCGGGTCTTACTCTTCTTCTCGCCTTTGTCCCAGGCCAGCCCCGCTTCCTTCACTTGAGCTGTAATCCCCAACATCATCGATAGGGTCAACAGGTCCGTCACCTGAATCACAAATCGTTCCTGTACAAGCAAGAAGAAAAGTGAGCATGCTGTGTTGCAAAAGGCATTTGACTTCTTACATAAATACTATGACGAAGAAAAATCAAATGAATAAGATTTCCTGCTTTCTTGTAGCATTCACCAATCATTACTGCGCACATTAATTCCCCTCTCACCTTGCCTCTTTCTAAACTCCGGCACTGAACTCATGAAAGTTATTATCATCTGTGAATGCACTCTCTCCACAGTTTTGACCTCTGCCACTCTATAAAATGATGCCAATTTATCAGATGTGATGGGGAAAAGATGCTGTCGATTCGACTCCATTGGTCAACCACCTGGCTGTCACTTGGAGTTGTGCTAACCAATGCACTGAAGAACACATCGGTGTGTCTATTAGATACCGCAATCCTGGGTGCTTCCCTTGCATTGCTAAACTGATACAGAACAGTATAGTTTCTATACAAACAAACAAAGTTTACCATAAAAAGTAACTCACCAAATTGCTACCTAATGTGGTTCTGAGCAACAAACACTGAAACAGACCATTCAGATTCTTCAGCCTGTTTCACCATTCAATAAGACTACAGAATATTGCAGATCTTAACTGACTTAAAGAAGGGGAGAGAGAGACACATTCTAGTTGATCATAGCTGGTGGTGGGAGTAATCTGTCAGTGGCTGCTGCTGGCTCCCAAGCAAAGAATGGGCCTTGACTGAGGTTTTGAGAGGAATACAACTGAACTGTATGGCACCATCACAAAGGAGGAAAGCAAAGGCTAAAGTTCCAATAAAGAGAGGTCATATATTTCGGCATCACTGAGTTCGATTGAATGATGTTCCCTATCAGACAGGCTCAGATCATAGCCTCCACTTCACTCTAAATACTACATGCCTGCACTACAAACTAGCACCCACCTTAAACTCCATTTCTAGATATGTCTGCTCCTTCCGTTCCTGCATTAGTCCCAGACAGAAGGATGGAAAGTTGATCTCATGTTTAGTTTGTTTAATGATTTCCCGTAGCAATGCTCGAGATGCACGAAGGTAGTCATCCTTATTGGTGAGCAGGTCTTGGAACACCATGGCCAGATACTAATAGAAGGAAACACAGATAGCAACCTGAGTACAAAGACAACTCAGTTACCCCACAAAACAGTAAAAGTAAATCATATGCAGCCTATCACTAACCAACTAACAAATACGCACTTATGGAATAGTTTAAAATAATAATGGATCAGGCCACACTCAGAGCCAGACAAATTGAGTAAAAATTGAGGTCTGCAGATGCTGGAGATCAGAGCTGAAAATGTGTTGCTGGTTAAAGCACAGCAGGTCAGGCAGCATCCAAGGAATAGGAAATTCGACGTTTCGGGCCAGAGCCCTTCAGCAGGAATGAGACAAATTGAACCTGACAAACCAATCTCCAGTCTAAAAATAGCTACAGCTAACTTCAGTGCCATTGAGAAGGGAGTTACAAGGGAAAAGGCAGGGACACCAGATGATAAGACTTGGACTGTTTAATTTCTTGTATTTTAATTAGCTTCTGTAGGAATTAAATTGATAAACTTTACACCGTACAGAAACTGGCCAATGAGTCAATTAGTTTGTGTACCACACAAGCCTCCTCCAACCCTGCTTCATTCAATCCTATCTGTAATTTCTATACATCTTTCTTGAATGTGTTCCTCTAGCTTCTTACAAAATGCATCTATGTTTTCTGACTCAATAACTCCCAAGTCTCACATTATAATTACTCTCAGAATTCTGAAAGAGTATTCTATATTCTGGTGTTTCCAAGAAATGAGTTGTACACTCAGTTATGGCTCCGTATTATGACTTTGACACGGTCCCTTTGCTTATCTACTGACACCAGTTCTCAGGGCCACTGCTCTCAAACCAGTTGCTGAAAGAAAGTAGTTCATTGTCCAGCTCTTTCCAACATTCCGATCCTAGACATTATTTTATTGTTGACAGAACTGTGCAGTTGGTACGTGGATGATATATTTGCTTTGACATATATCCTACCTACTGTGCATGAACCTCCAGATCCAACACAACTGACTACACATTGAAGGTCCATGTAGGGCTCACCTTGGGGGCTAGCTCAGAATTGTGCTGCAGCACAGTGTAAAGAATCTGCATGTTGTTTGGATTCCGTGCATTTGACAGCTCATTAAAGATCACAAACTTCACCAGTGTCCCCAAGTTATCCCGATGAGCATTCAGCAATTCCCTGAGAGCAAATCAAAAGATAAAAGGATTAAACCAAGGCACTGATGTATATGTTAATATATAAAAGTATCAATAACATGTGATCTTCAATACAACACTCAGAGGTCGTGAAAATATATTCAGTAATAACTTTCAAAAGTGAATTGGATAATTATGTGAAGCAAAACAACCACAAGGCAAAAAGCAGAGAATTTGGATCAACTGGATAGTTCTTGCTTCCTTGTGCATTATATGATTCAATTGGTATCCACATTCACTTGACAAAATCAATTTGTATTTGCAAACTACTCATCATTAGTTTCATTTAATACAATCATACACATCAATAATAATAACAATCTGTTGAAGAAGTGGCTTGTGCAATGGATTGTCTGTATGCGGTGTTATCCATACTTTAAGTGGACTCTAATCCAACCCCAAAAGGATGGTGTTTAGCATCCTCTATATGTTGCTGTAGGAAATCTTAAAAGGTTCACACTGACTGCTTGAATTATTGTCAAAGACGCAACTAAAATTGGTCAGTTACTGTGGATAGAACCTCCGATGTATTCTAAGATTAGGATATTGCCTTGGCCTCTGCACACACAGTCATCTTCTGGGACCAATCATAGACATTGGTCTCATAATGACAGACCACCAAATCACATTGCACAGAGAAGGATTCTGCATCAATTCAAACTGAAGTTGAGGGTGTGGTAGAAATTGCTGAGTGTAGAAAACATTTTTAAAATTAAGGTTTATTAAAAGAATGCAACACTTAGGTAGCCATCTGGCCCAACTGGTATATGCTGGTGTCTATATTCCTTATAAATTTCCACTTAACCCTCATCATCTAACCCTAGGAATATACCCATCTATTCCTTTCTCCCTTAGGGATTTCGATTGCTTCCTCTATTCAACTCAGTAACCTACTGTAGTTGTGAGCGCCTCATTCTTTATACTCACTCAGTGAAAAGGTTTTTCTTGAATATCCTATTGAACTTTTAATGCCTGACTGACTGACTATCTTATATCTGTGCATCTTAATTTCAAATAGAAACATCTTCTTGACTTCTAAGATTGCTTCCCTTTGGCCTCCACAGCTTGTCTAGCTTCATAATCCCTTCTGGGTAGAGTTAACAGGACAGCTGGTAGTTCAATTACTCACTTAATGCACAGCATGTAATGGTTCAGCAATACTTTAGGCTTCAGGCGGATTTTGATGAGATTCGACATAACCTCCATGTCCTCTGTCCCATGCGTAGAACAGTTGGTGCAGACCGACATCAGCAGGTCCTGAGCTGGGCGAGTCAACTAGCAGACAGACAGGCAGTGAATCATTATATACAGGATGAAGGCACCCATATAAATTAGGACATGTGAGACACACAAACCTGGTTAGAATCTCTCCTTTCATAAACTCTGGTAGTCTCAGCAGGAAAACTAAACATTATTAAGTAGAATACGTTTAATAAAATTTGGCTCGAGGAAAGGCAAGAAGAAAAACCATTGCATTTTCACAGGTATCGCCGATGCCCATCCCTCTGTGCCTTTGAAGTGACTGCTCGGCACTTCGGAGAGTCAATTCCACTGCTGTGGATCTGGAGTCACAAGTAGGACAGATTGGGTAAGGAGACCAGATTTCCTTCCCTAAAAAGGACAGAAGTGTCCTCAATCAGTTTTTATGGTCACCATTACTGAGGGTAATTTTGAATTCCAGATTTACTAATGATTTGAATTAAAATCCCACTAGCTAAGTATTAGCCTGGGCTTTCGGATTACTGGTGACATCACCACTATGCCACTTTGATATATACCTGGAGGTCATGTTGCAGCTGTACAGGACATTGGTTAGGTCACTTTTGGAATACTGCGTGCAATTCTGGTCTACTTGCTCATAGGAAGGAAGTTGTGAAACTTGGAAGGGTTCTGAAAAGATTTATAAAGATGTTGCCAGGGTTGGAGGGTTTGAGCTATAGGGAAGGGCTAAATAGGCTGGAGTGGAGGCTAAGGGATGACCCTATGGTGGTTTATAAAATCATGAGGGACACAGATAGGGTAAATAGACAAGGTATTTTCCCCAGGGTGGGGGAATCAAATACTAGAAGGCATAGGTTTAAGGTGAGATGGGAAAGATTTAAAGGGACCTAAAGGACAACTTTTTCATGCAGAGGGTGGTGCATGTATGGAATGAGCTGCCAGAGTAAGTGGTGGAGGCTGGTACAATTACAACATTTAAAAAGGTATCTGAATAGGTATTTGAAGAGGAAGGGTTTAATCGGGATTTGGGCCAAATGGGACTAGATTTATTTAGAATGTCTGGTCAGCGTAGATGAGTTGGTCCGAACAGTCTGTTTCCATGCTGCACATCTCTGTGACTCTATGACTTCGTTCATTCTCCAACATTGGAGAGATCAATACCCGCCTTTAAATACCACCTCTCATGTGAAAAAATATCTTAAATCAGACAAAATGTGATACCAAGGCACATCAGTAAAGATCAAGACAGTTGAGGAAAAGCTTAGTCAAAAGACTTAAGGAGATCCTTAAAGGGAGGACAGAATGCCAGAGGCATTTGGAGAAGGAATTTCAAACTTTGGGGCCTATACAGCTGAAGGTGTGGTCACCAATAGTGTTTGGGTAAAGTCAAGAATTTATAGAACAGCAGAACTGGAGGAGTGCAGCTATCTCAGACAGTTGCATAGCTAGAGGACATACAGAAATAGGGAGGGCTGAGGCCAGAGAAGGACTTGAAATCAAGGATGGATAGTTTAAATTTGAGTCCTTTAAGATGATCTCATTTTCTCTTCTTTGAGTTCGTTGATGACTGCATCTTTTGCTCAATGTGAGCCGGTACAGATTGAACACCAGGTTGTTGAAGTTTCAAAGCAACTTCCTCAGCTCATATTTAATGTTATCATCAGCAATGCAGCAGGGATCTACTGTAGTACTGGTCTTACAATTTATTGTCGAGCTGTCTCAGCTTGAACAAGCTGTTGACACTTAAGAATAATTATTTTGCATTGCTTCAGAGTTGCTCTTAAACAGTTTTTATATTTCATATAATCTGGTCAGTAGGGTTAATTATCTGATGATTCAAAGGATTTCCATGTGAAATTCCAGACCATTCTTGATTCATTTCCTAGTACACAATTTGCAGCTACAATACAAGCTTACAACTATTATGGAGTCTTGGAGACACAAACACTACATTAAGAATTGTGAGAGGGAAAAGGAAAAAATGGTTTGAAATTTGGTTAAACATGGTCAACGTTTCCTTCACAACATTACCTCACTGAAAAAGCTGAGTCCAATAGTATGGCGTTTTAGGACATAAAATATATCCTCCTACTTTCAGCTGTTATGTTCATTAAAACAAGTGCCTTTATCCTATTCCAGATGAAAATGTAACTCACAACCTTGAGTTCTGTTTCACACAATGCTTTCCCACCTTTGGGTTCTGCAACCACATCTCCAGCCGTTGAACAGTCATTAAACGGACTTCTTTATAGCCACAGGTGGTAGTGAGTAGTCGCAGCAGGTTCCGTGAGACGTTATCCATGGGCTGGCGGCGGTTGAGCTGATCGCGAAGCATGTCAATAACATAATCCTCCACACTCTCAGCTAAATCCTCATACCTATAGGGAAAGATTCAGAAAAAAGAACATTTCTAAATCATGCTTGTTGTATTAGAGATAGACAAAAAGAAACAGCAAGCAAGAGGAATAGGTAGGTGATTTGCAGCAACATTGCAAGACAGCTAAATGTATGAACCCTTGTTTCACGTGAACAAGAATTGAGCTGGTCAAGGTCTATGCTTTGCAAAAGCTTTTACCTATAGAAAGGACTACCAAAGCCTCCAGGCCTGTAGTTATCAGAGAAGGAAAAAGGACATAAGAGCAGAAGATGTTCTCCCAAAATGCCAGTTAGCACCAGGTTATTTGACTTATTCCATCACCATGAAGCAGCAGCAACTAATTAGAAGCAGAGAGAATCACAGAATGTGATTCCCTTTAGCAACTGGAAAAAGAAGAATCTCAGGAGTCCAATGAAATAAAAACAGAATCTAATCTGTAATGATTATGAAAATGGATTTTGAGCATATAAAAGATTTCTCACACAGCTGAATAATTAATTCTCTAAACCCAGGTTCTCAAAGCATTCTACACATCTTGAAAAACTGAAAACTGGAGACAGCCATAAACATCAGATCACTTTCACTGCTTGATTCTCATTCTTGGTTAGCATGGTCACATCCAAGAAGTTTAAAATGGCAACCTAGGTCCCAACCTGCAGTTCATCATATTTGTGTGGGTTTGCATGTGGCAAAACAACTGTTACAGAATAATTTTGTTGTTTACACATGCCTCTTAGGTTAGGGAATAGCACCATTTGCTGCTCAAAGTGCCTCTCTGACACTCTACTTAATAACACTGAATATTAGCAAATCTCTTCAGATGTCAAACTTTAACACATTTCAGAACCTCAGGTTTCAGACCCTTCTCCTGCATGGTCGTCTTCTTCCCCTGCTGCCTATTCCTTTCCATAACTACTGTAAAGTAAAAGAAATGCACTTACCTGGGCATCACCTGGCCTGACTCTACATCTGGACTGAGCTTCTCTTCTGCAATTAGCAGCTCAGTCTGATTATCATCATCATCCGGTGTGGAAGGATGTGGACTCCCACCTATAGGACAGTCAGTACAATAAGAGTGGTTACCACAACACACTCACAACTTAGAGACAATAAATATAAAATCGTTGCTAATAATTCCAATTAGCAATTCTCAAGAAAAATGATTTACCGAGAGGGAGATTAGAATATGAAACACAGTATCACAATGCATTGTGGAGTTGCATAACATAGACATTTTAGGGGAAGTTAAATGAGATATAAATGAATTCTGTGGACCAGTTGCATATTTCCTACTTTCACTTGATTCCAGTTTTTCTTATTTCCACTACATAGTGTTTAGAATCCCACAATTTAATGCCTGTGACCCCTATGGTTCTCACCTGCGCTGAGGTCACCACCAATTTTGCCGCCATCTGCCTGCAGCAGCATGCTTTTGGGAGGCATCTTTGTACCGAAAGCAGTCTGAATATTCTCAACAAATGTCTTACATTGTGGACTGTCCACCCAGATACGTTCCCCAAGTGAGTCCTCAATATAAACCTGCAAAAAAAATGAAAGGAAAGCAGCAAATGTTGAACAATTAGTTCCAATGTTGTAACAACAGAAAAGAAACAATTGCAGTTCAGTACCATTTGCAGTGGTTATGTTTCTGGATTAGTAATCCAGAGACCTGACTTAATGTAGAGACACAATGCAAACCCCAGAAGCTGGGATAGTTGAATACAGTTAATTAAATAAATGTGTATTAAAATGTTAGTCGAGTAACAGCAACAACAAAGTTACTGATTGTCATAAATGAAAAAAAAACCATCTGGTTCACCAAGTCCTCATGGAAGGAAATTGCCATTCTCATCCAGTCTGATCACAATCATGCAGCTGACTCTTTGCAGACCCCAAAATAGCCTAGCAAGCCGTTCAGTTGTATCAATCATTTATTTTAGGTAGGGACCCATATACCATAATATCTTTGGTTAACAAATATCTATTCTAAATTTAATGATTGGTCGTTCACAATTTTCCACTTCCTGAACGAAGTTCCCAACAAGTGTATCCTAAATTATACTGATGAATGGGTTAGCTCAAATCTTAGGACTATATTCCCAATTCTAAACGCCCTAACCAGCAGTGTTTCTTTCTATCTACCCTGTTTGATTCCCTAATATGTTGAAAATTTCAATCAAATCACCGATTCAACCTCTAAATTCCAGGAATTCAAGCTTGGTTTGTGCAATCCCTCCTCATGATTTAAAAATCGTAGGCCACTTATCATATGCTGCACTTCCTTCAAGGCCAATTATTATGCCTGAAACCGCTCATACTCCAAGTACTGTTTAACCAGGGCTTTGTACAGCTAAAGCCCCTGTTATTCTAGTTTCTGAAAGACCAGTATTTTATTAATCTATCCATTATTTTCTGCTTTTTGTGATGTTTTAATGATCTAGGTATTTGAACTTACAAGTGTCTTTGTGCCTCACTGTTTATAGATTTGAGAAAGTACTGTTTTATCCATTCTAGATCCAAAGGTGGGCAATCTTGCCACCTTAGGCCCTAATCAAGTGAAGTGCGATAGCCTTTAGTAAGGGGCTATTGTTATTACCTGACTGCATCGTGTACTAATGAGTTAGCTTCAATGAAGAATTAGTTCTGAAAAGCAAAATGTAGCTCATGAAAGAAAAATAATTTGACCCCTGCCATGTTAGTAGCCAATTCTATTAATAGGATGCTAAATACCTAGGAACTAAAACTAACAAGGCAAAAGATGTTGTGAACTAATTAAGTTAATAAGAGTAGAGTCAAATCAGGGCTCTGGTGGCACTGTGGTAATACCCCTACCTGTGAACAAGGAGGCCCAGGTTGAAGTGCCACTTACTTTGGAGATGTGATTTAACATTGCTGGACAGGTCGATTAGGAAACGCCTACAATGGTAGTGTCTCTATCTCTGAGCCAGAAAGCCCAGGTTCAGGTCCCACCTGTTCTAGAGGTGTGTCATAACATCTGAACAAGTTGAGTGAGTATTCAAATGTGTATTAAAGGGAGTCAGCCAGGTAGTGACTGAGTTTTATTCTGGTGTACAGATTAAAACGAATCCCTAACTAGAATGAGTATCCTTGGACTTTGTTTAAGAGAATAGAAATAAAATGAATAACACTGGTTACAGAGGATGGATGAATCAAAATGTAAAATTTCAGGGTATGATCAGCCAGCCCTACTTACTGAAAGGGAACTTTTTTCATTTATTCATGGGACATGGGTGTCACTGGCTGGTTCAGCATTTATTGCCCATTCACAGTTGTTATTGAGAGGGTGGTGGGTGAGCTGCCTTCTTAAATCATTGTAGTCCATGACCAGTGCAAAAGTGAAGTTACTATCTGGACCCAGGTTATAACTTTACTAAAAAAGCAAGCATGGCTTTGTTGGTGAACATGTTATTATAAAATATCCTGAAGAACAGAATATACCTGCACTTGGAGACAAGTTAATCACAGATAGTCAGCATGATTTGTGAAGGGGAGGTTGTGTTTGACAAGCATGATGAATTTTTTTTTGAGGAAGTAAACAGAGATGTTGTTGAGGGTAATGCATTTAATGTTAACAACCTGGACTTTGGCAAGGTAATGTTCCTCTTGGCAGACGGATCAAGGAAGTAAGATTCTATGGGATCCAAGGGGAAGTGACACTGGAGCCAATATTGGCTGAGAGGCAGGAAGCAGAAAGCGACAGTAGACAGATTCTTTTATGACCAGAATTTCCAGTAGAGTTCCACAGGGTTTGGTCCTGGGCCCCTTGCTGTTTCTGCTGTACATTAATGATTTGGACTTCAATGTAGAAGGTGCGTGGATGACACAAACATTGGTAGGGTGGCAAATAGTGAGGAGGACAGCTATAAACTGCAGAAGGATGTCAATGAACTGGTCAGGCTGAGAAAACAGTGGCAAATTAATTCAAGGTGAAAATGTGTAAGGTAATGGGAAGGGCTAACAAGGAAGGTATTATATTATAGAAAGCCAGACCCTGGCAAGTATTGAAGACCAGAAGGACCTTGGCGTGCATTTCCACAGATTCCTGAGTTAGCAAGGCAGGTATATAAAGTGGTTAAGAAGGCATACAGAATACTTGCATTTATCTGATGAAGCACAGAATACACGACCAGGGAGTTTATGCTGGAACTGCTAACAAAAAATGTGTTGGTTAGGCCACAACTTGAGTACTGCATGCAATTGTGATCACTACATTATAGGAAGAATGTGGTTGTACTAGACAGGATCTAACAGAATGTTGTTTGGGTTGGAAGGTCTGAATTAGAAGGGAGGATTGGATAGGATGGAATTGTTCTCCTTGACACAACAAAGGTTGAGAGGGGACCTGATAAACGTGAATAAGAATGTGAGGATCATAAATCAAGTAGATTGAAAGACATCTTTTTACCATTAGTAGAAAGGTTGATTATAGATGGCATAGATTTAATGTGAGAGATGAAAGGCCAAGAGGGAAGCTGAAAAGAACTTTTTATCCATCTAGATCTCTCTGTCCAAAGATCTGATTGATTCAGAGACTCTCTAACATTTAAACATCATTTGAACATTCCAACACCGCCAGGTCTATGGATCAAGATCTGGAAAATGGGATTAGTTAGATATTTGTTGACTGATGTGGACATAATGGGCTGAATGGCCTCCTCTGTACTGCAAATGGCTGGGTGTCTAACTTTCACTTCCATACAAATGCAGGATAAGGGCAAAGCTTTGTGTTAAAATAATTGGAATTTGCTGAAATGGACAAGGAAGAAGGTTTGGATAAAGTATTAAACTTTTTGGATAAAATTTATCAAAAAATGATTTACTGACTGCTTATGAAGCACTGTCAGATTTTGCCAAATTTAATAAAAATGAAGATAATTCCAAGTACATAATAGAATTCACTCAAAGCACACGCATGACAGCAGAAATTCCATTTGTAAATTCTCCAATCTGTGCTGGCAACTAAGTTATTAGATTGTGCAAAGTATGATGTATGAACCAACTTCTAGAATTGATGAGAATTACATTTGTAAAGAAACACTTCTTTTATACATATATGTAACAGAATCTGAGTGGAACAGGCTATACAACAAATTGAGGGCACAATGTGTAAAGACTGGCAAGACCATATAGATACAGGTTGCAGGGAACCTCATGAAAGGAAAATGGTAATTAAAAGAAATGGAAGACAAAAATGCTTGAGGCAATTTTGAGAAGTGAAGAGAATTTAGCATTTACCGCAGGAGAATTGTCATTTTTCAACTGTGATTCAAAGGGCCTTTACATCTTATACAAACCCAAGCGGCACAATAGAGTATTTGAAACTCAACATTAAATGGAAGATTCTGACTTAGAAGAAGGAGATATCGATCAAAAAATCACAAGTAGTTTCAATCCAGTGACAAATGCCTTGGTTGCAGAATCTTAGGTTTTAAAGAAATGTTACTGATATCAGGAGGCAGAAATTTAGGAGACAGATGACAATTCTGTTAAAACTCATACATAATTTGCCCACCTGCCCTCTAAAACGTTAAACATTTTAATAAAGGACATAGGAATAAGGGCTGAGGAAGATAGTAAGAGAAGAGAAATGTGATAGATTTGAAGTTTGTAAGAAATAGCAAAGGATACAGTCATGGGCTACCCTAAGTTTGTCTTTGGTGAGAGATTTCAACAAGGCAGCGGCTCTGGAACAAACCTTCTGGTTTTCACAATTCATAGGTTTGACTACCAATCTTTGTCAGGTGACAGTAACACATGGTAAAGATAAACAGATAATGGATGAGTTGGAGGAAGAGGTACTTATAAATGCATTTAGAGACGTATACAAATATGAACATAATAGTTATGAATACAGCAGCAGCACATCGTGTTAACAATGAGGTGTATGAAAGAACAAATGTAGTAAGAGATAAAATGGTTCATAATATTTTGGCAAATTAGTTAAACTACAAGATATTGGTTTCACTGGCATGGACTGGCGATGCTAAGAATTCATTGCAGATAGTAGGAGGCTACAGTTCATATAAGTTTGTTTTTGGTAGACATTTGGTATCATAAACCACCAGAGAGATATGGTTTATAATAAGACAGGGGATGAAAGAATAGAGAGATCCAGGGAAGGTATTACAAAAATGGAAAACTGATGATTGCACAGCATGGGGTTCAGACCTTTTGGCTACATGTTTCAAAGTTGCTTGGTATGGATTACAAACTTGCAGAGTCTAAAGTTATAGAAAATGAATGAAAACAAATACTTTTCATATCCAAATATTATACATCTATGAGAATCAACTGTTTGCAATGAACAGTTTCTCTGAGGGACAGATCAGTTTTGAAGATCAAATTGAGACCATTGATTCCTGAGGTATATTATGATGGTGGAGAATGGCAACAGTGAATCCAGAGTAAGAATAATCAACGGACAGAGAGCTGATTTCAAAGGGGCAAGAATGGAGCTGGGCTGGATACAGCCAAACAAATTGGTGAGAAAACTTCAAATAAGCAATGGGCTATCTTCAAGGAAGATATCTTTCAGGTTCGGTGAACATATATTCCCTCAGAAGGGAACAAATCTAGAGCTCTCCAGATGACAAAGAAAATAGAAATTAAAGAAGGCAAGTTTGTTTATGACAGGTGTATGGTAGTAGTAAGCATAGTTGAGAAACAAGAGGAATGCAGACGGTTCAGAGCGGGGGTGAAAAAGTACATGTGAGGAATTATGAGAAAAGAATGACAGCCAATATAACAGGGAATCCCATATATTATATAGCAAAGGAGTGGTGGAAGAATGAATATGGCCAATTAGGAACTAAATGATGATTTACACATGGGAGTGGAGAGCATAGATGAGGGGTTAAAGGAATACGTTGCATCTGTCTCTACTCATTAAGTAGAAGCTGCTCAAGCCATAGTAACAGGTGTGGAAACTGCCACTGGACAAGTTCAAAAATTCTAAGGAAGTAGTCTTGGATAGACCATTGATACGGAAACTTTCAGGCATATTTACAATGCCTGTAGATGACATTTTGTGGGGTGACAGTTGGGAATTTGGAAGCATTGTCATTATCAGATTATAAATTTGGAAGTCATGCTTCAGGAGCTTTTAAATATATAGCATTGGACATTACACAGAAGTGGGCGGCACGGTGGCACAGTGGTTAGCACTGCTGCCTCACAGCTAAGTTCAATTCCCGACTCAGGCGACTGACTGTGTGGAGTTTGCACATTCTCCCCGTGTCTGCGTGGGTTTCCTCCGGGTGCTCCAGTTTCCTCCCACAGTCCAAAGATGTGCAGGTCAGGTGAATTAGCCATGCTAAATTGCCCGTAGTGTTAGGTAAGGGGTATGGGTGGGATGCGCTTCGGCGGGTCGGAGTGGACTTGTTGGGCCGAAGGGCCTGTTTCCACACTGTAAGTAATCTAATCTAATAGAAGATAAGAACAACGCTAAATCAACAGTCTACTCAGAACTGGATAGATCTTAATAGGATCGTGATAGATTAGACTAGATCACACAAAAGAAGTCTCTACAACTGAGGACAAAGTATAGGAGTAAAAAATGAGGTCTGCAGATGCTGGAGATCACAGCTGCAAATGTGTTGCTGGTCAAAGCACAGCAGGTTAGGCAGCATCTCAGGAATAGAGAATTCGACGTTTCGAGCATAAGCCCTTCATCAGGAATAAGAGAGAGAGAGCCAAGCCGGCTGAGATAAAAGGTAGGGAGGAGGGACTAGGGGGAGGGGCGATGGAGGTGGGATAGGTGGAAGGAGGTCAAGGTGAGGGTGATAGGCCGGAGTGGGGTGGGGGCGGAGAGGTCAGGAAGAGGATTGCAGGTTAGGAGGGCGGTGCTGAGTTGAGGGAACCGACTGAGACAAGGTGGGGGGAGGGGAAATGAGGAAGCTGGAGAAATCTGAATTCATACCTTGTGGTTGGAGGGTTCCCAGGCGGAAGATGAGGCGCTCCTCCTCCAGCCGTCGTGTAGTTGTGTTCTGCCGGTGGAGGAGTCCAAGGACCTGCATGTCCTCGGTGGAGTGGGAGGGGGAGTTAAAGTGTTGAGCCACGGGGTGATTGGGTTGGTTGGTTCGGGCGGCCCAGAGGTGTTCTCTGAAGCGTTCCGCAAGTAAGCGGCCTGTCTCACCAATATAGAGGAGGCCACATCGGGTGCAGCGGATGCAATAGATGATGTGTGTGGAGGTACAGGTGAACTTGTGGCGGATATGGAAGGATCCCTTGGGGCCTTGGAGGGAAGTGAGTGTGGAGGTGTGGGCGCAAGTTTTACATTTCCTGCGGTTGCAGGGGAAGGTGCCGGGGGTGGAGGTTGGGTTGGTGGGGGGTGTGGATCTGACAAGGGAGTCACGAAGGGAGTGGTCCTTGCGGAACGCTGATAGGGGAGGGGAGGGAAATATATCCTTGGTGGTGGGGTCCGTTTGGAGGTGGCGGAAATGGCGGCGGATAATACGTTGTATGCGCAGGTTGGTGGGGTGGTAGGTGAGAACCAGTGGGGTTCTGTCTTGGTGGCGGTTGGAGGAGCGGGGCTCAAGGGCGGAGGAGCGGGAAGTGGAGGAGATGCGGTGGAGGGCATCGTCGATCACGTCTGGGGGGAATCTGCGGTCCTTGAAGAAGGAGGCCATCTGGGTTGTGCGGTGTTGGAATTGGTCCTCCTGGGAGCAGATGCGGCGGAGACGAAGGAATTGGGAATATGGGATGGCGTTTTTACAGGGGGCAGGGTGGAAGGAGGTGTAGTCCAGGTAGCTGTGGGAGTCAGTCGGTTTATAATAGATGTCTGTGTTGAGTCGGTCGCCCGAGATAGAAATGGAAAGGTCTAGGAAGGGGAGGGAGGAGTCTGAGACAGTCCAGGTGAATTTCAGGTCGGGATGGAAGGTGTTAGTAAAGTTGATGAACTGTTCAACCTCCTCGTGGGAGCACGAGGCAGCGCCGATACAGTCATCGATGTAGCGGAGGAAAAGGTGGGGGGTGGTGCCAGTGTAGTTGCGGAAGATGGACTGTTCCACATATCCTACAAAGAGGCAGGCATAGCTGGGGCCCATGCGGGTGCCCATGGCAACTCCTTTAGTTTGGAGGAAGTGGGAGGATTGAAAAGAGAAGTTATTCAGGGTGAGGACCAGTTCAGTCAGTCGAAGGAGGGTGTCAGTGGAAGGGTACTGGTTAGTGCGGCGGGAAAGGAAGAAGCGGAGGGCTTTGAGTCCTTCGTGATGGGGGATGGAGGTGTACAGGGACTGGATGTCCATAGTGAAAATAAGGCGTTGGGGACCGGGGAAGCGAAAATCCTGGAGGAGGTGGAGGGCGTGGGTGGTGTCCCGAACGTAGGTGGGGAGTTCTTGGACTAAAGGGGACAGGACCGTGTCGAGGTATTGGGAGATGAGTTCGGTGGGGCAGGAGCAGGCTGAGACAATGGGTCGGCCGGGGCAGGCAGGTTTGTGGATTTTGGGCAGGAGGTAGAAACGGGCGGTGCGGGGTTGTGGGACTATGAGGTTGGAGGCGGTGGATGGGAGATCCCCTGAGGTGATGAGGTCCTGGATGGTCTGTGAGATGATGGTTTGGTGGTGGGAGGTGGGGTCGTGGTCAAGGGGGCGATAAGAGGAGGCGTCCGCGAGCTGGCGTTTGGCTTCAGCGGTGTACAGGTCAGTGCGCCAAACTACCACCGCGCCTCCCTTGTCTGCGGGTTTGATGGTGAGGTTGGGATTGGAGCGGAGGGAGTGGAGGGCTGCACGTTCTGAGGGTGAGAGGTTGGAGTGGGTGAGAGGGGTGGACAGGTTGAGTCGGTTGATGTCACGGCGGCAGTTGGCTATAAAGAGGTCGAGGGCGGGTAGGAGGCCTGCACGGGGTGTCCAGGTGGATGGGGTGTGTTGGAGGCGGGAGAAGGGGTCGTCAGAGGGTGGGCGGGAGTCTTGGTTGTGAAAGTAGGCACGGAGGCGAAGGCGGCGGAAGAATTGTTCAATATCTCGCCGCGTGTTGAACTCATTAATCCGAGGGCGTAGGGGAACGAAGGTGAGGCCCCTGCTGAGGACTGATCTTTCATCCTCAGAGAGGGGGAGATCTGGAGGGATGGTGAAAATCCGGCAAGGCTGGGAGCTAGGACCTAGTGTGGGACTGGAGCTGGAGCTAGAGCCTCATCTTCCGCCTGGGAACCCTCCAACCACAAGGTATGAATTCAGATTTCTCCAGCTTCCTCATTTCCCCTCCCCCCACCTTGTCTCAGTCGGTTCCCTCAACTCAGCACCGCCCTCCTAACCTGCAATCCTCTTCCTGACCTCTCCGCCCCCACCCCACTCCGGCCTATCACCCTCACCTTGACCTCCTTCCACCTATCCCACCTCCATCGCCCCTCCCCCTAGTCCCTCCTCCCTACCTTTTATCTCAGCCGGCTTGGCTCTCTCTCTCTTATTCCTGATGAAGGGCTTATGCTCGAAACGTCGAATTCTCTATTCCTGAGATGCTGCCTAACCTGCTGTGCTTTGACCAGCAACACATTTGCAGCTGAGGACAAAGTATACCCAGGGAAAGATGTTTAACTAGACAATTAAACTAGGTATGCAAACAACTGGACTGGAAGAGTGCTATGATGTATTAGAATGAAGCAACACATTGAAATATGATACTGTCAGAGAAGTGCTGAAGCCAAATAAGACATTAAACAAGTCAAGTTTAGAAATAGTGTACACTCAGATCTCGTAAGTATACAAGAGATCTTAGAAAGAAATGTTCTTTCAAGAATAAAATGGGTTACTGCAAATCATCAGCTATTGGATTCATTGCAACAAGAAATGTTTGTTCAAAATATTGTTGGATGCACTCAAACAGGAGCACTGTTCTAACAATTATGGTATGTTGTAGCAAATTGAGAGAACAAATAAATATTCAGGTTGTAGTCTTACAGAATTGTTGTTTTCAAGTAGGGGTGGAGTACAGCATTTAGAGATTTATAATAATGCAATATGATGCACTATCATTCTATACATTATCTTATGAATAGGTGTGTATTAAGAGGGAGGAATCTATTAGCATCCAATTCTGTTAATAGAATGTTAAATATCTAGAAGTTAAAGGTTAAAAAAAAGCAAACAGGTGTTGAAATCCATTTAGTTAATTGTATTCAAATATTAGTGAGTTTTGAGAAGATTTGTAGCTCAGGTTGAGGTTTTGGATGTAGGTTTGCTCGCTGAGCTTGAAGGCTCATTTCCAGACGTTTCCTCACCCTACAAGCTAACATCTTGAGAGGGCCTCAGGCAAAGCACTGCTAAAAATTACTGCTTTTATTTATATGTTTGGGTTTCTTTAGTTTGGTGATGTCATTTCCTATAGTGAAGTCACTTCCTGTTCCTTTTCTCAGGGAGTGTTAGACCCCCTCTACCACCCCCTGAGAAAAGAAACAGGAAGTTACTTCATGACAGGAAATGACATCACCAACCAAAAGAAACCCAAACTTATAAATACAAAGCAGGAATGTTCAGTAGTGCTTCACCAGAGGCCCACTGAAGATGTTGCCTAGTAGGGTGACGAAATGTCTGGAAATGAACCTTCAAGCTCAGCGTGTATTCAGATGTGTACATAAAGCAGAATCAGCCAAGTGATGGTTGGATTTTATGGTATGTGTTTGGATGAGATAAAACTCTCAGAGAAAGTGTACACTTTGTCGAAACACATAACTTCTAATGTATAACATGCCCAACATCATTGCCAATGTAAAATTCACTGTCTTTAGCCATACCTTGACAAAGATTTCAGGCCAGTTCTCATCCTCCTCATAGGCTGCCATGAGAAGATTACACGCAAGCACAGACACCAAACTATTTCCTTTGGCTTTGAAATTAATGGAGGCATCACGTCGAAGCAGACTGCACAAGGCCTAATGCAAACAGGGACATTAAGTAGCACGTTATCACAGATAATGCCACTTCTCCTTCCAACTTTCTTTTTATGCCTCCACTTTTCTGAAGAAGGAATGAACTTGAGGATCTAATAAAGTGGTATAAAATTTAGACAGACACAGGCCCTTCGGTTCAATAGGTCTATGCAATTGTTTATGCTCAAGAGCTTCCTCTCACCCTACCTTATTATACTTAGCCACCAGATATTCTCCTTCTCTCATGAAGTTAACTATTTTCCCTAAAAGCATCGACCCTTATATGGAAAACAATCCAGGATGACTCTCTGGTCCAATGCACCCACCAATACACACCATACAAATTTGATTTACCATGTGCTTATAGCCAGATCTTCAGTGTGAGCATTTCCCTGTGCCATAACATGAAATGCACCTTGTCATAAAAGGGAACTAGATAATTTCAGTCAAGATCAAATTTTTCCTCCTTAATCAAAATGGTAGAACCAAACCATATGGCCTGCACTTATGAAAATGTTTCAATTCAAAATCAATCTACAGAACCAATAATTTGGCAAATTAGTAGTCACCTTATTGAAAAGGTTCCCTCGAGAAATGCTTGAGCATTTGGTATTAATTCAAATGTCAATTATATTTCCTTTAAGGAAATAATGTATTTTTGGGATACAGTATACAAATATTCGTAACATAACATGTGAAATGTGTTGCATGTTTAGGAGGAACTTGTAAATTTAAAATTGATGATTCCCAAAGCTCTCCACCAATGGAGTTTTCTCACCTCTTACATTAACTGCTGGAAGTCGCTTGCTATAACTATTATTAAAAATCAACAATTATTACTGTATCAGTTAACCATCAAGATGGCTGAATGTGAACTAGGGGGCTTTTGTGGTGCAGTAGTAGTGTCCTTATTTCTGAGCCAGGAGGCCCAGGTTCAAATGACACCTGCTCCACAATTGTGGAATAACTTCCCTGAACAGGTTAATTCGTAAACAGCTGAATGTGAACTAGGTGGAGGTTCCTCTCTCCACTTGCAACACCTTACCTCAATTACACCCTCTGTTGCAAAGATGTTGGGTTTGATTTTGGCCAAGTACATAAGACTCAGAAATAGTGTAGTGTCTGGCTTCACTCGGTTGAGTTTCATCTGTTTAACTGCTCCACACAGCAGTCCCTCAATGCAGTCATCATTTCCTTCCAACTCTGCCGCCTCTATTTCATCCAGTAACGACGCTGGGGGAACTGCAGTAAAGAAAAATCAAATCACTGACTCTTCTGATACAAACAGTCTTTGAAAAGTTTGTGCGAAGATTTGTAGCTCGGGTGCTTGTTGTAGTGGTTCTGTTCGCCGAGCTGGAAGTTTTTGTTGCAAACGTTTGCTCTGGAGCCTCCTGCGAAGCGCTTCTTTGATGTTTCTTCCGGCATTTATAGTGGTCTGTCCTTGCCGCTTCCGGGTGTCAGTTTCAGCTGTCCGCTGTAGTGGTTGGTATATTGGGTCCAGGTCGATGTGTTTGTTGATGGAGTTTGTGGATGAATGCCATGCCTCTAGGAATTCCCTGGCTGTTCTCTGTCTGGCTTGCCCTATGATAGTAGTGTTTTCCCAGTCGAATTCATGTTGCTTGTTGTCTGAGTGTGTGGCTACTAGGGATAGCTGGTCGTGTCGTTTCGTGGCTAGTTGGTGTTCATGTATGCGGATTGTTAGCTGTCTTCCTGTTTGTCCTATATCGTGTTTTGTGCAGTCCTTGCATGGTATTTTATAAACTACATTAGTTTTGCTCATGTTGGGTATTGGCTCCTTTGTTCTAGTAAGTTGTTGTCTGAGCGTGGCTGTTGGTTTGTGTGCTGTTATGAGTCCTAGGGGTCGCAGTAGTCTGGCTGTCAGTTCTGAAACGCTCCTGATGTATGGTAGTGTGGCTAGTCCTTTTGGTTGTGGCATGTCCTCGTTCCGTGGTCTATCTCTTAGGCATCTGTTGATAAAGTTGCGCGGGTATCCGTTTTTGGCGAATACCTTGTATAGGTGTTCCTCTTCCTCTTTTCGCAGTTCTGGTGTACTGCAGTGTGTTGTAGCTCTTTTGAATAGTGTCCTGATGCAGCTTCGTTTGTGTGTGTTGGGGTGGTTACTTTCATAGTTTAGGACTTGGTCTGTGTGTGTTGTTTTCCTGTGTACCCTTGTGGTGAATTCTCCGTTCGGTGTTCTCTGTACTATCACGTCTAGGAATGGGAGTTGGCTATCCTTTTCTACTTCTCTCGTGAATTGGATTCCTGTGAGTGTGGCGTTGATGATCCGGTGTGTTTTTTCTATTTCCGTGTTTTTGATGATTACGAAAGTGTCATCGACATATCTGACCCAGAGTTTGGGTTGAATTTGTGGTAGGGCTGTTTGTTCTAACCTTTGCATAACTGCCTCTGCTATGAGTCCCGAGATTGGTGATCCCATGGGTGTTCCGTTGATTTGTTCGTATATCTGATTGTTGAATGTAAAGTGTGTAGTGAGGCACAAGTCCAGTAGTTTAAGTATGCCGTCTTTGTTGATAGGTTCCGCCTCCTGTTTTCTGTTATGTATGTCCAGTAGGTTGGCTATTGTTTCTCTGGCTAGGAATCTGATTCAACAATCAGATAAGGTTTGTTCTAACCTTTGCATAACTGCCTCTGCTATGAGTCCCGAGATTGGTGATCCCATGGGTGTTCCGTTGATTTGTTCGTATATCTGATTGTTGAATCATCACACCGGATCATCAACGCCACACTCACAGGAATCCGATTCACGAGAGAAGTAGAAAAGGATAGCCAACTCCCATTCCTAGACGTGATAGTACAGAGAACACCGAACGGAGAATTCACCACAAGGGTACACAGGAAAACAACACACACAGACCAAGTCCTAAACTATGAAAGTAACCACCCCAACACACACAAACGAAGCTGCATCAGGACACTATTCAAAAGAGCTACAACACACTGCAGTACACCAGAACTGCGAAAAGAGGAAGAGGAACACCTATACAAGGTATTCGCCAAAAACGGATACCCGCGCAACTTTATCAACAGATGCCTAAGAGATAGACCACGGAACGAGGACATGCCACAACCAAAAGGACTAGCCACACTACCATACATCAGGAGCGTTTCAGAACTGACAGCCAGACTACTGCGACCCCTAGGACTCATAACGGCACACAAACCAACAGCCACGCTCAGACAACAACTTACTAGAACAAAGGAGCCAATACCCAATATGAGCAAAACTAATGTAGTTTATAAAATACCATGCAAGGACTGCACAAAACACTATATAGGACAAACAGGAAGACAGCTAACAATCCGCATACATGAACACCAACTAGCCACGAAACGACACGACTAGTTCAGCTATCCCTAGTAGCCACACACTCAGACAACAAGCAACATGAATTCGACTGGGAAAACACTACTATCATAGGGCAAGCCAGACAGAGAACAGCCAGGGAATTCTTAGAGGCATGGCATTCATCCACAAACTCCATCAACAGACACATCGACCTGGACCCAATATACCAACCACTACAGCGGACAGCTGAAACTGACACCCGGAAGCGGCAAGGACAGACCACTATAAATGCCGGAAGAAACATCAAAGAAGCGCTTCGCAGGAGGCTCCAGAGCACTGATGATGTCTCCTAGCCAGGGGACGAAATGTTTGCAACAAAAGCTTTCAGCTCGGCGAACAGAACCACTACAGTCTTTGAAAAATTTAGAATCAAACCTCATGACAAAAGATGGATGTCTTTCATTCATATTTGCAGCCCAGGCTCGCTCAAAGGTTAAGCCAGTCTACCGAACAAAGAAATCATTGCTCAAATTCTGCAATTAATATCAGAATCTGTGATTCTTAAGTGTGAATACTGCTGTTCTCATGGGCACCCAGTATAAGATATACAGCGATCAAAAATAAAACTTGTCCCACAATGGACTTTAAGTTTATAAATTATGAAGCTGAGTAGATAAATCGCATGTGACTCAAACAGTAAATCATAATGTTTACTGTAGATTTATTCATCTGAATGGATCACTATATTGCAATCTCAAACTTTCTCAACTCGTCTCCATTTCCTGTTCCCCATTATTCTTTCCCCAGCCTTATTCTTTTAGCCTCTCTCTTCCTTTTTATTTTTTTAAAGAAGTTCTTGCCATTCACCTTAACATTACTTGCAAGTTTATCCTCAAACATTATTTTCGACCTCTCTTTTGGTATCTTTTGTTAGTATTTGAAACTTTTCCAATCCTGTACCTTTGCACGAATTATAGAATTCCTACAGTGTGGAAACATTTGGCCCAACAAGTCCACACTGACCCTCCAAAGAGTAACCCACCCAGACTCATTCCCCTATTACTCTATATTTTACCCCTAGCTAATGCACCTAACCTATACATCCCTGAACACTTTGGACAATTTAACATGGCCAATTCACCTGACCTGCACATCTTTGGACTGTGGAAGGAAACCGAAGCACCCGGAGGAAATCCACACAGACACGAGGAGAACACGCAAACTCCACACAGACAGTCACCTGAGGCTGGAACCGAACCCAGGTGCTGTGAGGCAACAGTACTCACCACTGAGCCACTGTGCCACCCTCTCTTATGTGACCTCTTTTATTCCAGTGGTATGTCAGAGACAAGGGGATGTACACAAAGCTGTTCTGATGAACAGTTCCATGTCTGAAAAGGATCACGACATTACATACGTTCTGTGTGTTTACAAGGTTTCTTGTGAAGTTGAGGATCTCCGTACTGCACTACGATGCATTGAAACTAATTTTTAATTTCTTGTCAATTACCTCCTTGTAATTTTTCACTCTGTTATCTATTAGAATCTAATTGGAAATATATTTGAGACAGGTGTTTCCAAAACAGGATCAAAGGACTCCTGCTCCCTCTATTCTGGGACCTCTACACTTTATGATTTTTATAAATGATGTGAATGAGCAAGTGGAAGGGTGGGTTAGTAAGTTTGCCGATGACACGAAGGTTGGTGGAGTGGTGGATAGCGTGGAGGGCTGTTGTAGGTTGCAATGGGACATTGACAAGATGCAGAACTGGGCTGATAAGTGGCAGATGGAGTTCGCTCTGGAAGAGTGTAAAGTATTTCATTTTGGAAAGTCAACTTTGAATACAGGGTTAAAGGCAGGATTCTTGGCAGTGTGGAGGAACAGCGGGATCTTGGGGTCCGTGTCCATAGATCCATCAAAGTTGCCAACCAAGTTGATAGGTTTGTTAAGAAGGCATATGGTACGTTGGTTTTCATTAGTAGGGGGATTGAGTTTAAGAACGGCGACGGTATGCTGAAGCTCTATAAAGCCCTGGTTAGACCACACTTGAAATATTGTGTTTAGTTCTGGTCGCCTCATTATAGGAAAGATGTGGAAGTTTTAGAGAGGGTGCAGTGGATATTTACCAGGATACTGCCTGAACTGGAGGGCATGTTCTATGAAGAAAGGTTGGGGGAGCTAAGGCTTTTCTCATTGGAGTGATGAAGGTTGACAGGTGACTTGATAGAGTTTTACGAGATGATGAGGGGCATAGATAGAGTGGATAGCCAGAGACATTTTCCCAGGGTGGAAATGGCTACCACGAGGGGCCACAATTTTAAGGTGACTGGAGGAAGGTTTTGGGGCGATGCCAGACGTAGGTTCTTTACACAGAGACTGGTGACAGCATGGAATGCGTTGCTAGAGGTGGTAGTAGGGTCACAGATACATTAGGGACATTTAAGTGACTCTTGGATAGGCACATGGATGATAGTACAATGAAGGGTATGTCGGTTAGTTTGATCTTAGCGTGGGATAAAAGGTCGGCACAACATCAAGGGCCAAAGGGCCAGTACTGTGGTGTACTATTATATATTCTATGTACATTTTTACTTGTGCAGGAAGAGATATTTAGAGCACTCCTTTTTGGGATTGGTCTTAATCAAGGATCAGGGATCTTGATCAGCTGCAAATGGGAATCCTGATGGCAGTGTTGCATGTCTAGTGCAAGGGTTAAGGACATCTCCTCGAGACTGAAGAGGAATTTTGAGAAGGACAGGAGAGATCCAGTCATTATTGTCCACACTGGTATCACCAACATTGGTGGGTGTAGGAAGGATATTTTACTGAAAGTTTTGAACACTTAGGAGTGAATAATTACTTCAAATAAAGATTGTCCAAACTAATAATCACTAGATTGCTGCCTGATTCATGGACAAATCAGCATAGAGTAATTAAAATCAAGAACCAAAAGCATAGCTCAGATTGGTGTGAGTGGAATGAGCACAGAGTAGAATGCTGTTTGTCTTTCCAAACACTCCCTGTCCTGTTAATAATCTTCAACAGTCAAATGCAGGTGTCCAAAATGTCCCTCTTGGGACAGTGCCACGTAGAGCATTCATCAAGCATACAATACTTCGAACAACAAACAGCCAAGTGGAGATGGAGATAAGACTATATCAGTGCTCAATGTTCAGAGATTTTGCTTAACAAAGTAAGGTATTTCTATTATTTGCAAAAAATTATACAGCTACCAAATAAATAGGGTTTTAAAATGCAGAATTTTTGGTATTGCCATTCCTACTCAAAAACAATAGACAGCTTGGCTTTAATCAAATCAAGGCAGTGTTTATAACCAAAATTGTCTAGAAACTATGTTAATCAGGCTCAGGAAACTAACTGGGCGCCATTGTCCCCTTTTTCACTGACTTCCCAAATAACCTCGTCGTCTCCCAAGGTGAGCATGTACACTTGGGTTTGCACGACTCAACGTTTTTCTTTTATTCATTATATTCTTAAAATGTAGTGCTGAGAATCTGTAACAATATTGATGTTGAAGTCAAACCAACACTTTTTAAAAAGTTTCATCATAATATCCTTGCTTTGCTGTTTATATCTCTATGTCCATATCCCTTTATCACCACGTTATGGGCGGCACGGTGGCACAGTGGTTGGCACTGCTGCCTTACAGCACCTGAGACCCAGGTTCAATTCCCGCCTCAGGCAACTGTCTGTGTGGAGTTTGCACATTCTCCCCGTGTCTGCGTGGGTTTCCTCCGGGTGCTCCGGTTTCCTCCCACAGTCCAGACATGTGCAGGTCAGGTGAATTGGCCATGCCTGTAGTGTTAGGTGAAGGGGTAAAGGGAATGAGTCTGGGTGGGTTGCTCTTTGGAGGGTCGATGTGGACTTGTTGGGCTGAAGGGCCTGTTTCCACACTGTAAGTAATCTAATCTAATCTAATCATCTATTTCCCCTGCTATTTTCACAAATTTCTCCACATATACTCCAAGTAGGTCTGATCCTGCATCTCCTTAAAAAGCTTACTTTATAGTTCTTTTCCTCATTTGCCCCAGCAAAATCTATTATTTCACAACACAAACATTTAATCTGTTCTTCATCTGTCCATATTCTCTTGAATTCTATGACTGTTATTCTTATACCAATTACAAGTGCTTTTTTTTTAAATTTTGGGAAGTAATGACTCAGAGTTACAAAACATGCAATGAATTTGATGTCAACACAGTGAAAATGCTCCGAAAAGCAAGAATGTGCTATTCTTAATCTCAGGTATTAGATCATGCATCAAGGTGCGCATCACTCAATACCCTGCAGCCAACACTTGCCTTCAATTGGTACAACAGATGGCTCTTTAATAGAAGGCGATATGGCCCGTTTCTCTGCGACTGCAGCCTCTGCCAGGCGTCCAAGCGCACTCAACGGTGGAGTGGAAGAGATCTTCGGGCGTTTTGAGAGGCCAGACGCGGAAGCCATGGCCGACGAGCCCTCACGTTTCCTATCAGACTGTAATCCTGTCTGTGCTGGCTTCAGCAGTGTTCCTGACGCCTTGGCATCGGATGCCTGGTTCTTCGAACCCAACGCTATAAAGTCCCCAGGGGGTGGATGTCCTAACATAAATTTTAAAAATACAAGAGAAACAGAGACAGGTGGTGTTACATATGAAAAGAGGTTGCAGAGTGGTCTTTCCATCTATTAACCTTAAAGTGAATTCCAGTAAGGCAAATTTAAAATTGAACATCAAAAATGATAACAGAGATTACATACATGTTAATGATGTTTTTACTAAATTTAGAGGAGTTTTCCTGCTATGTTGACCTTTCAACCAGCCTAGGAAAACAGACGGAATATCTCATCTTTCTGCAAAATCTCTCAAAAGTGAAATTGATCTTTTTTTTAAGGGAAGGGCATTCAGGACTACAGAACAAAGGCTGGGAGATGGAATTAAGACCAGCCACAAGCTATACAAATGGCAATACAGGTTCAAGGAGCTGAATAGCCTCCTCTTGTACCAATCTTCGGGGTACAGTTCCGAATGAAGTCATAGAGATGTACAGTGTAACACCAAATATTCATACATCCATGGCATTAATGCTGCCCTATCTCTCACCGCAGTTCATTGTAAAGTTTGAGAACTGTCCCTCTCAAAATCTCTATTCAAGTTTTGAGGGAATTGAACTGAATTTATTGTCACATTACCAAGGCAGAGTGAAAAGCTTTGCCTTGGGCGCAATGCAAGCAGATCACAGAGTTAAATAGCATTGATAATAATAGGCAAACAGTAACAAAACAAAAACACAGGTACAGGCAAATGCTAAGAATTTGAGAGTCCATTCAGTATTATAACAACAGTAGGGTAGAAACTGTTTCAAAACCAGCTGGTGCATGTGTTCAGGCTTCTGTACCTTCTCCCCAATGGTCGAGGTTGTAGAAAAACATTGCCAGGATGGGATGGATCTTTGAGAATGCTGGCCGCCTTTCCTTGACAGAGGGCCCAGTGGATGGATTCTATAGATGGGAGGTTGGCCTTTGTGATCATCCGGACTGAGTTCACCACTGTCTGTAACCGTCTCCAATCTTGAATGGTACAGTTGCCATACCAGGTAGTGATACATACAGACAGAATGCTCTTTATGGCGCACCTATAAAAATTGGCAACGGTATTCACCATCATGCCAACGTTTCTCAGCTGCCTGAGGAAGAAGACAGATTGTTGGGCCTTTGTAACCAGCGCACCTGCATGAAGAGTCCAAGAAAGCTTGTTGTTGATGACCACTCCCAGGAGCTTGACACTCTCCACTCGTTCCACCTCTGTGCTGTTGATGTGTAGGGGGGCATTCGTAACATCCTGCAGAAAGTCAATAATGAGTTTCCTTGGTTTTGCTGGCATTGAGAGCTAGGTTGTTCTCAGTGCACCATTTTTCCAGGTTTTCCACCTCCCGTCTGTAGTCTGTTTCGTCACCATCTGAGATTCGGCCAACAATGGCGGTGCCATCAGCCAATTTATAAATGGCATTAGTCTGATATTTGGCGATGCAGTCATGGGTATACAGTGAGTACAGTAAGGGGCTGAGTACACAGTGTTGAGTGTTCAAAAGAATGAAATATTATCCCCCACTCTTCGCCGTTTGTGGCTTGTGCATCAGGAAACTGAGGATCCAGTTGCAGAGAGTGGGGCTTAGTCTGAGATCACTAAGTTGAGTAATTAGGGATTAAAATCTGATTGAACAGTGAGTGAGTGAGGTCAGTTATAGAGTGTGACCAGTGAGTGACCAATGACTGAGCAGAACCACAATAATTAGGGATTAATTATGGGAAAGATAAAAGTGAAAATGACTATTACCTGCTTCCAGACAGCTCTTTTCAGAATTTGGTAATAGTTACACTAAAGAGCAAACATTTGGCAAAAGAAAATAAATCTACATAAGATGCCTCACTCACCACTAGGTTTGGCACTGCTGGGGCGCCGGATTGCCACTGCCTTTGCCCGGTTCATCCTGGTAAACTATACACTTTGCTTTCCCTTGTTTTTATGAATGCGTGCAGCCTGTCAACAATAAATACAAATGGGATAAAGACAATCAAAAGCAAAAAATAAATCCACAGGTGCTGGAAAATGTGAAGTAAAATGATAAGGTTTCAATGATCCATTCACATCTGGAAAAGGTGATCTTTGTTTTGGGCGTGAACCTTTTGACTGAATTATGGATCTACCGTCAAAAATACTAATATCCAGACTGATCAAGTTATTTAAAACAACCTTGGTACTGAAAGTGGAAGATAGTTGCATTGTCAAGCAAGTTTTAAATTTACTTTAAAAAGCCTTTCACTATGTACATGCTAGATTCGTAGCCCATGAAGTACGCCAGATTGGAGCACTCAATGACAGTCCTGACGTTTATACATGGGTATGTCGTGGGTGAAAACCCCACTCCAGGTTAAAAAGGAACATTAAAACCCAGGGGGGCACACAATTACTGGTTTGAGAGAGTGCTACACGATTAGAAATGGTACATTTTAAGTGAGATATTCAATTAAAGCCTCACCTAACCCTTCAGGTGGATAAGCAGAAGCCCACAGTGACTTGTACAAAGGACAGGGCTTTTCCCTCGTGTGCTGGCTCTGGGCAACTAATATATGGAAGTGCACATCAGTATCAGTGTCACAGTGCTGTTTGTGGGATCGTGCTGAACTCAAATTGCCTGCAGGGTTCCCACATCATGACAGTGTCTACACGTCTTTGGCTATAACACGCCTTAAGGATGTGAAAGGCGCTATGTAAATGTAGATCAGTCTTCTAAACCGAATTAAAGGGCCAGTTAACGCTCACAAGGCAAATTGTAGCCTCCGTACAGTGACCGATAGGCGATCAGCCTCCCCGAGGCCCGGCTGTCCCTCTACCTTCCCGGGGTCAACGCCTTCCTCCCTCCCTATCCCGGTGCCGCGCTGAACTCTTCCCCTCCCACAGACACACACATTCTCAGGGAAACAGTTCCACCCGGAGCGGCTTCTCCGCGGACCGGAAGTGGTGGTACGCTGGTCCCCGCCCACGCCAAGTGCCTCTCAAGGAAATTCCGTTTGTGATTGGTCCGTTCCTGCAGAGGGCGGGGCCATGGCTGTAAAGTTGAGTGTTGGAAGGGCGAGCGTCACAATCTGAGTGTGACCAGTGAGTGACCAATGAGAAGTCAGTATGGGACAGTGAGTGAGTGAGTGAGTGAGTGAGACCAGTGAGTGACCAATGAGAAGTCAGTATGGGACAGTGAGTGTGAGTGAGTGAGTGAGGTCAGTTATAGAGTGTGACCAGTGAGTGACCAATGAGTAGTCAATATAGGACCAAGAGTGAGTGAGACAGAGTTTGGTCAGTCATAGAGTGTGACCAGTGAATTATAAACTCAGTCAGTGAGTGTGATCAGAGAGAGTGTGTGTGTCAGTGAGTGAATAAGTGTGTCAGTGACCAGGAGTCAGTGAGCTCTGGGCTCAAGTGAGGTGATTAGCCAATGATTGAGTAGGAGGCTGTATGTTTTGGTTTGGAGGTGGGTGCTGACCAGTTGATGTGAGCAGGGCTAGTGTCATCATTAAGTATTGGGCTGTCACTGAGCAGGTTGAGAATAAATGTTGTGAAAATAAAAGCTAAAAGCTGTTGGTATGATTGGACTGAAATTATATGAGGTGGTGCGGATGTGAGCAGAAACAATGTGTATCTAAGTAATAATGAGTGTTCCCATAATCTATGGAAGAAAATGAGTATATGCATAGTATGCACTGCCCTCCTCTGCTGGATTTGGATCAGACACAGGTACAGTGACTTTGACATGCCACATCTAAGCTGCACTCTCGGTTTTGAAGTTCAGTTTCTGTCTCTGATCAGTGTCTCAGACTTTGAAGTTAAAAATCACATAAGACCAGGTCAAACAGGTTTATTTGGAAGCACTAGCTTTCATAGCGCTGCTCCTTTATCAGGTGGTTGTGGAATACACAATTGTAAGACACAGAATTTATAGCAAAAGTTTACAGTGTGATGTAACTGTAATTATACTTTGAAAAATACCTTGATTGTTTAAGTCTCTCATCTGTTAGAATGACCATGATAGTTTCACTTCTTTCATATGTAAATCACAAAACATTTTTTAAAAGTTACATTCTCAGGTTAATTGTAACATATGAAAGAAGTGAAACTATCATGGTCATTCTAACAGATGAAAGACTTAAACAATCAAGGTATTTTTCAAAGTATAATTACAGTTACATCACACTGTAAACTTTTGCTATAAATTCTGTGTCTTACAATTGTGTATTCCACAACCATGGGGCGACATGGTGGCTCAGTGGTTAGCACTGCTGCCTCATAGCACCAGGGTCCCAGGTTTGATTCCAGCCTCGGACAACTATCTGTGTGGAGTTTGCACGTTCTCCCCCGGTCTCCATGGGTTTCCTCACACAGTCCAGAGATGTGCAGGTCAGGTAAATTGGCCAAGCTAAATTGCCCATAGTGCTAGGTGCATTAGTCAGAGGGAAATGGGTCTGGGTGGGTTACTCTTCGGAGGGTCAGTGTGGACTGGTTGGGCGAAGGGCCTATTTCCACATTGTAGGGAATCTAATCTAATCACCAGATGTAGGAGCAGCACTCCGAAAGCTAGTGCTTCCAATTAAACCTGTCAGATTATAACCTGGTGTTGTGTAATTTTTAGCTTTGTACACCCCAGTCCAACACCGGCATCTCCAAATCAGATTTTGAAGGTACTGCTGTCTCTTGATAGGTGAGGTCTGTGGGGTAACAGAGTATTCCATGATAGGCCAAATGGCCTCCATCTGCACTGTATATTTTCTCATTAGTACTTGGCATGGCAATGATGCAGGCAGGAGGCTGGAAGAACACAGCAAGCCAGGAAGCATCAGGTGGTGGAGAAGTCAATGTTTTGGGTGTAACCCTTCTTCAGTACCTGAAGACCTTCCTACCTCCTGATGCTGCCTGGCTTGCTGTGTTCTTCCAGCCTCCTGCCTGTCTACTTTGGATTCCAGAATCTGCAGGTTTTTTTTTGTCTCATCACAATGATGCAGTCAAATCTTTCAGATTTGGTTTATTAACTGAGTAGCCCATTTTTGAACTCAGTCCTACATATGCACTGGAAATGGGGAGGTTCCAGCTATGATTACAAATAATGCTAAGCTTGGATATTACAGCCAGGACCAATACTGGAGATAATTTAATCTGTTCAATTCTGATGTCCATGAGGAAAAGAAAATTCAGTCAGGATTTTTTCTCTGCTCCCTGTTGAAAAATACACTAATGTGCAGAAACCAGCTGAAGCAGAAAAGTGCTCTTTTATTCTGTGCCTGTCACAACCTCCATATGACCCAAAGCCCATTTAGGTTCAATAAAAGTAATTTTAAACTTCAGTCACTGTTGTAATGCAGCAACTTATTTGGAGTGACCCCCCCCATAAGCAGTAATGTTATAGTGACCAGATATGGTAAAATCCCCATTCTCCCAAATTCTCTTGCAATTAACACCAGGAGGGTTCCCTGCCAGTTGGGGAACACTTCAGCGGTCCAAGACATTCAACCTCGCACCTTCGGGTGACCATCCTCCAAGGCGGACGTCAGGACAGGCAGCAGAGAAAAGTGGCCGAGCAGAGGCTGATAGCTAAGTTCCATACCCATAGGGAGGGCCTCAACCAGGATTTTGGGTTCATGTCACACTACAAATGACCACCATTGCACTATACATACATATACACACACACGCACACGCACTCCTATATACACACATATACACAGACATACACACATACACCCTTACAGACACACACACTGCCACACTCACACGTGCATCCTCTCAGAGACTTAGACCACTCTACACTCACACACGCACATATAGACTCTCTCTCACAGACACTCACAACCGCTTACCCCAGACACATGCAAACACTCACACATGCACTCCCTCACAGACTTAAGACACTCTACACACACATGTACACTCTCTGTCATACTCATAACCCCCAACCCAGACAGACAGACAGACACACACACAGATACAAAGACCCACATGCACACTTATACATATATGTTTGTGGGGTGAATTTGTACTTGCAGAGTTACATTGTACTTTGCTCAAAAACTGCATGAACTCCTGTAAATCTCTATTATCTCACTTTTTAGATTAGAATCAATCTAAACATCATGGCACAGCCAGAGAAGACAGGGGGATAACACCTTCAACATATTGTCTAGCTAACACCAATTGTTACAGTTAACCTGAGAATGCAACTTTTTAAAAAAAAGTTTTGTGATTTACACATGAAAGAAGTGAAACTATCATGGTATTCGAACAGATGAAAGAGTCAACAGACAATTAAGGTATTTTTCAATGTATAATTTCAGTTACATCACACTGTAAACTTTTGCTATATGTTCTGTGCCTTACAATTGTGTTCTCCACAACTGCATGATGAAGGAGTGGCGCTCCGAAAGCTAGTGTGCTTCCAATTAAACCTGCTGGACTATAACATGGTGTTGTGTGATTTTTCGCAATTAAAGAAGGCAGCTCACCACCACTTGCTCAATGGCAACCAGGGACAGGCAGTAAGTGTTGGCCCTGCCAGTAATGCCCATGTCCCACAGGTGAATAAAAATAAAATCGACAGGAATAGGTTTGCCTTCTTTGGGAACTGATCATTTAGTCACCTATCTTTCTCCTTTTGATCAAACCTCACTGACAGTATTTATGAGCTGTCCTGGCTACAGCTGACATATTCATGTAATCAGCACGTCCCCCGACATTCCTCATGCATGCCAGATACTGACCTGTGGTTGCTTAGGTTGTAAGTCTGCTCGCCAAGGTGGTAGATTTGTTCTCAGATGTTTCGTCACCATGGTAGGTAGCATCAACAGTGAGCCTCCAGTGAAGCGTTAGTGTTCTGTCCCGCTTGCTATTTATGTGTCTGGGTTTGTTGTGGGTGATATCACTTCTGGCTCATTTTTTGAGAGGTTGACAAATGGGTCCAAGTCGTTTATTTTTTAGTGGAATTCCAGTTTAAATGCCAGGTCTCTAGGATTCACGTGTGTGTCTTTGATTGGCCTGTCCTAGGATGGATGTATTGTCCCAGTCGAACTGGTGTCCCTCTTCGTCTGTGTGTATGGAAACTGGTAATAGTTGGTCATGTCTTTTGATGGCTAGTTGCTGTTCATGTATGCTGGTGGTTAGTTTCCTACCTGTCTGTCCAATATGATGTTTGTTGCAATCCTTACAGGGTATTTTGTATATGACATTGTTCTGCTGGATGTTGGTATGGGGTCTTTTAAATTCATCAGGAGCTGTTTCAGTGTGCTGGTAGGTTTGTGGGCTACCATGATGCATAGGGGCTGGAGCAGTCTGTTTGTCATCTCCAAGGTGTCTTTAATGTATGGCTGGGTGGCTAGAGTCTCTGGGTGTGTTGTCATCTTGTTTAGGTCTGTTGTGTAGGAATCAGCGGACTGCACTTATTGGGTACCTTTGAGCTGTCTTCCTACATTTTCTCCATGGGATCTTTTACCTGATATGGCAGATGGGTCCTTTGGTGAATGTCTCATTGCCAAAGAGAGAGCCTCAAACAGTGCAGTACTCCCATGGCAAATGAGCTATATTTTATCTGCTCATCTCTGGAGTGAAATAAGGCAACAAACTTCTTACTCCAAGTGAAGCATATTTACTGAGCCACAGTGCCTTCTGTGGTTGGAGTTTTTAACACACTGCCACTATTAGTGAGTTATTGAAAAGGCACTTGGCTATCATATTGCTGCAGACCAGACACTGACAGGAGAATTGGATCATGAACAAAGCTATGAACAATGCTGAACAGCCATAAACAAAAATGCCTTTTTAAAATTGCTTGCATGCTTATAAGTGGCTGACTTTAGGGAGTGAGTCAGGAACATGAGCTTTTTATTCAGCAAGTTTCATCGTTTGACAGCAATCTCACAGCAACAGAAATATAAAAATAATTAATCTTGTTCCACCAGCATATGCAACTCCAGTCTGCAGTATCCAACAGCCATTGATTTATTTATATCATTCCGCTCAGGGAGAACCTCAGTCGAAGATTTCTGTTTCTAACCAACAGCAGCCAGTGTCTCCGACAAAGAGATTTCCAGTCGTCTCTCGATCTACCAAGATCAGGGCGGGTCAGAATACCATTTTCTCCAATTACTAAGTGACTTGAGAAGGATTTGAACAGGTAGAGCGAAATGAGGGGTTTGAGGTTGATGGGGAGGGGTAGGCGTCTGAAAGAGGCTTTAAACTGGGTGCCATGTATATTAAATGATGTAGCAAATAAGTGTATTTAGGTGATTTAAGTTGCAATTAAGGGAATATCTCACAGCCAGGTCAATTCAAGGAAACCTGAAAAATTTGACTGCACAATGTAAGCCAGAATTTAGTAAAGAATTTGCATTGATGTAATGTTTTTCATGACTTGATTTCAATGAATGAGAGAGTTGGGGTAGAAATGATTTATTTAGTGAGAGACTGATGTTATTTGGGGTTGAGTTTCTCAAAAAATGAGTTCTTAATGATAGTGTTACCATTTCAGTGTCTGCCTCACCCAATCCAGTTGGTACAAGCCTGCAACTTACCCAGTGTGCCACGCCTCACATCACAACATGGGAAACCAACCAAAGATTCACGCCAAGGCACGAAGCTCCCCCTATCCAGGGTCTCAGGTCCAGCGCTTCACTGTCCCTGACAGCCATGTCAGCTGGAGCTTGGCATGGCCAGAATATGAGCCAGTGGATTACACAGCAGGCAGTGTCCAGGCTAGCCCTGAGTGGGCAGATCCTGACTTCAGGTAAGATGGGGAATGAGGGAGGAAGGGTGAGTTAGAAGAAAAAGAGAGAGAGCAAGAGCCCTCCGTATCTAACTGTGGGTCTCTTCACCACAAAGACGTTTGGTAGTTTGTCTCTGCCTGTGTGCTCACCCAAAATCTGTCTGTCTCTCACTTTCTACCCTTTCCGATGAGCCCTCTCTGTCTGTTTCACCATCTGAGTGCCCCTCCTGTTTGTCTCCCACCCTAGACGTGTCCTTACCTGTCATGTCTCTTTCCCCCATTCTGATTGCCCTCCCTATCTGTCTCCCTCCATCCTGAGGATGTCTCCCACATCGTATGCAGGTTTGCTCTATCTGTCAGCTTTAATTTACTTGCATATTTTTGAAACAAAAGAAGCTGCCTGCTTCGCCTGTAATGTATGTTTGTGGTACAGGAAGACAGGACAATCCGAACATGGTCCACAATTCAATGCTCTGGATGGTAAAATCAATCGGAGGAGTTATCTGGGGTGCTATGAACTAGATGAAGATAAGCTGCCTCAGTGAGTACTCATGCCATTCACTATCATGGTAAATCACCAAGTTTAGAATCAGTGAGAGGATGTCTCAAGTTCCCAGATTTTAATTGCTCCACCATTGATTTCTGTTGCCCGGGCCCTGAGTTCCAGAATGTCCTTCCTGAACTAAATTTTGCAAGGTGACATACTGTGAAATATTCTGGGATATTTTACTATGTTAAAGATGTTATTCACAATATATATTCATTTAGATGAGGGAATTAAATGTAATATCTCCAAAGTTTGCAGGCGAAACAATGTTGGGTGGGAGGGTGGACTATGAGAAGGATGCGTCAGTGGGGTTTGGACAAGGTGAGTGCATGGCAGGTGTAATATAATATGGATAAATTGAGGTTATTCCATTTGCAGCAAACGCAGGAACACATTATTATCTGAAAGACTTTGAATTGGGAGAAGAGAATGAGTAATGAGACCTAATTGTCCTCATACACCAGTCAAAGTAAGTATGCAGGTACAGGACAGGAAAGAAGGTACACTGTTGGTCTTCATAGCGGGTAGGTTTGAGTCCAGGAGTAGTGATGTCTTGCTGCAATTATGGAGGGCCTTGATGAGGCCATACCTAGAATATTGTGAGCAGTTTCAGTCTCCTTATCTGAAAACGGATGTTCTTGCTCTCCAGCGGACTTACCAGACTATTCCTGGGATCGCAGGACTGAAGTATGAGGAGATGTTGAATCAGTTAGGATTACGTTTGTTGGAGTTCAAAACATTAAGAGGGGATGTTGTAGAAATCTGTAGGCCTGGACAGGGTAAATGCAGGAAGGATGTTGCTGATGACAGGAAGTCCAGATCAGGGGGTCACAGTCTCGGGGTACTGGAATATCCTTAGAATGAGATGAGGAGAAATTTCTTCATCCAGAGCATGGTGAGCCTTTGGAAGTTGCTGACACACAAAACAGTTGAGACCAAAACATTGTAAGAAAGTACTGGACATAGCATTTGGAGATAATGGATCAAAGACACGGGAAAAAAGCTATTGAAATGGATAATCAGCCATGATCATAATGAATTGCAGAGAATACTGAAAGGGCTGAATGGTTTACTCCTGTTTCCATTTTCCATGTTTCTATAAATGGAAATTATTGTTGCTGTCTTTAGAGAAGATTGTGATAGCTACCGTAATAATCAAGTGACTGACTCGGCCCCATGTAACTCAGTCCAGTAAGGCACTACGGAGGACACACTTTGCTGTTCTTCAAAATAGTACCATAAGATCGTTTACATCCATCTGAGAGGGCAGATGGAACCTTGGTTTAACATCTCATAGAGTCATTGAGTTATACAGCATGGAAACAGATCCTTCAGTCCAACTTGTCCATGCTGATCAGATATCCTAAACTGATCTAGTCGCATTTGCCAGAAGTTGGCCCATATCTCTCTAAACCCTTCCTATTCATGTAACCATCCAGATGCCCGCCTCTACTACCACCTCTGGAAGCTCATCCCATACATCACCACCCTGTGCATGATAAAGTTGCCCCTTAAGTCCCTTTTAAACCTTTCCCCTTTCATCTTAAACTTATGCCCTCCAGATTTGCACTCTCCTACCTAGGGTATTCACCCTGTACATGCCCCTCATGATTTTATCATCCTCCGCTCCTGAGAAAAAATGCTCGGCCTATCCAACCTCTCCCAATAGCTCAAACCCTGCAATTCCGACAACATCCTTATAAGTCTTTTCTGAACCCTTTCAAGTTAAACATCTTTCCTATAGCAGGGAGACCAGAATTGAACGCAGTATTCTAAAAGTGGTCTTACCAATGTCCTGTAATGCTGCAACATGATCTCCCAACTTCTACACTCAATGCACTGGCCAATAAAGGAAAACATACTAAACACCTTCTTCACTATCCCTGTTGATCTGTGACTCCACTTTCTAGGAACTATGCACTACACTTCTAGGTCCCTTTGTTCAGTAAAACTCCCCTGGGCCCTACCATTATGTATGTAAAACCTGCCCTGATTTGCATTACCAAAATGCAACACCCCATATTCATCTAAACTAAATTCCATCTACCACTCCTCAGCCCATTGGCCCATCTGATCAAGATGCCTTTGTCCTCTGAGAGGATGTTCTTCATTGTCCACTACACCACCAAGTTTGGTGTCAGCTGCAATTAACTTTTCAAGTCTGTGACCTCGCATCAGACTACAAATATTACCACTTTGATAACTCATGCTTATGACATTATCTGTAGGAATCCAATGGGAAGAACGGGAATCACTTCTCGAGGATTGTTGGGAAAATGGGGACCAAACCATGCTGCTGATCCCATTGTCACACGGTATGTAATAAGCAAACTCAGATGGTCAGCCTATCAACCGTGTTGGACCATTGCCTTTAGATTAATCTAAGCCTGGTTGAACTGTACAGTGGGTTTTGTAGTGGGGAGAAATAGTTTGTATTTAGATAATCACAGTTCAGGAGGTTCCAAAGTGTTTTACAGCCATTTACACACACATGATATAAAGTCATGGTTGCTGCATTTTCTACATTAAGACACATTTACAAAGTCATACAAAGAGAAATGACCAGATAACCCTCTTACTTTACTGATGTTGGTTGTGATCTCTCCTACACTTCTCCAAAATAACACCATGGAAACTTCTATATCCACCTAAGACTGCAGATGGGAATTTGGTTTAATATTTCATCCAAAAGATGACACCTCAGTACATGCGGCTTTTCCCCAGCAGTCAATACCTTGTGCTCAAGGTCCATGGTCTTCTGACTCATGGAGTGAGAGGTTTGGATTGTAGTTCCGCTGCATAAACTCTGCCTTGACCATGAGGAAAAGGAGATCTTCAATCCTGTTGTAGACTTGAACCTCGATCGTCAGTGATGAGAGGGTGGTGCCTGACCTATATAGCTACTTAGGCATCCTTGCTCACTCAATCTGCTCCCTTCTGTAGGAAACCATCATTTTACTTTCAATGATTTTAAAATATATTAATTTGTAATTGGGCACAGAGAGTAACCTTGAATAGACTGTTCAAGCTTCCAATGCTTCTGATATAGCTTATCACATTTCAAGTTCAGAAACCTTTATTTAATCTGTAAATTTTGGTCATTTTCACATGTGAAACACTAGCTTTACTGCCACCCTGTTCAGAATTATTTGCAAATTTCATATAAACTCGGACTTCACTAAAAAAGCCATTCAGCTTATCGTGCCGATGCCAATTGTTTGGTAGGGCTGCAGTTTTGTCCCACTTTTGCCCCGTGGCTCTGAAAATGCTTTCCCTTCACTTCTAATCCTCTCAAATCAATTCAGTGAATTTCTCATCTCCTCTCTTATCCATTAAATTAAATCTGTTTTTTTTTAATTAATTCGATGCATGTGAGAATTGCTGGAAAATTCAGCATTTATTACCCATCTCTGATTGCCCTTAAAGTGGTGGTGAGTGACCTTTTCGAACTGCTACAGGCCGTGTAGTATAGGCACCCACACAGTGCTGTAAAGGAGAGCGTTCCAATGACCACATGACGGTAAATGAATGGCGATATATTGCCAAGTCAGGATGGGGTGTGACTTGAAGGGGAACTTGCAGATGGTGGTGTTCTCTTGACTCTCCTATCCTTTGTCCCTTTGAGGTAATGGGTTTCTACATTCATCAAAGGGCAGTTGATGAGTCACACTTGATGTCGTGCTACTAGCATATGGTATATACTGCCATTGCATTAATGGTGGACAGCACTTTGATCAAGTGGCTTCTATGACCTGGCTCATGCCAAACATCTTGAGTATTTTTATGATCCCAATTATGAGCATAATTGATCTTTGTTATGATCCAATCCCTCTACACCTCCATCCGCCATGACCAGGGCCTCCAAGCCCTCCGTTTCTTCCTCTCCCGACGTCCCCAACAGTAATCTTCCACCAACACTCTCATTCGTTTGACTGAACTGGTCCTCACCCTTAACAATTTCTCCTTCGAGTCTTCCCACTTCCTCCAGACCAAAGGGGTAGCCATGGGCACCCGTATGGACCCCAGCTATGCCTGTCTCTTTGTTGGCTACGTAGAACGGTCAATCTTCCGTAATTACACTGGCACCACTCCCCACCTCTTCCTCTGTTACATTGATGACTGCATTGGTGCCACCTTGTGCTCCCGCGAGGAGGTTAAGGAATTCATCAACTTCACCAACACATTCCACCCTGACCTTAAATTCACCTGGACCATCTCTGACACCTTCCTCCCCTTCCTGGACCTCTCCATCTCCATTAATGACGACCAACTTGACACTGACATTTTTTACAAACCCACCGACCCCCACAACTACCTGGATTACACCTCTTCCCACCCTACCTCTTGAAAAAATGCCGTCCCATATTCCCAATTTCTCCGTCTCCACCGTATCTGCTCTCAGGAGGACCAGTTCCACACAGAACACACCAGATGGCCTCCTTCTTTAGAGAGCGCATTTTCCCTTCCAACATGGTTAAAGATGCCCTCCAACGCATCTCGTCCACATCCTGCACCTCTGTCCTCAGACCCCACCCCTCCAACCGTAACAAGGACAGAACCCCACCGGTGCTCACCTTCCACCCTACAAACCTTCGCATAAACCAAATCATCCGCCAACATTTCCGCCACCTCCAAACAGACCCCACCTCCAGGGATATATTTCCATCCCCACCCCTTTACGGCTTCTGCAAAGACCGTACCCTCCGTGACTACCTGGTCAGGTCCACGCCCCCCAACAACTCACCCTCCCCTCCTGGCACCTTCCCCTGCCGCCGCAGGAATTGCAAAACCTGCGCCCAACCAGTTTCCTAATTTCCAAACTTCCAGCTCAGCACTGTCCCCATGACTTGTCCTACCTGCCTATCTTTTCCACCCATCCACTCCACGCTCCCCGCCCCCTGACCTATCACCTTTATCCCCTCCCCCACTCACCTATTGTACTCTATGCTACTTTCTCCCCACCCCACCCTCCTCTCACTTATCTCTCCACCCTTCAGGCACTCTGCCTGAATTCCTGTTGAAGGGCTTTTGCCCGAAACGTTGACTTTCCTGCTCCTCGAATGCTGCCTGAACTGCTGTGCTTTTCTAGCACCACTCTAATCAAGAATCTGGTTTCCAGCATCTGCAGTCATTGTTTTTACCTTTGTTACAATCTGGCTTGATGGACCATAATCTCTTAAATAGAGCATATGAAAGTATCAGGCTAGGTAAATAAGTGACAGGATTCCAGGATTTAATTGAAGTGCCAAAAAAAAATCTTCAGTATACAAACCTGAAGAAATGTAAGTAATAATGTTAAACATAATAATGACTCAATAAGCATATTGTACCAGTAAACTGGCAATTCCAAACAACCTAGTGTTATATGCAATTCCAACATTCAGAATTAAAATAATGTAAATATGAATTAACAGCTTAACTGTCTTTGAGCACCACACTGACTGCAGTTCAAAAAGCCAATGCAGTCAAGAGCGATTTGACTCAGATGTTAGCGACACTGTTACTCAACAAATCTCATTAAAACCCTGCCTCCTTCAAAGGATTCCAGTTATTTACTCTCTAAGCTATTGTCTTGGAACATCTTCAAAATCTCTCTGCCTTGATGACAGACTGTTCCAAAGCCTCTCATTACCACAAAGGATCTGGTTGTGGTTGCTGGCGATCAGTCAGAAGGACATTACTGCAGGATTTCCTAGTGTTGGTGTCCTAGGCCCAATCATTTCAGTTGCATCAATTTTCTCCCTCGTAAGGTCAGAAGTGGTAATGATTGTATGATGTTCAACAACATTCACAATTCCTCAGATACCGAAATAATCTGTCCATATATAGCAAAACCTAAACAACACCCAGGCTTGGTCTGACAAGTAGCATGTAACGTTTGTGCCAAGCAATTGCCATCTTCAACAATGTAGGATTCAATCATTACCCCTTGACATTTTCATCATTGAATCCACTAGTATCTACATCATGGGGTTATCGTTGACCAGTAACTGAATTGGACCTGTTGTACAAATACATTGGCTACAAGAGCAGTTCAGAGGCTAGGAATTGAAGTAACTCACCTTCTGATCCCCATCTGTCTATCTTCCAGAAGGCATAGCCATAAATTTAATAGTATACTGTCCATTGGCCTCAATGAGTTTGATTGGCATCTTGTCTAACACCTTCAACATTCATTCACTCCATCACCACTACTTAGTGGGAGACTACAAGATGTGACTGTAATATCTTACCAAGGTTTCCTAAACAGAAGCTTCCAAATTTGCAACCTCTACTACCTAGAAGGTCAAAAGCAGCAGATGCATGAGAACAACAGCACTTATATGCTCTACTCCAACCCACATACCATCCTGATTCAGAACTATATCGTTGTGGCTGGGTCAGTATCCTGGAACTCTCCCTAACAACCTACACGACAGGGACTGCAGCTGTTCAAGAGGGCAGCTAATCACCACCTTCTCCAGACAGTCAAATGGGTAATAAATGCTGGCCTACCCACCAAAGCTCACATCCCATGAACAAACATTTCTTTAAAAGGTATCATCATAATTTCAGCTTTTATCAAACAGCTGGCTTCACAGAGCTGCTGGGTTTCACTAAGTTCTGATCTTTCTCAAGCTGTTTGTGGTCATTCTTCACCCACTCAGCTACATTGACCTACCAGTAATTCACAACACTTCTCGTTTCTAATCTAACCTGGTGCTGTGCCATGGAGCCATCACCCCCTGATATTTTTTCCTGAGCCCTAATTGCCTGGAGTCTCCTAACAGCAGCACCTTTGCTGCCTGGACCAACGTCTCCCATGTCAGCCATCTCCCAGCTCCAAACTGCAACTAACATCTCCCAGCAGTAATACATCTAGGTAAATTTCAACCAAAGAACTTTTTAAACTCCACCAGTCTCCAAGCTGTGCTTAACCTGACCTTTGGAATTTACTGGCTATTATTAAGCTCATTCTGCTCCAACTCTGTGCACTGCCATTAGTGCAAGCTTTGCAAACGCCATGTCGCCACATTAGTGAGCCCACCTGATGTTTTAATAGCTCCAGCTTTAAAACTTTGATTTTACTAAACAAACATGGGTAACCTACTGAGCTTGACATTTCTTTCAGGTGTTCTGGGCAATCACTAACGTCCAGCATTTTAATTACTTTGCCTTCATATTGTTAACCTCTTAAAGCAACATAATCTGAAGCTATTAATGCTGTGGAGTTCAAGGTGCTTCATTTTCATTTATTCATTCTCTCCTACTAACTTTAGTTCATAAAATGAAAGAAAAATATGCTAAAACAGATGAACCATTAGCTGGGTGTTTGCCACAGTATTGTGGAAGCTATGCTCATCCAAGAAAGTGTTGATTATTTCATTACAAGCCTTACTGTGCCTTGTAGATAATGGGCAGTCTTCAGGGATTTTAGCAGGCATGTTATTTGCTGTGCAATTTCCCAGCCTTGAATCTGTTCTGTAGCCACAGTATTTATGTAGCTGGTCCAGTAATAGTAAACTCCAGGTTCTAGATAGTGGGGGATTCAAGTGATACAGTGCTGTTGAACTTCAAGGAGTCCAGTAAATGAGAGACCCAGGCTAACGGCCTAGCGATATGGTTTCAAAACTAACCAAACTGTTGGTGGAACTTAAATTAAACAATTAATAAAAGCAGATTAAGAAACCAATAACACTAATTATGAGCATGAAACTACCAGACTGTGATAAAACCACATGGTTCAGTATATTGTAGTGGTTCTGTTCGCCGAGCTGGAAGTTTTTGTTGCAAACGTTTCGTCCCCTGGCTAGGAGACATCATCAGTGCTGTGGAGCCTCCTGCGAAGCACTTCTTTGATGTTTCTTCCGGTATTTATAGTGGTCTGTCCTTGCCGCTTCCGGGTGTCAGTTTCAGCTGTCCGCTGTAGTGATTGGTATATTGGGTCCAGGTCGATTTGTCTGTTGATGGAATTTGTGGATGAATGCCATGCCTCTAGGAATTCCCTGGCTGTTCTCTGTCTGGCTTGCCCTATGTTAGTAGTGTTTTCCCAGTCGAATTCATGTTGCTTGTTGTCTGAGTGTGTGGCTACTAGGGATAGCTGGTCGTGTCGTTTCGTGGCTAGTTGATGTTCATGTATGCGGATTGTTAGCTGTCTTCCTGTTTGTCCTATACAGTGTTTTGTGCAGTCCTTGCATGGCATTTTATAAACTACATTAGTTTTGCTCATGTTGGGTATTGGCTCCTTTGTTCTAGTAAGTTGTTGTCTGAACGTGGCTGTTGGTTTGTGTGCCGTTATGAGTCCTAGGGGTCGCAGTAGTCTGGCTGTCAGTTCTGAAACGCTCCTGATGTATGGTAGTGTGGCTAGTCCTTTTGGTTGTGGCATGTCCTCGTTCCGTGGTCTATCTCTTAGGCATCTGTTGATAAAGTTGCGCGGGTATCCGTTTTTGGCGAATACCTTGTATAGGTGTTCCTCTTCTTCTTTTCGCAGTTCTGGTGTACTGCAGTGTGTTGTAGCTCTTTTGAATAGTGTCCTGATGCAGCTTCATTTGTGTGTGTTGGGGTGGTTACTTTCATAGTTTAGGACTTGGTCTGTGTGTGTTGTTTTCCTGTGTACCCTTGTGGTGAATTCTCCGTTCGGTGTTCTCTGTACTATCCCGTCTATATCTTTTGAGAAAGAAAATCTGCCTTTCTTACCATGTCTGGCTAACATTTGACTTTCAACTCTTAACTGCCCCGTGAAATGGCTTGGCAAGCCACTCACTAGTTCCTGATGAAGGGCTTTTATCCGAAACGTTGATTTTCCTGCTCCTCAGACGCTGCCTGACTTGCTGTGCTTTTCCAGCACCATTCTAATCTTGACTCTAATCTCCATCTAGTAAAAAATGAGGTCTGCAGATGCTGGAGATCACAGCTGAAAATGTGTTGCTGGTCAAAGCACAGCAGGCCAGGCAGCATCTCAGGAACAGGGAATTCGACGTTTCGAGCATAAGCCCTTCATCAGGAATCTAATCTCCATCATCTGCAGTACCCACTTCCACCTATACACACTAGTTATCGACCTTCCTGTCACCGAAAATTGTTGCTCCTTATTTACTGCATCAAAATCCCTTGTAATTTCAAAAGGACTGCAAGAAAATGTTTGTCATTTTATAGCTCACCTCACTGTCACTTCTGCCCTCCGAGCTCTCACACTGTGACAGATTTCTCTATTAATGGTCATTGAGACTCTTAAGGCCTCGCTTTGTTGCTGTCTGATGGATGTTTTCCTTCTCTCTTGCAGGTGGAAGAGAGAGGCAGGAGAGAAGGTGATTCATGAGCAATCCGGCAAACCCATCCTGCAGTTTGTTGCAATAAAACGAAAGGATTGTGGAGAATGGGCAATTCCTGGGGTGAGGGCAGATGAGCACTTACATTAGATCGTTATGTATTCGCTCTGTTCAATCCCTCCTGCTCTAACCAGTTACCCTCATAACCCTAAGGCCCAAGTTGTTTTGTTCCCCAATGGTTTTTATTTCTTCTTAGGATCTTAGCGTCACTAGTTGGGCCAGTGTTTATTGCCCTCAAGAAGGTGGTGATGGACTGCCTTTAACTGGTACAGTTAATATGGTTCAGGTATAAGCACACACAAGCTGTTGGAGAGTGAGCATCAGAATCCAGTTCCAGCAACTGAGAAAGAATGATGATGCCATTCCACATCAGGAATGGTGAGGAGCTTTGGATAAACCTTGCAGATGGTGGTATGCCTTCTTGAGGTCATGGGTTTGGAAGATGCAGTCGAAAGAGCCTTGGTGATTTATTGTAATGCATCTCATAAGCGGTGCATACTACTGCCATTGTACGTCAATGGTGGAGGGAGCAAATGTTGAACACATGAACTGTCTGCTAATCAAGATTGGGCAGCAAGGTGGCTAGCATTGCTGCCTCACAGCACCAAGGATCCAGGTTCAATTCCAGCATCAGGCTGGAGATTGCACATTCTCCCGTGTCTGCATGGATTTCCACCAGGTGTTCTGGTTTCTTCCCACAGTCCGAAGATGTGCAGATGAGGTGAATTAGCCAAGGGAAATGCAGAATTACAGGGAAAGACCATAAGACATAGGAGTGGAAGCAAGGCCACTCGGCCCATCGAGTCCACTCCGCCATTCAATCATGGCTGATGGGCATTTCAACTTCACTTACCAGCGTTCTCCCCGTAGCCCTTAACTTCTCGAGACAACAAGAATCTATCAATCTCTGCCTTGAAGACATTTAGTGTCCCGGACTCCACTGCACTCCGTGGCAATGAATTCCACAGGCCCACCACTCTCTGGCTGAAGAAATGTCTCCGCATTTCTGTTCTGAATTGACCCCCTCTAATTCTAAGGCTGTGTCCACGGGTCCTAGTCTCCTCGCCTAATGGAAACAATTTCCTAGCATCCACCCTTTCCAAGCCATGTGTTATCTTGTACGTCTCAATTAAGTCTCCTCTTAATCTTCTAAACTCCAATGAATACAATCCCAGGATCCTCTGCCGTTCCTCATACGTTAGACCTACCATTCCAGGGATCATCCGTGTGAATCTCCGCTGGACACATTCCAGTGCCAGTATGTCCTTCCTGTGGTGTGGGGACCAAAACTGGACAAAGTACTCCAAATGGGAGGATAGGAGGTGGGTCTGGGTGGGATGCTCTGAGCATTGATGTGGTCTCAATGGGCTGAATGTTGCATTGTCTCTTGCTAAAGTGGTCATTCGCATGAATGTTATTTGCCAGTTATCAGCCTAAACCTGAATTTTGTCCAGGTCTTGCTGTATTTGGGCATAGGCTGCTCCAGTGTCTGAGGAGTGGAGAGTGGTGCTGATCATTGTGCAATCAGATTAGATTCCCTACAGTGTGGAAACAGGCCCTTCAGCCCAACAAGTCCACACCGACCCGCCGAAGCGCAACCCACCCATACCCCTACATAACACTACGGGCAATTTAGCATGGCCAATTCACCTGACCCGCACATCTTTGGACTGTGGGAGGAAACCGGAGCACCCGGAGGAAACCCACGCAGACACGGGGAGAATGTGCAAACTCCACACAGTCAGTCGCCTGAGGCGGGAATTGAACCCAGGTCCCTGGCGCTGTGAGGCAGCAGTGCTAACCACTGTGCCACCGTGCCGCCCTCACTGTGCCACCGTGCCGCCCTCACTAGCAAACATCCCCACCTCTGACCCTATGATGAAGTAAAAGTCTTGATGAAGCAGCTGAAACTGGTTGGACTGAGGACACTACCCTGAGGAACACTGACACTGATTTTCAACAATCACAACCGTTTTCTATTATACTCGGGATGACCAGCAGCAAGTTTTCTCCCCGAATCACTTTGACTTTAGTTTTGCTCAGGCTCCTTAATGCCACGCTGCCTTGATGTCAACAGCCTTTATTCATTTCTGGAGTTCAGCTCTTTTGCCCATGTCTTGACCAAGGGCTGAGTGACCCTGGTGGATGACTGGATATTAAGCGAGGTACAGATACTGTCCAGGATAACTCTCCTGCTCTTCAAAAGTGTGTCATGGGATATTTTTGCCACCACTTGAACAGGCAGACGAGATCTCAGTTTAATGCCACAACCAAACGCCTGCACCTTCAAGAAGGTAGTTCTCCCTCAAGTCTGCACAGACAAAAAGGCTGATGTTCTAATCTCTGTTTTTACTTTTTAATAGTCTCTCCCTCTCTCGGTAGGGCATGGTGGATGATGGGGAGCTTGTGTCGGTGACCCTGAAACGTGAGTTTGGGGAAGAAGCCCTTGATTCTCTGGCTGCCTCCACATCTGAGAAGAATCGCTTGAAGAGACTGTTCCAAAGTATTTTCAGTAAAGAGAATTCCAAGGAAGTGAGTAAGCAGAGAAAATCTTATGTGTCTTTTCCAGGTCTCACTCTGGAACTGGAGTTGGGATGGGACTCCTGTTAATGCTAGGAAAGAGGTGGACCAGTTCCATGTGAATCATTGTCAAGAACTTGGACTAATCTAATTCAGTGTAGCCCGTTCACTGTATTTGTTTTCCTAATTTTCCCATCCAGGTGTATGCAGGATACGTGGATGATCCTCGAAACACTGACAATGCTTGGGTGGAAACGGTGGCAATAAATTTTCATGACGAGACAGGTACATGAGAAAAAGAGAAGTTGGAGAGATGGGGAGGGAAGAGAAGATCGAGGAGGTGGAAGATAAGATGGGGAGTTGGATGTTAAAGAGCAGGAAAGGGAGGAGAGGTGGGATGAGGAAGAGGACCAGATTTCTCTCCCACATTTCCAATATTCCAAAAGTGACTACATTTCAAAATACATCATTGACTGTAAAAGGCTTAAATTGATGAACGGCACAATAACTATCCAAGTTCTTCTTCATTTATGAGAAGGATTGCATTAATATGTCTGTCAGGAATATTCTTTCTCTCTTTCCAGGAGACAGTGTGGGACAGTTGGATTTGCATTCAGGTGATGATGCTGGCTCTGTCCAGTGGGCTGATATTGACCAAAGTCTCCAACTCTATGCCACACATAACCACTTCCTGAAGAGCGTCACTGAGCTGAGGGATGCCCACTGGTAGTGAAGAACAGTGATCAAGATGGTCCAAGTGACATTAACTCAATGCAAAGTGTACAAAGAATGAATAAAATGGAGGGGGTAGGCACAGGGTGGTAACAGCTTGTGCTTAGTAGTGTGGGGTCAGCACACAATGTTATCCACATTTAGACATTTTTGGCCAGAGCACAGGTTTTGTTTCAAAATCTCACAGGCTCAATTTCCTGTCTGTTGAGATCAAGAGCACTCAGTGCTAACACAATGATGGCCTAGACTGTCCATTAGCACTTGCTGCATCAGCCTCATTGAGAGTTACACATATTGGATGTTGTTAATCTCTAACTGAATACCTCCTTAAGGGTCCTGTCAAACCTTTTTCAAGTAATTTGCACATTCTTGGTCAGATTCTGTGTTACTAGATTGGAATATCATTTATAAAGAATAACCTTACAATGTCGTCCACTCTATTCCTTCGTCCCTTCCATTCTGCCCCTCTTTCCTCTGCCACTTGTCCCCATCCTCCGCCACTCTCCCCCAATCATCCTTGTCTTTCACCCTCCTTTCTCTGATTAGCTTCCTTTTGTTATTCATTGCTAATCATGTTTTGACAAAAATGCAAAAAAGTTCTTAAACAATTCATTTCATTGTCAAAGAATAAACGTCATCAATTTCTGACCCATCATTAAAAGTAAATGTTGAACTGTGAGTGAACAAAACCATCTATTAAAATATCCTCTGTGTACTCAGGCTGCAGTGATTTGATTCCATATATTGCCTAAGTTTAAGTTGAGAGAAATTTAACTTTGTTTTCCTAAAACACTAATCCTTGGGCTCAACTCTGAAACAGAATCTGCGAAAGAGGGGGAAATTATACATATTGGTTGTCATTTGTAGCCCACTGGGCAACACTGTCACTGTCAAATCAGCATCTCAAGGCTTTGAGTATCATTCCATGAATTTGGCACAAAAGCTAGTGCTGATAGAGTCCTGTTGTCAGTGCTATTTTTCACATTAAACAGAGACCCTGTCTGTCCTCAGGTATACGTGAAATATCCTCAAGCCTAGTATCCTGGCCAGTTTTTTGTAATGCTCTGGTCATTATCGTATTTAGTCGATAATGCTATACACATAATTTTGGCTGTATTTTCAACAATCCAAGAGTGACTAAATGTCACAAAGTATTTCATTGGATAAAATACGTTTTTGAGTTTGTGAAAATGCTTGATATGTGCAAGTTCTTGTTTTTTTCTATGACTCATAATTCAAGTAGCGGACAGGTGAGAAGGATATTCCGTTAAAAATATCCTGCAGGTTCCTTTTGGAATATGAGTGTGTACCATCAGGAGTTATTACCTGCTGCTCAACTGCAAAACTGTTCTATAGCTGGCAACATTAGTATTTGGCCTCTTATTTAACAGAGAAATGCGGAAAAAGAGCAGACCACAGTGTAGGATACAAGTAAACACTGAGAAAACTGAGGCAAAAGGAAATTGTTTGATATCGCCATCCAGTTCCACCACACACTTATAGTGAGCTGAACCTAAGCACCAATACTATGAGAACACCAATAGACTACATCTATCCATATTCATTCATCCTTTGAGTTAACGTGCTGTAACAACTTCCCTAACACACATTCACCACATGGACTATCTTCGTTCAAGAATAACTGGCAATGCCTCCTTAGGACAACTAGACATGGACACTGGTCACCAGCTTTGGTAATGACATACATTTCCTGAGGACAATTCAAAAGTTGGATATTAAAACTTATGTTAGAAACAGGAAGGGAAGAATGAGTGAGATTAGGATTCCACTGTTTTCAGGTCCTACTAAATGTCAAATTCAACCAGGTGTTTGGGGGTCAGCTCTGATTTTAACACTGTGCTAGGAGGCAGACTGGGTAATCAAGTTAACATTACACCACATACATGTCCAAAATCACCTCCAATCTGATCTACCAAAATCCTGCACAGTTTCAAACTTCAGTCTGGATTTAAAGAAGTCCACACACAATGACAAAATACCAAATTTGACGATTCATGATGGATACTTCAGTCTGTTATAGAATCATACACGCTGGAAAAGCGCAGCAGGTCAGGCAGCATCCAAGGAACAGGAAATTCGACGTTTCGGGCATAAGCCCTTCATCAGGGATGCTGCCTGACCTGCTGCGTTTTTTCAGCAACACATTTTCAGCTCTGATCTCCAGCATCTGCAGACCTCACTTTCTCCATATAGAATCATACAGCACAGAAGAGGCTATCCAGTCTATAAAGACTGTTCTTGCTCTTAACATAAAAATTAAGAGGAAGAGTAAGCCACTCGGCCCCTTAGTCCTGCTGTAGCATTTGACTGATTGGGTTGTGGCCCTATATTCTTATCTATCCACTATCAACTTTGACTCTCTTTGCAAGCAGGAAATTTATCAAATTTAGCTTTTAGAATATTCAGTTACCCTATCTCCATTGCTCTCTCAGGGAGAAAATTCCACAAACTAACAACCCTTAAAGAGAAACAAATCTTTGTATTGAACAGGAGACCTTTGTGTTCCTTAGTTCCAGAGCCCTCACAAGGGGAAGCGTCCTTTCAGAATTCACCCAGTCAATATCCTTCCCCTCCCCCAAAAAAGATTTAATATGATTCAATAAGGTCACCTTTCATTCTTCCAAATTCCAATCATTGTAGAGGCAAACTGTCCAACAACAATCCCTTTATCACAGAAATCAATTAAGTGAATCTTGTCTGTCCTTCTTCCAATGCAATCATACCTTTTACATATGGGAGCTAAAACTACACACTATTCCAGATGTAGTCTCACCAAAACCCTATATTACTGTAGCAAAATATCCCTATTTTTATATTTCATACTCCTTACAATAAATGGTAATGTTCAATTTACTTTCTTAATCACTAGCTGTACCTGTATATTAACTTTCTAATGATTCAATTACCAGAATCCTTCTGTAGCACAGAGTATTGTAGACTGTCCCATTTAAATAATACAATTGTTGTGGGGAAAATCACCAGTCTCAGAGTCAGTGTCGGGGTTCAATGACAGAGTTTATTGTACAAGGAAATACCAGAGCTCCGGGGAGAGAAACACACCAACAGCACGGAGGTCAGCTGCAAGTCTTTTCTCAGCCCAGAGCACATGTCAAGATACTTTTATACATTTTGTGAAATAATAGGTCAGTAATGAGGTTATTGTCTCCGTAACATGCTTTGTTTATTGTAATCATTACAGAATTGTTAATAGTTTTGGTCATTGTCAGTTTCAACGCAGCCCTTGTTAATTTCAGTGTGATTAGATTAGATTACTTACAGTAGTGGAAACAGGCCCTTCGGCCCAACAAGTCCACACCAATCCGCCGAAGCGCAACCCACCCATACCCCTACATTTACCCATTACTTAACACTACGGGCAATCTAGCATGGCCAATTCACCTGGCCCACACATCTTTGGACTGTGAGAGGAAACCGGAGCACCCGGAGGAAACCCACGCAGACACGGGGAGAATGTGCAAACTCCACACAGTCTGTCGCCTGAGTCGGGAATTGAACCCAGATCTCTGGCACTGTGAGGCAGCAGTGCTAACCACTGTGCCACCGTGCCGCCCAGGGTGTGGTTGTTGTTAGTTTCAGTGCAGACATTGTCAGTTTCAATGTCTGTGCGGAAATCCATTGCTGTAGTAATGGGTGTTAATTGCTCTTCCTGAGAAGGGTGATTACCGCAGCCCTGGCTATTATCACTCTGTATTGAGTCGGTATCAACTGTTAGCATTTCTATCAAGGTGTTGGCAGGACCCAGACACTTCAGCAGGCAGTATACACTGCCCGTGTATTCTCTCCCCCACCCATCTTAAACTAATCAACTAGGTTGTGAGTGCATTGTGCTGATGTTCTGGTGGGCCCAGGCAGTGTCTGTGTTTGCTCTGCTGTCTCTCTCTCTCCATTTTGTGGTCTGGCAGCCATCTTGTGTGTCAAGTGGCCCCCAACTTATGGCTCAGCAGCCAGCTTGTGTGTCCATGTGCCTTGTGTCACCCTGCCCTGTACCAATTCCCAATTCACTCCCTACTTTGTGATCAAGAAGGCGACTTCAAAGATCTCCTGCAGATGATCCAATTTATATGTACAGGTAGGTCATCTCTAGAAGTCCTCCTCCTGAGGGATATCATGGAATGTCAATTTCGTTGGGGGCTCTTCTGTGACGACACTCACTGCTAGTACAGTTCTCATCAGTCGTGCCTTACAGCAGAGCTTTAAACACCCAGGGCCCACACAGAATACCAGCATGAGTGCAATGAGAAGAACTACTCCGTGTGCCAATTTGGGTCTCCAAGATTTACCTATCAACCAATTTAGCCAGCTGTCGGTAATTGTGGCTCCCTGTTGAAAACTATCTAGCTGGTCTTGGAAATTCTTGATGGCTTCTGTAATGTTATAAGAGGCATCAATAATATGGGTGATGCAATTGACACCAATAATTGTACAAACGCCCCCTTGTTGTGCTAATTGATAATCCACCGCATAACATGTCTGCTGTGTGTAGAGTCTGAGTTCAGCCAGCTCTGTATTAATTGTTTCCAGAGCTTTTGAGGTATTATTGCCTAAGATAGTCAGACCACATGCAAGGTAATTTTGCTTTTTAAAACTGATAACCCCTGATGCGATCCCCCAAAGATAGAGATCCCAAGAATTCGTACCCCAATGATGATCCCAAAGTGGTGGGGACCTGCCAGTCAGCACAGAACTCCTGACTGCTGGAGCGGGTCACTATCCTTCTCTGAACGTGTACCCCACAGGGGCATGGTACAGTAAGGGGTGCAGTTGTCCCTACTGCAAACAGGTTTAGGAGGTCTGGGCTGTCTGTCGCAAAAGTCCCCTTAAATAGAAAAACAAATCCCTTCACTGCTTGGAAACATACATTGTCTTGTTCTTCCATCCGTCTGTCCATCCATGTCACCCCTGATCCACCGAGTGCCCCCCAGAGCTGACATGGGTGCCATTGCACTGACCACATATGAATTGTCTGCCCGCGGTCATATTCAAGCATGCCTGCTTGCTGCAGGTGCAGGTAAACTGTCCCCTGATCACTGTACGGAGCTGGTAAGTGCACTGAGTCTGGTCGCATGAGTCATTTTTGGGAACCAAAGCATAAATACATCGCTATCCCTGCCCTGTGAAACAGAGTGGGTAATTACTGTATTTTAAATTGGTCATCCTTTCCCTACGCTGAGGACCCCAGCCCCATGGGCCAGTGGTCCTGCCCAGCTGCACACATCTACCCTGGAGCCCGTTTGTATTTTCTTATCTGCCCCTTACACGGTGCTCCCGAGGTGTCCACTGTATACAGGTCGTGAGGGGTCCACACCGGGGTGGTCACAAAAAGGGACTCCACTGATCGTGCCAATGAGAAGCAGACAGTTCGGTTCCATGCAAACTTAGGTGGATTTTATGCAAGAGGCTTTCTTCAAATACTGACATGCTCTCAACAGTCACGACACTTAAACATAGTGAAATACATGCAGGTATATACATTTTGAAGTTGAAATAAAGTTATCGGTCTAAGTCTTTGTTTTCATCAGGAGGTGCAGTCGTGCTGTATGGTTTATTTTGTTATGTTTTCGGTACTCCCCCCGGGATGACCGTCTTGTCCACCGTTCCTGTCTGCACCTGAGGAATGATCAATGACATTAGTTTGGTCACAGGAGTCTTTGAGGGGTTTGAGTTGGGTCCAGTGCTTCCATGTGCCTTTCCCTTTAATATCTCTGCAGGCCCAGGTGTCCCCACTTATTACCATGTCATGTGGTCCATTCCATTTTGGGGCAAAGCCTGGTTTGTCGGGCAGTACCCGCATTAGGGTGTGGATTCCTGCTGCTGGGATCTCAGGGAAGATTTCCAATTCCCCTGCCTTGTCCTTTTTGTCCTGTTTATCAATCACAGACTTCTGCATCACTTTCAATTGGGCGCTTAATTCTATCACATATCGCCGAATTTTGTCTTTTAGTGGACCCACGTTGGTGCCACCTGTGATTATTGTCTCTGGTAATTGCATTGCTCGGCCGGTCATTAATTCAGATGGTGTTAGCCTGGTTGCCTGATTTGTGGTGGCTCTTAATTTCATTAGTATGGCTGGCAGCACCTCAGCCCATGCTCTGCCTGAGGTTTGCATAGCCTTATTGTTGAGCGTACTATTCTTTCTCTCTACCATCCCTGAGCTCTGGGGGTGATAAGGAAAGTGAAATTTTTGTCTAATGCCGACCACAGTCCAAAGATGTGCAGGTCAGGTGAATTGGCCATGCTAAATTGCCCATAGTGTTAGGTCCATTAATCAGAGGGAAATGGGTCTGAGTGGTTTCCTCTTTGAAGGGTAAGTGTGGACTGGTTGGGCCGAAGGGCCTGTTTCCACACTGTAGGGAATCTAATCTAATCTAATCATCTAATCTAATTGTAAGACAGTCTTCATGACCTTGCCTGTAAAATGTGTCCCTTGGTCGGAGTTGATCTGAAGGGGTACCCCCATTCGGAGATGACCTCCTCCACTAATATTCTGGCTACAGTGGTCGCAGTGGAGCTTTTGGTCGGGAATGCTTCTACCTATTGGATGAATTGGTCTATGATGACCAGGCAGTATGTTTTCCCATGGGAGGGTGGTAGTGGTCCTATCTGAAGGTGTTCCAGGGTTCCCTAGGTCTGGGCTGGTGTCCCATCCTAACCTTTATGGGTCTCCCTGGGTTATGTTGTGCGCATGGTTGGCCACGTCTCTTCCTATTACCTTCCAACATCACTCTCTTCCTCGGCTTGCTATCATGGTCTCTCTGCCTGTATGGGAGAGCCCCTGGGCCAGTTCAAACAATGTGTTCTGTATACATGCTGGTGCTACCACCTTGTCTGTTCACCTTCAGACACCATCCTCCCCTTTGAATACCCTCGCAGTTCACATTGCTCTCTCTCTCCCCCTGCGGGGTGTCCTCCTGTAGCTGCTGAGTTTGGATAGCGTCTTTTGCTAGTTCAATAATGGCTATTGCAACCTCATCAATGGCTTCTTGTTCTAGTGCTTTCTGAGCTGCTCGGTCTGCTGCCTGGTTTCCCTTGAATTTGGACTCTCTTTTGCTGGCTCCTTTTGATGGGCTTTTATTTTTATTACTGCAGCCTCTTTTGGCTGTTCACTGGCTCGCAATAGTGCCTGAATTCTTAATTGGTGTCTGTTAGGATTTCCTCCCGCAGTGGTGAACCCTCTTCTACCCCATGCCACCATGTAGTCATGGACTACCCCGAAGGCATATTGACTGTCTGTAAGTGTGTGTGTGTGTGTGTGTATGTTCATAATTTTTTCCTTTTGCTAGTTTCAGTGCTTTGGTGAGTACTACCAACTCTGCTACCTTTAAGGAGTGACTTCCATCAATTCCCCCCAGACATAACTGTTTCTAACTTATCATTTACCACAGCCCATCCTGTTCGGGGGTGACCCTGCTACGTATTTTCATGACCTGTCCACAAAGAAGGTCTCCCCGGCTGTGTCTAAGGGGATATGTTTTACTCTCCCCCCTACCCTCATCCCCATCTATATCCCCACAGTTATGTGGTTCCTGTGTCTGGAATTCCCTCAGCTGGGTTTCTCCCAAAACCCTAACTATTAGCATGTACTGACTTGGGGGTAAAAGAACTGCCTCCCACTTTGCCCTTCTCATATTGGAGACGGCCCTCAGTTTCCCTGTGTTTAGCATTCCCTGCCATTACTATCGTCTCGCTAACCCTAACAGCCCATGCAGCTCAGTCCAAGGCTGCTATGCACCTGGACAACCCGGTGACTACTGTCCCTTCTGTAGTTGAGTAGTACCCTATGGGCCTTCTCCTGCTACTGTGGTCTTGGGTGACCACTGTGGAGTAAAATCCTCCCTCATTATTACAGTAGATATGAAAAGTTTTGCTGGGATCTGGCAGTCCGAGCCCGGGGGCCGATATGAGTTGAGTTTTAAGCTGACTGTATGCCTCCTCCTGTTCCGGCCCCCAGGTTACAGGTTCCAAGGCAGACTTGCCACCTTTGATTAGTCTCTGGATCGTTTCAGCCAATTTTGTGAACTCGGGTATAAAGTTCCGACTATAGTTGAATAGCCCCATGACCTTTTTGACCCCCTGATAATGGCAGGTCATGGCATCAGTTGGATCGCCTTCTTGTGGTCATTGGGCATTTCTTTGAGTCCCTGGGATATGAGGTTCCCAGGTATAAGACTTGTGTTTCGTCAATTTGTACCTTTGTTGGGCTAACTTTCAACCCTGCAGTTGCCAATTCCTGCAATACTCAACATAAAGCTTCCTGGTGTCCTGACCTGGACTCTGAGGCAATTAGCTTATCATCTACATACTGGAGGGCAGTGCTGCTCTCTGGTAAATCTACTCTCTTCAGAATGTCGCTCATCACCTTGTGAGAAATAGTGGGACTTTTGTGGAACCCTTGTGGCAGGCGAGTCCACGTGTACTGCCTGTCCCTTACTGTAAAAGCTAATTTATTCTGGTACTCAGACACATTGGCTATGTCTAAAAATCTTGTGCTCAGGGGCCAAGCCGTTTAAAATGGTGGAGGGATCTGCTACAATGGGGTGCAATTTGGGGATAACCTTATTTACTCCTGTATAATCAACAGTGAGCCTGGAGCTCCCATCAGGCTTTAGTACTGGCCACGTTGAGGAATTAGTTGTACTTGTGTTTTTTTTAAGAGATGTTCAGCATGGAGACAGACCAAGAGGCTCAGCAATCACTTCTCTAGTTTCCCACAAAATTCTCAGGTACACCTGATCAGGTCCTGGGGATTCATCCACCTTTACCTGTTTCAAGACATCCAACATGGTTGCCTTCAGGATTCGCTGTTTCACTAGATTCCCCCTTTCACTATCTTTACAACTGTTTTTCCTGCTTCGGGTTTTATTGGGTAATGCCGGTGGGGCTTATTCTCTGGTCCAGGAACCCTTATTGGGTCCATATTAACTAGACCTGTATCTAACTTTGTTTCTGCCCATGCCCCGGGGACGGAGGCACAGATGGCTCTGAATCCCCCCTTTTCGAGGTTCCAATCCCTACTGGTGACGGTAGCCACTTTAATAGTTTCAAGGTAACTTGTAAGTTTCCCAATCACAGCCTTTCGACCGTACTGTCTGGGCCAAATCAATTTCCCTTTTGCACAATTGATTAGAACATTATATTCTTTCATGAGATCATTGCCCATTATGGTGCCGTTGTTATTTTGGCGTACATAGAATCTCATGGGTATATATGTTGTTTATTTCTACGAGTGTAGTTTTGCTTTGGTAAGCTGGTGTTTTATCCCCTCCTAACTCCAGTTAAGTGAATCATTTTATTTGTGTGGGGTAAAGCTAAGTTTATGATGGATACAGCTGCTCCTGTCTCTACTATAATTTCACATTTCCTCCCTCCTATTACTGCGGGCACATAAATTCTGCTCTCTCCCTTACCCTCACGAATAGGGCAGCTGGTTATCAGCTCTGCTGACTTCGGGATTCCCGTGGTTCCGCGGTGTTTGGGGGTGCCCCGTGCTTTCCCTAGCACACTACTTGTATGTGTCCTGTTCTGTTGCAGTGGCTGCAATATTTTACATTGTTCCCTGCTCTAACTCTTGTATTCTGTCCTCCAGCTCTTTAACTTGTTTCTGGTCCTTTCTCCACCTACTCATGGAGGCCTTCTTTTAGGCCTGCTAATTGGTACACAAACGGTAATAAGAACCCTGCTTGCAGCGCCTATTGTTGTGGGGAAAATCACCAGCCTGAGAGTCAGAGTCGGGGTTTAATGACAGAGTTTATTGTACAAGGAAATACAGGATCTCTGAGAGAAAGACACCAACAGCACAGTGGTCAGCTGCGAGTCTTCTCTCAGCACGGAGCACATGTCAAGATACTTTTATACATTTTGTGATATAATAGGTGAGTGATGAGGTTATTGTCTCTGTAACATAGTTTGTTTATTGTAAACATTGCAGAATCGTTGATAGCTTCACTGCAGTCATTGTCAGTTCCAGCGCAGCCTTTGTTAATTTCAGTGCGGTCGTTGTCAGTTTCAGTGCAGATATTGTCAGTTTCAATGTCTGCGCTGAAGTCCATTGCTGTAGTAATGAGCGCTAATCGCCCTTCCTGAGAACGGCAATTACTGCAGCCCTGGCTTTTATCATCCATATATTGAGTCTGTATCAAACTGTTAGCATTTCTATCAAAGGTGTTGGCTGGACCCAGATACTTCAGCAGGCAGTATATGCTACACATGTGTATTCTCTTCCCCACCTGCCTTAATCAACTAGGTTGTGAGTGCATTGTGCTGGCATTCTGGTGGCTCCAGGCAGTATCTGTGTTTGCTGTCTCTCTCCATTTTGTGGTCCATTGCCATCTTGTGTATCCGTGAGCCTAATGTCACCCTGTCCCATGCCATCTCCCACTTCACAATGATTTCTTCTTCAAGTTAAAGTGGACAAGTTCAAATATTCTGATATTGTACTCCCCTTGCCTAATGTTTGCCCTCTCACCTGATCCAACTATATCAATTTGCATTCTTCTTAGGTTTCTTCACAACTTGCTCCTCTGTCTTTGTGTCATCAGCAAATTTCTTAATCATACTTTTAGTGCCATCATTCAAGTTATTGACATAAATGGTAAACAGCTGAGACTCCAGCATGAATTCCTTTGGCACACTGACTGTTACACCTAAAAATCTTCTAAACTAATATAACAAGCCTTGACTCCACAAGCTCTTCTTTTGCATTGCAACTTTCAATGTGGCACCTTGTCAAATGCCTTCTGGAAACCTAAGTTGATCACATCTATAGGTCTTTTAAGAGCTATGATTCCCCTGATCTCTCTTCCTCTATCCTTTCAGTACAGCCCTGAACATTTTCTCCCTTCAAGTAGTTAACCAACCCCCTTTGGAAAGCTTTGAAACTGTTTCCATCACTCTTTCACCATAACACTTCATCTTGTATAGTTCCATTGAGTTCACAGGGTAAAAAAGGAGTCAAATCAAAATGACTTAGTGTATCCACATCAAACCTTTATTTCGCTTATTTTAAAATACAAGAGATCTTTCCCTATTTGATCAAGTGTTTACACTACTTGTTTTAGCAAGTAAGTGAGCACAGCTAAAGGGCAGGGATTGAACTGATTAGTAGTAGATTAGTAGTTCTGTTGAAAAGTGATATGTTGTCAAAGCTTTTCAACTTGTGCTCATCAGAGTGAACAATAATCACTAATGCATTCTCCATGTCAGTACCTCAACTCATCAAATCTGACCAATCAATATGCTTTCTTCATGCAATATAATTTGTTGCTTCTTTTGAAATTTGACTTTTATCCATATGTCCTGATGAATGGAAGACAAAGAGATTTCATTTATTCTCGTTTACACAACAGGCTACCGTGGAAGGCCTTATTTTACACATCAACACCAGAATCACCTCAATATCAACTTTGCCAAGCAATACAGAGTTAAATTGAACATAATTTGATGGGGAAAGGGAAATAAGGAAGTAAAGTGAAATGAAGGAGCGAAGAAAAGAACCAGAATCTGAAAACCACAGATTCCGGAAAGACACCAGAGATCAGATAACATGAGTAAAACATTCAAAGTAGATTTTCAAAACTCACTGGCTGTAGGACATCCTTATTTAATTAAAGACTCAACCTGAATGGAAATTATGTTTGAGTATGTTTGCATAGAGCTGCTTTGGAAGAATGGGCCTCTTTCAAAAAAGGTGCACACCCAAAAGCCCACCCTTGTTTTCTGTTGTCAGCTGTTAACTGGTCTGCTGTATATTTCCAGAAGGTTTGTATTGCTTCATACAGGAGGCAAGCACAGGCCTGGTCTGCCTAGCAGGATGTCTGCTCACTCTGAAGTTTTCTCCAAGGTGTTATGACCATGAGATGTGGAACTCTTTCTCAAGGGGGAGATGGAGATTGTCAACTGTCAGAACCTGCAAGGAAATAGGCACCATAAAATATTCATTCAAAATAGTGATCTTTCACACATCATTTAGTCAATAAACTTTCTGTTGTTCCAAAGAATGATGAATACAAAGACAGTAAGTGAATGTTACATCAGCACCAGTCAAAATATAGTGCCTGACATGAATGATATGTCCCAAAATACCTCACAGGAACCTTATCTGACCAAAGTTGACAAGGATCTCAAGCAGGAACCATTAGAACAGGGGATCACAGACCTAGCCACATAAGTTTTTAAAAATAGCTTGAAGGGGAGGGAGAGGGAAAGATAAACAGGCAAACATGTTCAGGGAGATATTTCCAGAGCTAGACTTAGACCATGAGAGGAGTGGACATCAACAATAGGGACAATGGAAGGGACAAGACACAGGAGGCTAGAGTTGGAAATATGCAGATTGTTGAAGGATTATGGAGAGATACAGGGTGACAGAGATGAGGTGCCAGAGAAAAAGATAGTGATAGGAAAAGTGGGGCTAGCAGATGTGTATCAGAGGCAAGAGATCAACATAGATGAAGGACAAAACATCATGGAAGGAGACAACTGAGGTGGGGGTGACAGAGGCAACACGCCTTTGAAAAATGAGCAGTGATGTAAAGGAATGATTGATGGTGAAGTTATGGAATATCAGGCCTCACCTGGTTTGAAGAATAGGAAAAGGAAACTGGCTGCTGATTTACAATAACTTTCAATGGTCGAAACTTGACTCCATAGACACTTAAGGTGTTCACCTTAATGTAAGTAGCCTCAATGTTCACATGGACCACTTTGGAGATCAGTTGGTTCTACAGTGTAAACATACAACATTATAAGAAAGATTCAATCAGAGAACACGACACTCAGGAGATAGTCAGGTTAAATAGTAAGACTATGCAATCTTAGACAGTTAGGGGTCACCATGGCGATCTAGTAAAAAGGGTACCTGAGAAATCATATTATTGTCTATTAGAACACATGGCCTTAAAACAACCCATAAAACGCAATACCGAGTGAAAAACTCAGATCTCTCTTCTTGTAGAATCACAGAAATGTTACTGCACAGAAAGAGACTATTTAGACTACCATTCATGTGCCAGCTCTCCAAAATGAGCATGGCATTTAATGCCATTTCCCTGCTTCCCCTTGCAACCCTGAATAAGACTCTATGTTCCTATTTTTAAAGCCTAAGGGACTGTATGGTTTATTAACCGCACTCTCACCATGTCCTGCCTATTTTATGACTTATGCACAGATAAACCCCAGGTCCTTTTGATCTTGGATCGCAGTTCAAGGAGGGCATTTGGCTGCTGTACAGGTGGAAAAGATGGTGCTTATGGAGTATGAGCAAGAGTCAATATCTCAATGTCGATAATGTGCAAGATGATGCAACACTGACATGAACATGTTATTGAAACTCTGAGAACAGAGGTCTGGAGTGGGGTGTAAGAAGTAGATGAAGTAATCAGCTTAAATAAGTTTGAAATATCATCAATTAGCATTTGTCCTCAAAAGTTTGCATTGTCTGTCTGTGTGTTCTTCTTATTAAAATATATCAGACTTCTAGACTGCTTTAAAACATTTGAATGCCTTTAAAAGCTCTCCCCGAATGTATTTTCCTAGCTCATGTGTGAAGAACGGTTACCCTGTGTTCCAGAAATTAGAGATAAATCTCCAGAACACTCCTGTGAGAAAACTATCAGGAGAAAAGTCAGAGGGCCAATAAAAAACATCTTTATTCTCCTTGAAAACTTTAGTTTATTGTTGTATACATATCAGAAATGGGGAAAGCAGACTGTTTAGCTGACATGATGAAATAGGATAGTGGAAGAGTCTATTCACTTCCCATTTGACTATGAGAAGGGCAGGAGTTATGGAGAGTGACACATCAGATGGAGGATGGTGAGGGTGTGACCATTTGGAGATAATATGATGACATATCATGGAGTACAACCAACTAGAGTTGTCAACTCTTAAATAGTTACACCACAGAACAAAATGCAGACCTTATCTGCTGCCCACCAGTGCAGATGTCCAATGGGGTTTTGAATGGTGATCAGGGATGGGATTAGGCTCACAGCCTGGGATTGCCCTCATGGGCTCGGCTTGATCATTTGCACATTCATCTATTATTCGCCATGAACTGAATCTGATGTGAAGCCCTCCAGAATTGACTAGATGTTGTAAGAGGGGAAAGTGAGGACTGCAGATGCTGGAGATCAGAGCTGAAAATGTGTTGCTGGAAAAGCGCAGCAGGTCAGGCAGCATCCAAGGAACAGTAGAATCGACATTTCGGGCATAAGCCCTTCTTCAGGAAAGATCTTGGATCGCAGTTCAAGGAGGGCATTTGGCTGCTGTACAGGTGGAAAAGATGGTGCTTATGGAGTATGTTGTATCTCAAGAGTCAATATCTCAATGTCGATAATGTGCAAGATGATGCAACACTGACATGAACATGTTAATGAAACTCTGAGAACAGAGGTCTGGAGTGGGGTGTAAGAAGTAGATGAAGTAATCAGCTTAAATAAGTTTGAAATATCATCAATTAGCATTATATAAAATGTCAGCCAATATCTGAATTAGGGAATGGGAATATTGGGCTCAGGATCATACCTTGTCCACAGCAAATTCAACATAAGTGTAATCGTTTCTCTCATAAGTATCCAGGCTCTCCCCATCATCCCAGAAGAGGTAGCCCTTTGCTGATGCATCCTGGGAAAGAGCCACCAACAGGTGAAGAGGGTTCCCACTACTCGCCCAGATGGTTGTGGCAGGTGCCTGTTCAGAAACAGAGGCAGAACATCAACATGCGATGGTGAAAGCATTGTTGAGTAGGACTGTCAAGGGATATGCAATTGGAGAACAAAATCAGCTATAACCTAATGGAATAGCAGAGCAAATTTGAGCAGCTGAATGGCCTCCTCCCTGCCAATGAAAAGCTATAAGACTTCAGCACCATGAAAGGGAAAGAAAAGGACATGTGTTTTCATTCTTGCCTTTCAATCTTAGGAATGTCCCAAAAAAGCTTCCAAAGTAATTAAGTAACTCATGAAGTGCAGTCGCTGTTTCAATGTTAAAACTGTGATAGTCAGTTTGAAATCAGCAGAATATTACAAACAACAATGTGATAAAGACCAGTGGTTGATTATTTATGGTGATGTAGGCTGAGGAAACAATATTGATCAGGTCATAAGGAAGAAAACGCCTGTACTTCTTCAAATAGTACCGTGGGATCTTGTACATGCACAAGAGAGGCCAAATAGAGTTTCAATTTGTCACCGGAGAATCAGACTCAATTTAAGGACAAACCTGGTAGAAATTTGGAAGAGGTATAATTTATTTTTATTTATTCCTATGATATGAACGTCGCTACCAAGGTCAACATTTGTTGCTCCTCCATGCTGTTTGAATCATTGAATTCAGACAGTGTGGAAGCAAGCCATTTGGCCCATCGAGTCCACATTGATCCTCTGAAGAACATCCCATCCAAAACCATCTCTCTACCCTATTACTGAAAGCCTGTATTTCCCACGGCTAATCCACCTAGCCTGTACATCTCTGGACTCAATGGGCAATTTAGCATGGCTGATCCATCTAACCTGTGCATCTTCAGACTTTGGGAGGAAACCAGAGCACCTAGAGGAAATCTATGCAGACACAAGGAGACCATGCAACCTCCACATATACAGTTACTCAAGGGTCGAATCAAACCCAGGTCCCTGAGACTGTGATGCAGCACTGAGCCACTGTTCCGCTCCTCCATAATGGAGAAGATGACATGTTGAATTCTTGAATCACTGAAATCTATGTCGTGTAGGTACACCCACAGTACTGTTAGGGAGAATGTTCTCAGAGGTTTAACCCTGTGGTGGTGCATAGTTTGATGGGAATTTGAGTGTGCTAATGTTTTTGTGCACCTGGTGAGTTATTCTCCAGAGAAATCCTAGCCTCTGACCCCCTCTTGTAGGCGTTATAAAGGTATATCTGGTCCAGTTAAGTTTCTGGTCAATTGGCAACACAGGATGTTGATGGTGAGGGATCCAGTATTGGCAATTCTATTGGATATCAAGGGAAGATAGACAGATTCATGCTTGTTGATGATCATCATTGGCTGGCACTTATGTGATGCAAAAAGAAAAACAAAAAATCTAAGTATGAACCAGAAAGCTCTGTGGCAGGTTACCACGCATTACCTGTGTGGGGACAATAGCTCCCTCACGAAGATGTAGGTTGATGGTGTCCAGAGGAGCAGAAAGTTTGACATATTCTCCTGTGCTACTGAAGGCTGAACCCTGTTGGTAAAGACAAAGTAAACAACAAGACATTGAACTAGAAGCCAATGACTGAGACTCCACATAATATCTGTCCAGTTATGTATGTGATTGCATTATATCAGCACCCAAACTACAGAGGAAAGTGGGTGGTGATGTTGAAAAGACTGTCCCTAGGAAGAAAGACTGTGCCTGTTGTGGGTCAGTCAGTGGAGCTGTCACCTCCATGACAGAGGTCATGGGTTCAAGTGCACTCCTGAGAAATGAATACAAACACCATGCTGCTACGCAAGTGCAGAGTGATTATGGAGTCAATACAGAGCAGAAGGAAGCTATTCATTCCACCAACTCCCTGGCAGCTCTCAGTAGGTCAGTCTGGCCAATGCCATTTTCCTCCAAGCTCCCCACAACCAGTATATTTTCCCCAAGAGCCAACCCAGTTTCTTTTTGAAATCATTAATACTCCCCCTTTCCTCCATAAGCAACAAATTCCAGGTCATTTCCACTTCATTGAATCCCTATAGTGTGGAAGCAGGCCATTCAGCCCAACAACTCCACATTGACTCTTTGAAGAGCATCCAACTCAGACTCACCCCGGCACCTTATCCCTGTAACCCTACATTTCCCACGGCCAATCCACCAAACCTACACATCCCCGGACACTATGGACAATTTAGCATGGCTAATCCACCTCACCTGCACATCGTTGGACTGTGGGAAGAAACCCACTGGGACATGGGAAGAATGTGCAAACTCCACACAGACAGTTTCCCAAGACTGGAATTGAACCAGGGTCTCTGGCGCTATGAGGCAGCAGTGCTAAACACTGAGCCACTGTTCTGCTTACTTGCTACATCAAGAAAAAAATTATTCTTCACATTCCTCCTGCATCACTTGACCAAAGATGTTAATATGTGCCCCCAAGCCTTTGTATCATTAATGAGTGGAAACAAACAGTTTATTTGTCAGCGATGTTGCCTTTTAAACAGATGATTAACTGAGGACTTGTTTGCCTTTCAATTTAAGAAAAGATTTAAGATTTAATGATCTCTAACTCAGAGAAGACCACAGCAATTTTTTTTTGCCAATGACGAGGCCAAAATTTATCCTTCAACCAACACTTTAAACCAGATTATCTTGCTGTGTGCAATTTGGCTGTTATTTTCAATATAATAATAAGAACAACGGATGTCCTCAATCATATCTCAAAGCCCTTCACAACCAATGACGTTAATTTCAGTCATTGTTGCAAATGTAAGAATCACAGAAGGCAATCTGTGCAGAGGAAGGCATATATACAAGTTGATAATTGTAATGTGTTTTAGTGAAGCTAGTTGAAGGGTATCATTTGAGAGGACTTCAGTAAAGAATCCCCAAGTAAATGTATGAGCCCAGATTACAAAACTGCCCTTAGGATACCTGCACATGATCATTAGACTGAGTCCCCAGTTTGTGGAAGTGGATGGTGTTGATTCACCAACCTTTTGGGATTGTCTTCAAGATTCCTGGACTATAGAAATGCACAGAACATACAACACAGAAACTGAGCATCAGAGGCCAGTAATGCTATGCTGGTATTCATACATAGCACAAGACTTCTCCCAGCCCATCTATGTCATTGCAGCTTTATAGTACATCCCCTTTTCTCTTTTACTCAACTAGTTTCCTTTCGAACACAGCTAAGCTTTTGCTTCAACCACTTCCACATTTTAACTACAGCATGAGTAAAGTAATTTATATTTAATTATAAAATAACTCCACAAAGGCCAGTATCTTGTCACCAAGTCATCCTTTATTTACATTGGTCCGTTTTCCTCAGAGCCGGCTCTCAGAATGAACAGAACCTCTTAACACTCTGTCTATTTCTGTCAACCAAGACACCCTGGTTGGACCAGATTAACAGCCCCAATTAGGGAACTTATATGTGATGAGGTCTGTCTGGTTGATCTTGTTACAATTACAACAAATTCCTTATTGTGAAAGTAAGGACGGAGAGAGATTTCTGAATTTCCTTGACTGGTTTGTTCTCTAAGCCTAGGAAGGAGATTTAGCTGGATCTTGTGCTGGGGAATGAGGTGCGCTGAGTGGACTACTTGTCTCTGGGCAACTCTGGGGGTCAGAGTGATTGGCAGAGTACCATAAAGTTTCAATTGGTAATGGAGACAAACAAGGAAAAATCTAAAGTAAAATTTCCAAATTAGAACAGGGATAACTTCAGTGGGATGAGAGGAGATTGAGCCAGGTTAAAACTCAACCAAATGTTGACAAGAAAGAAATTAGAACTGAACAAGACAAGATCTTTGAGGAAGAGATACTTAGGATTGGCTAGGTGCATATCCCCGCCCCTCCAACTGCCACCAAGACAGAACCCCACTGGTTCTCACCTACCACCCCACCAACCTCCGTATACAGCGTATCATCCGCCGTCATTTCCGCCAACTCCAAATGGACCCCACCACCAGGGATATATTTCCCTCCCCTCCCCTATCAGCGTTCCGCAAAGACCACTCCCTTCGTGACTCCCTCGTCAGGTCCACACCCCCCACCAACCCAACCTCCACTCCCGGCACCTTCCCCTGCAACCGCAGGAAATGCAAAACTTGCGCCCACACCTCCTCCCTTACCTCTCTCCAAGGCCCCAAGGGATCCTTCCATATCCGCCACAAATTCACCTGCACCTCCACACACATCATCTATTGCATCCGCTGCACCCGATGTGGCCTCCTCTATATTGGGGAGACGGGCCGCCTACTTGCGGAATGCTTCAGGGAACACCTCTGGGATGCCCGGACCAACCAACCCAACCATCCCGTGGCTCAACACTTTAACTCTCCCTCCCACTCCACCGAAGACATGCAGGTCCTTGGACTCCTCCATCGCCAGAACATAACAACACGACGGTTGGAGGAAGAGCGCCTCATCTTCCGCCTGGGAACCCTCCAACCACAAGGGATGAACTCCGATTTCTCCAGTTTCCTCATTTCCCCTCCCCCCACCTTGTCTCAGTCGATTCCCTTGAACTCAGCACCGCCCTCCTAACCTGCAATCTTCTTCCTGACCTCTCCGCCCCCACCCCACTCCGGCCTATCACCCTCACCTTGACCTCCTTCCACCTATCCCACCTCCATCGCCCCTCCCCCAAGTCCCTCCTCCCTACCTTTTATCTTAGCCTGCCTGGCACCCTCTCGTCATTCCTGATGAAGGGCTCTGGCCCGAAACGTTGAATTTCCTGTTCCTTGGATGCTGCCTGACCTGCTGTGCTTTAACCAGCAACACATTTTCAGTAGGTGTATATCAACAAGGGTAATGGATAAATGAACCCAAAGCCAGGGCACCTTGAATGACAAGGTAGATAGAAAGTATATTTAAATAGAAAGTGTGTGTGTTGCATGTTAGAGGATGCAGGAAACATTCCTTGCAGGGAGATTTGCTCAGGGAATTTGGATAGAATAAAAATAAAGCTGGTTACAGGAAACAGAAAAGCTGCCAATGAAAGCAAAGGCAATAGAAATAATCTCAAAACAACCAGGGTCAAAGTACAGAACAGTGTTAAAATGGCAGAAGTGAAAGCACTCTACCTGAACACACTCAACATTTGCAACACTATAGATGAATGGATGGCATGAGTGTAAGTATAATTTAATTGCCATTATGAAGACATGGCTATTGGGTGTCCAAGGTACAGAACTGAATACATAGGAATAGTCAACATTTACGGTGTTTAGGTGAAAAAGAAAAAGAACTGAGGTAGTGCTTATAATCAGGGGATGCAATCAGTGTACAGGGCATATTTGTGAGTAAGGTTCTTTCATCAAAAGAACAGGAGTGAAACCTGTTTAGGTGGAGTTAAGAAACAGCAAGGGTCAATGAATATTGGAAAGGAATGGTTTATAGACCACCAAACAGTTGTGATAATGTAGATATATATGTATATACACAGACGGGTAATCTCATAAATACCAATGGAATGGAGGAATAATTCCTGAAGTATGTTTTTGATGGTTTTCCAGAGCAATATGTTGAGGAATCAACTAGAGCACAGGTTATTTTACATCTGATATCATGCAATAAGAAAGGGCTAAATAACAATCTTGTTGTCAGAGAATTGTGACCATAGTCTGAAAGAAATTTTCTACTATGTTTGAAAAGATATAGTTTAATTTGAAACTAGGGTCTTAAATCTAAACAAGGACAATTATGAAGGCATGAGGAGGAAATTGATTATGGAGGATTGGAATTTAAAAAAAAACTTGACAGTAGATCAGAAATGGCCAGTGTTTAAAGAATTAATGCCTGATTTTCAAAGGACGTGCTTTTCTTGTTGGGTAATAGGAATGTGACAGAGCCACGGCTAACGGGGGAAATGAATGGTAGCATTAGAGCTAGGGAGGAGGCTTATAATACCGCCAAAAATTTGTTGTAATTCTTAGGATTTAGAGAATTTTAGAATTTTGGAGTTTGCAATAAGGAAGAGAGAAATGGCAGCGAAACTGGGAAAAAAAAACTCTTGAGCTGAATCTTTAGTTTCATTGAGTTTTTTGGGAGGGATTCTCTGTGAGACTGAGTGAGGTTTCTCACTGTATCCAACTAAATGCACCTCATTAACTATCTTCTTCTATGGTGTCGCTCAAGTCAGACTGCATCCACTTAATACACACCATTCCTGGAACAACTCACAGGTGGATATCTGTGAAAAGACTAATATTCCTGGGTGTCCATGCTATCTTTGAAAGGCTGCTATGCGCCTGGACAAGCTAAAGATGCCCTGTTTGATCAAGGACGTTTTCTGAAGATGTCTGAAAGGGGAAGATGGCACCGCAATTCTCCAACAGATACTTGGAGGCCCTGGTCAAGGTCCTGGCATAGCAGAGGTGTCCATTTTCTGGAGGACTTGGAGAGGATGCTTGCCCCTGGCAGCTTGGTCAGACGTCACCATCCAGGCCAGTGACATTTCAATGATGTGGAGGAACAGCTAGTACTACCATGACATGTTCAATTATATTGTCTGTTGTGCTAAGGTGTTAGAACCATCACTGATTTTTCATTACTTTTCTTACATTTTAAACCAGTTTCTAGTTTGGAGCTGTGAACTATACTCTAAGAGCTAAAAGGTATCATTTGGACTGTGAACAGCAGCTTGTGTCAAAAAAAAACTCTCATTTGCTTTTGATGCCAAGGAGCAGGTTAATTGCAGGCTGGTTCTTGATCAAAGAACTCTATTGACTCTTTGCCTTTTGAGGGCATGTACTTCACCAGATAGCAGACATGAACTAGGCAAGTATCAAGGAATTAGTGCCAATAAGTCTGGAAGCGAACATGATGAAACTGGGAGAGGACCAGAGCTTTCTGAATTGCTTTGAACTGGGGGATTCTGAGAGGAGGAGTTTGGTCGTTGGTGCTATTGTATGAATATTTGAAAGCTGCCTCACCTCTTATCATCATTTATTGGACATTCAGAGAGTAGACTAGGAGAAAGTGAGGACTGCAGATGCTGGAGATCAGAGCTGTAAAATGTGTTGCTAGAAAAGCACAGCAGGTCAGGCAGCATCCAAGGAGCAGGAGAATCGATGTTTCAGACATAAGCCCTTCTTCAGGAATGAGGAGGGTGTGCCAAGCAGGTTAAGATAAAAGGTAGGGAGGAGGGACTTGGGGGAGGGGCGTTGGTAATGTGATAGATGGAAGGAGGTTAAGGTGAGGGTGATAGGCCGGTGTGGGGGTGGGGGCGGAGAGGTCGGGAAGATGATTGCAGGTCAAGAAGGCGGTGCTGAGTCCGAGAGTTGGGGGGGGAGGGGAAATGAGGAAGCTGGAGAAATCTGCATTCATCCCTTGTGGTAGGAGGGTTCCTAGGCGGAAGATGAGGCGCTCTTCCTCCAGGCGTCGTGTTGCCAGAGAATAGAAACTACATATCACTGACTTCATTAGTGAACTGGAAAAGGTGGCATTGATCAATACCTTCAGAAAATCAATCAAGAGACTATCACGCAAACCTGTGAAGCAACCCATCAAGGAGACTGCTCAAGTAATCTGGTTAGTTTTGTTATGTTTCCTTTCCGTTAAGGTATCTCTTAACTGTATTTGTTTGTCTGTCTGTCTTTTGAGAAAGTTAAAAATCACAGTACACCAGGTGATGGGCAAACAGGTTTATTTGGAAGCACTAGCTTTTGGAGCGTTGCTCCTTCACCTGATCAGGATAACCTGGTGTTGTGTGATTTTTAACTTTGTTCACCTCAGTCCAACACCGGCTCCTCCACATCATGTCGTTTGAGAGAGAGTGGGGTCTGTAAACAAAGGTTATTGGATTTACATCACAGACATTACTTAGATTACCATATTGCTTGCTCTACTAAAGTTACAATATTATTTTAGCCACAAACCTGGTGTCTAATATTGATTATTCACAAAGTCTAGGACTCCTTATTTCGAGACTCTGTTCAGGAATCACTGGGGTCAAGTTTTAGGATCTTTGAAGGTTTTTAGTTTTAATTTTACTATGTTGCAAATAGTAAGGTAGGGAGGCTGATTAGATTCGATTGTCTGCCCTTATGTAACACAGGGAAAGGGCCACATTCTGCAATCTCACACATGCTCTCTCTCTTCTATTGTAACAACTCCCAACAGCAGTCTGTCACGCTCACTACTGCCTGAAATATCCTCCCTCACTCACTCTCACCACCCCACACCACAACCTCCTGCATCATCAGCCCTGAATGCCCTCACTCCCACAGAAAACCTGACATCCTTTCCACCACCTGCTGCACCATTAACAGCTGTCCCATCCACTTGCACTCCCATCAATCCGTCTCTTTCTCTCATCCCTGGAAAAGAGAGCCCACAGTGGAACAGAAAGAGACTTCAGATAGAAACTGGATGGATGCATAATTGAGGGAAAGGAACTTGCAAGTCTGCAGAGATAGATCAGAGGATTGGGAGTGTTTAACCTGCTCCATAAAGAACTGGCATGGACTCAATCGATCCAATAGCTTCCTCCTGCGCCGCAATAACACAATTGAATTTATTAGTGACTATCTTTTTTATTTCACAGACAAAAACATCTTCTCCGCATCTACCCTGTCCAACCTATTCACAATTTCAAAGGCTTCTATCTAGGTCTGACCTTCCAGAATACTGTTGTGAGCAACAAACAGGATAATATAAATCAGAGGAACATTACAATCCATTCTCTACAAATAATTCTGTTTAATAACCAAATTATCAATAAATGGGAAAGTGTGTAGCCAGATGCAGACATGGGGTTTTGTGACAAAAACTCAAGGACAGGTCCCAGCAGGGTTAGAAACTCTGGATAGGATGAATAGACAAGGTCGTTTCCCTGGGGTGGGAGAGTCCAAAACTAGAGGGCATAAGTTTCAGGAGAGAGGGGAAAAATATAAAAGAGACCTAAGGGGAAACTTTTTCACATAGAGGGTATGCGTGTATGGAATGAGCTGCCAGAGGAAGTGGTGGAGGCTAGTAAAATTGCAACATTTAAAAGACATCCGGATAGGTATATGAATAGGAAGGGTTTGGAGGGATATGGGCCGGGTGCTGGCAGGTGGAACTAGATTGGGTTGGAATATCTTGTCAGCATGGACAAGTTGGACCGAAAGGTCTGTTTCCATGCTGTACATCTCTATGACTTCATAACCCGAATGTAGAGAAGGACAGGATCAAGCTCTGTGATTAAATCACTGACCAGTCCACAGCCTGTCATCAAAACACATTTCTTCACCAGCACACTGTGTCTTCTCATCACTTATTGATTGACTGAAAACCCCTACTTACTGTGTAAAAGTCATACCAAACTCCTTTAGGGAAGTATGCCATCACAGTGACTGCCCCCGGCTCTAACACTGGGCTAACGAGGAGGCTGCTACCCAATAGAAACTGTTTGTCGATGGAGTAGGTGTTTCGATCTTCAGGAAACCTGAATTGAAAAGGAATAAGGGTAACTTCAATACAACATCCGGCAAAAAATTCTCCACAAACAAATTCCACCTCAACTACACCCTCCCTCTGCCTACAAAAATACTATCTCATTCTCCAAACTAAACAAAGTGAATTTCTGCCGCATTAGGACACAACCAGTGAGGAACAGTGTTCAAAGATGGTCAAATTGGGAATTTTATCCACAATCACTGGGAAAACAAGCAGAACGTACATTTAAACTGAGAGGTTAAGGGTTTAGTTCAGATGTGGGGAACCTTTTCATGTTGGAAGGCCGCATTGTGTTAGTTGTAATCTAATAAGGCCGCATCCAAAAAACTTCAATTATATATTCTTCAAAATTCATATTATTTTGTAAAATCTAACTACTATGTACTAACTAGCTATAAAAAATGAAAAAAAAATGCTAATTCTAAAGTTAACTCTCTGGTATTTTAAATACATTCATTTTAAGATCAAAATAAAAATAATAAAGGACGAAAAAACATATTAATAAAAAATAAAAGATTTGTTCTGCAAAATTTGAATTCATTCAAAAGGCCATACATAATGGCCTAGAAAGTGGCATGTGGCCTTAAGGCCACAGGTTCCCCACCCCTGGTTTAGTTTAAGACCTGGCCCCATTAGCTGCTGTTTGTAGGAATAACATGCCTACTTTGCACCAAGCAGAAATCTGGATGGAGAGGTCAGGCAGTGGGAAGATTCAAGCCAAAGCACTTCAGAGCACAAGACGATAATGGATAAACATTAAAACATGGACTGTTATTGGTGTAACCAGTCTGAGAATCTGTGGGAGTCAGCGAACATATTAGCAGGTGAGACACTAACTGGGCGCACTTTATCAAATAGAACATCCTTTATTGTCACCAAGTGGGAATCATTGCAAAACAATAAACAACAACTTACTCAAAAAGAATGGCTCTGGCAACTGTTTCTCCGAAAACATGTGAGTGATGGAAAAGTGTGTAGAGGTATGGGAGCAGCGAGTAGCGGATAAAGAAAGTACGCTTCATTGCATCCTGAGCAGATTCACTGAAAGCCAGAGGGTCCTGAGCCTAGATAACCAGAGACATCATTTCAGAAAAGAAATTCACTTTTGAACATTCACTATATTAAAATGTGAACCATAAGTTTTTGATCTATATTAATGTCCTCGGCCTATGGGTGTACGGTGTGGTTTTTCAATTCCCTTTTGACATTATCTGAGGAGAAAACATCTTCAGGGCTGTAGAAAGAGGGTGAGAAGTGGAATATGTTAGCCTGCTCTAGCAGAGTAACAATGCTGAAGGCTGAATGGTGTCCTCCTGTGCTCTAATCAATCCAAGCATTTATCCGTCCTCTTAAGTACTAACAAGAGGCAGGGGAGCAAAGCAGAGCACCATCAAGTTCAAGGTCATTCGTTCCTTCTAACTTTCATGAGGGTCTGATTTCAGAACCGTTGCTTGGCTAAGCTAGACTCTATCCTGCCGAAAGGAGTTAGAATTACAGAGTTTAATGTCTTCCTCAAACTTCTTTCCACTTACAACCATGCTCTCTGTTGGACAGTATGTTCATTAAACACTCAAGTTGGCTTGTTGCAAGAGGGCTTCAGACTCTTTGGAATAGTAGTCCCTCTGCCCATAACCTTCAATAGAAAAAGAGACCCTAGACGGTGATTGTGGCTAGACTGCACTCTGGTCAGGGACAGTGGAGATTTGGGGAGGCTCCAGTCTTCTGGAAGAATAAGGAAAGCTCTCTCTCTAATAGCAAAGGCATCAGTTGAATTCTTGCTCCTTTTAACAATGCTATGATAAATCTGAATCTCAGGGAGCACTGTTCAATTAGAGGTGCCACCTTTTGGATGGGCCATTAAATTAAGGAGCCATCCATTTCTCAGATAGTTGTCAAAGATCTCACAGCGCTCTGCAGAAGAACAGCAGAGGAGGTCTTCTTTTTGATCTGATCAATCAGTATTCCTCAAACAACATCTCAAAAACAAATTATCTGATCATTTAATTCATTGTTGTAGGTACTTTCAGTCAAAAAACAAGCTGGTATGTTTCTGACATTACAACAGTATGCAGTCTTCTGAAGTACTTTACTGCAGAATATCCTGAACTTATGAAAGGTGCTTATAAATGATGGCTACCTCTTTCTGCAGTATCTTAGTCTGCATCCTATATATAAAACAATAAAATATTAATATATTTTCTAAATCCTGCAAACTTTCTCAGTACCTTCTCCTTTTCTGTATTGTGGTTTCGGGAGAATGGGTAGAAAGCACCAAGTTGCATCCATCTGATACACAATTCCTCAGTGGTACTCCCCCTAAATCCACAAATATCTGCTCCCACAAGAGGAATGCCAAACATATTGAAGTTCAGAATGCCTGCAGAATACAGAGGAGGTAGAACAAATGCAAAAAATGCAGACGCTGATGATCTGAAATAAAACACAATGTTACCTAGTCATGTAAGGTGACATGAGGACTAGTTGTTCAAAAAAGTAGTTTTTATGGAACTTCTTGAGAGAGAGAGAGAGAGAGAAAGAAATTTAGGGATAGAATTCCAGGCAGCTAAGGCACTGTCATGAAACGTAGAGCAATTAAAATTGAGAATGTTCAATTGGGAGCTGGAGTAAAAGCCACAGCTTTTGGATTTGAACTATAAGAGTATGAGAACTATAAAGTTCAGGCATTGTCAGTCTGGGAGCCAATCATTAGTCAGTACAGGAATGACGATTGAGTGAGATATGAACATAAATATTCATTGACATATATAAAATGTGTTACACACATAAATTCATGTACAACTCTTAAAACATATGCATACTCATTCAAACACACACACATAACACATCCTTTGTGTATATTCATTTTCCATTATTGTCTTTTTATTTATTCATTCCTATGATACATCAGCTGACAAATAGGGCAGCATTCAATGGTCATCACTTTGTGAAGTTTGGTAGTGAGACATTTTTCTGAAACACTGCAGTCCATGTGGTGTAGGTCCAACCACAATGCTAGTTGGGAGGACCTATTCCTACATGCAACCATATGCATGCGTACGTGTACGCACGCACGCGCACACGCGCGCACACACACACACACACACACACACACACACCTCAGTACCTGCAATTGAAAAGTGCATGTCCTTCCATTTACTCTCATTGTCTCCCAGCCAGTGTCCAGAATACCTGCCTTGACTTGGGAATGTTGATCGGGAAATTACAAATGGACGTTTCTTACGGATTTTAATTAAAGCACTAGAACAAAGAAAAAGTAAGATTTCAGCCAATCAACATGCTATAAATATTAGTTGATTATGATTTTTACAATTACTAGAGTTACCAGAGTCCCTATACTAACCACAATGGACCCACTAACCACAGGACCTTACCCACACTGCAAAAATTGCAGGTACCACACAAACAGCAATCCCACTCTGATCAGGGCTCATTGACCACATATCTCACACTAGCCAATGGCCCCACCCTGATCACTTTATTATCAGAGACAACAGGCCCCACCATGTCCAGATGTTTTGCTGCACTGATTGCAGACCCATGAACCGACTGCAAGACCCATAGTGATCACAGGAAATGCTCAGAACACTGGCCCCACACTATCCATAGACTTCACACTAAGTCCAGGTCTGAAACTGACTGACCACGAGTTTTGCAGTGACTGTATTCCTCCCATGCTGACTGCAGGTCCTTTGATAATTGCAGGCACCACAAAGGCCAAAGATCCTGCAGTGTTATCCCCACACAGGTCGACCACCCTAGACAGAAGGAAAATGTCATACATACCACTGGCCCTGCACAGACTGAAAGCCTTGCAATGATTGTCAGCTTCTGACAGACTGAAGACAGCCTCTGATAGATCCTGTCCATACAACGTTATTGTGCTATTGCATAGATTGCATCCCAGTGAGAAAACCAGTTAAAGAGACTCATACTTGGTATTGTAGTTTCAACCCAAGTGCATCTTCAGTCAGTCATTCAAGACTAGTACACCCAGGCTTGATGTCATGTCATACCAACAACAGACATAAGAAACAATCAACTAATTCACAGTCGGGATCGACACAAATGGTATGGAAAGTGTTTTCACCCAAAGTAAGTCAGCTGAAATGCTTGTGGAACTGATCACTGCCTCTACAACTGTTAAGTCGTACAAAGTGATATTTCTTGACAAATGCAAAGAATAAAACATTGCTGCACTGTTAGAAGAAGGGCACGTGTTCTATGCAATTGTCACAGGCCAGCGACATCTTCAGGAACTAGACTCTACAACAACTACTGAAGCCATCCACAAGTTCGGTAAAACATCCAAATCTTATATGAAATGTGATTGGTTCCACATGCCAGAACAGTCTCCAGTATTTAATCATATCCACAAGCTTTATTCTATCAGATGACATTAAGCTAAACTCTGCAAGAAATCCAATTGCCCAGGGAAGTCCAAAGTATAACACAATGTTGCACAGCAGCACGTGAAGAGTAAAGCATGGAACAATGTCAAGGTCATTTCCAAAGTTCCAGCTACGGCACATAAACACGTCACTGAAGTCCAAGGTGCATCTGCAACAATAAAGCTTACAGAGTTCCATCAGACCGTGCACGCGGGCAATTGGACACACCACATGGATACAGTAGAGCTGAAGACTTCACTTCGATCCAACTGATAGACCTCAAAAGGAATTATAACATGCAATAAGTGCTAAGAGCAACAATGGTGTAAGTGCAATTATCATCCCTTTACACATCTTACAGAGGTGGACTCAGGAAATATATAGCAGACCACACTCAATAAGATAACTGCTTACAATGGGTCTGACATTCTGTGCATCAGCATTATCCAGTTTCAGTGTCAATACAGTTCATTGGAGTAGAGATAGAAAACCTATTACTATAATTGATACATAGACAATTCTATTAATGGTTATATATCATATCATTACCACCCAAAGGCTAACATACACAACATTTGCAGCACCAGCAATACTGAGTCCATTGATGAACTGATTATCCTTTAACCGGACAAGTCAGATGCTGTCGGCAATTTCAAATTGCCCAGACTAGCATCAACCCTCCTCGCAAGTACAGTGTTTATATTCAAGATTCAAACTGGGATTGGTCCAAAGCAATATCATTCCCAAAGCCACACACCATACTGCTGCAACTCTATTATTTGATTCTGAAGAAGGGTGATGCTATATGCATATGTTTCGATTCGAGATGACTGAATATCACATTAAAGGGAGGCCCATATGATTTCCCAGATGCCTACCTTGAAATTACCTAATCTCAAGTTCCCAGGTGCCAAGCAATTTTCCAAGCTTAGTGCCATATCTAGAAATTGGTCCATATATCTTTATCCAGAGTCACAGGAAATTACAACATTTAGAATACTTTCTCATAGATATAGTTTCCTCAGATTACCAACTGGATTATCTGTGGTCACTCCTCACAAGGGCAGTGTGTTGGAAATAAACTATTCTATTCCCAGAGTCATCATAAACGTGAAGTTTGATTAAACCCCCAAACTACCTAATTCTATTCCCGTCTAATTCCGGTTTGTTTACTATGGCCAACAAGAGAACAATATTTACTGTAATCAAACAGTTTTAATCAATGGCAAGAAAAAAGCATGAATTGCAAATTTATAACTTCATAAATTAAACTCTACTACTTTTTAAAATTCCTAAGCACATACAAAGAGGCACACAGACAGACAAGGTACAAATAATATAAGTGAGACGGGGAAAATAACAGAAGTGAAGCACCGTTCTGCCACTAGCGAGGATTACAGACATCTTTCAATTTTCTTTCAACTCTTTGATGAGGACATAAGGGTTTTGGTTTACTGACTCTCACTCTTTCATATCCCTTTTCCTTTCAATAGTGGATTTGCAAACAACGAGGTTTATCGGGAAATAATGGGTAATAACAGTTTTCAGAAATTTTCCTGTTACCTCTCCACACAGAATGGAGAGAAGAAGATTCAAATGCTTTCTCTTTACAGGCTAGAAGTTTTTCCTCTATTATCCATGTACAAGGCTGCTGCCACTTGCCCAGAAACCAAGGAAGAAGCTGTTACTATGCTGAGTTTTCCTGATCTCTCAAACTAGTCAACTGAAAAAAAATAATTGGAGTACCATTTTTTGGGCAAAACTTCTCTGAATGCAATACAAACATTCAAATAAATTTATGTTGTGTATACAGCTTCTGATCTGTTCCAGTGACTTATTTTAAAACTGCAAATACCTTATGGCACAACTTCCGTGATTTAAAACAATGCCTTTTCCTATACTTTGGTCCACAGTTCTAAAAGGTAGAAGTGGTCTTTACATCATCAGGCAGGATATTTTCTGACAATGGATGGATCATATCACTGAGAATCTATCAGGTTAATTCTACATTGCAGATGTGTTATGGATAGGGCCAGACCCCCTCAACACATTTTAAGAATGTAAGCCAGACCCTAACATTGTCTTAAGCAGATGTAAAGCGGATATTCCAGGAGCGATGTAGCTGGTCAAACCATTTAGTTTTAGACAAAACAGAATATACCAAATATAACACAAACAAAAGAGAACAGAATAACCAATAACGTAACGTATCTGAAGACCCAACGGATTACACCAACTTAATGATGCTGTTCCAAATACTTGCAACAATCCACATAAACACCCCTTGGCACAAAAGGTAAAATCAAACACAGGGTCTCACAGGAGAGATGTCAGAGAGAGAGAGAGAAGGATCAACCTGGACCTGCTTCTTTGGGGCCAGTAACTTCAAAACTGCCTGAATGCTTTCAGTGAAAAGCCAGACCAAACCAAACCAGAGAGAAGCTGAGCTGAGAGAACGGACCACTCGCCTATTTTGAAAAGCTTTAAAGCTTTCTGTGTGAGGCAGGATCTGTTGGCAATCATCAAATTGGTCCTAAAACCCTTCAACTTAAGGCTTTTTGAGTCGGTATTTTTTACAACATCTCTGAAACAAAAAATCCAAGGACACCATAATCTTGTTAAAGGAGCAGCATGGTCACAGATGACATTGCAATCCATGGAAAAATTAAACATGAGCATAACACAGAACTCATGACAGTGACAAGAAACCATTTCTTGCTTTCAATAGTAAGAAACGTCAAATAAATGTGAACAAACTAATTTCCTCAGTTCAAACTATTTGTTAATTTGCATTAGACCTCATACTACCAAACCAGCAGACATACAGAAGATGACTACACAAGATAAAGATGATTTACGAAGGTGCTTCAGGTTCTTTAACTTTTTATCTTCATATATTCCAAATTTTACAACCAATGTGCAGAATCCTCTCTGCAAAAAACACTCTGCAGGAAGATCACCAGCATATTCTCTAATCTCTCAAAGATACAGCCAGTTTCATCCATGTATTCTGCAAAAATATGATCTCTTGGAGCTCCACAATGGAAGTAGATGGAACTCAGACAGGCCTCAGAACATTGGTTATTACAGGACAGCAGCCCTATTGGGTTTGTTCCTAAGGTGCTATGACAGCCTAGTTACACAATCCCAACACTGAAAGAGAAACTCTTACTGGTTTTTGGAACACAACTGTTTCATGTGTACCGATTCAGTTAGAACTGATCTGTCAAAAGCCGTCACAGTGCACCTCTATAGCAACAACAACTTGTTAAGATCCAGGGTACAGTTTAGACAATCCCAAACGACTACTTCCAATGCTCTTAGCCAAGTTCCAAACTTGCTAACAACAAAGATATTTGAGAGCTAGAAGATGATATTACTGAACTGGAGTTAAAAGATAGTCTTTACTTTGAATACATTTGGTTGGTCACAGTGATCAGAACAGATTCACCAGCTGTGTACAATTCAAAATTATGATAATCAGCAAGTAGCCTCAATGCAGCCAGTAGGTCTCCGAGGCTGATACATTCATTCCAAACACTCAGAGGCAGACTAGAACTCTCTAAGAATGTAATCTACAAAGGCAAACAAGTGGTTATTTTTCAAGTTCTTTATCTAGACATGCTAGACCAAATGCATATAGGTCCCTTGGCTTTAGAAAAGACCAAGAGATTGGCACATGAATCCATTTTTTTCACCCGGCATTAAGGACATCGATCAAGCAATCAGGTCATGTGAAACATGTCAATTCCAGCATCCTCAACAATCACGTTCGCCTCTCATCCAACACAAGGTTCCTCCTGTGCCATGGATGTTTTCCATGTCCAAGGACTCAACTGCATTCTGGTGACTGGCTATTTCACTAAGCTCCCTTTTTGTGAGTCAAATCAAAGATTCACTAATGCAATGTAATGACTGCAATATTCAGTGTGTTTGTGTCAGACAGTAATCCTCAATAACCTACCGCATTCTTCCAAGACATGCAGGCAATAGGGAGGTCAACATATCGCCTCTTCTCTTCACTACCCTCAGTCCCGTGGACTTTCAGAAAGCACTATAAAACCCACCATCGTCAAATGTAATGCGACTTGCCGAGTTTTCTGGATAGCTATGGTAAATCAACAGGCTACTCCTCAAGGCAGTGATTTACTCTGAAAGACAACTCTCACAGTTGGTAGACAAATTCACTAAGTTCTTCCCGCGCACACTCTCACTGCCAAACCACATGTCCACAATGTATTGTGGGAAAGAAGGGAACAATGGTACAACAATTTGTTCAATGAGATTCCCAAAGGACTAATACTGACCTCTGTGGATTGTGTGAAAGTTTACTCACCTTGCAGAGGCTTTGGCCTCCATGAGCCCGTATAGACTGTGTACATTATAGTGTGTTGATGCACTCTGTTTTGCCGAGGCACAAATGGTTTGACTACGTAAAGTGCCACCTAGTACTCCTGTCAGAGAAAAGTCCAAAATGGGGACAAGTTACAAACAGTAGACAAGAAACATGCCCTCGCTCTTGACTCTCTCCTTCATGGTCATCTCTCACCCTGAGTACTGATGTTCCCCTTACCAGGGCGATTCTCCTCATTCCTGACTCACTCCCTCACAAAGGACTCTACCCTCACTCGAGATCCACCCCCTGCCCCTGGATTCTCTCCCCCGACTCATGGCTTGCATATTCGGCTTTGCACTCGTTGCTTCACTCCTGACTCTCCTGCCTGCTGTTCTCTCCAGACTCTCTGTCATTGCTGACTCTCACAATCACTATTGAGAATTCTCATTGTTTATGTCGATTAACTTTAGAAATGTAAATTACTGACAACGTCCACACTAAAATTATTTAGATATTAGTTCAGAGTGAATATTGTGATATCCAATTTTTTAGATTACAGGGAATTATGTGATATCCCACTCCTATTCCTCTCTCTATTCACAGCAGTGACTCATTTATCACCTGGGACATATGGTGGATTTTCAAGTTCATTCGAAGGACAACCAGCCTGCGATCCATCCACAAAGTTTGAGGGCTCATTCATATCCTAGAAGATTCCAGAATGATGAGTGTTAAAAAAATTAAGGTTAACTTGAAAGATTGAATAAAATTGAAAAGTCTTAGAATTCATATTAAACATGGTTAGACTTCATTTGGAGTTACCGTGCAGATTTCAGGTTTGCTATTATGAAAAACAATAGAAGGACAACGGAGAATTTACAAAAGTGATCGACAATACAGTATCAGAACTGAGGAGTTATATTTATCAAGAAAGACTGAACAGGCCAGAAGGAAGAAAAAAGAAAGTTGAGCAATGAGAAGTTTGAAAGAAGCCTTTAAAATGATGACAGGGTTGACACAGGAAAAATGATTTAACTTTGCCTGAATCCAAACCTAATGCCACAGACATAAGGTAGTCACTAATAAGCCCGACAGAAATGTCTTTGGTTGGAGTTGCTCAAGTGAACAGCATTGATGGGTTTAAGGGACCTAAATAGTCACATGCAAGAAGAAAATAGAAAGATATATTGATTGGATAAGAGAAAATAAAATGGTAAGAGGTTCATGTGAAGTAGGATACTTGCATCGTCCCCTTGTGGGATCAGATGGTCTTTGCTATAATTTCTATCGAAAAATGAAGACAATCTGTTGCAGTTAGAGGATAAGAAATGGCAAGAGGATGATATTGGCATCATTATATGACATAAAAGGACTGTTTTGCTCTGTATTTGACCTTAGATTTGCAGAGGGGATATTGGCACTAAATAGTCACGAACCTTTTCCTGTTCAAATTACAAAACAAAGCAAGGCCCCAGTCTGAACATGGGTTTTTTTTCATTCTTGTATTTGTTAGCAGACACTGGGTAACAGAGTGGATGGACCACATCTCCCACCATGTCCTGAGTCTTCAATTGTACATTTGAAGAGTTTGTGTGTGTGTGTTTTAGCGTGCCCTTGCTCCTCCACAGCTTTGTTCCAGCCTCCAACCCTGCAATCCTCAGCCCTCCTTTGGCCTTTTGCCTCTGCAACAAATTGTGTGAGGCTGGAAAAGCATATCCAGTCAGGCAGCGTCCAAGGGGCAGGACAGTCGACATTTCGAGCAGAAGCTCTTCATCAGCTCTGCACCATTGGTGACCATGACTTTAATTGCTCTCACTCTAAGATCTGCAATTCCCTTTGATCATCATTTCATCTCTCCACACCTCATCATTCTTTTAAAATGCTGCTTAAAATCTGATTCAATGACTGAACTTTCTGCCTTAATTAACCACTGTACGTTGTTCAGCGTCGACATTTTGTTTGATAACAATCCCATGAAATGTCTTGGGATATTTTACCACATTAGTGTGCTACACGAATGAAAGGTGAACATCAGGAGATTGTTTATTTTGGGATAGCATCACAGCCCAATCACCAGTGACCACATTCAAATTGACATTGCATCAGTTCCAGCAGTTTTTCCTCCTGCACAGAGGGAGTAGAATTGACTCAGTTCGTTGAGAAGGAGTGAGTGACAGGGTGAAGAAGACAGTCTGCCTTTGAACTATCACAGTCCATAACCTCAATCATTATATAAATGACCATAAACACTGCTGGATTATTAAAAACCCAAACCGGTTCACTGATACCCTTCAGGGAGCTTAACCTGCTACCTCCTCACACTACACAGATAGTTCTTTGGGTTAACTAGAGATGGACAACAAACACAGCTTGGCCAGGATACAGCACACAGAGAAAGATTCTCTATCCGGTCAGGGATTCAAGAAAAAAAAAGTAACAATCTTAAAATACGAGCTAAGCTATTGTAGAGCAAAGTCAGGAAGCACCTTTACGCACAAAGGAAGAAATTTCACACTCTTTCCCTCAGAAGGCTATAGGCACTGGAGATTAATTTAAACTTTCAAAGGTAAGAGTGATTGATTTTGTTGAGTGAAGTTATAACTGATATGGAATAAAGCTAAGTGAAGAGAGTTATGATGCAGATCAGCCTTGCTTTAGCTTAATGAAAAAACAAATCCAAGGGGCTGAATGGTCTGTTTATAAAAATGGCACTTACAATCCAGAGCCCATCAAAGGGCACAGCTTTGTGCAACTGCAGCAAATTCTTGAACCACCACTGGTGCGTGTTGGGATTTGTGAAGTCAGGGAATGCGGTCAATCCAGGCCACACCTGCATCCCATAACATAACAGAGAAGATCTTATTAAATTCAAGTATCTATCTGGCAAAGATACATTTAAAACAATTCCAATTGGGATTATTCTTCCTCTGTCTCCAGGAGGAATTTGTTTAAACAGCATTCAACTCTTGGAAATCCTGGCCCCCAGATTACTTTCAAACAATGAGGAATTTAGATTAGATTAGATTGGATTACTTACAGTGTGGAAACAGGCTCTTCGGCCCAATAAGTCCACACTGACCCGCCGAAGCGCAACCCACCCCCACCTGTTCCCCTACATTTACCCTTTCACCTAACACTACGGGCAATTTAGCATGGCCAATTCTCCTAACTTGCACATTTTTGGACTGTGGGAGGAAAATGCAAACTCTACACAGACAGTCGCCTGAGGAGGGAATTGAACCCGGGTCTCTGGCCCTGTGAGGCAGCAGTGCCACCGTGCTGCCCCCTCAATCATTATATAAATGACCGCAAACACTGCTGGATTATTAAAAACCCAAACCGGTTCACTGATACCCTTCAGGAAGCTTAACCTGCTACCTCCTCTCACCCAATTCCACACTACATAGATAGTTCTTTGGGTTAACTAGAGATGGACAACAAGCACAGGATACAGCACACAGAGAAAAATTCTCTCCCTGGTCAGGGGATTTGGGGATGAGTCCCAATGCCAATCATTTAGGAGTCTGCCAATGAGGCATTGAGGGAAGGCCTCCATTCTATTTCCACCTATCAACAGGTTGGGACTCCAAGACCACCCATGGGCTTGACTCTCCCTCCTGTACAGTGCCCCACCACCATATCCCCAGCCTTCAAACAAGTTAACTCTGGCAGTGTGGAACTGGACAAATAGGCCATTACTTTTCCTGGCTGTTGAAATGCTCCTCCTACCCTACTCCCCAATACAATTATTTGAAATCCATAACTCTAAGGAATACAAATACCATTGTGACACATTGTTTGATTGAACCACAGTAGAAATACATTTAACTGTTGAATTATTAGAAGAGACTTTTCTTTTCAGTTCAGCAATTTTGATGAATAATAATTTTCGGACCATCCTTGATCCCATTCTCCTGCCTCCATGTACTGTGGTAAATCTAACTCAAAAGAACACTCAGAATGTGACACCTGCAATTCTTCAATAGTATATCCTCGGAAACAAATCGAAGGCATATGTAGATAAAAGCTTGCAGGGTGACTTGTCTTGATAGACACTGACCTACAATGTAATGACTATTCCAATATTTAGTAACCCTACAGGCTGTTTAAAGCACCTATACCTTCCCGATCAGAGGGCTTCCAGACGTATTGTTGATGAAAACTCCTTGCTTTAGACCTTCGTCATATGGCCAGTAGGAACCTGCTGGCTGAACACTGCTGATTCCTGGGTCCTGCAAAATACCATAGAAAACAGATGCATGAATGAGCAACAAGCTATTTGGAAGCTAATGTGATGTCACATTTTATTGCAAGATGACTTGGATCAATGAGGGATGGCACAGTGGCTCAGTGGTTAGCACTTCTGCCTCACAGCACCAGGATCCCAGGTTCAATTCTGGCCTGTGTGGAATTTGCACTTCTCTGTGTGGGTTTCTTCTGGGTGCTCTGCATTCCTCCCATATTCCAAAGATGTGCAAGCTAGGGACTAAATAGCCCATAGTGTCCATGGATGTGTAAGCTAGGTGGATCAGTCATAGGAAATGCAGACTGACAGGGAAACAGTATGGGGTTGGGTCTGAGTGGGATACTCTTCAGATGGTCAGTGTGGACTCGATGGGGCAAATGGCCTGCTTCCACACTGTAGAGATTCTACGAGTAGTGAAGCCTTTCTTCAATTGAACAGACCACACTGGAAGCACTTTGTGCAGTTTTGGTCTCCTTATCTCAGATGTTGACATACAGGGAAAATAGCAAAGGCCCACCAGACTCAATCCTGGAATGGAGGGACTGTCAGATGAAGAGAAACTGGGCAAACTGGGACTGCATTCTCCAAAACCGCGAGGTGATCTCATTGACAATGACAAAATACTTATGGGATACACAGGGTTGATGCAGATGAGATATTTCCCCTAGTTGGAGAGTCTAAAACGAGGGGGTTCAATTTAAAATCAAGAGGGACGCCACTTAGGTCCATGATGAATAGAAATATTTTTAACTCAGAGTTAAACCTTTGGAATTCTCTATGAATTATTAACCTCGGATCAATATCATGGTAACAGTTGGTATCTCCTTACAATCTCAAGGGTGTGATTAACCTTTAAAACATTTAATACAACAGGGGGCTTCTTGTTTCTGGGTGAAGGGTACCAATTTTATCAAATATCTTTTGGGTCATAGTTGTTACTGACATCTATTGTCTCACCAGCTGACCTGAGGGGGTAACAGTCTCACATCCACACTGCTGTTAAGGACATAATTCCCGAATTTTGACCCAATGACAGGGAAGGGACAGTAATATTGTTCCAACTCAGATGGTGTGTGATGCGGAGGGGACACACAGTTGGTGGTGTTGTTATGCATCTTGCTCCCCTTGTTAACCGACATATGAACCTGAAATCCCACGATGCCGCCGCGGTATTCTGTGGGTTACATTGGCTGCTGGTAATTACCACAATCATGACATATTGCTGTCCATGGGAGTGCAGGTCTGCAACCATCTGAGGAAGGGTGGCAAAGTTCTGAGGGTCAAAGGTGAAATCCCGAAAATCAATCATGTAATCAATATCATTCCACTGAGCATCCTGTAGGAAAAGGGAAAGGAGTCTGGTTTATGAGAAACATCAGTTCCAGCAAACAGTTCAATTCAAATGCAGCTCAAACAGCTCCGTAATTATTGACTCCAGCAAAACACCTACCCCGCAGACACTCCACGACTGCAGCCAATTCGCCCAAATCCAGGTTCCAAACCCAACAAAGTGAAACACACCTTCCACCCGACATAATGTGCCCCTCGCCCAGAGTAGCACACTTCCCACCCTACATAATGTGCCTCTCGCCCAGAGCAACACTGCTCCCACCCCATATAATGTGCCCCTCGGCCAGGGTAACATGCCTCCCACCCCACATAATGTGCCTTTCGCCAAGAGTAACACCCCTCCCACCCCACATAATGTGCCCCTTGCCAAGGGTAACACACTTCCCACGCCATCTAATGTGCCTCTCGCCCAGGTTAACACATCTCCCAAGCCACATAATGTGCATCTAGCCCAGAGTAACACCACTCGCACCCCACATAATGTGCCACTCGCCCAGAGAAGCACCCCTCCCACCCCACATAATGTGCCTCTCATCCAGATTAACACCCCTCCCACCCACATAATGGACCTCTCGCCCAGGGTAACACCCCTCCCACCCCAGATAATGTGCCTCTTGCCCAGGGTAACACCCCTCCCACCCCACATACTGTGCCTCTCACCTAGGTAACTCCCTTCCCACACCCATAATGTGCCTCTAGCCCAGGGCAACTCCCCTCCCACTCCATATAATGTGCCTCTCGCCCAGAATAAAACATCTCCCACCCCACATAATGTGCCTCTCACCTAGGTAACACCCTCCCACCCCACATAATGTGCCTCTAGCCCAGGGTAACTCCCTTCCAACCCAACATAATGTGCCTCTCGCTCAGGGCAACACTGCTCCCACTCCACATAATGTGCCCTTTGTCCAGGATAACATGCCTCCCACTCGATATAATGTGCCCCTCCCCAGAGTAACACCTCTCCCACCTCACATAATGAGCTTCTCGCCCAGAGTAACACCCCTCCTACCCCACATAATGAGCCTCTCATCCACAGTAACCCCACCCCTCCCACCCTACATAATGTGCCTCTCGCCCAGAGTAACACCCTTCCACCCCACCTAATGTACCTCTCGCCCAGAGTAATATCCCTCCCAGCCCACATAATGTGCCTCTCGCCCAGAGTAACACCCCTCCCACCCCACATAATGTGCTTCTCCCCAGGGTAACACTCCTCCCACCCCATATAATGTGCTTCGTGCCCAGAGTAACAACGCTTCCACCCCACATTATGTGCCTCTCACCTAGGTAACTCTCTTCCCAACCCACATAATGTGCCTCTAGCCCAAGGTAACTCCCCTCCCACCCCACACAATTGCCGCCCACCCCTAACCACACATTGCCTGTCAATCTGACAAGTGGTAAGTAAAGAACTTAATTTCATGAACCTGGGGTATGCCAGCTTTTCTCATCTGCTTCACTATCTCCCAAGTGGTGTTACTTGACCCGTATCCCCAGCGGCAGAGATGGAATCCAAGGCCCCAAGCAGGCACCATCGCTGGCATACCTGCCAACACACAAAACAATCCAATGGAGGCAGTTAGTTAACCAAATAAATAGCAACACATCAACAGGACAACACAAACATTCAGAAAGAGAAAATAACAGTTAAAACCAAGACAATAGCACACAGCTACAAAGGGGTGAAGGAATGGTCAAGACTGATACAGAAAAGCAATTATTCAAATAATACATTGCCTGTACTTTGAGATGGTCTCCACGAAAGACTGAGAGATAAAACCTCTGCAATCATTCACAAGACAATTGACAAGAAGAGAAGCAGAAGAGAAAATAAGTAACATTTTGACAGTGCCTCACATGCTCAGGACATTCCAAAGAATTTACAACAAATAAAGTAGCTGTGAAGCATCAGGTGGAATCTTCCAGACCCCTAAATGACAAGGCCCATGGTTAGACAGTTGAGAAAATAGGGAGAGATGTCACATGAGGACCTTCTCAACATCGACAGCCAAATGTCTCGTTTTCCAAGGAAGTGCTGAACGATGAGCTGAGATTCTCATTAGTAAGTGACAATAGGCCTATTTGCACGCATTATCACTCATTAAGAGCCTCATTATTCAGGGTGTAAGTTTGGTTGCTGAACTGGAAGGTTTGTTTTCAGGCGTTTCATCACCATGCTAGGTAACATCATCAGTCATCCTCTGATGAAGCAGTAGTGTTCTGTCCCGCTTTCTGTTTGTGTGTCACGGTCTGTTAAGGTGCATGATATCATTAACGAAAATGATATCAGGGGTTGGGGGGGGCGGGGGGGGAAACAGTGGTGGGGAGAGGAATTTCCTTTACACCATTGTATCTGCCGGGTCCTCCAGGACCCTGCCACAAAGTGCAACACTAAATGTTTCTTACCTGCCATATATGGGGCAATTGACCTGAACCGTGCAGAGCTTCACCAGACTGTTAGTATTTGGCTGGGTTCACAAAAGCCTTTGAAAGATGGCATTAGCACTTGGAATGCTGGGACGCCATGGCAGTAGTGAGTACTTCCCCCAATGGGGAGTGGGAGAATAGGTTGGGTATGCCACCATAAGGGCAAGGTTCATATTGAATGAAGTAAGGTTAGTTTGATAGTGTGTGAAAACCTGTGAGGCCTGGCCAACAGAAGCCCAACCTGAAACGGAATAAAAATGGCACTTCACTAAAACCAGAAATCTGCCTATTGTTACTGAAATCAGAAATCTGCCCATTGTTACTAGTCTAATGCAGGAAATGGAAAAGAGGCAGGTCACAATCATTGGTTTCTTCAAAAGAATGGTATAAGTCTAAACCTCCTTCATCTGTGCCAAGCTTTACAATATTTTTGTGGACTTTTACGAAAAATGCGACAACATGCTCATTGTCTGCTAACACAAATAGTCTGCATACAATGTGCACTGTCATGCACTTTGATAGAACACTTCCTGTAATTTTTCTCTGCAACATTACTTCGCAATCATACATTATCCTAATTTGAATACATTTTCAGTTCTGCGTTTTATTCTACCACTTGGCATTTAATGATTCCTAACATATGATTCACTGAAAACTCTTTCTTCCCCTTTCTCAAGAGCTACAGTAGATCAAGGTCACCATAGGTGTTAAGAAATAGGAATTAGATAGGCCATTTGGCCTTAAATCTGCTCCACCACAGAACAAGACCATGACGTTTATTTTATGTCAATTCCATCTTTCCATACGATTCCCAAGCCCTAATTCCCCCAGTATCCAAAAATGTATCATTCTCTATCTCAGATATAATCAATGATGGAGTATCCACAATTCTCTGAGGTAAAGAATTCCAAAAATTCACAACACTTTGACTAAAGTCTTAATTCTCCTCATTTCTGTTGGAAATAACTTTTTGGAGTCTATGACTTTCATCTTCTAGATTCTCCAATAAAGGAAAGCATATTGTTAGTTGCCACCCTGTCAAAGCATGGGTTTCAATTAGATCACCTTCCATTCTTCTAAACTCCAGGAAATAAAAAAAACCCACTCAATCTCTCCCCTGAGGGCAATCCCCTCAACCCCAAAATTGGCCTTGTGAATCTTCCTTGTTTACCCTCTGGGGCAAGTATATTCTTGATGAAGGGCTCTGGCCCGAAACGTCGAATTTCCTGTTCCTTGGATGCTGCCTAACCTGCTGTGCTTTAACCAGCAACACATTTTCAGCTCTGATCTCCAGCATCTGCAGACCTCACTTTTTACTCAAGTATATTCTTCCTCAGGTAAGAAGACCAAAGCTGCACATTGGATTGCTCGCGCAATCTCTCCTATGCCCATTATAATTGTAGTAAAACTTCCCTACTCAAACTCCTGTATCTTTGTGACTGAAGCTGACATATTATGTTTCCTTCCTAATTGTTTGTTGCACCTGCATGTTAACACTGTGATTCATGTGTAAGAACTTAAGTGCAAATATTCTCAATTTTCCTACTCTACAGGCTAGTTTCACGTTTTGTCATGTTGCATTCTATTTATGTTTTTTTACACATTCAATCTGTTTATAACTCACTGCAGCATCTTTCTTACAGACTACAAGTTACAGGAGCCAAGATAGGCCATTTGGAACATTGATTGGTGTTCTGCCATTTGATCAAGGCTGATATATTTCTCAACCCCATCCTCCTGCCTTCTCTATGTAACCTTTGATTGCTTTAAATATCGCTATCTTAACTACACTCAATGTCAGAGTCATAGAGATGGATAGCATGGAAATAGTACCTTTGGTTCAACTCGTTCATGTCAACCAGATGTCTGAAATTAATCTAGTCCGGTATGACAGCTCTTGACCTATATCTCTCTGAACCTTTCCAGTTTATATGCCCATCCAGATGATTTTTAAATGTTGTTATTTTACCAGCCTCCACCACTTTTTCTAGCAGCACATTCCAAACACGTACTAGCCTCTGCTTGAAAACATTGCCCCTTAGGTCCCTTTTAAATCTTACTGCTCTCACCCTAAACCTATGCCTTCTAGTTCTGGACTCCCCCACCCTGGGGAAAAGACTCTGTCTATTTATCCTACCCCTCATGATTTTATGTCTTAGCCCTCCACAGTCCTTTTCTGCAATAAATGCCACAGATTCGCCACCCTTTGGCTGAAGAAATTCCTCCTCATCTTAGTTCTAAAGGGTCATCCCCTCACCCTAAGGCTGAGCTCTCAGTTCAGAGTGTCTCCTACTAGTCTTCTAGGAAATATTTTAGATTAGATTACTTAGATTAGATTAGATTAGATTACTTACAGTGTGGAAACAGGCCCTTCGGCCCAACAAGTCCACACCGACCCGCCGAAACGCAACCCACCCATACCCCTACATTTACCCCTTACCTAACACTACGGGCAATTTACCATGGCCAATTCACCTGACCCGCACATCTTTGGACTGTGGGAGGAAACCGGAGCACCCGGAGGAAACCCACGCAGACACGGGGAGAACATGCAAACTCCACACAGTCAGTCGCCTGAGGCGGGAATTGAACACAGGTCTCTGGCGCTGTGAGGCAGCAGTGCTAACCACTGTGCCACCGTGCCGCCCACATCCACATCCACTCAATCCAGGTCTCTCAGTATTTAGTAAATTTCAATCAGATCTCCTCATTTGTCTAAACTCCATCGAGTACAGACCCAGAGTCCTCAACTATTATTAACATGACAAGCCCATCATTTCCAAGACCATGCTTGTGAACCTCCCCAGACTCCTTCCAATGCTGCCACATCCTTCCTTAGATACAGGACCCAAATCTACTCACAATATTCCAAATGCACTCTTATACAGCCTCATCAGTACAAGTCTGCTCCTGAATTCTAGCCCTTTCAAAATGCATTCTAACATTACTTTTGCCTTCCTAATTGCCAACTGAAAGTACACATTATTCTTAAGAGAACCCTGAATGAGAACTCCTGAGTCCCTTTGAGCTACAGATCTCCAATGCTTTCCCCTCCATTTACAAAACAGTCTATTCCTCTACCCTTCCTGTCAAAATGCAGGATTTCACACAATGCACCCACTCTCCTAGTCTGTTCAAGTCCTTCTGCAGTCTCCCCACCTCCTCAATACTATCTGTCCCTTCACATATCTGTGGGTCATCCATAAGCTTAGCAACGATGCCCTCAGATCCTTTGTCCAAATCATTGATGTATAACGTGAATACTTGTGATCCCAACACAGACCCTTGTAAAGCACCATGAGTCACCAGCTCCCATCCTAAAGCAAGAGTCTTTTATCCTCCATTCTCTGTTTATGCCAGTCACCCAATCCTCTATCCATGCCAGGACCTTGCCCCTAACACCATGGGCTCTTTCCTTATTTCGCAGCCCTCTGTGTGTCACTTTGTCAAAGACTTTCTGGAGACCCAAATAGGTCATATCCACTTGCTCTCCATTGTCTAACTTGCTCGTTACATCCTCAAAGGAATTCTAACAGATTGTCAGGAATGACTTCTGCTTCATGAAGCAGCTGGCTCTCTCCTATGTTACCATGCATTTCAAAGTACTCTGCAATCTCATCTCTAATACCAGACTCTAAAATCTTAATAAAGAAGATCAGGCTAACTGGTCTATAATTTCCCAACTTCTGTCTCCCTCCCTTTTTCTACAGGGGTGCAGCATTAGCCATTTTCCACTCCTCTGGGACCATTTCTGACTCCAATGATTCCTGAAAGAATATCAATGCCTCCACAATCTCCTCAGCTATCTCCTTCAGAACTCTGGGCTATAAACCACCTGATCTGGGTGACTTAACCACCTTCAGACCTTACAGCTTCCCCAGTACCTTCTCCTTAGTGATGGCCACTTCACTCATTCCTGCATCTTCTTTTATGCTACTCGATAGCTTACCCTTATATATCATCTTCTCTCCTCTTATTGCTTATCTACTTGTCTTCTGCTGGTTTTAAAGGCTTCCCGATCTCCTGGCTCCTTGCTCATCCTCACTACATTACATGCTTTTATTTTTTTGTGTGTTGCCCCTGACTTTTATTTTCAGTCATGTTACCTTGTCTTCCCCTTAGCGTGTTTCTTCTTACTTGGGATAAATTTCTGCTGTTCCTCTCGAATTACCCTAGAAACTTCTGCCAGTGCTATTCTACACCGGTAGGACCGGTTCTGGGGAAGGTGGGACTATTACAAAGTGGACAGTCTACACCTGAACCAGACCGGAACCAATGTCCTTGGGGGAGTTTTTGCTACTGCTGCTGGTGAGGCTTTAAACTAATATGGCAGGGGGCTGGGAACCAGAAGAGAAAACAAGTAGGCAGTGAGGTGGAGACTGGAGACTGTAAGAATTATGAAGATAGCATTAATAAAGGAAAGAGTAGGCAGAGAGCAGATGAGTGCAAAGAAACTGGTGGCATGAAATGCATCTACTTTAATGCAAGGAGCGTAGTGTGTGAGGTAGATGAACTTAGGGCTTGGCTTGGTGCCTGGGAATATGATGTTATTGCAATCACAGAGACTTGGTTGAAGAAAGGGCATGATGATTGGCAATTAAATGTTCCAGGATATTAGACACTTCAAATAGGACAGGGAGGGGTTGTGGAATTGCATTGCTGGTCAAGGACGATATCACGGCTGTGCTAAAGGAGCACACGATGGAGGTCTTGGGTAGTGAGGCATTATGGGTGGAGCTGAGAAAGAAGAAGGGTGCAGTTACACTGTTGGGGCTGTATTACAGGCCTCCCAACAGTGAGGGAGAGGTAGAAGAACAAATAGGTAAACAGATTATGGAAAGATGTAGAGGCAATAGGGTAGTGGTGATAGGAGATTTTAATTTTCTCAACATTGACTCGGATACACTTAACGTCAGAGGTCTGGATGGAGTAGAATTTGTAAGAAGCATCCAGGAGAGTTTTCTAGAGCGACGAGGGAAGGGGCCATATTGTGCCTGGTACCGGGGAACAAGCCAGGATAGGTGGTCGAAGTTGCGGTGGGAGATTTCTTTGGGAAGAGTGACCGCAATTCTGTAGGTTTTAGAGTACTCATAGATAAAGAAGAGAGCGGCCCTAAGGGAAGAGAACTAAACTGGGCCGAGGCTAATTATATCAAAATTCGACAGGAGCTCGGAAATGTGGATTGCACAGCTATTTGAAGGGAAGTCCACATTTGAGATGTGGGAGGTTTTCAAAGGTAGATTAAAGATCATGCAGGATAGGCATATCCAGTTGAAGGCAAAGAATAGGATGGGCAAGATTCGTGAACCATGGATGACAGGAGAAATTGTACGACTAGCCAAGAGGAAAAGGGAAGCATACATAAGGTCTAGGCAGCTAAGAACAGCACGGGCCATGGATGAATATCAGAAGAGTAGGACAAGTCTTAAACGAGGAATCAAGCAGGCTAAAAGGGGTCATGAAATACCTTTAGCGAGCAGAATTAAGGAGAATCCCAAAGCATTTTATTCTGAATGATTACTTTGCATCAGCGTTCACTGAGGAGAGGAACATGATGAATGTTGAGATTAGAGATAAAAGTTTGATTACTCTGGATCACGTTGACATGAGTTGGGAAGATGTGTTGGGTAGGCTAGAGGTTATTGAGGTGGACAAATCGCCAGGTTGGATGGGATCTATCCCAGTTTGCTGAGGGAGGCGAGAGAGGAAATAGCGGGGCCCTGACAGATATCTTTGTGCCATCCTTAAATACAGGTGAGGTGCCGGAGGACTGGAGGGTGCTCATGATGTCCCCCTGTACAAAAAGGGTAGTAGGGATATTCTGGGTAACTACAGACCACTGAGCCTGACGTCGGTGTTGGGAAAGTTGCTGGAGAAGGTACTGAGGAATAGGATCCATTTATGTTTAGAAAAGAATGGGCTTATCAGTGATAGGCAACATGGTTTTGTGCAGAGGAGATCATGCCTTATCAACTTAATAGAGTTCTTCAAGGAAGTGACCAAGTTGATAGATGAAGGAAGGGTTATTGATGTCATATACATGGACTTTAGTAAGGCATTTGATAAGGTTCCCCATGGTAGACTAATGGAGAAAGTAAAGTCACATGGTGTGCAGGGTGTTCTAGCTAGGTGGATGAAGAACTGGTTGAGCAACAGGAGACAGAGAGTAGTAGTTGAAGGGAGTTTCTTGAAATGGAGAAAGGTGACCTGTGGTGTTCCACAGGGGTCAGTATTTGGGCCACTGTTGTTTGTGATATACATAAATGATCTGGAAGACAGCACTGTTGGTATGATCAGCAAGTTTGCAGATGGCACGAAGATTGGTGGAGTAGCAGAAAGCATAAGGGACTGTCAGAGAGTACAGGAGGATGTAGATAGACTGGAGAGTTGGGCGGAAAAGTGACAGATGGTTTTCAATCCAGACAAATGTGAGGTGGTGCATTTAGGCAAGACTAATTCTAGAGCGAATTATACAATGAATTGAAGAGACTTGGGAAAAGTTGATGGGCAGAGAGATCTGGGAGTGCAGGTCCATTGTACCCTGAAGGTTGCTGCACAGGTGGATAGAGTGGTCAAGAAGGCATATGGTATGCTTGCCTTCATTGGACGGGATATTGAGTATAAGAGCTGGCAGGTCATGTTAAAATTGTACAAGATATTGGTTCGGCTGCATTTAAAATACTGTGTACAGTTCTGGTCGCCACATTACCAAAAAGATGTGGATGCTTTGGAGAGGGTGCAGAGAAGGTTTCTGGTATGGAAGGTGCTCGCTATGAAGAGAGGTTGAGTAGGTTAGGCTTATTTTCATTAGAAAAAAGGAGATTGAGGGGGGCACCTGATTGAGGTTTACAAAATCATGAAGGGTATAGACAGGGTGGATAGAGACAAACTTTTTCCCAGGGTGAAGGATTCAATAACAAGAGGTCACACTTTCAAGGCGAGAGGTAGAAAGTTTAAGGGGGATACACGTGGCATGTACTTCACACAGAGGGTGATGGGCATTTGGAACGTGTTGCCAGCAGAGGTGGTAGAGGCAGGCACGGTAGATTCATTTAAGATGCGTCTGGACAGATGCACGAGTAGGTGGGGAGCAGAGGGATACAAATGCTTAGGAATTGACTGACAGGTTTAGACAGTACATTTGGATCGGCTCAGGCTTGGAGGGCCGAAGGGCCTGTTCCTGGGCTGTAAATTTTCTTTGTTCTTTGTACAGTTTCTCTTAACTTTATAACTTAGCAAGTTTGGATATATTATTTTGGGTTCCCTTCATGTATGTCCTTCATTTAATTTGTAAATAGCTGAGACCCGAATGTTGATTCTCGAAGGGTCCCATTTGTTGTAGGTTGGCAACCAGAAAACGTCCCATTCATTCCTTCACTTCATTTATCACCCTTCAAACCATGATAATATACTCTTCCCAATCTCACTCGTCTTATTGTATTTAACAATCTCTTGTGTGACACCTTATTAAATGCTTGCTTTTAAAATCAAAGTACTTTGCATTCAACCTGTTCCCCCTTAACCATCTTACATGTGATATCCTCAAAAGCACTAATGGATTTTTATAAACATGTTTTCCTTCACATAAATTCAAGTTGACTTTAATTATACTTCGAAAAGAGTGCAAAAGTGTAAGAAATGTAAAAACAAGGTGTAAAAGTGGATACCACAACTTTATAAACAGTGGTGCTTATAATTGGGACCATTTCTACTTCCTACATCCATAACTTTTACCTTTTCTGAGCTGCACAGAAAAAATGTTGTGCTGTTAAGCTCTAAGAATGCAACAAATTTAACTTTGCCAGTCAAACAAATCCAGGGTATTAGAATTTAAAATGTTACTAAAAAGACCATTTGGCCCATTGTGCTTATACTGGCTCTTTGAACAAACCATCCCTGCCTACAATTACAGTCAAGTTTGTTAATATAGCTCAACATGAAATTGCACATTCTTTGGATTCCCATCAACAGCATCAATTGAAACTGACCTGAAGTGGCAATTCCACAAACATCCCAACAGTAACTAACTCAGATAATTTGATAACAAATGGACATTGTTGTCTCAAAGGGAAAGACCAGGTAAGTACAGCTGAACTAGTACTATTGTATGAATCATTCTGAGTTTAACAGTATAGAGTCCTGTCATAATATATCGTCACACCATTCCAATTAGTCAGCAATGCCACATATTTGCTTTTATGTATAAATATAGACACCTGATTATGAGCTCATTTTTTCTTTTCACAGAATCACACAAGTCTCATGGCGCAGCAGGAGGCTATTTAGCTCATCGTTCCTGTATCTTTTCTTTCACACCTTGCACATAATTTCTACCCAAATAACTGTTCAAAGCTCTCTTGAATGTTTCAACTTAACATGCCTCCACCACATTTATAGGTTGTACATTCCATTCTCTTACTCTCGTTGCATGATCACATTTGCTCCTTTTTCAAATCACTTTAAATCCTTGTCCTCCCATTCTTGTTCCTTTTACAAGCAGCAAGTTTCCTCTTGTCTACTCTATTCCATGTACTGACGCTTTTGACAGCCTCCATCAGATCTGCTCTTAGCCTTCTTCTCCTCGTGGAAAACAGTCCTAACTTCTTGTATCTACTCTCATCCTTGAAATTCCTCATCCCCGGAACAATTCCTCTAAATCGCTTCAGAGCTCTCTCCAATGCATTCACATCTTTCACAAATGGTAGTGTCCAAAACTGTAAACAATAGTCAGCTGAAGTCTCACAAGTATCTTATACAAGTTAATATGTACTTATTATTAATATGTACTCCAATTGTCCTGACACCTTCAATGACCTGTGCACATGTACACCATGTCCCTCTGCTCTTGCACTCCTTTAGAATTGTACCCCATTATCATTTTATTGTCATTCAATGTCCTTCTAAACAAAATACATCACCTCACACTTCTCTGCGTTGAACCTCATTTGCAACCTATCAGCCCACTCCATTAACCTTTTTGTCCTTTTGAAGTTCTAACTGCCCTCATTGCAATTTAAAATTCTTCCAAGTTCTGTGTCATCTGCAATATTTGAAACAATTCGCTACAAACCAAGATCAAGATCATTAATATGTATCAAGAAAGCAAGGGTCTCAATACTGATCCCTTGGGAACTCCACTATAAACCCTTCTCCAGCTCAGAAAATATCCATTGACCAATAACTATCTGTTTCCTATCACTCAGCAAATCTTGTATGCTCTGAAACTTACCGATGACCTCTAGGTACTGTTGGATGACTGAATTAGGGTCAGGGCCCATGAATATGTAGAAGTCAAGAATCCCTCCAATAGTTCTCCAGGTCAGGGCAGGAGCAGGCTGGAGGACCACATCTGCATCAGGAAGAAAGATTTTTAATGGCAGTCCTGTTCATTAAATGCTTTTAATGCTCAATTCTTTTCTCCTTCACTTCCTAGTTGACATTCTAAATCCATATCGGAACAGCACTTGCCTCCTTTTGTTTGACAGTTGAGTTTTCCAGTTTCTGATCTCCACACACATTAATCACAGTATTGTTTTCCCCATGACTGTCTGAATTGGTCAAAGTGGGTTTTGGAGCAACTTGAGATAATATTCACTTCTAATCATTCCAGTCTCTGGTCTCTGCACATTTCTATAGTGAAATGCTGAGGGTCTTAGTGCATTTCAGTATCACAATCAAACCCTGCTCCATCTTCCTACTGACATGTGATTATTTGTCAACCAAGCACACCTCCAAAACAAACATGCATAATGCAAATATTACTGAAACCTTACCACCAAAACTCAGGTACGCATCATATCACGAAGACTTGGACTTTTGATGCTGCGTGTTGGATATTTGATCTAAGTCAATACTCAACATCTCACTGCCAAAGCTTAAACTAAATATCCAACACTTCAAGACCAAAACCATAACCAATCATCTAACTTGTCAACTACAACTCATTTAATGCTCTTCTCTCGGAGTCAGATGGCTGTGGGTTCAATCCCAACTCCCAGGATACATATTTCAGTGTAGTAACTGAGGAACTGCGATTCAACACAAATAAAAAGGCTTGTGAAATTACCAGATTACCAATGTAATAATTAATAACAGTGTGAAAAATATTAATGTATGAGCTGTAGATTCCCATAAATACCTCACAATAAATATCACACCATAAACATCTCACTCAGCTGGTTGAAAAAAATCTCTCAATTAGAAATTGAGTTAATTGACTTGCTCATAATGCTTTATTTCCTCCCAGAAACTCTTGTGCTTACCCATTGCATTGCTGTTGAGGAGGAAAACACCATGTGACATTCCATCGGGCTCCAGAGACAGGTAAAAGGGGTGGACCCCATAGAGGTTAACAAACTCCTGTAACACAAGAACCAAGCAGTTTTTTAGAATAAAGAATCACATCACACACTCCAACAGCTCTGGCTGATGGGAATAAGGTTAGAAGCAGTTTGCATGCAGTGGAATTAGTCAACATTAGGATTAACTGGTATCCATATAACTATATAAGTAGATGGCGGTGCATTGGTAATGTCACTGAATGAGTAATCCAGAGGTCCAATTTAACTATCCTTGACTATTGTAAAAACCCATCTGGTTCATTAATGTTTTTTAGGGAAGGAAATCTGCCATCCCTCACTGGACTGGCCAGCACGTGGCTCTGGACCAAGAGCAATGTGCTTGACTCTTAACCGCTTTCAGAAATGACCCAGCGAACCTATCTTTTCAGAAGCAATTGGGGATGCGCAACAAATGCTGGCCTTACAGCAATATTCACACCCCATGGAAGATTAAAGGATAAAAATAGCAATAAAACATTCCCTAAGATGGGTTAATATCTTCCTGGGGAGGTTTGCTGTTAGAAAGGATTTAAATGAGCTTGTCAGGGGAATGGAACCTAAGAGGGAATTAAGAGAGTATAAAAACAAAATTGATTATGGGAAATGAAATACAAAAGCAGCAAAAAAAAATCCAACTAGGGTCAAATTACAGAAAAGTGTTAAAAAGATAAGATTAAAAGAGTTTTATCTGAATGCATGTGGCACTTTCGCAAGACAGGTGAATTGATAGCACTAGGAGAAATAAAGGGCATGATCTAATTGCCACAATGGAGATGTGGCTGGAACTGAGTATTTAAGGATGTGCAACATTTCAGAGAGTAAAGCAAAAAGGAAATGTAGGTGGGGTAGTGCTGATAATAAATGACACCATCGGTGTATTACGAAAAGAGGATCTCTGCTCAGTAGAATAAGATGTAGAATCTGTTTGGGTAAAATCAAGAAACAGCAGGGGATAGCAAACATTGGTCAGAGTAGTTTATAAACCACCCCACAGTGGTGGTAATGTAGGGCATTGAGAGCACTTGAATATAAAAGCAGGGATGTACTTCTGAACTCTAAGGCTCTGGTCAGACCACATTTGGAGTATTGTGCACAGTTTTGGGCCCCATGTCTCAGGAAGGATGTACTCACCCTGGAGCGTGTTCAGAGGAGGTTCATGAGAATGGTCCCAGGAATGAAAAGCTTAACATGTGAGGAATGTTTGAGTACTCTAGGTCTATTCTCAATGGAGTCTAGAAGGTTGGTGTGTGTGTGTGTGTGTGTGTGTGTGTGTGTGTGTGTGTGTGTGTAGGGAATCTAATTGAAACTTACAGAATACTGAATGGCCTAAACAGAGTGAATGTTGGGAACATGTTTCCCCCTTTTCATTGTTAGGAGAGACTAAGACCCAAGTACACAAGTACACAGCTTTAAGTAAAAGGGAAGATCTTTTAGAATGGAGATAAGGAAAAACTTTTTCAGCCATAGCATGTAATATGGTGAACCTATAGAAGGCTGTGGACGCCAGATCATTGAGTATTTTTAAGACAGAGATAGATAGCTTCTTGATTGCCAAGGGGTTTCAGGAGTTATGGGGAGAAAGCGAGAGAATGGGGTTGAGAAACTTATCAGCCATGATTGAATGGCCTAACTTCTGCTCCTATGTCTTATGGTCTTATGGTATGTTGTAAATCAGAAAATCAGATATGCATGCAGCAAGAGGAGTCCAGTAAGCATGAGTGACTTCAAGCTAGACTGGGTAAGTGTAATGAGCACCAATGCTGTAGAGAAAGAATTCCTGGAAGGTGTTCAAGATAGTTTTCTGAAACAATATGTTGAGGAAACAACTAGGCCACAGACTATTTTGGATTTAGCATTATGCAGTGAGAAAGGGATAGTTAATAATCCTGTTGGACAGAACCTTTGGAGAATAGTATGACAGAAGTTTTCGAAACATTTGAAAAAGATGTTGTTCAGTCTGAAATTAAGTCTTTAATCTCAACAAGGGCAACTATGAAAGTCTGAGAAGGAAGTTAACTGTGGTTAATAGGAAAAGTACATTATAAAGTATAATGGTACATATACCATGGTTAGTACTGAAAGAATTAATGCTTGGTTTTCAAAAAAAAACATACTACCTTTTTTAGGACAAATATATTGAACTGGAAAAGCAAAAGAGCCATGGCTAACAAGGAAAGATAAGTTAGTACTATATGAAAGGAGGAGGATAATAAAGTTGTTAAAAAATACTTATAAGCCTGAGGATTGGGGAAATATTAGAATGCAGCAAAGAAAGTGAAAACAGAATATGAATGTAAAATAGCAAAGAAACGACATAAAAATGAAAAGGAAAAGATTAGCAAGTCAAATATTGTTCTATTACAGATCGAGACAGGTGAAGTTACAGGTAGAGAAGCTAAATAAGTGTATTGGCCCAGATAGTCTGATGATTAGACAGTTGCTGGAGCAATGCAGAGTCAAGACCCTGCAGAATCCCACATGTAGCAGACTGCCTTGGAATTATCAGAGAATTGTCATTTTCTGATGGGCAATTCCCATGTCTAGAACCCACCACAAGAATCTATCAAAGGTGGACAGTTCAAAAGGTTCCACTTAAACTGAATAATTAATTATGCAAGTAAAAAGACAAGTAAAAACCTAGTCTAATTCCTATGTTAATTATTAAGCTGCCCCCCCCCCCTCCATTACACCTCCGCCAGACCCATTGCACTCAACACAATTCCATCATTATACTTGCCTGCCCTGACAGTCCCCAGGCCTGTGGCCTGAAACCCAGAGACTGACCTTGCACTTTCCACCAGTTCTTACCTCCCCTTCCATTGTTTTTGCTACCAGCTTTGATATCCCTACCTCTACCATTGCCAGCCCTGACTCATCTACCACCCCCACCCCAACCTCGACAGATTTATAAAATCTTGAGGGGCATGGATAATGTGAAAAGCAAAGGGCTTTTTCCTTGGGTGGGGGAGTCCAAAACTAGGGGGTATATTTTTAAGTTAAGAGGAGAAAGATATAAATGGGACCTGAGGGGCAACCTTTTCACACAGAGGATGGTTCACATGTCAAATAATCTGCCAGAGGAAGTGGTCGACACAAGTTCAGGAACAACACTTAAAAGACATTTGGACAGGAACATGAATAGGAAAGGTTTAAAGGGATATTGGCCAAATGCAGGCAGTGGAACTAACTGAGCTTGGGAAACTTGGTCAGCATGGGATGAAGGGTCGGTTTCCATGCTGTAAGACTCTCCTTTCGCTGACCCAGCACAACCCAATTGACCGACTCACCTGACATCCTTAACCAACCGCCCCCCCAACCCCATGTTTACCTGACATCGTACTCCTTCAGAGCAGCTGTCAAAGTGTGTGTCGGTGCTGATGAGCATTTAAATCTCAGACACAGCACTCTGACTGCTGTTAAAGGGAAATGGAGTTTGTTTTCTCCCGAATATCCTGCACCACTGACAAACTGTATTGGCTTCAGCTCTGTTCCAAAACTCTGAAGAAGCCAGAATAAGAATTTCTTGGCTGGAAATTTGGAGTTTGGAACTAACAGGAATTTTTTAAAAAAATTAGCAGGATTTCCATTTCTCAGAGTATCCAGGCCTTTGTATCTGCCTCCACAGAGGAGGGCACTTGAAGTCTTCTTTAAATAATTAAGAGCCAAGGGTCTAGTAAGAATGTGGAACTCAAAATAGTATTAGTCTTAAAAAATTGTATTACAGCAATGAAGGCCAGGGTGGTTTCTGTTATACTGTGACTTAAATTGAAAAATACAATTTGTATGGGCAAGAACCTGGAACACTCTCCCTTAGAAAAAAAGCTGTTGAGGCCGCATGATCATTAAAAATTTCACAACTGAGATTGATAATTTTTTTATTACCCAAGAGTGTTTTGTGTTATGGAGGTGATTTTCCCACCCTGGCTTTCACTGCCCCAGTAGCACTGAGCCTCACTATAATGTCCTGACCATCACCTCAGCTAAGATCAGATTGTTTGGGTATACCTGGTATGGATCAATGAGGCCGCACGATGAGTAGTTGAGCCAAGAAGCTCCCAGGCTTTCACTTGGACCTGGTTTGAGTAACTCAATACAAAGTGGAAAGGAAAGTGTTTGGAAGTTCCAACACTGAGTAATGGAGCCACAGCAGGAAGGTTGATTTGTGAAATAATATAGGAGTTGAATGGTCTCCTCCTGTTTTAACAGAGATTCTGACACTTTTAATTAGCCAACTGACACATACTTCAGCAATAAAGAATGGCAATTGACTGGTGTGTGGGAGAAAACTGGCATCCTTGGCATTGCATTGCCTTTAGAGGATGGGAGGAAAGAAGTAGGGAATGGAATGAGTTACAGTGTGTTGTATAGGGCTGACTTAACACAACCCATTAATTGTCCAATAATGGTGCAGCACACAGCAGAAATTTAGTTAATCCTTCAAAATCCACAAGCAGGTTGCTTTGTTGGAGGATTATGGATGTTTTATATTCATGTTTATTGTTAACTTGTTGAAACATTAACAACAACTGATCAAATGCCGGTAAAGTGAAAATCTGATTAAATGCAGATTTTTTAGATTTAGATTCCCTACAGTATGGAAACAGGCCCTTCACCCCAACAAGTCCATACTGACCGTCCGAAGAGTAACCCACCCAGACCCATCCCCCTACTCTATATTTACCCCTGACTAATGCACCTAACACTGTGGGGAATTTAGCATGGCCAATTCACCTGACCTGCACATCTTCGGATTGTGGGAGGAAACCTATGCAGACACGGGGAGAATGTGCAAACTCCAGTCAGACAGTCACCCGAGGCGGGAATCAAACCTAGGTCCCGGGCGCTGTGAAGCAGCAGTGCGAACCACTGAGCCACTGGGCCACCCATATCTCACTTTACTTTATAAAACTGGAACCGTTGTAAAACCAAAGCCCTAACTAAACTGTTCCTTTGATAGGGTTACAGCTAACAGTGAAGTATGTTCAAATAAGTTTGATGATGCACAGTCCTACAGAGGTTAAGTAGGTTTTTGACTGGGGACCTCCTCTACCCCAAAACCCTTCCCTGACATTAGGCAACTAATGATGTTTGGGGCAATGAAGTTGGTTGACTGTATTCACAAAGATTTCAACATGATTCCTCCCCCCTGCTACTCAACACACCCCCAAACCCAAATCACTGGTCACCCAACGTGTCCAACCTCATGTTCATCTTCTTCTCATACCTATTGGGCAGCAAATAAAGTCTTCGCCATCCCATTGCATAAATATAAACTATCAGTCAAAAGATCTTTGGAATCCTCAGTCCCTATCTCTAACATCTTTCTAGATGATATGAAAGTGATTTTAAAAATGTGTTGTTTTTTTCTTCCGCGGTGTGGATTACAGCAGGATTCTAAGAAATAATCATTAGTTCCTGGGCATTTATCTGTGGTTTCATGATATTTCAGAGTAATTCTGGGCTTTGGTATCCCATTCCCCATCTGGCTAGATTGGCTGAGCTGTAGCTGGGGGTGACAATGTGGCCAATTCTAAATAGCACAGAGATCTGCTTCAGTTATCCTAATGTAGAGTTGTTTCTGAAATGCTCCATTTCATACTGTACCCTTGGCACACTGTCACGGGCCCAGAAAGTCAAAGTGTTCCACTGGACGCTCTGCAGGAAACCGGCCCGGTGTTCCCCAAGGCCATAGATGTGAACTGAAGGCAGCAGGGTCGACATCTGCAGGAACTGGTCAGCAAAGAACAGAGGAGCCACTGTCGTGTTTAACCTGTTTCAAAACACAGAGAGGTCAGCGGGGGCCGAATAGCATTGCAGTTCACAAGTAACACACAGGGGAACCTACCCCCTCGGACTATTGAGATGGCATGGTGTGACAGCCATTTGGTTGGTAGCTCCAGGTTGAGGTAGTACATGACCTAGGGGCAATGGGCCAATTTCTCAGCCTGGGTTGGCATCATATTGGGGGAGGCCAGTAGGCCGGTGGAAAGGAGATATAGGCAGTTCCTGGGTTGTAAGTAGGTTTTTTTTATTCATTCATAGGATGTGAGCATGGCTGGCTAGGCCAGGACTTGTTGCCCATCTCTAATTGCCCAGAGGACAGTTAAGAGTCAACCATATTCTGTGGATCTGAAGACTAGGTAAAGCAAACCAGATGAGTTTTTCCAACAAGTGACAATGGACATATGGTCATCATTAGATTCTTAATTCCAGATTTTTAAAAAAATTGAATTCAAATCTCACCACTTGCCTTGGCAGGATTTGAACCCAGATCCCCAGAACATTAATATGCACCGGAACACAATAAATGTAACATAAAATAGCCATTCAGAAGTAGAAGGGAAATGTTCACATGTCAGATCTTTAAAATTAATACTAACACAACCCTGGATAAGATCTTGGTCATCAGTATGAGCATTCATAACTCAGATGTTCATAATTCAGGGACCGCTTCTACAGATGAACTATGATTGACTGAAATGAGGGACTCCAGTAAAGTAGGAAGACCAGAAAAAAATGTGATTGTTTTCCTTAGAAGTGAAAAGGCTCAGGGGAAATGTTCAAAAATATGGCTCTTTCTGACAGAATGATTAGGCAGCAAGGTCAGTGACAATAGCCAATTGGCAAAGAAACTTGGATAAAATGAGAATTTTCCTTTTTGTAGTGAGTTGTGATTTATAAAGTACTGTCTAAAAAGGTGGTGCAAGCTGAATCAATAATAACTTTCACAAGGGGGATTGAATAAATATTTGAAAAGGGAAAAATGGCAGGACTATGGAGAAAGAGCAAAGAGAGTTGGGACTAATTGGATACTGCATTAAACACAAAGTGCAATGGACCAAAGGCCTGTCTCCAAGATTCTATGAAGACCGTTCAAACTTGAAAGGGTTGAAAGCATTTAATCTCTATCTTGGCATTCCACCAAACTCAAATATCACAAATGTGATGGCTCCACAAATAGCTCTTTGTCACTGATGCAGATGTGAGGCTAAAAATATCCAAAGAACTATGGATTTTGGAAATCAGAAACAAAAACCGAAATTTCTGGAAAACCCCATCAGATCTGTGGAGAGAAAGCAGAGTTAATGTTTTTGGTCCAGTGAATCTTCCTCAGAACTTCCCTGTGATAACATAAAACTATCGTTAACTCAGCTTCCTCCAGAGGCACACATACACTCACATGTATATTCACTCACTCACACAGAGACTGAAACAAACTCTGACACACACACACACACACACTCACTGTCTATCTGATAGCAAGCCTGGGTGGTCTGCCTGTTAGAGATTAAAGGAGTGCAAACTGGTGCAGCTACAAGATGTTCACATTTGAAGACAATGGAAGCTGCCAAAGTACTAGCCATGGAAGGGGGCTAGTTTAGCTCAGCTGGCTGGATAGTCAGTTTATGAAGCGGTATGATGCCAATAGTGTAGGTTCAATTCCCAA